>NC_142836.1:9375000-10000000 GCF_061612785.1 Hesperophylax consimilis
ATTTTTCTAAAGATATGTCGAATAGGTTAAATAAAACCAAGCGGAAAGCAAGCAAATATAAAAAAAATACTCCAAGAAAGATACAAGGAAGCCATGAGTGCTTTGAAATCATAATAATATATTATATGGAAAACGAATTATGCTGTCACTGAGAATTTCCTAATAAAACGGTACCAATATTTTTCAGAAAAGAATTAATGTGAAAAATATTTGTGTGCTTGATGCGGACATTTCTTACTTATCAGAATTACTAACATATTGACACGTGTTACCTTTAGTTAAGAGTTTCATCAAAAGACTGGTGATTACCTGTTTTCTTTCCTCTTTAATTATTCCTACCCTTCAATCATTTTACATATTCTTCTTCTCCGTAGGTTTCGTGAAAAACATGATTGTTTCCTTTTTAGAACGCTCCAGTCCTTGGGCTTTCATCCGATGCGATCTACTGTGGTTATAAGGGGAGATGTCGTGCTTCTGCAGGGTCTTCCTTCTTCTGATCACTCCGCTATTTCAGATGTCGTCGTCTTTTTTTATTCAGGTGTCGTCGATAATTGATAGCTTGATCATCTTGCAGTCTGAGTATTCAATAAAGTAGAATCTAGCCGTGTTACGTAGGTACGCCGCCTTGTGGATATCAAATACCTCTAGGAGATTCAATACAAAGTTTATGCTTTTATGTTATAGTTAACATAAAAATCACTTTTAATTACTGTTAGTAATTAAAACAGCGAATAATGACTGAAAAATATTTCTAGTCAACACATTGAAAAGTAATTATCTTCAAGGTTGTAAATGAATTATTATTATCTACCACTATAGATAAGAAATTGAAGGTCTGTGTGCAGAAATCTCTTTATCTCCAGCTGTAACATGGGTGTATTTTTCGCCTCCTATGATATAACTTTTCTTTTTTTACAACTGAACATGAAGTTCTTTTTTTAATCTTTCATTCCTGACATTACTTGACATTGCTTGATAATCCGAATGCAAATCAAAGTATGATAATTCATGATATATGAGTACGAATATTATGGAAATATCTGTATCTGACGGCCGGCATAGTCCAGTGGTAACGCATTGGACTACCATTCCGAAGGTCGCGGGTTCGAACCCGGCGTGCGCAAATAAATTTTATTTGATTGATTTGTGTTATTTCACAATTAATTAATTAAAATAATATATAGTATATTTGGGGCACGTTCCAGAGTGGAAGATACTACCAGTATCGCCCTGGTGTAAGACCACCATTCAGAATTGAAACGTTGCTCCAAATGGCTTTAGCCGTGTTTAGTGACTAGATCTGAATAGCCAGGTACTTCCCCACCTTCCTCTTTCCCTTCCCCACTTACCTTCAGCCTCACAACATCCCCCAATTGGGGATGCCATAGTCTCACTGGCTCCAGACGGGAGCAGTTGGGACTCTTGTGAGGTATTCACTATAAAAATAAATAAAAAAAATCCTAGTTTAATTGTAGTTTGTAATGCTTACTGTATTTCTTAGGAATTTTACCTACATTTTTACTACCTATTTATTTTATAGGTAATTAAAATGTAGGTAAAATATCTTATAGTACCTATCTTTTTATATCTTTAAAATTCAACAAAGTATTTATATCACATGCTTATATTGAATTTATATTGAAAAAGACTTTTATTTTTATATTTTTATGGGAAAACAATATATACTAATTTGCTGGAATGGCTGCGGGGGCTTTTCTTTTGCTAGGATTTGTTTCGGATTTTTAAATTTTGTTGTGACACATTTGTCATACCGGACGAGGCAATTATTTATGGACGTATGGGGGGGATGGATTAAAATACGAAACTTTAGACCCGCACAACCAAATTTTACCGATTTATATGAAGTTTCTCGTTAACTCTTTAAGTTTTTAAGTTCCAAAAAAGCTACTTTTGAAGATATTATCTATACATTTGTTATAATAAAAGTTAATTATATGAAATTCCCTCGATAGAAAAAAATCGCAAATTAAGCTCCGAAAATTATTACAAACAAGTTTTGTTCTGTTATTTAATATGTTAAAGGCATGAAAAAATTAGTGTATTTTTAATGTAACTAAAGCATTTGTCGAGAGATTTTTGATTTATTTCAATCGAGCTTTGTTTTATTAAATATTTTCACCATTTTCGCTTAATTATTATCATTTTTATAATACTAGCGCGCTTCCTCTAACTTTCGTATTTGCATATCTCCCTTTAAAAATGTCTTTAAAAGCTTACTACGGGGCCTTAAAGATATTTTTCTTATGTTAGTTGCCAGTTGTCGAATATCGAAGAAATTGTGAATTTTCAGGGCTCCTAGGAGTAACCGGATGACTTTCTGAAATATTTTTTTATTTTTTTAATACCCCGCATTCCAAATTTCTAGCGATGTATATACTCTCCTTGAAGACTTTAAGATTTTAAGCTCTCAAAAAATGTGTGTTATTTTTAAGATAATCTCTATTCAGATGCTGATTATAAAAGTAATTTTCATAACAGCCTATTAATTGTATTCTTTAAAATTTAAAAATCTACTACCTACTTTTACTGATTTTTTTTATTATTTGAACACTCATTTTATTATCATTACCTACATCTAATTTGAAATGAGAAGAAAGAAAAAAAAACGGAAAAAAAATGTAAAACAGAAATTTGTATTGGTGATAGGCTTAATGCTACTAACTATACATAGTTTATAACAACTATTCATATTCCTTCCACCCTCTTTTCATCCATTCCACTGATGTTGCTTTTGACAATGCATTTAAACGTAACCATGAGGTGCAATTTAAAGTTCAATTCTTTTTTATTAATAAGTTCTTCACAATCAATAAATTCTAAAGTATTAGAATCAATAAATTCTATAGTATTGACTTTTGCGAATTTAAAGCGCACCCTAAAGGTGTCCCACAACCCACAAGGATTCAATATTGAACCCATCGTAGAACAAAGAAGATTATTTGGAACTTAATTCCACCAACTTCTGCGCTCCAAGCCCGTGGAAAAAGATATTAGCTGCCAATCAAGGGAAATATGACCCGAGTGTTTTAAAAACGGTTATTAATTGTATCGTATTAGTCGATAAACATAGAATAAAGAATGTAATACTAGAAGTGTCTTCTAAATAAATTTCAATGGAAACAATTGTTCCATTTAGCCCAACCGCCCAGCGTTCCGTCTCACTTACGCTCGCCTGACACCGTAGATCTCCATTCCGTTTGAATTTCGAATACACAGTTTAGTATGAAAATATCGGCCCCGATTGGGCTTAGATTTGGATCACACACGCTCACAAGGTCCTTTTATGTTAACCTTTATTCTACGATACATTATGTATGAAAGTAAAAAAAAGTTTGATTTATTTATTAATTTTACAGGGATAAAAGGTTCAATGATATTTACAATAAATAGTTTTTTTTAACAATACATCCCGTCTGAGTTGAGAAATTAATTCTCGTGTTTGAGACGGGAAGTAGCCATTAGCCATTTCAGTTAAAATTAAATGTATTATTTGTAAATTAGTAATATAACACACAATGTAACAATAATGTCACGAGTTATTAAATAAATTACAAGGCATGCAGATAGCAATAAAACGATAAACTGTAAAATAAACGATAAGGCATAAATGTAACAATATAACAATAAATAGTCGCAAATTACAATGTCGGATTTGCTAATTTGTATTTTTTTTTAAATTTAATTAAAATCAAATTTAATAATATAATTTTTAAGTTCTTCAAGTATTTTTTGGTTTTTGTTATTGTTACAGCTGTTTCGGCATTCTAGAATATGAAATCTATTGTCACAATTATGTTTATCAGTAAATTGGTTTAACGGGTAATAAATCATTTTAAATTTGGGAGGGGGTAAAATAGAATCATATTAATAAGTCGTCTAAACGTGGCTAAACCACAGTTTGAAAATGGCCTTGAAAGCCGAAACAGCTGTAACAATAACAAAAACCAAAAACTACTTGCAGAACTTAATAATTATATTATTAAATTTGATTTTAATTAAATTTAAAAAAAAAATGGAGTTCTACGAATTAAACACAAAAACAATAAATGCTAATTTGAAGGTTCGCGGTAGAGCTCCGGGACTTTCGAATTGTATTTTCAAAGTAGATGTAAGATTTCCAAAAGGTATTTTATACATTTATGTAAAAATAAAAAAAGAGTGGTATAATTCCTAAATAAATTCTATGTTTCGAATTAAACGCTCGTAAAACAGCAATTTTTTTCTTCATATCTGACTCTTTTCCAGTTAACATGCAAAGAAGTTGACGTCTACTCGAGGCGCCAAAGATTTTTTGTAAGTTTTCCCCAAACGGATACATTGTTGACGTCTCCCTACCTAAACATTAACAAAAGTCGACGTTTGGGGAGAAAGACACATAACAATTCATTCGAAGGAATTATAATTTATTACATCACCACTATTTCATTCGGATTAGAATTAAACCATTACAAAATTGACTGAGCGATGTGAAGTCCAATTTGAACCTGACCACCGCATTTCGTCTGTCTATAAATTATGTTGTATTCCGAGTCCGGTCAATGCTGTGAAGATGGTAGCCGTGTTTGATTTGTTTACATTAACCTCACACGGGAGGCAGGGTATCTATTCCAGAGTCTGTACCACGAATTACTCGCTATGCGCCATCTACGAACGAAAATCTCTACGACTTTTGTCATAAGTTCTATATTTATACATTCTTGAGTGTCGCACGGAGAGATGACTGTGTTGGCAACCCTGTGAATATTGTATATGTTTCTGATGTGTCTGAGGTTTCTATGGAGTTAATTTGAAATGTCAAAAACAATCCGTTGCCGCGTCGTTCTGTCAACGTTTTTATTTGCTACCGCACTTTTTCTGAAATGAATGGTGGTGGTGGATACATATCGAAATGCCAAAAAAATGGTTAAAACAACTTTGCAGAACTAAACGAATCCGATACCAACTTCGAAAAGCGCGCGGGAAACGATCTTTTTTTTGTATAAGGCAATTCACCAGGATGCAATGAGATTTTTACAGTTTTGCCGATCTCTACTGCTTCGACCCACTCGTTGTTTAAGTCGAATGAATTTTGACGTATGGCGTGTAGTATGTACTTTCGGTGAGACTCAAGAATAACAAACTCTACCAGTGTATGTACTTTCGGCGGAAATTGCGAGCGATCGAGACTGGGGAATAGAGCACCTGGAGGGGAGAAAAATGATTTTCATCGCCATCTTGGGGATGCTGTATTGAGGGTCTTTTTAAGGAAAAGAAGGAAAGAAAGGAAAGGAAGGAGAGGAAGGAGAGGAAGGAGGGGAAGGAGAGGAGGGTGAGGAGGGAGAGGAGGGAGAGGAGGGAGAGGAGGGAGAGGAGGGAGAGGAGGGAGAGGAGGGAGAGGAGGGAGAGGAGGGAGAGGATGGAGAGAAGGGAGAGGAAGGAGAGGAAGGAGAGGATGGAGAGAAGGGAGAGGAAGGAGAGGAAGGAGAGGAAGGAGAAGAGGGATAGGAGGGAGAGGAGGGATAGGAGGGAGAGGAGGGAGAGGAGGGAGAGGAGGGAGAGGAAGGAGAGGAAGGAGAGGAAGGAGAGGAAGGAGAGGAAGGAGAGGAAGGAGAGGAAGGAGATGAAGGAGAGGAGGGAGAGGATGGAAAGGAAGGAGAGGAAGGAGAGAATACTTCCCAAAAAAAAATATTTAAAAATTTTAAAATATTTTTTTAGGATGAATAGACATCTAGGGATCAGTGTGACGTATGTATAAATCCATCCCCCTGCGGCGATGGGTCGAGAGACCATTTGGAGAGGTCAAAGGGTGTCCCCAAAGCAGCCTCTCCCGATCTGGCACGCCACGCAGCTGGTGGGTAGGCACATTCTGAACACACTTCACCCGGGCACCCCTGCTAAATCACCAAACGTAGCGAACCACTTGAGGTGACCTGTGGCAAAGGTGTTGGTTATTTAATAAATGGTTCCCGGGGCGGCGGTACCCAAATCCAAAGTACCTTTGTGTTCCACCAGAGCGAAACTTATTAACTTTTCGTAAACGAAAACTTTTCTGACTATTTTTTTTTCTTAAGTCTTGTCTTATTTTTTATAAATAGTTATAATGTATATACTTCACGACGTAACCATTCTCCGCTAGAGCTTTTTTGTTGCCTAGAAAAGTTCCTGTTCCTGTCGCAAAGTTGAATAAAATAATGTCAGATTGCAGAAACGGGCGGAACTTACAGACCGACTTTTAGATCGCGCTCTTGGTACGCAACTAATGACCGCCTTTTCTCCGCATTGCAAGTCTCCGTCTCCGCTAATAGCTGCAGTAGTTAGCTGCTAGTGGCTGCTAGTAGCTACTGCTACTTGTACTGCTTGACCGCATCCTGTGTACCGTGTCCGCTGCATTCCTGCATGTAAACAGATGCCAGTCAACCAGTCATTGGGGAGGAATATTAAATACTGCGACCAGTGACAGGTTGGCGAGAATTGCACCATGGAACCAACACTTCCACTTGACGCATTGCACAAAAACTTTTTTACATTTGTATTATTATTCAATATATATTATAAAAGTCAGTGTACAATGTGCGTGCCGGTAAAACTCAGAAACGAGTCCCGATACGATTGCAAGGGAGTTATATGGTGTGATAGCCCTATATCCCCCATCCATGAAGAAGTTTCCCGTTTTTACCTGAAGGGCGTTCTTTTGAATATAGAAGGGCTGGAAATTTTGTCCTCTAGAAATTTATAGAACATTCGAGAGCATTCCACAACATTCCAGAACATCCCGGAACATTCTGGAATGTTCGGGTATAGTCTGGAACGTTCGGGAACATTCCGGAACATCCCAGATTATAATGAACTAAAAACGGGATTACAGGCCGTTTACTGATAAACTTTTAGTAAATTCGTAAACGTGACGATACATTGGTATCTCTAATCTCTAACTAAATAGTATAAAATAAAGTCGCTATTCGTATCTGTCTGTTTGTGCGCTTAGTTCATCTAAACTATGCAACGGAGTTTGATTGAGTTTTCACTGTCATTTAGGTATTTTTTTCCGGAAGGTTTACATATATAATACATGGATATTATATTTATTGAAAGTAGATAGACAAATACCACTGTGGACTTTTCTGTCGGTCTTATCAAGAAATACAATTTCGTATTACATTATTTTGATATATCTCATGAGGTTTAGCTAGCGCTAGCAATGTAATGCCCGAAAATATATTTTTACGCCTTGATTATAAAACATCGACTTTTCTTTATTTTCTATAAATATAATATGCATGTTTTATATATATAAACCTTTCGGAAGAAATTCTGTAAATGATAATGAAAACCCTATCAAGAACTGAGCGCATGAACAGACAGATGCGGAGAGTGTATTTCTTATTTGGCAATAGCGAATCCACTAGAATTATACACTCAAACGATAACCAAAGACCCACGGAAACCCGCAGATGATATAAGAAATAGTAGTCGAAACCTGCTATAAAAGAAACATTCGTTTCCATTAGGGAAGCCACAAAAGAAATTCTATGAAGTCTATATGGAGGCATACAAAAAGTACAATATGTCTGTTTACAGATGTGTCCGACGTAGAAGGTACAAAATTGTTTAAGTGCTGTCAGTAAAAGATTTATACATATGTAAAGGTCCTATTGGACATGGATTTTAGCAATGTAGAAGATAGCGAAATGGATGCAAGATAACTAATTAGGCTCTTTGGCAATAAGCCTACAGAAGGAACAAATATCGATTTATAGAAACGCACAAACTTTGCTAAATGGTGTAAAGGCGAACCCAACGTCTTTTCGCATAAAAAACTGGCAGATGTTTCATCAAGAAGATCGAGACTCTCCAATGGTTATGGCACCGACAATGATACTCAATCAATTACTCTTCGAAAGCGATCATTATAATGCTGATAATAATAAATAAATAAAGAGTAAATAAGAAAACAATAAGAAAAATACCAACTCCATATTTTTTCTTGGGAGGGCTTCTGTAATTCATTGTTTTCTCAGACAGGGGACGATACATTTATAGGTTATGTATGTACGTACATTCTGATGGTTATGGCTAAAAGGTCTTTATTGGTATGTAATTTCTCGTAATGACGTGTGACTGGACCTGGAAAACTTGGCACCCATCGTTTCACACGTTGCTTATCTATGAGACCATCAGATAAACAGAATACAATTATTTGCACGCACATTTTTAAAGATAATTCTAATTGCAATGCATAAATTAGCATGATTACATCTACAAAGTCGATTATATAATTGTTAAACATAGACATAAAATATTTAGCAGCGGCAGAGTGCTGTGACACATTTTGATTTTCGTGATATTCCGAAGAAAAACGCTTTTGGTTGATATTTTACTAGCCGAAAAGATTTTCCTAAACATTTTTGTTCTGTATAAAATACCAACAATAAGCTTTTTGTTCTGAAAAGTCTGTGCACAAATGTAAGTAATTTTGGTCGTCCCCAATAATTTAAGTTGTGAATTTTGGCAAGAATTGTTATTTCCGTATTATAAATTTATAACCATGGATGAAAAAAATACGCAACTAGTGGTAGGACAAATTGGTTTTGCTAGATTCGTGCTGATCTGTTAATGATGCGGTTATCTTATATCGTGTTACTGGCTGAAGTCCCCGGCATTACCCGTGCTTTAGTTTTTCGAAATCAGATGTAGACAGTGACCTTCCTTTGGATTTGAATGCCAAGTGTGCAAAATTTCATCAATCTCAAAACAAAACAGTAGATTTGAATAACTCAAAGTTAAAGAAAAGCCGCCCTACCACCACAGACACGCTTCTTTATATAAATGGGTAGATAGACAGATAAATTAATTCTCATAAGATTTTTGGTAGCAGAAGTCGGGGACGCCCGAGGAAGACTGGTCGTGCCATGTATGAATCAGATACTTGAGTCGGGCCATGTCAAGAGTCAGAATAATAGAAGAGTATGTATGAGACGATGTATGAATGTGAATGAGGCAAGGAGCGTTTGCCAAGGCCGAGTTGTTTGGCGGTCCGTCCTCTCCGAGAAAACGGCGTGATTGTTAGTTAGTTAGTTAGTGAAGATAAAAGTATTTAAAACATATTTGCATCAGGAACAACCTTTCAAAAACAAATATTTTCAAGATTATTTATAATATTATTTTAATTATTTCTAAAAATATATGACAAATAAATAGACGATCAGAAATTTACTTTTCAATTGAACGCTTGAAAAATTACGAAATGTTTCAAAAATAAATCCACATTTCAAATACATAAAAAAAAAAGATTATGGTTAGTTACCTTGTAAGTTGATTGAAAGTGAATAATTTCACGCACACCGAGAATAATCAGAATCGTTAATTTATTAAGAAAATTTGCAAATTATTGGTAATCCGGTTAAAAACGGGAATGCGTGCCTTTAACGAATTAATTAACGGGTTTCATAGTAAACTTTTTGTAAATTTCGAAAACTTTATCACGATGTCAGAACACGCGTTTAAACACATGTCCCGACACCGTAATAATATAATAAATAGTTTATTAGGAAACCTGTTAATTCATTCGTTAAAGTCCTGTAATCCCGTTTTTAACCGGATTAGCAATAATTTAAAGAGATTCTTAATAAATTAGCAATGCTCATTTTTCTCTTTGTGGAAATAATCGAAATCATATGACGTTTGACGATTCGACATTTAGCTCAACGAAGTTGTCAAATAACCGTGTTTTTCAGCGTCGGTTATTTTTCTAGTGTGGCATAGTAACTTGAAATAACAAAACATATTTAATAGAAGGTATCATGGATGCGTCAAGTAAACAGTTTTTGACATTTCCTATAGGTACAATAATATTCAGGTAACGCCTTAAGAACGTTTGACGTTTTTATCGTTCCCGAAGCACGGCCACTTTGCCGATATTTCATGGAAGACTTCTTATGGAAACAGGGCCGAACCTAACCAAGAAACGTTCCTTCATAAGTAAGGCAACGCCGTAGGGCGACGTTTTGAAAGGGAAGCAAATCGTAACTTAATGTTCTTCTTTAATCCGTATATATGAAGCAGTATATATTCTTTAACGGTGAGCTGAATTATATACAGATCTTTCAAACTGGAATTTTAAGTTATTTTATTGCTGAAACATGAAGTATGGAGCTTTAAAACATCAATTTAACTGTTTTTAAATATGACAACATGTCATTTTTATTTTATTTTCGAAAAAATCCTTGTTTTACCAGAATAATGAGAGATCGTCCCCTCTGCAACAGAAGGCATATTAATGCATTTTAGATCATTTCCAAATATTGCCCCCATTAGGACACAAACTCTCAGGATCAAGTCACAGAACCGATGAGTTTTGATGCCCTTTAATATTGTAATCAAAGTTTTGTTTTATTTTTCACACAGTGTTGGGTTTTTTTAATATAAAGGTACACGTAAAAAAATAAAAAGTCATTATAATTCCAAAATTTAATACTAAGCATGTTCATTTATATTATACGCCCATTTAAAAACATGTCAAATACATAATAATTTTGTGGAACAGTGATCATGAATTAAAATTAGCTATTAAAATTATTTAGAACCCATGCAGAAGATGCAATTATTATTATTGATGTATTATAGTTATTGAAGCCTTCTTGTAACTGTATTCCGTGCAAATGAACACATCTACAATTTATGAAAAATTATTGCCAACTGCATGCAATCTAAGCACAAGCGAGAATTTACGTAAATTAAAAAGAATTTTCGAACGAGTAGTTCTGGTTGGTATGTTGGAGGTGATTAGGCTCAGTAAATCAGGACTGTCTATAAATCCAATAACAATTTTAAAATTAATTATTTCATAATTAATTAGTGTTATTATAGCTTCTGTAATTTATATTTCCTATTGGTAGACCGTTAATATATCTTAGAAATTTATGCAATTTTTTTTCAAAATACTTATCTCTATCTAGAAATAAAATATTTTAACAACCTTCCTTTAAATCTAAAAAATATCGGAAATTATCATTAATTTAAGCTTAAATTGAAAAATTACATACAACTACTAAAACAGCCCATTTTGCTGTTTTTTAAAAAAATCTTGTTTTTCTGTTATCGACAAATCTTCCATTTTTTCATATTTATTATCTTGTTATTATTATTTACTGCAATTGCACTGCATTTCTTCAATAAATCTGTGTATTGCCTACTGGCAAATCCCACACAACGACGTAGGATTTTTTTTATGTTAGTACCGTACAGAGTCCCAACTGCTCTCAACCGCCTGGAATCAGTGAGACTATGGCATCCCTTATGTTGAGAGGCTAAAAGTAGTGGGGAGGAGATGGAGATGAGGAAGAGGAAGGTACCTGGCTATTCTGATTTATGGTATTTCATCAGGATGATGGTGAAATTATCTAGTCTTCTGGAATTTGCCGCAAATTTACTATACTAGCTGAATTCCCCGGCGTTGGTCGGCCTTCTTGCAGATTTTTTCGAAATTTCATATTGACTATGACCTTCCACTTGTTTTGAAGGTCGTGTGTGCAAAATGCCGTCTATATCGGAATAAAACTGTAGATTTGTATAAAAATCAAATCCACGACGGCCGCCCGCCACAAACACACATTCTCCTTTATATATAAGAAAAGATGGAAGTTATCATTTTAAATTATGAAATAACACAATTTAATTTTACTTGGTTCTTAGCCAAGGATAGTAACCACTCGACCACTGAGGCCGTCGCCTTATTAATTATGATAGGAAATAGGAATTGGTTCAGCGTTGGTAGAAATATAGGGATGACAATGATGGCATATTGTACCTTGGCCAAGGATGGTCTTTCCAGCTTGCATTAGGGCAACTCATAACTTTGGGGTGGCCCTGTGTGTGGGATTATCATATAAATCCTCCCCCCACGCCGGCGTCAATCACGATTATGTGTGGGGGGTTTAATATTAAAATCTCGCAATATGTCATGGCGTCGCGGCCAAGGTCGACTTGTTAAAGTGTAAAAGGAACGGAGCTGTGAATAACTTATAAGTAGGAACACTTTAGTAGGTAGGTACAAGATACTTTTATTAGAATTTCTAAATTCTAGAAACCTACCCTATCCTTAGTACGTACCGGGTATGGTGTATATAATTGAGTAGATTTTTTTATGTTTTTTTCTTCTTTTCAAAAAAAAATTATAGTGGATACATTTTTAGTGTTATTTCACCCGCCATGCTAACGATGCCCCTGTGTTCTGGCGGGTGAAGAATAGAGGTGAGGCGTATTTATCGTACCCTGTAAAAGTACCGGGTGTTTTCATGCAATACTTTGTACTTGTGACAAATCTCCAAAATACCTGGTTCCAAAATACTCACAAGTATTTTATACTGGGACTGAGTATCTATTACTTTCTGTCCCCAGTCCCCGGATAGGTATAAAATACTTGGGAGTATTTTGTACCGGTATTTTTAATAGTTACTTTCAACAGGTATTTTTAATAGGTACTAGTAACAGGTATTTTTATAGGTACTTTTAATAACGGCAAAAGAATCAGAAGACATGAAAAAATGTGGGGTATTTTTCGACTACCCCCCCCCAACCAATGGATTCGAAAAATTACTGTGGGGAATCACACATCGTACCTACATTGGATTTTTTTTGTGGGGAATTACCTTTCACAGATATAATCCCCCCCCCCCCCCCCCCATCGATTCGAATAATTATTGTGGGAATCAATTTTACGTAAAAAAAATTTAGGGAATCGTTACTCACAAGTATTTATTACTTTCCGTCCCCAGATACTCAGGTCGGTATAAAATACTTTTGAGTATTTTGTAACCGGTATTTTTTTGTACCTGTTCTCACTGTGCCCAATAACGAAAAGTACTCACGAAGATATTTGGAATATTTTTTTTAAATTGGTTAGGTAGGTACCTATTTACTTTTAATTGATATTCTTACTTGGTACACCTACACGGAGAAAATTGAGTATTGCTGATTTATTAAAGTCCTGTTAGCCTAATATCGCCATTCTAAAGATAATTCGTCTGTCTCAACACAGGTGTACCCTAGTGAGACAGATGTCGATAAATACAAGTAAAAACCTTTTTATTAATAGATAAATAAATAAAAAAATAATAAAAAAAAAGTTTTTTTTTACATTTCCCTTTAAGGAAAATACTTCCTTTTTGATTAAAAAAATTGGCTAATATCACCATTCTATTTCCTAAAAAACTATTAGTAGTTTTTTTAAATATCGGAATACGTTTTCATACAGCTGCGTTCATCCTGTAATTATATAATGACAAAATGCGAAAATATTAGAATTTTTATAATTTTCAATATGTTAAGTTTTCTCCGTGTAGGTTCCTACATACTTGGTGTGGTATTTTTTTATTGTGTAGGTAGGTACTACTGAATAGAATCTGATAATACACAACATAAATGTCTTCCTTGCAAATTTGAATGGAAACCGATGTCGCCACTGACTTATTACTTTTTCAATTAAATATCATTTCAAAATAAATTATTTGCAAATAAAAAATAAAATAAAGTAATGTGGATTTTTCTTGTTTGTTTATCTTGAATGCGAAGAAATTTGTGATTAAAGATTTTAGTTCCAATTGAATACATTTATTTATTTTGTTTGTATAATTTAATCCAACCCTGACAATATGAAATAAATAATATGATGAAATTTTTTGTAGTAACACTTATTTTTATCTTGAAAGATCTTCAATTAGTTGTGACTTCAAACATTTAAGGATAAAAATATTATTTATTCCTGAAAACATGTATATTGCATAAGTTATATTATTATGTAAAATATATTCGCTAGCCTTCAGGATTCTGAAAATAAGTGAGTGTTCTTGATATAAAGAAGAATATGTTTTGATTTTTGATGAGGGTGAATGAAAGGCGATGATGAAAAAGAAAAGATTAAAAGTGAAGGAAATTTAATTTCCGGTTACTCTGTGGTTCTGCTTTTGCTCCTGTTCGCCATAAGTTAGCCACAGGCTCAAATTACATGCACATGGAAGCTGTTCAAAGTAATACTTGTACATTTTGTACAACCATAGGTTTCCATACCTTGACGGTGGTCGAATACCAAAAGCTTTCAAACCCTTCCCCCACTGCACTTTATTCCCAGTTACATAACGATTTAATAATATGATTTATATATTTTTATTAGGCAATGTAAAGTATAACATCTAACACCTGCTAAACCGAACTCTTATCTCGAATTTCGCTCGTAACTCAAAGCAAAAAATCACTCGCTCGCCGGCTCGTATCTCGAAAAACTCGTATGTTGGGACACTCGTATGTCGAGGTACCACTGAATATTGATTGATTCACATAGATATGCCGCTTTTGAATGCACGCATTGCAATTTAAAAGCCACCAAGAGAGAAGTATACTCGGGTAGATTTCTGTTTCATTACCATTGTCCTTTTAACTCTTGACAGGCCAAGATGCCAAACAAAACGTTTGTAACCAAGTGGGTCTTCCGACGACCCCATGATTTTTCTATCTTATGGGCTTTTAAACTATAGAAATCCCAAATATTCAGTCAATTATTAATGGTAACTTATGTATTTGCGCAGGAATACGTAAAATACTAAAATGATTTGTCAAGTATTTAAGCTAATATAAGGAGGATAGTGATTTTGGGTACTACCTACTCCCCCACTTGGCTGCGGGATAGTTTTTTTTAAAATAACGATGGCCTAGAGCAGTGCTCCGCAACCGGTGTGCCGTGGCACACTGGTGTGCCGTGAGCCGGACACAGGTGTGCCGCGGACAAATTCAATGTATTTGACATTTTACAATATTTCATTATGTATTTAATACACAATGAAAAAATATTTTTCATAATATTGTCCATTTTTCATTGTCTGCAGGTGCTGTTAAAAGACGTATTCACAATATATTAGAAACACTGATTAGAAAACTGTTATTGGCTGAAAAATTTGCGCTTCAGATCAACGAAACAACCGATATTAAAAATAAAGCACAGTTGATAGCTATTTTACTTTTCGTTGACGGGGACTTTATTAAAGAATATTATTTATTTTGTAAGGAGGTTCCAGAGCGAACTACCGGTGAAGATTTTTTTCAAGTAACCGATGATTTCTTCAAAATACATGGTGTCCGGAAACTCGTAGTACAAGCCGGAAACTGGAGAATGTATAGCACACGGGGAACCCAAATAAACATAAAGTTTTTTGATTTGAGCATTTTTATGAAAAAAAAACCAAAAAAATATATTTTTCGGCTATTTCAGGGTTCAAATTTTTTCGTCATTATTTGTTTTACTTTTAAATTTTTAAATAGTTTCAATTAGTTGGGTACTTTGATCTTCAGTAATAATTTATAAGAATTTGATCAAAAAAAAAATCAACTTCTGAGTCTATTTACTCGAAAACGAAAGCTCAAATCAAAAAAATTATACTACAAAATCGACTCCAAATGTGATGTAGATTCACCAGTTTCCCGCTTGTACTACGAGTTTCCGGACACCATGTATATAATATTAAATGGAGCAATTGTATTGCTGTTTGCACGGATATCGCTGCGGCAATGACGGGTAGCAAAAAGGGTTTTCAACGGTTTTATTAATTAAAAATGATAAGCGGTCATGCTTAAAAGGTCTTGACCAAGAACTTCGGGTTACGCTGTCAAAAATCGAGCCGAATATAAAACTTTTGTGTTCATTGAAACAAGCGCAGGTTAATTTAACAGTGAATCGCTCATTAATTTATTATTTTTTTATAATAATTATTAAGATTGCGTAAAAATAAATATGTTATAGATATATGTATGTAATTTTGTCAAAAAATCAATTTAATATCTATATAGCTTTTGGTGTGCCGCGGAATTCTAGGAAGAAATTTGGTGTGTCGTAGGTGAGAAAAGGTTGCGGAGCACTGGCCTAGAGAACACATGTATTAAGGGCAAAAACAATTACGTGTTTTGTAAAGCGTCAATCAAGATTATTACTTTGTAAATAGATGTTTCGTGGGAAATGTACATTACTTTTTTCATCTACAAAGGATAAAAAGCGGATATTCATATTAATATTGTTGATTTACATCTGATAATTATTATAGAGTATTTTTATAAATGGATTTTTAAAATTGCATTTTTCACGTGCGTACGCTGGGCCATCGATATGCAAAGGTAGGAATCAACTAACGAACATACCTTGTTCTGATATCATTCAACACTTAAAATCATCGATTATTACAATAATCGAAACGTTACAGAGATGTGCTTTATTTTAAATAAATCCATTTCAAATGGAAATGCAAAATGCAAAATGGGTATTTTCCATTTTGCATTTTAAATGCTTTTCTAAAAACCATTTTGCATTTTAAATGCTTTTCTTAATGCATTTTCCATTTTAAATCCTTTTTTGCAACATTCTTCCTTCTATCTCCACTGATCTGTTTTTCCTAAGCCCCAAATATGAGTCGGTCCTCAACCTCGCTATGAGAGATAATTTCCATTTGTCAAGTTGCTCCCTGGTAGGAGCCCTGGCAATTGAGTGATACCATTACAAAAAATACTGATTCAAACACTGAACATGGGGCCATGACGCTGTAATATTAAATGTTAGATAGCAATTTCTATGTTTTTACGTTGGCAACATTAGTCCTGCGATATTTTTTTTGTGGTTTCATAATCTGTAGTCGTGGTGTTTTTGGATTTACCATCATGTAATATGTTTGTTCTACATTGATGTCCATTATTAAAACGTTACAATACGAGTTTCTCCATTATATCCAAATCTAGATCTTTTTTATGTGGGTACCGCATAACATTCAGAAACCCTGAAGTTCGTTGTGAGGTTGAAGACAGAGGAAAGAGGTAAGGAAGAAGGAAGAGAAGAACGTGGATATTTAGATCTAGACACTAAACACGACTAAAGCCACTACCAGGGTGTTTCTGAATGTATCTACCACTCTCCTAAATAGGTACTAGGTTTACCTCGAAACTGCGCTATCTACTGAAGTGCATCATTCATAATTCGTAAATGTAAATTCGTCCTACCTGTCAGTTTGTCCTCTTGGTCATTCCAAAAAGACAAAACAAAACTTCTGCCCACTTCCGCCGGCAGTGGCCAGCAGCGGAACAGAACGGAACAGAACGAAACATTAAAGTGCATTAAAATGCAAACGGCGATTTGCGGAACATAGGGTTCAACCTGGGGAACAAGAGAAAATGCGGTGTGATAAGCTGTCACAGTGGACTTCTGTAGATTTATATCTTTTTTATACGTATTACAACACAATATATAGTAAGGCCGAAGCGAGTAGTAATAACGACTACCTCAATTTAGTGAGACTGGAGGAAGTAAGAAGGTAAAAGGAAGGATTGGAGGTACCTGACTATTAGATGCTGCAAGTTCAAGCAAAAAATCAATTGTATTTTACGTTTTCTCATCGATACTTAATCTTTATATTTTATAAAAGTAGGTATATTCTTCTCTGAACAAAATTACGAGTTAACTAAAATACGTTTGCGGTTCCGCGAATTTTTACACAAAATTCGTCATTTTTACACGAAAAAGCGAATATCGCCTTTTCATAAAAAGTCTCTTGTCATTCATTTTACGCTTCTTAAAAAAATAAAAATATTTTCTTACAATGAAGAATTATTATTTCTTAAAGCGTTTTTTAAACCAAACCTATCATTATTTTTTTCTGCCTATCGCATAATGATAGCATGGAATGGTACTTATTGCATTTTAGCAGTATAACAATATTTTATTTCATGTTTGTGTGTATTTTTATGCTACATTTAAATGTATACACCAATATTGAAGAAACATTTAGCAAAACCTCTCCCTGAAGAGCTTATCGAAGTACTCGTAAATGTGTTGTAAATTACTGATTGATTAAGCTATTAGAGTAATATGCACTTGGGTTGGATCTGCCCTGTGCGGGCGCAATGGGAGCAGGCCGCATAGGGAAACGAATTGTTAAGGAGCCAAGGCGCTGATATTACCCAACAGTCTAAGAGATTTTTTTAAATACATTCAAATATTATTGATTACATCCAAATATTATTGATTACATCCAAATATTATGGATTACATCCAAATATTATACATTACATTCAAATATTATTAATTACATCCAAATATTATAGATTACATCCAAATATTATTGATTACATCCAAATTTGTTAAGGAGCCAAGGCGCTGATAATACCTAACAGTCTAACAGATTTTTTTTAAATACATCCAAATATTATTGATTACATCCAAATATTATTGATTACATCCAAATATTATTGATTACATCCAAATATTATGGATTACATCCAAATATTATAGATTACATCCAAATATTAATAATTACATCCAAATATTATTGATTACATCCAAATATTATTGATTACATCCAAATATTATGATTACATCCAAATATTATTGATTACATCCAAATATTATTGATTACATCCAAATATTATTGATTCGGCGTTTACTGATTACTGACAAGGGGCGCCAACACATTCAGGCTCAGGGCTGGCCCTGCACTTGGGATGAAATATTAAGGGTTTGTGTGTCTAAGTTTTGCTAAAATATGATTCAGTTGGCAAGCCGAAAGAAAAATTAGTGTAAACCCTCCAGGAGAAGATTTGAATTTCCCGTGTCTGTGTATCAAAATCAAGTTTATCAAGACTATATTATAAGCAGTATCACTAAACAGTGTTGTAACCTATTTATACGGATCTGAAAGAAAAGTGATGTCGCAATAAGATGTTTGCATAAGACCTTTCGACTCCTAGGTTTCGAACAGGTCAATGAAATTGATTTTCTGTTCAAGAAAACATTTTGATATTTTTGACACGCCAGACTCGCCTACAACCAGAGATGTGCAAAATGGGTACCCAAAACCATTTGAAATGCAAAATGGAAATGGGTCAAAACTTTTCCATTTGAAAATGCAAAATGCAAAATGGTTTTTAGAAAAGCATTTCAAATGCAAAATGCAAAATACCTATTTTCAAAATGCATTGAAAATGCAAAATGGTTTCTCAGGTCAAACAATCAAAATAATTATAGAATTTTTAAACAATTTTGTCATTTAATAATGGACATCAATGTAGAACAAACATATTACATGATGGTAAATCCAAAAACACCACGACTACAGATTATGAAACCACAAAAAAATATCGCAGGACTAATGTTGCCAACGTAAAAACATAGAAATTGCTATCTAACATTTAATATTACAGCGTCATGGCCCCATGTTCAGTGTTTGAATCAGTATTTTTTGTAATGGTATCACTCAATTGCCAGGGCTCCTACCAGGGAGCAACTTGACAAATGTAAATTATCTCTCATAGCGAGGTTGAGGACCGACTGATATTTGGGGCTTATGAAAAAAAGATGAGAGGAGATAGTAGGAAGAATGTTGCAAAAAAGCATTTAAAATGGAAAATGCATTGAGAAAAGCATTTAAAATGCAAAATGGCTTTTAGAAAAGCATTTAAAATGCAAAATGGAAAATACCCATTTTGCATTTTCCATTTCCATTTGAAATGGATTTATTTGAAATAAAGCACATCTCTGCCTACAACATACGTCTATCGGTGTGTCCAGGAGTGACGGACATATGAATATATGTATAATATATATTTTACATTTAAATACCATACACACTCACTATGGCAAGCAATCCATTGGTTACGAGGGGGCAACATATATAATTTCCTTCCAGACATCACTAAAAATGAAAAAAGTGTAGGTAAATTTTAAAAAAAATTGTTCACTTTTATGCTCATACAGCAAAACACTGAAAGTGAATAATATTGTTATTTTATACATTTATGTGTAATGTTATTTAAAAATGTATTTGTTTTAGTTATTTCTAGTTAATAAGTAAAAATATAATTTTCTTTTATCTGGAATAAAAACTTTATAAAAATAAAAAAATAAATATATCCATCCCAAAACAGCCTCTCCCGATCTGGCACGCCACGCAGCTGGTGGGTATGGGCATCCTGGACACACCTCACCCGACGTACTCATTTTTTCAAGTTCCTTATTTGTAATTCTAAGTTTGAGTGTAATAATAGATAAAACAGCTAACTCAGATTAGTAAATGTTTCACTCTCCAAACCTTTGGTATTGAAAATACGGTTTTTTTCAGTTTGCACTTTGTATTTAGTTTTGGAAGTCACGCGTGTCAACTGGGTTCCGTGTCTACACGGACGGACCACCCGCGCCCGTAGCAAAATACAGAAATGACAAGAACAAATGCGATGGCGTCGCCCCGCACTGGGTATTCCACCCGACTTTAATACAAGTGGATGAGGCTAACTTGCAATTTCACCTTTTACCCTGTTATTGTTCCTCGGCCGGGTCTCTTCATTGTGGGATTGTTTTGATTTTCTCATTATGAAAATATTGAACAAGTATCCAAATGAAAATCTTCTATTAAATTAGTCGGCGGGGGCTAGATGGAACTAGCAATGGGATCACTGCAGAAGTATGATGTGGTCGTGTTAATGTGCACGAAATAAGGTCAATATTTTTTTCTATTGTTTTCAGTTAATACTTTGTGGTTGTTCATTATAAAAGATAAAAGAATTTCACTTAGTAAAACTCCACATTATTTGTACCTAAGTGTTTTTTCGACTGGTTTCGGAACCACCTTTCCTTTTTCGGGGTTAAATATATACAAACTTTATATTATTACAAAATTATGGTCAATGCATTAAGTGTTAAAGTGTGGGTGGAAGTGTGACTGGAGGAGGGGGTAAAAAGTAGTAGTCGCCACGACTTGCTCAAGATTCCATACGGCAGAACAGATGTTCAAACAGCTGATAGTTTCGATCCTTCATATAATCCTGTTTCCCACTTTTACCACACGTTTCCGGACACCGTCTAGGATTGAAAATCTCAAAAATAATAATTTAACAGGAGTAAAAAAAAAACATTCATATTGAGTGTATGTGCATTGTTAAGTAGGTAATAAACTAAAATTATGGGGTGACCTATGGCAGAGGTGTTGGTTACACAACAAATGGTTCCCGGGGCGGCGGTACATATACCCGCCTTTTAAATTTATTTTATAACTAAATTTGCATGTTAGTCGTAAGAGGGTTTTCCTAGCAAAACTTAATATTAGTCTTATAATTTGTATTCACAAGAAAAAATAATTATTTAAAAAAAATAAAGTGCAGTATACATGGTGTCCGGAAACATCAAATCACATTGAGACGATTTTGTTGTTTAACTTTTTTGAGTTGAGCTTTCGTTATGGAGAAAATCGAGTCCGAAGTTGTAATTTTTATGTCAAATTCGAAATAAATCGAGTGTAATGGGGTTAGTAAGCTGAGTATTGTCTTTTAGTGGGTCGAAGAATAGATCCGGCTCCAAAGGTTTTTTTTACCCTGTTGCCAAATGTTGTTATTTTTTTATATTTTTCGGTCATACAGCACAAAGGTGTTATGAACAACTACCGTGTAAAAAATTGGTTTACATATTTAATTTTTTTTTGTTAATTTTCACATAAAATTTGTACGGCATCCAAACTAGATACATTAAGAACTCAAAATTATCATTTTATGGGTTACGATAGTTTACGCAGAAGGGTTCGTAATATTCCTAATTTACTGCCAAATTACGTTCATAATGTCCATGTACTTTCAGTTTACCTACATACTAAAATATTAAATCGACGACCTCAGATTAATTTATGTCAATGACGATGACTACACTTTTAAACAAATAATGAAATTTAAATAACGAGACGTTGAGGTAATAAACCAAAGAAATAAAGTTAGTAAATGTTACCAAAAATGTAATTTAGTAAATACCTAGTTATTTACAAGGAGCTAATGAATATTTTACCAATTACAAGTACATGTATAAAATAATGTAGGCACGTTACGTTGATGACATCAACGCAACCCGGAATAAAACACTGGCTTCACCAAAGATATTGATTCTCCCATTTTGCGCGACTTGAATGAAACCGCTATCCACGAGTAGGTCCATAGAGAAAGGAGAAAATGTGGGAAAATCAAGTCACGTGAAAAGGCGATAGGGTAGCGGATAGCGAGTAACGAATAAGGGGTAGCGGATATCCTAGCGCAGTGTTGGTTAGGAAAGGCGCCGTTGTTACGAGGTCAGCTGGTCAAAATGTACACTTCCATCTCGAGGCGAAAATCTCCGATTTCTTTTACAATTTCCGCATCGAATCGCGAAAGGCTTCCCACAATAACTACCAAAATGTAAGGGAACCTCAAAACCTCGTCTAATTGTTAAATTTCACCAAGTGCCATGATAATTTTAGTGAAAAAGTGCAAAAATAAAATTCGTAGTGTATAATATTGCCATTGAATTCAATTTAAATAGGCGTTCTAGTGTGAATTTGACAGTTGATCTTGTAAGTATTCTGTGTAAAATCAAGTGATTATTAGATTGTAAGATTGTCTCTTGAAATACTATCGATTTTGTTTACGTCTAACCTTTAAACTCGCGTAAGGTTTAGTTTACTTACAAGTTACAAATAAAATTGCGGAAGTTTTATCGATTTCGCGTTTTAACCCCACTTTTATTACATCAACGGAGAAATGTCACTTCTCGTTTTGCTTATTGTCGAAGTTTATTATGCATCTAATAATTGTAGTGATACAAAACGTCTTCCTGAAGACTAAGTTCTTTATCAAACGACTCTTTTTATCGTGAAAATGTTCATATTATTTGATATTGTATGAAAACACAACTAATATAATCGTTATTTTATCAAAATAATTCGTACGTATGTACTTCTATTTGAAAACATCTTTTTAACTGGATTTCGTAAATGTGATTTCATATTTACACATCCATAAAATTTCTATTTCCTGAACATTAAATATTGTTTACATACTTGTGTGAATATTATTTTTATCAAATATAAAGGTATAGAAAATGTTGGACAACTTATTCAAGATACAATTAGCAAGAGTTTCCTTACAATCACTTTTTCATTAACTAATCAGCCCTGATCAGTCCCAGGTTTGAAGAGATGATGATTTTGTAAAGTGGACCTGATGTGGCGTACTAAAAATTTGTTCATTGTGAAATTGTTCTAGCCATCTCCTGCTACAGCCTGGCAACAAATAATTTTATTTTCATGGTAGGTATAATACTTTTGCAAAATGAAAGGGTCATCCATCCTGAATCATTTCATGAAGAGTTAAGTAAAAAGCTCAGTTTTTCTCTAGATTGTAGCAAAGAATTGACTTTCTCGTCACATACTAGAGATGTTTACTACATAGATGCTTTAAAGCTGTGAATAATCCAAGAAAAGAAGAATAACAAAAAATGTATTGTTCATTGTTCAAACATAAGTTGGTAAACGAATGTTACAACCCTGCAATTCGCACTGAATACTGTTTATTGTTCATTGTTCAAACATAAGTTGGTAAACGAATGTTACAACCCTGCAATTCGCACTGAATACTGTTTATTGTTCATTGTTCAAACATAAGTTGGTAAACGAATGTTACAACCCTGCAATTCGCACTGAAAACTGTTTATTGTTCATTGTTCAAACACAAGTTGGTAAACAAATGTTACAACCCCACAACTTAAAAAAACAAAACTGTGCTAAATATGAAATTAAAAAAGCATTAGACAACTATATATATATATATATATATAAAAGATTAAAGATATCCAAAATTTCAATATTGCCACTATTTCATCCCAAGTCATACTGGAATTTCTGCTAGCATTGATATTACATGTTTCCGGAAAAAAAAATGTATTGGAAAGAATTCAATAAACACCTTTGACAGACGATTTACCCAATATAGCGTCCTACCCTTTTTCATACCACTTTATACTAAGAGATGTACTGGAAACTAAATTACAAATCGAAAACATTACTGACTGAAAAAAAAAAAAAATTACGTCCAATACCTGTACCTTTTTATCCCATACCACACTGAAAACCATTCTAACTACAAAATTCCACGTTTCCAGAAAAAATGTATTGGAAAAAATTCAAGCATAGTCAACACCTCCACTGACAGAAAAAATCCAGCATGGCATCCAACACCCCGACCTTTTCGTACACGTGCGAGATATGCGGGCTGGAGGGCTTTTCCGACGAGGAGATGCGCGCGCATACGCTCATGTACCACGTAGAGGGGCAGGCCACATGTCCGTTCTGCGACCTCACCGACCTGACCTCGGACGAGATGCTGATCCATGTGAACCAGGCACATCTGGACTTCCTGACGCCTGAGGCAGAGCTGATGGTGTTTATTGATGATCAGAGTCCTGCGTAAGTGAAAATTCTCTCAAAAATAATATTGCCGAATTTAAGTTTTTTATTTTGTTTTAAGCAGACTTTCATGAAAAATGGTTCTATTTGTGTTGTGTTGGACAGTACAGGGTTATTGGTACTAAATGTGTAATATTAAAAACACATCACACTCAGCGCCACCTCTAGTTGGCATAAAAACTGCTTGTTAGATTTACAAAATTTATTATTTCTTATTCAATAATAGTTTTATTTTTATGTCAACTAAATTACCATACAGGCGCATGATCATCAAACATAATACTTTTAGTTGTCTGTTAATTAATTTTCTTCAACTCAAATTTGATTTGAATATTAGTGTTATTTTCAAAATTAGAACTGATTGTGTGAAGAATTCAGACAAGCGATAAAGAATCTACCTATTTATATGATATTTTTTAAACAGAAAATAATTTTTATTGTCATGTTCAAAATTGGGAGTGATTTTTTTGAGAATTCGCACTATCCTGTGATTTTAGTACAATAATTTCAATAAATAAATAATAACTACCTAATCAAAAAAAAATAATTATAAAATTTGTTTAGGTATCATTTGACAGCCTCCATGGTCGAGGGGTAAAGCTCTCGACTAGCAAGCTGGTGGTCGTGGGTTCAAATCCCGTCATGCGCAAGTAAATTATATTTGATTAATTTGGGTTATTTCGCAAATTATCCATTTAAAATAATATATAGAATATTTGCGGCACGTTCCAGAGTGGAAGATGCTCTCAGTATCGCCCTGGTGGGAGACCACTATTCAGAATTGAAATGTTGCCTGAAAGGGTTTTGGCCGTGCTTGGTGACCAGATCTGTATAACCAGGTACTTCCCCACCTTCATCTTCCCAATCTCCTTCTCTTCCCCACTACCTTCAGCCTCACAACATACCCCAATTGGGGATGCCATAATCCCACTGGCTCCAGATGGTTGGGAGCAGTTGGGACTCTTATATGGTTTCACATAAAAAAGGTCCAAGTAGAATACAATAAAAGCATATATAAAACAATGGATGATGTTTATTTGAAGTCCGGTGGGTATATTTATATCTTTAAATCTCTCATCAAATACCTCAATCATAATTAATCGTCAATTTTCAGCTTACTGCAATAACCCTGATTCGGTGATATGAATCTTCACGTAATCTTTCAAATTAATCGTTTATTGAATCATTTACCTTCATGTCGGATATAATAATATGCAGATCACCAAAAAAATGTTTCTTTTGTATAGAAGAAAGGGTAAATAAAAATCAATACTGGTTCAACCTTATCTTTTGTTTGCTTACCCAACACTTTCAGAACTAATACTGAAGTTTTACTCTCAGTCGGTACGGTCCCTTGTGAAAGACCACCATTCAGAATTGAAGCATTGCTTGAAATGGCTTTAAATATGTTTGGTGACCAGACCTGAAATGAAAGACCTGTCCGCTACCTTCAGCCTAAAAAACATACTTAAATTGGTGGTTCCATTGTCTTATTGGCTCCAGATCACTCGGAGCAGTTGGGATTATTTGCGGTATTGACATTAAAAAAAATTTGATCCCAAAATTACATATTTTTTAAAAATGATTTATTTATCCATTTTACATAATTTATTGTCGGTACATTGGCAGTAATGTTATTAAGATTCATTTTTGGGTTAATATACTGTGTATCCCTGATGGGATACTGTAATGCTGTTTGAAAGGTTGGCTAGTGTGAACATATTATTTTTCCATATCATTCATTGGCACTACAGTTTGTACTAGCTAAATTTTCTCTATGATTACTCCTGTTGCACTAAAATAATTATATCGTTATTATGTAAAAGCCCTTATGGGCGTACAATATAATAAATAAATTAAGAAAAAGGAAAGCGCAAAACACGGCGTAATAAACTAAAATTTTTACACCATATTACTTTTTGCAGTGAAAATCTAAAATCATGAGTAATGTAATGTCATTACCTTCTCACAAATATTGTCGCATTGTGGCATTTGTCTTGGCCAATCTCGTTACAATATATATAGATGTGCTGTAGAAATCTCAGAGTGTCAAGCAAAAAGTACATCAATTGTAGTGCTTTCGATTTCGTAGTTTTAGTATTAAACTCCATGCGTCGCGTAAGATCTTGAGTTATCTCTATGTAAATTGCCTAAAAAAAAAATGTCCTCGAGTGTGACGAGAATTTGTTTTAATTTCTCGGCACATACTAGTAAAAGCCAAGAAATAACATTTCATTTGTAAATATCTTTTACTTATCTTTTTCGATTGTTATAAATAATTCGGTTGTTTCCCGTCTGAAGATTTTATGCATCATAGAGAAAATGCAAGGCCTACTAGAGTACAGGTCTGGGTGCGCAACAGCCGAATTACAAAGTCAGTGCTTCATACAAATCAGCAGTAATAACGAGTATCAACAAGAATCGCCGTCATTTGCAAACTGTCATTGCTCTATTATGGCACGGCACTGACATATCACTCGACACCTCAAAATTTATCAGGCGCCCAGGCTTGTAATTCTAGTCAGCCTTGAGGTTATATTCGATGCAACTTTTGAATATAAAAACGCCGCCGGGTCCTATAATTTTTTTCATTCAGACACATATTTTTTTAATGTTTATCTTTGTCATACATGAGCAACGTTTGAATTAAGAATTTCCTGGAAACATAAAGAGTGTTTCTTACTTGCCACATTTTATTTTAATTTTGTGAGACATTTCAACAAAGTTAATAACACATAATTTTGTCTTGGCAGATTCGTTAATAAATCATTTAAATTTTTTTTTAAATTTTTTCAGTCTTTTCATAACTGTGCTTCTTAACAAACATAATAAACACTAGGGGGAATGAAACAATATGAAAGGGACGATTTTTCGAAAAACTTATAAGAGAATTTAAATTGTACTGGTGGCCATTTTTTTTTTAACACATGGCCAACCCAACTTGACGAAGTATTTACTTTAGTTTGTGTCTATCCTTTGATCTGTGATTACAATGAACATTAATTTACCTGACTTTGCCCATCATGTAAGTGTTAAACACATCATTCATGTTGAGATGTCTGTGTAAATGTTTATTATCAGATAAGAGTCGGCTCATAAATCTGGCAGATTTTATGAGCATTTCTTTTTTATCTGAGCTGTTTGCTCAATAGTGCGAGAACTGCATTTAAGTAATCTAGTCTCAGTTTAGTATTGCGAGAGTAATGTTGTGAACGGTTTTGAGTTACCCACTGTAATAATAATTTTACTATCAACCATTTACAATCAATTCTCCAAGGCATAGAATAGGGTTAATCTCTTTATTTATAAACGAGTTCAGCTGTTTTATTGTTATTTGATAAATAAATAGTTTGATTATGCCTTCAGAAGGCGAAACAGCTGTCACACATAATAATAATAATAATGACACAGCAGAACTTGTTTATTAATAAACAATTTTTATATAAATTCAATAACAATATTATTGAATATATAAAAGAATAACTAAAATAAAATGGAGTTAAACAAATTAAACATGAACACAATAGATTTTAATAAGTGTAAAACTCAATTTTTGTGCTCTTTTTATAATTTTTTTCTTTAATGTTTACTTTGCGTGGTTGACTTGCATCCAAAATATTTGTGTTTATATCTTACATTTTCAAGGCAGTTCTTTTAATCTTTTTATAGCAGTCATTACAAATACCATAGCATAAAAACTCTTAACTCAGAACATCTCAATACAATCTGTCAATTAAGGAACTAACTCTGTTTTCCTCATCATCTTGATTATTTTATATTTTGTTCTCCACGGTATAAACAACAAAATAATGTTTTCATAGTGATTGATCCTTAGTGATGCTATCAAACTAATATTTTCCAGCATTTATGCAATATGATAAGTAGTATCATATTTATTTTAAATGAAGACCTCACAGAAGACCATCTGGTACTCCCTCAGAGTCACCCATGAGATTGCTGTGATTCTATGAAGGAAAAAGGCAAGAGTGAATTTGGGTCTTAAAAAGATTTAGGACTTACACAACAATGTCAACAATGATTCTATACTATTCTAACAATGTCAACAATGATTCTACCTGTTTATTTCAGCTTTGACGAGGATTCAGACACAATATCAGAGAGTCACACGAACAACAGCAACACTCCGACTTCGGTCCAGAATGGCTGGCACACTCCGACCAGCAATGGCCACGGCCCACCGACACCTTCCAACAAAAGCAGCCACATGCACTACGGCAATGGTCTGAGGAGTACCAGCCAATCCAGCCTCGCCTCGCAGTCCAACGGAACCACTTCCCAATCCAACGGCACAGCCACCCACAGTGCAAAGAGTAAAAAGTTACCAGGGGCACCTCCTTTGAGAGAGGCCAGCACTTCTAAGAAGAGTAGCAGGGAGAATATCCACAATGGAAGTGGATCCAACTCAAAAGGCAGTCGAGGATGTGAAAGCAGCCTATCAAAAACCAAATCTAAAAGCAAGTCAACGAGTAGACAGAATTCTGTTGAAAGCGTAGCGTCGAGTAACCATAGCGGAGCTAAAAAAAATGGTAAATTACTTTTTCTTTTATGACTCTTCTCATAAAGATAGTGGTAGTAGTCAGCAGAACTTACTTGATTTAGTGTTTATTTGGATTTAGCCTGTAGAAAACACCAATTATCAATCAGGTAAATAGGTTCCTCTACTAACCTTTATGTTGGCCGATAGGCACTGGATCTGATGATGTCTGGAAGCTGAATTTTAGGTATTTGGAGCAACACGTTAATTACTGCATACTATTTAACAAAATATATTCTGTTATTGTTTTAAATTTATCTTACAATTTTTATTCTATCTTAGTCCCTAATACAGTCTAATAAAAATACAGAAAGTAACTGTGCGAATCATATTCAGAAAGCCCTTCAGGCATCCAACAAAGCCGCTTTTCCAGTCTTTAATAATAATAATAATCATAATAATAATTGGATACTTTGTAGAGCGCCGTTTTTGTGAAAAATCACCTCAAGGGCGCTGATTAAAAGATATATTATTTGACTTTTTTATGTGAGTACCGCACAAGAGTTAACTCCAACTGCTCCCAATTGTCTGGAGCCAGTGAGACTATGGCATCCCCAGTTGGTGTATGTTGTGAGGCTGAAGATTGTGGGGAGGGGAAGGAGATGGGGAAGAGGATGGTGGGGGAGTATCTGGCTATTCAGATCTGGTCACCAAACAAGGCTAAAGCCATTTCAAGCAATTGTGGTCTTAAACCAGGGCGATACTGAGAGTATCTTCCACTCTGGAACTTGCCGCAAATATATTATTTTAAATGAATAAATTGTGAAATAACACAAATTAATCAAATAATATTTACTTGTCCACTCCGGGTTTGGAACCTGCAACCTTCAGCTTGCTAGTCGAGAGCCTTACCGCTCCACCACCGAGGCTGTCAGCATTTTATCATAGTCACCATATGTATACAGCGCCTCACACATACAACAAACTGACACTACAGACCGTAAAAATAACTCTTGAGAAAATATCAAAAGGAAATTGAAGACTATGAAATAGAACTTTATACTCTTTATGCATTGCTAATAGAACTGTCCTGCATTTTTACTTTAAAAAAATTATTTCTTTATATATTATCCAATCGTCGTCTTTTTAACCATATGTCTAAAATAGTACTCTTTTTCTTATTTTACACATTGCATGCTTTATTAATTCTTCACCATCACATATTTATCTAAATTTAAAATCACTACATACCTAAATCTGTCAATAACATTGCAATGAAATATTTTTATTGTACATTCCTAACACCTACCTCAGAACAGGTCACACCTCGTGAGGTAGGTAATGTAAAGCATACAATTAAATTATATAGACAATCAATTATGGTATGGACATACTAATATTGTTGTTTTTTTTGTATGAAAATGTAAAAATTATATTTAAATAAATGCTCTCCTGAAAATATTAAAACTTGTTATTCCTCATCATAGAATATTTCACTTAAAATGTTATTTTAATTTCAGATTACAGAAACAATTCTGGTAACAATTCCAGCAGTGAATATGAACTCTCGCCCGCTGGCAGCAAGGTAAACCATTTATCATTATCTTCTCTGTAGTTAAGTCGCCCTGATAACTAATAATTCTGTTACTGATTATTCTAATCTACTAACCACTAACAAAATTCCCTTAACTTTAACAGCTGTCCCTGTCAAGTGCTGGCCAAGGGTCACCTCTGAGATCTCAGTTGGCCCTAAAGCTGAAAACTAACACTCCAAAGAAGGTCAAACCTCCTACCCCTAGTCCACCAATAATACAGGTAATTGGATACTTAACTGAAACCCCCCCACTTCCGACCTTTCTCTTCTCCTTTTATTTCATTTGAATCGTTACAGAGTTATTTAAAATACCATAAAAATGCAGGGAATATCGACTCTTGTAATGTTAGACTTGTAAGACGATATATTCGACATTTGTAATCTGCCTTTTTAAAAGAACGCCTTTATAAAGACGGTTGGTTTTTATTGCGGGTGCAACTTCTTGTATCCGTCCAGGCTCAGTCGGTAACGGCTCTCTGCGGGGCACTGGCAGGCGGGCTGGCTCAGTAGGCAACGGTAGATCGATAGATTTTGTTGTGTTTGTTATATTTGATGTACACGTTATATTGATGATGATGATGACGTTCGATACGATTATTATATCCAGAATTTATAAATCATTATTTAAAAATTAATAAACCACCGCCACATCAAAACGCCATGTTTGGTTGGCACAACTGTCGATTCTAACATCATCGCAAACCATTTCATTCTGTTTTTTTTTTTTTTAAATATTTGTTTGTGAGTTTTGTTTTTAAATTATTATATAACAATATAATATGAGGCGTATCCAGAAAGTAAGTGTACTGAATTTTTGTAGGTTACAAATATTTTTATTGAAACATGGAAATTACATGGTTACCGTAGTACATATGTAAGCTATTTTTCGACATAGTCGCCATTCCTCTCAATGCAGGTGGTGAAGCGGGGTATCAACTTTTTTATGCCTTCCTCGAAGTAGTTTCCCGCCAACCCCTTCGTCCACTTCTCCACCTCCTCCTTTACCTCCTCGTCGGTTGAAAACCTTTTTCCACCCATGTACAGCTTCAGGAAGGTAAAGTGATAAAAATCTGAAGGTGCTAGGTCAGGGGAATGCGCGGGGTGGTTTAGGACATCCCATTTAAACGAAGCAAGCAGTCCCTTCGTTGCGTTGGCCGTGTGTTGTCTGGCATTGTCGTGCAGCAGGTTGACTCCCTTTGTCAGCATGCCTCTCCTCTTGTTTTGAATCGCCTTCCGCAATTTTTTTAGGGTCTCACAGTATCTTGCAGAGTTGATTGTCTCCCCTTGAGGCAGATATTCAATCAAAATTATGCCTTGACAGTCCCAAAACACGGATGCCATAATTTTCTTGGCTGAAATTGTGGTTTTGAACATTTTGGCGGAGGGTGAAGAGGTGAGAACCATTTTTAAACTCGCGACACCACTTGTACATACTCGTACGATTCATAACTTTATCACCATATGCAGTTTTCACCAAATTATAAACCTCAAACGGAGGTTTTCCCTTCCAAACGAGATAACGGATGACGCCGCGTATTTCGCACTTGGCGGGAGATTGGATTGACATTTTTCACGAAACGTGTTGTCGCGTCGACACTTCTCAACGTACTGACCTTGAACCGGTCTCGTTGCGGAGGGGAAGAGTCAGGCTACACGTAAGTGTAGCCAACATATCGAAAATAAAATTCATTCGGTCGTGAGAGCCTCAGTACACTTACTTTCTGGATACTCCTCGTATTAATCTGCTTTACTTCTGACGAAATTGAAACTTTATTTAGGTGGCTTTAAGCTATACACATATATTGTTGTTAAATATTTAAAAAAAAACTTATTATTAAAACACATATCTAGGATATTATCATAGGAAAATCAATAACCAACCACGGAAATAAAAATAATGTATTATTATTCTTAGATTTAAAGTTTAGAAATAAGTTGGTACATTATTTAATTACTAATGGTTTAATATTTATAATATCAAATCATGTAAGATGAAGTTAATTTTTTCAATCGAAAATTTTTGAATCTTACCTCAAAAACACGTTGTTTGGCAGATGGGGTATTTTGAGATTTTGGAATCACCTAGAAATATTTCCAGGTGACATTAATTTTCAAATAGCTTCGCTGTTTTTGAATGTATACCAAAATGAAATACTGTTTTTGAAAGCAGATTAAAGAATATTTTGGATTTTAATATTGCAAACGGATTACAATTCGTAATAAGTAGACATCGGATTATATGCATTTGCATATATGCATATGCAAATGCATATAACTCTCTAATTACGACGTTAATGCATATTTCAGCCTTTTTTCCCAAATCCTGCATATTTCGTAATAGCGGGAGGTATCATCTACGTATAGTGAGCTAGGTGACTTGGTTGCCTGTAAAATCTTAGAAAAAAACAAATCATTCAACTGTTGCTCGTTTCATAAATGATTCCATAAGATCTTTGTTTCCCGATTGTTCTGTGGATGAAAAAATCTGCATGTTTGTTTCTGATGCTGCGCCATACATGGTGAAAGCTGGCCAAGCCTTGCAAACTTTTTATCCAAATTTACTACACATTACCTGCTTAGCTCACGGGTTTCATCGCCTTGCAGAAGAGATACGGTAAGAGTATGGGAATGTTAATAAATCGATTTCCTCTACAAAAAAAGTGTTTTTAAAAGCACCGTCGCGTGTGCAGTCTTATAAAGAGCAATTGCCAAATCTAGCGTTGCCGCCAGAACCCATAATTACTCGATGGGGTACTTGGCTAAAGGTAGTATTATTCTATGCTGAAAATTTTGAGGCCGTAAAACAAGTAGTTGGGCAATTTGACAGTTCTGAGGCCATTGCAATTCATTCAAGCAAGCTAGCATTTGAAGACGCATCCATTAAACAGAATATCGCCCTCATCTCAACACATTTCCACAAGTTACCAGATACCATAAAAAAATTTGAAACAAAAAACCTTCCTCTAATTAAAGCAATAGAAATATACTGGAAACAATGATCGAACTCGCCAACGCCCTTCCTAATTCAATATCAGAAAAGATTCGTAAAAAGTTAGACTCTATTTTGCTTAAAAACCCGAGTCTTGAAGATATGAAGAACATTAATGCCTACATCAACGGCACAGGTCATAACCCTGCGTAAACAGATATCTCCAGAAATGGCGCCAAATTTTTAAAAAAGTCCAATGACGTCAGTTGACGTAGAGAGGTCGTTTTCGGCGTACAAATTAATACTGGGTGACAAACGTCACAAATTTGAGCTCGAAAATTTGGAAAAATACTTAGTTGTATATTGTCACAAAAACTATGCATAATTTAAAGAATATTTCGCTGTTTTTGTACGGTCTTTAATTAAAATATATAAAAATATAAATGGTTTTTTGATTTTGCATTGTGCATATTTTGTGCAAATCAAGAGTTTTTAGTGCATATTTCGGCCTTTTTTAGTGCATATTTGCATGCATATTTTGGCACTTTGTTAGTGCATATAATCCGATGTCTAGTAATAAGTATTGAAATTCTGATTTCAGAAGTAGAGGATTTTGATTGTTTTGTTGCTTACCAAATGTTTTTTTTTTTTCCTTGAAAACTGTACGAAATACCGCTTTATACGAAATGTAAATGCATATTTTATTACACAAATAAATTACAAAGATTATTGTCACTTCACTTTTTTTCATTTCATATAAAATTAATTAATAAAAAAAATTACAAATATTTCTCAAACAAGCAAAATTTTAGAATATATTACAATTATTTGGAAGTGTATAGTAAACTTTTAGATAAAAATACAAAGCTTGGTGTGGCCTCTTTCGAACACTGCTTAACCTTTCCTTATCTGTGGTGTGTATTTACTACACATTGCTTCTAATAACTTTAATTACTCTATAAATATATTAAATTCTGGGTTCAGATTTTAGGTATTCCTCCTTTATATATTTATGCACTGAATTAAAAAATAAAATTTTACTTAGTTTTCAAATTCAATAAAAAATCGGAAACAAATACATTCAACCGTGTGACACTGCTACGTGAAGAGTGTGCAAGGAAATAACACGCTATTGATGTCCCGCTTTAGTTCGTTATGCGGGTACATGAGAAATCCACACGTCCGCAATTTTAGACCATCGATACCTACGACCGCATATGTGCACCAACGTGTGTGTGCTAGCCGCCAGCCAGTCGGTCGCGGACCGTCGTTAGATGTGGACCCCTCACACGTTTTTTTAGCATCTGCCGATGGTTTTTTCATGTTTTCAGCAATTAAATTACAATTATTATCACTTTTGATGTAAAATATAATAAACATAAGCGATTAGCCATGGGTATTCATCTTTTTTCCATATCAAATCGCTTATTTTGAGATGTGTATTGACTACCCAGCACCGGAACGCATGGATTTTTTTAGCACAGTAAGGAAAAGGTTAAATCATATATCTCACCGTAATATAAATGGAGACAAAACAACTTTTATGAGTCGGTCTCAGTGTTGAGTCGTAAAGTACACAAAAATTGCAGAGAAAAATTTAACTAAATGCAACAATTTAACCAATTGCGGAAATGGTTGAATTTTTACATATTGATCCAGTTGTGATGAGATGCCGACATTTATGTGGTTTATTTTATAAATAAAAACTTCTGTAATAGTACTGAGTAATAACAGTTCTATAATTACTAAATTTGCCCTTTCGAAAATAAAAGTAAGCTCCTTATGACTGGTGACCTTACACAGACACTCTTCAAACTAACTATGACAATAAAAAAATATATACTGGTATTTAAGTTAGAAGGTCATTACTGACAAAGTAAAAAAAAAAAAAAACAAAATGGACTGGAGTTCCTTATTACAGGCAAAAATATTTATTAACTCTTTGCACGCCATCGTTACATAAGTGTGTTAATGCAAGAAATTACCAGTCGTACGTGGCCGTACTGCACGTCTGTTACAGCAACTTCAGTTGCCGATAATACAGTGCTCCACAGAAATATTCCAAAAAGTATTGTGATGTTGACGTCGTACACTGAAAGATTAAAGATCAGAACTTGATATTCCTGCTGTGAAAATGTTAATTGATGAAATCAGTTCTCCCTGCAAGACAGATTGTATCGTTATCTTCAAACATACATCTGCGTATTGTAAATAGATAATTATTATTATATAATTTTGGCATAAGTGGCAGATCAGAATCATTTGACATCGAATAATGAAAGATAACCAATAAAAATTGAAATAATACAATACATATCAGATTGAATGTAAATATTATCCAGATTATCTTTATTTTATGAGTGATGGAAGTCTTAATCTTTCATAATACATAATTGTAATATTCTGTTGGATGTAAATTGACATATCTTAACCTTTGACATGCTTTTTAACTGGAAATTTCACTCACGTTTACGCAACACAGTCAACATGCAATATTTATAATTTTGTTTTGTTTTAGGGAAATCAACAGTTTACAGTATGTATAGAACTGTTTGTATTACGAAATAGTTAAAAAAATAAAAAGGGTAAAAATTAAGAGAAAGGATGAAAACTAAACATTTTTTAAATCACTGAGATACCCCACTCATTTTTCCTATTATGGCTATGTTTATAGATTTTGTAAAACCTGTAAAAATACCAATACAATAAATCCACTATTTAAACTGATGAAGGATAGTAATTTCAGAGATTTTAGTTACCCCTGTTCTGTGGCAGAATATTAATCTCTGTCTGTTTGTGCGCTTAGTTCTTGTTACGAAACACGGTCCACTCTAATAGACATTAACGCAATACAAATTCAAGCCACCCTAAATATTAAAAGCTTCACAAGTTCCCCGCATAACTATACACTGGGAAGCAGGCAGCCGCTTCGTCAGTTGAAACCAGACACCGCGCTAGCAAACACGTGGCATTCGCGCCGAAACCACAAACAACGCGGTCAAATCCGCGTCGTATATCTATTGTTTGGAAACGATAATACTTCCGGTGTCTCCTCAGACCATGGACCAGGACCACCGTAATCGGGTCCTGGGAGTCAACCTAGTGTTGAATCCGCGTGTGTACCGACTCAACTCCCGGCTGTGGACAGCAAGCGCCTCTGCCTGCATCATGACTTGACGATTTCGTAAGCCATCTTCAACCTAAAACCCCCTTATTTTGTGTTCACTTCGTAAATTCAGTAGTTTCAGTAGTTCCATACACCCAGTTGAGAGAAAGAGAGAGATTGATACCGTTTTTATGGCTAGGATGTACGCCCCGTTGTAAACTATCTAAATAAACACTTTTTTTACTGCACCCCTGACTTGTGATATATGAAACCTTATCTGTGCTGACCTTGGAGAGCTCGAAGAGAACAAAGAAGTCCCCCACTCCTTGCAGACAAGGATCTCATCGCCTCCGTTACTGAGCTACACAAGTGCCCCCGATTCGATACCAGTAGGCACGTGCCTTCCCTTGAGGGTCCCCATGTTATAACATAGCAACTGGCTTCCAACATGGCGCATTTATAACATAGCAACTGGCGCCCTATTGTGAGGCCCCTATCTCTTAACTTTATTACATAGCATTCTTCTAAACTTCGCAATGGATTTTAATAGGGTTTTCCCTATTATTTAGAGAATTTCTTCCAGAAGTTTTATATCATGGAACTATAATTGAATGGAAACATAATTCATATTTCTGTATATACAAAACTAGAAAACAAGCTTAGCCCCCAGCTCTCAATCGCCAGTGAGTGGAGGGGATAAAGACGCGGCTAGTGGTCAGCTAGCGGGGGCGGGCAGCAGTCTGGAGTTAAGGGCCAATCTGCGAATGGGCTACATATTATTTAATTTATTTTTTAATAAAAAAACGTTAAAAAGTTTTCATCACATTTTGGATATAAAATGTAATAGCCCACTATTCATTGTTTGCCGAACAAAAATGATGGTAAAAAAGAGAAAAATAAGTAATGAAGAAAGGGATTTATCAAAAGACATATATATGGATTTTGTTTATTTTTTATTTTACCGTGTTCTTTTAGGTTATTACCTTAATCTAATAGCATGTAATTCTTTTTTTGCGAAATCAAGATAATTGATTCGTGAAGTGCTGCTCGTCGAAATACTTCCACCTCATTCCTCCGGGAATGTATCTAACAACTAACTAAGAATTAATTAGATTAATGACCTTTCCGTAACTCACAGCCAGCGCCGTTTCTTGGTGTTAACATTGCCTAACTCAGTTTGAACGGATTTGTTTTTTACATACTTTATATAATTAACAGATGTGTAGTGTAAAATTTTGTGCATTATCATATTCTTACCTGATATGAGCTGGTGCTTGTGTTTTAGGGAAGGAATGCTTGTTTACAGTAATAAAAAAATATAAAAAGATTTTTTTAAATTATAATTTTTAGTTTTACTGATAAGTATAGGAGACATGAATATATGAAAATACAAAAGTAAATAAATATTAAAATAAGTGTGTTGTAAACACTATTTATATGCATGATATAAAATAAATCAATATAAACGTTGGAGCTGGATATATATACTGTAGTCCTCTACATTGATGGTCTGTCAAAGACACCCAGCTCTGAAAATTTATAATCTTGTATGGTATGTATTTCCAGTGCCTAATGTGCGAATACACCTCTGACTGCGCCCAGCGGCTGGAGGAGCACATGAACCGGGCGCACTTCGATTTGACCTCCCCCTCCCTCAGCTCCGGGGGCCAGGATAACCCCACCAACTCCAACAACGAGAATAACCCCACACTGGCCCTCAGCCAGAACAGTTTGCACTGCCCCCTGTGCGAGAGGACCTTCGCTAGTGGCACGGATTTGGAGCTGCATGTCAATATTGAGCATAGGGATATATTAAGTCCCCAAAAGGTAAAAAAATCACCATAAAATGAGATTTTCTTTTGAAAACACTTCCTTCTTTCGCTTACAGTTGTCGTAGATGACCATAATATTTTTTTTATTTATGTTTGTAGTTATGATGTTCATAGAGAAAATATCATTTAAAAAAAACAATGAAATGAATAATTTATTGAAGAAAACAGTTTCTATTTCCGAATAAAAGTATTTTATTTGGAAAGAAAAAATATTCCGCTATTCAATCTCCAAAAAACCCATTTAAACCCTTATATTTTTTCCCAGATATTACAAAGAACCTCACTGGACACTGTTATTTTGAGTTATACGGGATACATTTTTTAGCTGTTTGTCCTTTCAAGTTTTTATTATATTTTTAAAATGAAAGGGTTACAAATAACCTTACAATATTTGTAATTTTCCTACTATTATATAATCCTTTTCACTGATTTTATTACAAAGGATGGTGCGACAGGTGGTGAAAACGCATCTTATCTGCAGACAGCTGAGAACATGTTGATGGAGTCCAGCCCCTCTCCCAGCGCCCTCGTCTGCCCGGTCTGCTGCCAGACACTTCCCAACTGCACCACGCAGCAAGACATGGTATACATAATATTGCAAATCGGCTTTTAAATTTTGGTGTGCTCACTTATTTGTTTATGAGTTTGATTGGCCTTCTGGCAGCCAGTTTTGGAAATCGGTTTTCCAATGTCATCAGTCTCCAAATGTCCCTGGTTTTACTGATTCTTGATAATGACAGGTATGTATGTAATCTGAAATGCTCGAATCCGCCATTGGTGCTAGTGAGCTGGCGGTCATATCTTTGTTTATTCCTATGCAGTCACTGAAGATTTCAAAAAATATATTTATGATAATTGAAATGCCCCAATGTTTGTGCCTTTGTGCTCATCGGTAACATCTGGACGCAGGTTTCCATGTCATAAAAAGTTAAGTAAAAGTAGATAGTGCCAAATAGATAAATATAAACTGATAATAAATTGTGGTATTTGGAGATTGTGACAGTATTGTTCCCTGACTTTTTAGTAATAAAGCTAAATATATGTATACTTTTATAGTAATTGAGTTAAATTGAAGTGTTATTCAAAAAAAAAATTTTTTATTATCTTAAAATATTACATTTTCTGTCTGCAAGGAGGGAGAACCATAAATAAACCACTCACTAGATCGATATCTTTGGGCTTTTTGTATGAAACAAATTGGATCTAAAAAAACCATAGAAATGCCAATATATAGACAGTAAAATTCTCATTCGGAGCCTGCTTATTATACTTTACACCAATGAAAAACTAAGTTTATTCCATAGAATTCATTCATTGGTGGATATAGTTAGACAATCATATGACATCACAATATTTCGGTTCCAATTTTCGATCGGAGTTATACCCCCCCAGAGACAACTTACATGAATCTTCCCATGTCATTTTTTGTGATTGTCATTTTTTTTACTTAAAATTCTTATTCATAGTATTTTGCACTTCAAATGCGTACCTACTATGTAGTAGTATTTCATCCAAGACTAATTGAAATCACGGGATCAATGATTCGCATGATGGGATAAATCCGGCCATGTAATATGCACTTGGCATTCTGAGGTCATTTTGACTTTGACCAAATATATTTATTTGTCTTGTTTTTTATATCATATGGGAAGGATTTTATTGTAATATGGATACTGACCACATTGTTAATGTTTTTTAGACCAAGCACATTGAGGAGCACTTTGAGCGCGGAGGAACAGAGCCCCCAAACAACTCTGGGGCCATCAGCGACCAGCAGAGAGAAGTTCAGAGACATCGGGAACAGAGAGAATTTGAGATGCTGAGGGTATGTTCAATACATTTCACTTGTTCTGAATAAAAGCAATAAAGTTCACATTGATTTAAAACATCCGTCATTAATACCAACTTAATAAACAACACACTATTATTTCCTCAGGCCCAATACGGGATGGACGAGCAGGGGAACTACGGTCAGCAGGCGGCGCGGGGACTACGGAGGGCCGTGTACACAGGGGAACTGTCCGTCAGGGATTACTATGAGAGGAGAATCGGACTGAAGAGGGCTGAGAGTGACGGGGTAGATGATTCCACCAGCTGCACCAAGGGTAACTGCTATGTTATATCCTGATTAGTTCTTACCCCAAAAATTACACTTATTCCATACATAATTTCAACAAAACAATACAATTTACTATTCACGTATTATTTCCATGCTAAATGAATTCTATGTATTCCCTCCAAAAATTCATCTGTCAAATCCAACTCCTTTGCTTTTGTAAAGTACTATTTAAAAATGGAACACACTCACACATTGAGGTGTTCTACTGAAAAAGCACCTACCCCATTTTTATGCCCTGTAACAATGCAAGGAATAATAAATAGGTAGCTACTATTTAATATTCATTCGTCAATTACTATTTTTTGCAGTAAAAGCTATTTTTAAATTTAAAAAAAATTATTTTGCAGGAATACTTCCAAGGATTCAGGCTCTGAATGCCCAAAATCCTTCCATTCTGAGAACACATCTGTGTTCAGCGGTGGACCATTACGCCAGCACCTATGGGGACAGAGGATGGGGTTGTGGTTTTAGGTTAGGATCTCTCACATAAGATTTAGTTTGTATAGGAAATAATTATTATTAACCTTAGATTATTGATAATTTTTTTGGCGGATGTACTTTGAAAAGAGAATTGACTGTTGCAGAAATATGCAGATGTTGATATCGTCTCTGGTTGAGAACACCGCGTTCAATGAGGTGGTGTACAATGGGGCGTGGGTGGTGATAGGGGGTGGTAAAAACCCTCCCCAGCAACCCCGGACTGCCGTACCCTCCATCTCAAGGCTGCAGCTCATGGTGGAACATGCGTGGAAACAAGGGTTCGATATACAGGTATGAAGTTATGTTTTACCTTCAATCTTTGACAAACCAGTATGACAAAAAAAAAAGCCGTCTTAAAATTGATATAGCCTGTTTTTCTCTTTTTTTTGTGTACGTTATCTCATATCTGGAAAACCCAGGTTGTTTAGTATTTGAGTCAGAAAATTAAACTTGTATTTATTTATTTATTTATTTATTGATACATTACTCTACAGTACTTCACATTTCAATTCAGCAACGTTGGCCTCACTGGGTTGTTCACCCGTGCTGAGGCCCCCATTTTAAAATATACGAATTTATACATTTAACCTCTCAGAAAAAGACTTTTATTTACTTTGTGTTCCTTTGCGAACTGTCAAAACATAAAAATTTTTGTGTTATTCACGAGTTTTGTTAAAAGCTTCATAACTCACGTTTTGGGAAACGTAGCCTCATTCTAAAAAATGTTTTGGAAAGATTATGAAATTCACTATCGTATTGTTTTGTTATACGTAAATATTTGCGTTTCTAAATATACATTTTCTGAAAACGTCAAAAATATGTAAAAATCGCTGACCATTATTTCAAAGCTGTGAAAAATGTACTTTTTTCTGAGTATCATAAAGAAATAACACTTTATATATTGAAGAAATATAATTAAAAACTATTAGTCACCTCAAAATATTAACCGTCCAAACTAAAATATTTTTAATAAATTATTTAGAAACGCAATAAATTATGAACGAACAAGATGACAGATTCAATCGACTTAGATAATGCACCTCTAAATTCCATAGATATTCTTGAAGACAGACGCGTAGCGTTATTCATTATCGATACTCTGTTTTTTAAATCATGGCAATCCGTATACTAGTGATGGAAATAAATCGATTTTTGTAAAATCTCGCGCGTTTACGTGAAAAGACGTACTAATGTCTTGACCGCTATTATCATATTTACGTCTTTTGACGTTCTAATATTCCGAGTGGTTAAACAAAAAACAACATTAAAATAAAGATAAATTTACACCAAAAATAAAGATTAGAAATCAAAATCCAATTCTCACACCAAAATAAAAACATTAGAAGGGAATGGAAATCGGCACTTACAATGATCTATGTGCTTGTGCGTGCCGCTTGCCTTGTACATTTTTTTGTGTTGCGTGTATATGTTTTATTCTCTTATGTTATAGAATTTTGGAAATATTGTCTTTTTTGTTCTTTAATCCATTTTTTTATTTTGTGTTTGAATTTATTTTTATTTTCCTCAATTTTTGTTTCAAGTGGAAGACTGTTGAATGCTTTAATAGCGTGGTATTTATGGTGTCTTTGTCCAAAGGTAGTGTTTACCGTCGGAGTTTTTATGTTTTTTTTATACGCTTTTCTGACCGGTCTATTCGTGATATTTTGTGTTTGTTGGGGATTGTTTTTTTGGTCGAAAATGTAGTTTAGTAGAGTTTTAACATATAATTGGCGTATATCAAGTATGTCACAGCTTTTAAATATTTGGTCTGTTTCGGTTAGTTTATGTTTAATTATAGTGTTATTAATTTGAAGTATTTGCTTTGTTTGTAGGGTGCGGAACAACTGGGCTCGAAGCTTTACAATACCAGGAAGTGGATAGGGGCTTGTGAAGTTGTCACTGTTTTATCATCTTTGAGAATACGGTAATTATTTTACTCCTAAGCATATTGACTGTTGTATTTATTATGAAAGTCTGCAAATTCATGTTTATTAAAATCCAAATAAATGGGATATTTCTGAATGTATCCAAAAACTAAACTAACTGTTTTTGAAAGGTGATGAAATATGCTTTCAAATTTTATTATTAGAAATAAACATATAAATTTTATCAGACAAATGTATTATAAATATTATTGCCACCTCACTTTTTTTTGTTCTCAAAATACACTATATTTTTTTTTTTTCAAATTGCAGCTATAACATTTGGTTTCTTAAAGGTGTACATTTTAATACTTCTGTGGTTAACTTCTATATTTTAATATATAGCTTGGTGTTTTCTCTTTCTAACACCATTTAGTTCATATTTTTTAACTATGATAGTAAGGAAGGCACAACGATTTCTATGATACCATGTGAGTTCTTCTCTAAAGCGAACAAATTAACTCTAGTACAAAAGCTTTTTGTTCCCAAAATAAGTTAGCATGAGGAGTTGACAAGAAAAAACCTAATAATTTATGATATTAAAATACAAAATTTAAAAAAAAATACTACATACTTGACTACTGTTAAATTTTTTTAAAATTGTTAATATTGTTATTATGTATATTTTTTATTAATTGTGGATAACCTCAAGGTAGGTTCTATGTAACTTTCTTCATTTTTAATTCTAAAAAAACCTCGCTTGAATACTTTTTTTTTATGGTGACTTATTTTGAAAAATGTTTGCAGATGCCAGCTAATAGACTTCCATCGACCCACGGGGGAAGACGGGGGCCACCCTGCCCTGTTTGCCTGGGTGCTCAACTACTTCCAAGAGAATCCAGGGGACTTCAAGCCACCTCTTTATCTGCAGCACCAAGGTACAGCCATACATGCTATCGGAGGAAACTAATCTCAAATGTTACGTGGAAGAATTTTCTGTTGGAAAGGGAAAAACAATCCTTTTAATATAAGTTAATATAAGTTTCGAAATTTGGCAATTCAGTTTCAGACAATTTATGAAATCTTTTAGTTAAATTCGAAACTACACATTTTCTAAAAGTGAGAAAGAATCGTATATGTCGGTGTGCTTAGTGAAATTAATTAATTAATTTTATCAATACTAATAAACTCAAACATATTCCAGGCCACTCGCGCACCATAATTGGCTGCGAGGTGGTGCGCGGCAGCCCCAGTCGGGGCGGGGGCATCCGCCTGCTGGTGCTGGACCCCTCACACGGAGCGGGGCAACTGCGCGCAGGGGCAGCGCTGCGGGCCCTGCGCCGGGCCCCGCCAGCCCTCAGAGCCAGGCAGTATCAGCTGGTGTCCATACGTGGCCTCATGGAGACGGACCAGGAATTTGAAGTAATTGTGATGAATGATCTATTTATTCATTTAGAAGGCAATTGAGGAGATATGATACTTCTATTTATTTATGAGTAGACAGGAAGATGCACCACATCTCATAATCACCATTGTGTTCAAGACTTCACAGTTTTACACTATACATATTACCATAGGTAATGTGGATAAATTTACACGGTGTCCGGAAATCGTAGTACCAGCATGAAAGTGTTGAATCTACATCACAATTGAATTTGATTCTTTTATATAACTTTTTTTGATTTGATCTTTGAAAAAAATCATTGTCAACTGTTTAACGTCAATGTAAACTGTTTAATATGTGGCGTAGGCTCCAAAATTAATTTTAACCCTTTAAATTCTGAAAAAATATTGATACGCTCTGATTGGAAAAAAAAGTTTTTGTATTCTCTGTGTAATATAGATTACCCAGATTCCTGCTTGTACTATGTTTTTCCGGACACCATGTATATTCGCTTTCAGTAATTTAAAGAAATTTTCTACCATAGGTACATATTATCATTTGAGATTTCCAAGGCCAAAAGTATTATTGTAATTAGTTTTTGGGGTATTTCCATCTTCTCCTCCTTTAGCCAAAGTTTCAGGCTGAGTTACAGTGTCCATCATCAAGACTTTCGTTTGGCTAATGGAAAAAGAAGAGCAACATGGCATAATACCCCAAAAATTAATCATGATAATGTGGACTAAATAAATAACAAGTGGAAAAATTATGGAAAAATTACAATGCGGTCATTTTATGGTTATGTCCACATTTTTTCAATGTACCTATCATTATCTTTCAGCTGAGCAAGGTCTTGAGATCTGTAAGAATACCGCAGGATAGATGAAAAGATTCCGCCGCACACCACGTTACCAGACGGTTCCTTCGAGTGTCACATCCCTACCCAACAGTTGAGACATCATCTCGCACAGTGAACTGACGATGATTGCAGTAGTATGGACAGTGAAGTGATAAACAAATCTCTATTTAAACTTTTATGAAATTTTAAATTTAAATTATTGCAAACGACGCACTTAAATTAGCCGTTAATATATTTACATTTGACACAATCATAGGTGCTTAAGTCAAGAATAATATTATTCCACCAAATTTTGTTATTCAAATGTGTAAATGATCACATAATTATGTAATCCTTTCTTGTAAATCCCTTGTATTTATTGTTAAGTAGTATATAACTTCATTGTTGCAACTTTTGCGTATCATTTTACATATAAGGAGAAATTTTATTAAAAGATGCATAGATACTATATTCACAAACCAAATTTCCAAAAGCTAATCAACTGTATGCTTTTTTTAAATTTTTAATTTTGCATTTTATTGTTGCATTAGAAAAATTTTTGTTCATCTTTTCTTAAACTTGTTCAAGTTTGCACACAAGAATTTATCTGCATATTTTATTGTGTCCAGCACTCCTAATGTTTACTCACACGATACGGTCATTTAACTGAAATTCCTTTTTCGCCAATTCCGTCCAAATCGTATACCGTGTTCACACCTAGCATTCATGCCTAGTTTCAGTAATTTATATTATCTCTTGCAATATTGAACCACCACCTTGCCTAATCGGACAAAGTAGGACGGAGAGGATTGAGGACAAAAGGCGAATAGCGAGGAACTGCAGCAAGTGCACCGCTGCACATGCGCGACATACATTAGCGGAACATCTGTTCACAGTTGATGTCGGCTTCATGAGAGTGGGTCGTTTATTACACTCATTTTTGTGTAAGTCAGCTCGCAAGTGGATCGAGCTACCTTCATCTGTTTTTCCTCCTTCATATAATCCGGACTTCTTCAAGACCGGCATTAATAAATTCCTTCCTACACCCCTGCTGCCCAATGGGGTGGCGATGTAATTCCCCTATCTACGTCTTGTACACGTCTGTTACACCTTACAGACAGGTGTAACATGCATTTGTGGAGGAGACCAAATCTCACTCTAGGGATGTAGCACCGAGATGAAGTTGATGTTCTCGAAATAATGGTTTATGGATATCTTGGCTTTAAGCCATTGATAAACCTTTCACTACTAACTTGCATTAGAACATTGATTTGCAACGGAGGCGGTATCGCCCCCCTCGGGGTGTTTGTAAGATCCAGGGGGCTGTGGTGGCCTCGAAGGCAAATGGGGGGGCGGTGAAAGGCTACAAGGGGTGGTGAAGGGCTGAAATGGCATCAGAGGATTTAAATAATATACATATTAATGAATTCGAATAAGTCATAAGTACACCATAGCAAAAAACATGAAATTTGAACCTTTTCAATCGGTGATATTATTGATGGATTGATAATATTATTTATAAAAAAAAGTTTTTTTTATACAAAACGTAACATTTCCGGATTAGAAATAATGTTGAAAATCCATCCACTTCCATCATTATAAGTGGAAAACGTGGCTGTGCAATGGTGAAGGACTAAAGTAGTAAAGGATAGAACCTGCAATGCCCAAGTGGGAACCAATAATTACCATGCTACATGCTACCAACCAGTTCATCGTGGTAATTCAAAATATGTAGTTTTCGCTTCTGAAAATTTGTTCTGCGGCACTTTTTCAGTATATGCTGTCGTACTGTATTTTTTAATGGATAGGTGTGGGTGGGGGGGGAGGGTGCGTTGAAGAAAAATGCATTTGGAAAGTGGGTGGTGAGCCAGATAAAATTGGGAACCTCTGTGTTAAATGAATACAGCGAAAAAGTTGAACCAGATCAAATGTAACCGTGTCGTGTGAATAAGTTCTACAGTATTAAAGGCAGGAAGATAAAAAGGAATCTCTAAAAGTTGACAATGAATGTTTTTTTATGTACAGCATTATGTCATTAAAATGCTGTTTAAGTAACCAATTATCAAAATGTAATTTCTAGTCGAAAAAATTGTGGAGAGGGAGAAATCATGTCATTTAACTGAATTATTAGCACAATGTCAGTATGTTCTTTATGGTTCCATGATATCTCATCAAAATGACAATTCAACACACCTTTAAAAAGATGAAACAAAAACTAGGTTACATAGGTAACTATGTAACCTAGTTTTTGTTTCATCACTTTTCATGACTTTATATAACTTTTTGTTTTGAATTGTCATTTTGATGAAATATCCGGTCACCATTCTTTATAATAATACGTAATTAGATTGACTAAAATGTTACCACATTGGCTCCCTAAACCGAATCTCGTTTTTAATTTTTTTTCTAAGAAGTTCTGCTAGTCAATGAAATAGGGAAAATATTTTAAGCAACCCACTACTGTTAACAGTGGCAAAATCATCTAGTAACTTAAAGATTTGTTTGAAATTGGCCATTGCCATAAGAATAAATTAATTGATGTCAGAATAATTTAAAATTGGCCCTCGTGGTACCAGATACGTCACAATTATTCCTGAAAGTGACTTCTGTCTTTTGAAAGGTCTTCCCTCAATAAACAGCTCATTCCGAAACATCTTTTATCCAAAATTAGTATATATTTTGTCTCGCAGTGTTTCACTCTTTATGTTTATGTTATAGGCTCAATTTTATTTGTAGATATAATTAGCAACATCTGTATATTCAAAGTTAAAGACTGTCTACTAGTCAGAATGTTGGATAGTGTGCTGTCATTGAAAGCTCCATTGTTACTTCTCTTTCTGTTACATGCCTAGTTTTAGAGAAAGAATGAAAGAGAGAGAGAGAGAGGTTATAATGGAGCTATCGGTGGTATGCCTTGTGCCATAACAAATCTTGAATAATTTTAATATATTTACCAAATTGTTCAACTTTCAGAATCATCTCGTTACCAATAATAGTACGTAAATATTGTGTTTGATTAACATTGTAAATATCATTTGGAAATCACCTTGCATATCTCAATGTGCCCTATATAAAGTACTTCTTCTGCTAATAAATGCTCAAAATCAATAGCTTAGGGCAAGGGTCGGCAGAACGCGGCTCTTTACATAGGCGTTTGCGCTCTTCAGACATCAACTCCAATAATTTCAGATCAGTGTTGCCAACTCAGCTCTTTTAGAGCTAGATTTTTCAGATATTCTAGCTCTTTATTTTTTACTGAACTTTAGAACTTTACCATTGTTTATATCATTGTTATCCAGTTTCCTTCACAATTTGGCACTTATCACTTGAAAGTCTGCCTACCCCTGGCCTAGAGAAAAACTTTTGAACCCCGTGGCAAACATGTAAACTGGATGTCAATCGTCCTTAAAATGTCAAAATAATTCACCCATCTGTCTGTTACTGTTTACTGTAATTTATAGCACAACTGTGAAATATGTAGAGTACTTTACGTAGTTCACATCGATCTGCTTCTCGTCAATACATATACTGTTTATCCTTCATAAAACTATCTCGAATTCAAATATTTGGTTGTGGAAAATCACTAGTGAAATTTTTTGTCCTCTGCGGCATGCATTATTTGTAGCTCAATTTAACTATTTATATTGTCTAGAAAAATTTACAAGGTATCAATGTATTATGTTTGTAAATTTGTTATTGTAACTTGATTGCATTAGAAAAAATAACTACATCATTAAATGACAGCAACTAGATAACTACGCACATAGTCATAAAATATTTTGGTCACTTAGATGTAAAGCAAATTGAATCATCACTGTACAAAGTGTCGCCTGTTACAAGCAAAAGGTATTCCACGCAAATTCTTGTTTTAAATTAGCCACTATAAATTATTTATTGTAATAATGAATTTGTGAGGTATACTTGTTTTGTGAAAAAATGGCACACTTTGTATAATTTTCAATTTGAAATAATGAAATCAAGATGTGCTTAAGATGCACCGAAATATATTTTATAAATAATGTGTCTGTAAAAACGGCCCGTTAGGTGCCTAACTCACAACTGTACTTTTGAGTTTTATAAAATTATTTCCAATACATGCGCAGGTATATTTTAACAATCTGTTATTCAATTGGATATGAACTGCATTGTATGTGAGGTGATCTGAAAATTTCTGTACCATAACAATTTATTAAATAATTTTTTTTAGTTCCTAATAATACCTCTAAGTGACATTGCTGTTTGATCTTCGGTTGTTCCTTCATAAAATCTCTTTGTGACACATTACCTTGCACTTGACACTTTCCTTGAAAATGCTAGAAAACAAAGGTTCGTTATATGACGCATGTCTTTTGTCAGAGAACATGTGTTTTGTGAAGTCAACAAAAATCAGTAATAAAAAATCATTGTGTTTGGTTGTGACACTATCAATAGACAGGCTACTACTGCAATACAAAACTTGACTACCCAGTCCATTGTGTCATATCGCGTCCCTGATAAAAGAAATAAATGTGCGTTGCGTCATGACATCAATAGACGCTTCGTCTGTGAATGAATTAGAATTGGATTTCGTAAACAAACTTCTGACAGATTTCAATCAGTTCAAGGTTTTTGGTTAGCTTACTGACTTTGGTGAAAAAATTCTTTCTGCTTGTCAGCATTTTGATTATTTTTTTCCATAGTATAATATCTAGTAATGATTATAGCTCTGCAAAATGGTAATTTTTTTACATTAAATTTAAATATGAATCAATCTAAACTGAGGTGTCTTTATTTGGGGTGTTATTGTGTGTAATAAAACTTTATTGTTAATTACGATACCTTTTAAAATAAGTTTTGTTTGACCTAACCTCAAGGTAGCAAAAATATTTAATGAAATTTATGTACTTAAACATATTTAGTACCTATTTCTAGTTATTTAAATTTAAACCTTATGAGATTTAGTGATGTTTGATTAGTAATTATGTATTTTATAATATTTATGGTTTTTAGAGTAAGTCATTTTAACTTTGTTAACTATTTTATGGTCATTGAACATTCCGGTGCTTGTTAAATTATCAATTCAATGTTATTCATTGCTTTACTTGTAAGGCCGGCTCGAATATTCGTAAATTCCCAACTCGTTATCCATTCAGGATATTTCAACGTCTCATGACATTACGTCAGCTGTTTACCTCTCACATAATCGGTATTGTTTTGTGAACCAAAGAGCGAGTCGATCCACGAATTATGGAAAATGATTCGTTCCTTTCCCTTTCATTTTGATGGGTCGGTTGGCATAACATGTCAAAAATCGCTTAAGTGGATATTTTTTTATTTACTTTTTCTGTTAAGGTGAAGCACTACGTAGTGATGAAAAATCATGTGTTTTTGGTTTGAAAATTTGATGGCTTAGAATTTTTTTAGATGCTTTAAGGCGATGCCATACGTAATAATGCAAAATCATGTGTTTTTGGTTTGAAAATTTGGTCACCTAGAAATCTTTCAGATGCTTTAATTAAATATTGCGAGTAAAATATATCTCGGTCTTTGAAATAATCGAGTATTTTTTAGATAAGTCTTTTAATAAGCCCAGAAAAAAATAATGTAAAGGCCTATGAAAACTGCTTTAAAGTTCAAAATCTCCTACTTACAAACCCATTTTCGGTTATGATTTTAGTGTATAATGTGGCAAATTAAGTTATTTATAAAATGATCGAAAAAAATTAAATATTTTATGCCTGAACATCCACAAAATAAAATAAAAGGCACTTTTTGGCCATGTTTTTTTCTTGCATAAATCAAAACAGGCAGATGGTGTTAAGCGGGAATTTAAACCTTATCGCCATCTACGTAAGGGTTGTTATTGATAGCGGCTCAATTTAAAATATTTCACGACGTAGTGCATCGCCTTAATTGATTACTGCGAGTAGAACACATCTTGGCCTTTGAAATAATCGAGTTTTTTTTTTTGAAAAGATTTCTATTGAGATTAGCCCAGAAAAAAATAAAGTATCAGGTCTGTAAAAACTGCTTTAGAATTCAAAATCTTCTACTTACAACCCCTTTTAGGTTATGGTTTTATTGTGTAATGTGGTAAATTAACTTATTTAGAAAATTATCGTAAACATTTAAAAATTCGTGCCTGAATGTCTGCTAAATAAAATATAAGCCACTTTTGGCAATGTATTTTTCTTGCAAAAATCCAAACAGAGGACTGGCGTTAAGCAGGAATTTAAACCTTATCGCCATCTGCATAAGGAGTGTTTTTGTTAGCGGCCCGATTCAAAATGTTACAAGACGAAGTGCATCGCTTTAAAAATCATCCACAACCTTCGAACTTTAAAACAATACTGATTAAGAGAGAGATAAATAGCTGAAGTATAATCAAAAGACATCAGACATTTACCGAGCGCTGCCGAAATATCCCGAATTTATAACGCGTCTGGTATTTACGAATGTGCAGCCGGCTCCGATTGGTCTAAACTAAATTATTAGATTCATATTCTATTGGAACCAATGCCCAAATCTTGGCCCCAAGAATACACAAGTAAATGAATTTGGGCCCTATTGCAATTTTGAACAATGTCTGCCCATGTTTACAATATTGATTCAAAGTTTCTTAAGTTTAACTTTTTAGTATCGGTTGCAAAACATGTGAAGTTATTACATACTGTAAAATTAGCACAAATTAATTCTGAAGGTTTGTTCCTGAAATCAATGTGATATATTTTTTCCTTTCTGCTTTTAATGCGTAGTTTTAAAATTTACAACATAGCCAGGCCGGTTCTACAGTAAATATTTAGACTCAGTTTAGTACAGTAAATTGTTGTGCATTAGTTGTGAAAAATTTACATAACCTCAAAAATGAACACCATTTTAATCGATAATAATTATTTTATGAATCTACAACATTTTTTTTAAGTGAATTTAAAATTCATAGTTATTTGAATTAAACAGCATAAATTAATAAGATTTCTTCCTTTCTTCTTCTTCAATAGTACTAAACATAATCATTTACATAATACATTTGCTTTGATAGAAAATGTATATCTTTTCATTATAGTATTTTCCTATGCGAATCTAACACTATGCACTTCTATTCAGACACAAAACTATATTTTATGTACTACATACATTAACAGTCAAGCACTTTCAAACAAGAAATCATGAGATATTTCTCAAAATCTGGAAATCAATCAAATTCTTGAAGGTTTTTGAGTTTGTTTTGATTATTTCCAGTAAATACACTTTTACAATATATGTCATAATTAAATTAATATGAATGCTATTTTTTCAAATATTGGCTTTTTCTTCACATCTTTCGATAAAAAAAAATATTTAAAAATAATGTACTATTTTCATACTTTAGAATAATGCAAATCTTTGGAATTGAAAACTAGGGAAGTATGTCTGTGACACCATTGATAAATACAATTTCTATTAACATTAGTGAATTCTTCCATCCTTCCTTGGGACTGCTTAAATTAGATTCAAATTTCTTTTCTGATTTATTTCTCTGATAAAATTAAGAGTTCATTTTTATAATGATAAATTTTCGTATCCATTTTTATTCCATATTTGTTTGAATATTCAAAACATAACTGAAAAATTTTGGGTTTGTACAGTGCATATCTGCAAATATGACTTTTTTCACATGATTTGAACCACTCGAGCGATAGCTACCCAAATTTGGGTTGCTGTGGGTAGATGATTTTTATGAATATATAGTCTTTTTGTAAAACCTAAAAATATGGGATACACATTGAAATATGGGTGGATTCATCACCACAGTAATCAGTTTATATTATGTTTCCAAATGAGCATGGCTGTATCTAAAACCAGAAGTCTCTAACACTTAAAATATATATTTTTTTAATTCGCCTTTGCTCGAGTGGTATAAGATTAAAATCTCTCATAATAAATGAATAAGTAATAAAATTAAATGATGTCGTTTTGTGCATCTAAATACATAACCCTTTACTAGACTGTATGATTCCAAAATAATCTGTATATTTAAATGGTGATAAAAGATATGTTGATTGATATTTTTCAAGTTTATTTTGAAAGCTTCCATTGTGAATGTATAATTTTCTACTTTAATCAAACACACTAGCACGCTAGAAACGTATGCATAAGTCGATAATGCTTGTAAAGCTAAAATTCTGAATTGCCTTTTTAAAGTAAGTGATATAGGATTTGCAAATTGATTCCCAAGCATTGAAATAACTTTTGACATAAGTAGAAATCCTAATTCTTCGTATCAATGTATAACTTGAATATTATTTAGAAGAGTTCTCTAGACAGAGAGGAAGAATTGGATTTACGGGTAATCAATGATGGACCATTTAAGATGGAATAAGATTTGAAGGATATAGTACCTATATATTATTATACACTGCATTATACCAAGTATGTGTTGACAGATTAAATATGAAGCTTAAATGTTATTTATTATATTATGTATGTTGATATTTATGCATGTTCCAATATTATATGATGTAATTATTATTGTGCTTTTGACAGTTTCACATATTTATTCATCAAAATTCTTGTTCATTCCCATTCAAAAGCTTGTGATTTCCTTTGAAAATATATCCTTTCTTGTCCAATTAGATTTTTTATAGGCGATACAACAATCTCACAAACTTCTTGATATGTTGAGCAATTCTATAGCTACATTCAAATTTTATGACATTTTGTACAATCCTAAGCACTCAGTCCCAGCTTTAGGGTATATTGCAATCATCAATGCATCACGCAGGCGTTGTGTTGTCCTTGACACTTGAAACTTTGACATATTGCATGCTCCTTATTGCCCCATAACAGCTTTAAACTTTAGACACATTACGCTATATTATGCGCGCATAATTTGGGCGTAGCATATAAGTATTATATGTTGGGGTGACACACTACACTATTACCTTCCTCAGGGGGTCAGATCAATTGTAGAAATGCCGCAGAATATCATTTATTTGTATGGGATCTGTCACTTTAACAGATGACAGCCACGTAATTGCAGTGCTCTGTAAATTGTTCTGACCCCCTCTCCTGCATAATTTTCAAATATAGCCTGGCTTGCAGATCATGACGCATATCGTCTCTACTCCCACGCTTATAACACATCATCTTTTTAGGTGTGACAAGTCTGTACGGGATTATAAAGCGAGCAATATGGAGTTATATAAATCGCTTTGAACTTGTAGTGTAATCTGTCACCCGCTTTATGAAAATGTTGTATGATCCTTAACACTCACTAAAAATTGTGCAAGATCGGATGTATCAGTAAATGGTTAGCTGATATAATGAAACAGGAAAGATTCCAAGAAAACTGTGAAAACTCGATTTGTATCAAAAATAAATATATATTAAAAAAGCGCAATCTTTGTTTACTTACTTACAGAATAGATAATATACACTAGAAATGCCTTCCATATACATTTGAATGGAAAAGAATGTTGCCATTAATATTTTCTGTTTCTAGCTGATTTAGCACGCACTTTGTCTCTCTTACACTTTTGTATCCTTTTTATCCCCATCCCGTTTGCATAATGATGATGAAACACATATATTTGTAATTTAAGGCCCGATTGGCCAGACTTCTTTTTTCTGTGAGTATTCTCAACAAACCCGTATCTAAGTAACTTATCCTTCAAGTAGTAGATCCTCTCCTGATTAAAAATAAACTATATTCCTCTCTATGTTACAAAAACTTATCTTGAATATTTCATAATAGTAACATCTTTTGGTATTTGACAGAAGCTTAACACATTGTAGTCGGGCGCTTCAAACAATAGACTCTAGCCTATAGCGGGTGTTTTTCGCGATTAGCGCAAAAATATATCGCTTTCTTAAAATTGACCCAATTTCTAAACCAAATAATATTTTCGATTGAAATTTTCCAAGAAATCATATATGACATTTGATCATCAAAAATAAATTATAATTGCTTTGATTACATCATAATTTCTCCACATTTCAAAGCTGAATATAAAAACCTGATATTAATTCAGTAAATAGCATTCAATATTCAATATTTGAAAATTCCATGTAAAAGATATTATGTTTATTCATATCATATAGTTATATAATAAATAATAATATATATTTGCCATGCCCGCAATTTTACAATCGCTGGATGTGTGAAATCTGATCGCGTAAATATTGAACAGTGTCGCCTAAGGCCGAAGACGAACACTCAATAACTCATAAGTTTAATTGCTTCTTGTCAAAAAAGAGTCTTTTGCGGTTGCCTCGCCTAATTGAAGAACCCATTCCACTTATGAATCATAGTATTTATTCTTTCAAGGAATCAGTACACTTCATATGTTGATAATCCATCACACGCTATAACTGAACACTATAAGTACACTTCATCGTCACTATCATTGGCTTGTAAAGACATTTTTGTAGGGATAAAGTCCTATACAATGCTAATATATTCAAATAATAAAATACAAAACAGTGCGAGCGGTATGAAAAATAGTCCAATACGTGAAATGACTCAAACTAAACTGGAGATTGAGATCGCATAAAAGCTCTAGATTTCTAGCGACGCCTTTACAAGCGGCACACTAGCCAATCCGGACAAGGCATCTCAAATAACGTGAACAGACTGTCGCCTAGCACCCAGGTAGCAAATTACCCTTCAAGGCGTTTTATTTCACGCTGATAACAAACCCGTATAATGCCGTTTCCCGCCAAAAACCGACAGTCGACAAAAACGGCATTTGCCGCGTTCCGCAGTTGACCGACAGTCCGCGAAAAACGGCAAATGCCGTGTCCCAACGACAATGTGTTAATAAAGCTAGTGACTAAAAAATTAATTTTTATTCATAAAAATCATATGTAGGTGTGTGTATTCATAAAATCTACCCAAATTTGGGCAGCTATCGGTTCAAGAGCATTAGCGATGCTACCCATATGTTAGTATCGCTGTTCAGTTAACAATCCTTCGAGTGGTTAGTTACGTATTATAATGTACATACATGAGAAATAATAAACTTGATATAAAAAGTGAGTGTACTTTAAAAATAATAATTTATTTTCAAATAGTATTCATTGATACATTTTACATTTATTTATATAATAAAATAACTAAGAAACAACTTAAGTAATATTATTATAGTTCACATTGACGATCAACATCGAAACTTAATTAATATACTAACACGAAATTTAAATTACAGTTCTAATACATATTTCTATTTTCTGCTGATATCAAAAATACAAAAATACAGGTCTTTTCAAAATGATTCCCTATAAGGAAACGTAGTATATATTTTCCAAAATTATATTGGTGAATTTGTTGGTTTCAATCAACAGAATCTTAGTCGTTTTTTGATATGATGCAATGAAATAAGTTCCCATTTAAATACATCCATTTGAATTTCACTTTTATTTTTGTGAATGAATGCAAATCTTAAAAGTGGAAATTAACCCACTTCCCGACATCCGATCAAGATGAAACTCCGCAGATAGACTGGTTGTCGATGACAATGCATTCTATCAACTTTTGGTGGCGTTCACACATACTCACCCACGCATTTTACTGAAATTGGATGAAATGTTGGCGCAACTAGGTTGTGCCATTCAAAATCTAGGACCGTGGCGGAAAGTCGAAACTATTTCACTATGTGATAAAATGTATTGAAGTAAAAAAGCTTTGTTTTTTGTGAGTTGATATTTTCTTTCTCTAAAACTAAATGTGTTACTATTATTTTTATTGATTCCCTTTGACTTAACTATCAATCAAATTGATATTTTGCATGACTTACAAAAGCAAAAAAAATAATATTGTTAAAATATTATTTTGCTTTAAAATTGTTTGTCATTCATTATCGGTATTGAAGAATTCATTCTTCTACATTTAAACTCTAATGGCAATAGGGTCTTAAGTTTTTGATATTGTAGAAATAATAATTTAATTAATTTTTCTTTCTCAATATCTCTGTTTACCTTCGCTGTGAAACAATTAACACAAACTTCACACATTAAAATAATCTTAAACATTAAATAAAAAGTACAATACTGTTAAAACACTGAGTTTAAATAAACACATACAAGTTAAACATTTGAAAAACATAATTTGGGAGTGCTTTGAAGATGAGTCACAAAATTCTGAACAGTAAATAATAAGAATAAATTCAAAGTTAGCTAGCTATACAAAAACAAAAAATGAGAGCGTAAAAGATATAAATTATTTGTGTCTTAATTTTTTTTAAATATTTTAGTTTATTTGTAGTCTCTAACCCGGGCACTGTTTGTTAACTGCCCAAACTGCCCAGGCAGTTGTTACACCACTGCATAAAACTGTATTTCTATTCACAGATTATAGAAATAAACAGTTATGAAGAAGTTAAGTAGGAGGTATTTGATAATATATATTTATACATTTTTTTTTTAAAACTGAATCTTGTACATACTGAGAAATAGCTTTTATTTTTATCTTAAGCTATAAAAAAATATCTGTACTTTAATCTACTACATACTTAAAAATAATAATGAACTTATGACTAATTTGATAAAATATAAGAGATAATTGCAAGTAGCATCTTTTGAATATATATGTGCAAAAAAATATTTTTTAAATCTGCTTCCACAGACATTGATTTTATGTACCTAATGGATTTACTTACAAAATTTGTATCCTGTTCTATACAGAACTGTACACCATAAATGATTTGTATTATAAAATCTCTTAGACTAAATTTAACACCAAAAATGTTGTAATATTGAATTGAGAAATAAATTCCACATTGTTACATGCAGGGCCGGCACTGAGAAAACGGTGAAAACCTCAAGGGTATTAGGTATTTTCAGATCCTTGGCTCCTTGGCGCCTTGGCAAGTTGGTGCCCGGAGCGAACTGCTCCAATTGTGCCTGCACCACCCGTCCCTGATTGCAAGCAAAAAATTTTTGTACTTTTCTTTTTATTTGTTTTGCACAATATTCGACATGCCCGAGTATTGATAGGTTCAATTGTCCATTTTATAAATTTTGAAGTTTAAAAATTAATTTCATGTATGCGTAAAGATAACTAAATAAAATTAAAAAAAATTAGAGATACAGTATAAATAACATAGCTTATACGTAATAATAATCAAAAAGACATCTTAAAGCGCTAACAGGGCCATTATTTATCATTTTCAAAAGCGGTGACAAGTAAATATTATTTTGTTTCTTCCTTTGCTTAGTACGGTAGCTAGTTTAACTTTACAATTTGGGAACCATTTATTGGATAACCAACGCCTCTGCCACAGGTCACCACAAGTGGTTCGCAGCATTTGGCGATTTGTGCCCAGTTTCATTGGGTGTAGTGCGTTCAAAATGCGCCTGCCCACTAGCTGCATGTTGTGCCAGATCGGGAGAGGCTGGTTTGGGAAGTCATTGCCTTGCACTACAGTGGGAGGGATATATTCATATGTCCGTCACTCCTGGACACACTTAACTAATCCCTAGATTCCTAACCAACCCTCATACCTTTCCTTAAAAAAAACCCTCCACTTATCACCCCTAAAGATGACATAGGCTATGAGGGAAATTATTTATTCAGGGCCTAAAATAAAAACTAGAAAAATCTTTAAAAAATATCTTTAGCAATGTCTGTCAAAAGCAATGGGAGAACTATTCGTATTTAGTCCATTTAGATTGGTCCACTTTCTCAAACAGGCCCTGTCTAATATTGATTTAAAACATTGAGATTATTACGCTTAAAAAACTAAGACAAATTTTTTTAAATTCTAAATCCAGCATGCCTTAATTGTTTAACAAAATGTAATCAAGTCTGGTTTCTCGAAAGTTCAATACAGATAATAATAAGATTTTTATGTAGAAAGTAAAGTATACATCTCCAAATCACATTATATATATATTAAAATTCATAAACAATCACAGATATTAGTCAATCCTTCCCTGAATTTTCAACCAATTCACCCAAGCAAATAATAACTCCATCTTTGTAAAAAATCAGTTCTATTTAATTTCACCACTGTGCTCATTTATGATACTAATTGAATTCAAACAAAAATCCACAGGACTAAAGATTGATCCCTGTGGCATTCCAAAAAAAATAAAATTTATCTTTCTGGGGTGTAAATCTATTATTTGCTTTGTGGGAAGGAAATCCACAGTAAAAAAGAATTATGTAATAACTGTATTCATTATAAATTAAAGCCTGTGTGTTTCACATAGTGAATATAACTTGTAAACTAAAATACCTGGTGTGAAATAAAAATACAAATGATATGACTAATAGAGTAAGGATTACGCTCACAATGGTACTTGACATATATGTGATGGTAATATAAATAGTTATGAAATAATGAAATTATTTATAATATATCACGAAAATTACTGTTAAATGGCATACATTTTTAAATACTTCAAGCTCCTTGGAACGCATCCACATATAAATGAACAGAGGTTAAATTGTTAGCAAAACAGTAATTGAAAATTCATTGGCTGTTTTAATAGCCAGAAATCAACATTCAATAAATTATTGACAGAATTTTCAATGTCATGGATTGCCTCACTTCTGCATAATCAGTTATTTCATCCATGGTGTAACTAAAACAACAGCAATATAGCTAAAACATCACATTTTTAACTCCGTTCCGTTAAATAATAATAATAATTTTTATTCCTGGTCCACACGTCCCATAGATAGTTGCTAAGGATATTGGCCGGTAATTGCTGGAGTTGATCATGTCAGGCTGTCCCGATTTCAGGATTGGAGTTATAATTGTTTTCGTCATTGCACCCGGTAGATGATTGTGTTTAAGGATTGCGTTGAACAGTATGTTTAGTAGTTTAGGTATGTACTAGACTATCATGTCCCAGAGATTTACCAGCCCTAGTGCCTGTTATGGCCTTTATTATATTACTTTCAGAGAGGTAAACGTTTTGTCCATCATATTCCATAATATTAGGAACAGTCGGTACTTCATTTCCGGAAATATCTACAAAGGTTCTTCTAAAAGTCTTAGCAATTTCCTCCGTGTTTGTGGACCCATCAATTTGGCTGGCGATTCGAGTTTTTGATTTGATGGGTGAGCGTTGAAATCTCCCATAACAATAGTTTCAGAGTGCTTGTAATCTTGAAGGATCGTATGTGTTTTGGAAAGGTAGTTGGTGAAGTCGGTAAGCTGGTCCACATTACATACCGGCATGTAGGCAGTCAGTATGCTTATCGTCCCTCCGTTGGTGGTTATCTGAATACCAGCGATGCGGTCATCTCCACACAGTATTAGTGAAGCTTGCAGCTCGTTCCTCCAAAGTACTGCTACTTCTCCGTAGGGTCGGACCCTCGGTCGGTCTCTACTTCGTCTTCTGAGAAATGATTGGAGCATATTTGGAAAGTGGTTAGTTCGTCTAAGACATCATTTTTGTTTTGAAGAAACGTTAGAAGTTCATTAATAATTGATTTATCACATTTTGCAGCGTATGCAATCCGATCCTACGCACGAGCAGTTCCGATCCTGCGCACGAGCAGACTGAAACCTTAAATTTTAACGGTTTGGAATGTCTTGTGTTTCCTATAGGTACATGACAATAATATATGACCATCGCTTTAGTTATAACATCGATGAAACTGTTCGTTTAAATTTTGTTAGTATCATTTTTCAATAACTCCGGTTCAACTTTCTTAGAAAGCTTGCAGTAATTTTGACAAAATCAAAACTGAAAATCGAGGTATAAAGATTAATGTTTGTAAATTTCTTCCACATCGGTGAACTTAGTTTAACATTTGTGGAGAAGAAGCTGCAGAGATCTGTTAATAGGAATGTTTTCAAGCAGAGGTAATCTTCTCGTTGAGCGGCATTTGTTCCTCCAGAGTGTTATCCCTCTTAACCTCCTCCACAGCGTTACCACTGTTCCAAGGCTGCAACTTCCCGGAGCCGAACAGGAGGAAGGAGACGGCTCCACAGAAGTAAGTTCCTGCCAGGATCCAGAACACGATTTGCCACTGACCGTAGGTTTGCTGAAATAGACATTCATAAATTTAGAATTTGTTCTCATTCATATATCTTGAGTGGTGCCTTATAAACGTTCAATAAAAAATCATATCAATCAGCAATCATTTCCAGAATAATTCCAATGTATTGCGAATGTTTGTCTACTTAAATCAAGGTTTTCAAACTTAAGCCATAAATATGTCATATTCACACATTGCTATGAAATTTCATATTGCTATGAAATTCATTTGCATAAATTATTAGAATAACAACCTAAAAACCTATTTTGTGCATACTTTACATCTCCCCCTAACTTATGTAAATAGTTGTTTCCGAAATTATTGTTATTTTTTTAATGCGGGGGCAGAATTCAACAATTTTACCAAGCGTAATTTTAACATGTCGATGAATATTATAGGAAGGAACAAAAAAAACATCACATTATATTTTGTGGTGGGATGTTGGATTCTGGTGCAAAGTTAAAAGATGTTTAAAGGTATGCAAATAAATTTGTCATTTCGAAAGAAACTTAGGAAATAAATATTTTTAACCAAAATTTTTGACCTGTTAAAGCCATTTTTTAAATGAAAATATCTTACGTTATTGTATGTGAGTGTTCCGACCATGTACGTAGAGAGGAATCCGCCGAGAGAAGACAAAGTATTTGCCATTCCAAAAATAGTGCCTGAAAAAAGTGCAGTTTTTTAGTTTATTTTGTGATACGACTGATCGTCCATTTACAGTACTCATTTTAACATTTGGGAAGATAGGTAGGTATACAAAAAAGTTATTAGAGTACCTATTTACATATATTTATAAGCAATTTTAGAAATTTTATCCAATAGCACCATATATTATATATTTATACTACATATATTCTCTTACTCTATACCCCTTATTTTCTTTTAAATTATATACTTATTTTAATTTCTTCTATATTTCATACTTGATTTATTATTTTAATGTACTGTACATATAATCAACCACCACAACATGGGCATGTGCCTAGCTTGGTGGTCTAAGCATACCAAATAATTGTAATAATTTTTTTTTTTTAAACTTGTCCCGCTATTCTGCACTAGAACATCTGATCTGCTGTGTGGTATCTTGGAAAAGTCGTGGTGATTATTTTATCACAGAGTTTATTGGATTAGTGATAGAAATAAAATAAGTTATTGTTAAAAATAATTAATGCACAAAGTTCTTACCGGAATAGTTCGGTGCAATGTCAAGTCCGTTCCCGAGGTACCCGGCGGTGACAGCTCCGTTGATGGTGAGAGCGATGGTGAAAATGGCCACGGACCAGACCTGGTCGTAGCCCAGGAATACTTGCGCCACCATCAGCAAGGAGGGAATGCCGATTGCTGGAGAAAAAGGTATCTAATTAATAACAATAATGGTTACAAAGGGGTATAAGTTTCCCTGGAATCACCACTGACATTAAATGTTTTAAAAATAATATCATTGAACAAAACAAGAATCGGATGTCACATTGCCGGGTTATGTATGAACAATATTAGTTATGCAGACGACATGGTCATACTAGGCCCCATCGGTAAGAGCAATGAGGAAACTTCTGGCCATATGCGAAGCATACATTCATAGTCAAGGGCTAATGTACAATGCTAAAAAATCATAACTGCTGATATTTAAAGCACTGACTGGTCTGGCTGTCATTCCGCCCATATGCCTCGGCGGAGCCTATCTCAAAATCTGCAGCGAAATAAAATATTTGGGGCATGTCATCACTGATGACCTAAATGATAATATGACATAGGATGCCAAAGAAGAGTATTGAGTGTGCGAGGTCAACATCCTCACCAAGAGATTCAAGTGCAGTCCTCCGGTAAAGAAGCAATTATTCCAAATATACTGCATGAGCTTTTACACTAGCGAACTATGGACAAGGTACACACAAGGCTTCATGAACACACTTTGAGTACAGTATAACCACGTATACAGGGCACTGTTCGGCCTCCCTTGGCGATGCAGTGTCTCACAGATGTTCGCAGAGGGAAGGGTGAATGAGTTTGCTGCCTTGATATGCCACAGAGTAGCCGGGACGAGTCAGCGCTACCGAAGATCCGAAAACACTCTTATCCAGGCCGTCGGCCAATGTCAGGGCACGCCCCTATACCACAGATGGAGAATTTCCCTCAATATATTCTAACCGGTTTTTATTTAATTTTTCATAAAGTTTACTGAGGGTGAATGAGGGAGCGATTAGCCTATAGTTGGATCCAGAATTGGGTGATTTGTTCGATTTTAGGATTGGGATGATTATTTGGGAAATTCAGTCATCAGGCATTATGCCAGTCTGGAAGATTTTATTTAAGATGCTTAAGAAGTGGTTAAGAACATTATATTTGATTGAAAATGAGATTGATGAAGCATTGATTTGAAGTCATTGCAGTCACCTTTGACAGATAATATATTGGTGGCCCGGTAAATTTAGTAGAAACTTGTCTGTATGGGAATTAAATTCGTCCCGTTTGGTGTGTTTTGAAAGAAGTTTGATAAGTGATGGTAATCGGGAATAATCACTAGAACAAGGGTCAGGGGACATCACCCACGAGGAGAGAGGGGCCAGACTAGAAGAGCATATGGAGAGATCCACTGCACTGGGGTTTGTGTTAGGGTGTGAGATTCTAGTAGGAGAACCGTCACTCAAAAGGAGAAGGTTGGATTCATCTAGAAAATCCATCACATTTCGACATCTCGGTCAGAGAAAGCAGAACCTCAAACTGGGGAATGGGCATTGAAATCTCCTAATATGAAGAAAGGAGGGCTTTGTTGACGAACCATTTGAAACCAAGTTTGTTTATTAAAGTGGGCTGTGGGGGGAAAATGGACTGAAATAAAGGATGTGTCCTTTATTTTAGCTGCAACCATTTGGAAGTCAGCATTGAGGGGTTTGATGTTGTTTATTAGCAAAAATGGTATGGATTTTTTAATAAAAAGGGTAACACCGCCGCCCATACAATCCGGGCGATCATCGCGGAGACAGGAGTACCCTCCCACATTAAAGTGGGTGGATGGAGTAAACCATGTCTCCGACATAACAACCACAGAAACAAGGTTTGAATTTAAATGGTTAAATAGGTTAGTTTTGTTAGAAATAGCACTTCGGCTATTACACTGAAGTATTCTGACATCTTGTTGAGTTATTTTGAATAAATGATTGAAATGTGGAAATAATAGAAGCAGCGTTAAAGCAAATTTAATCTGAAAGCTTAATTTAAATTAATTTTTGAGGTATACGCACACGTCCAAGTAAAACCGAACGTGATCCGACATGTCACAAATGCATGTTTTGGTTTCTGCTAATGTCGGTCAGAGCATTGCATACCACCCCAGTCAGAGCATTTCTGTTCCTGTGCCATCATAATCTTGCGCACTGTTTTGGATATGTAGCAAATGCTGGAGATGAGGTTAGAGTTTTATCAATCGGTACAGGTAGATACACAGCAACTTTGTCTAGACAGTAATTGATGAATATTTATTTACCAAAGGTGGTGAAGATCTTCCTGGTGGCGGTAGTGGAGAGCCTACCAGTCCTCTGCAGGTGGTCGGCCAGCAGGGAGGTGATCAACGCAAAGAGATACTTGCCCAGGTATGGCAGGGAAGACAGGAGCCCATTCTGTGAGGGAAGAAATGAACACTTTTAATACCTACTTGGACACAATTGCTCAAAAGACATCTTTTCAAACCCTTGATTAAATTACCTTTAAAAAACATTTGTCACGGGTGTGCCCCCCCCCCCCCGGATACCATTTGTTGGATAACCAACACCTGTGGTACGTTTAGTGACTTAGCAGAGGTGCCCGCGATCATGGGGTGAGGTTTGAGCTGCATGGAGACCCTTTGACTTCTCCAGCCGAACTATCTCGACCCATTGGCTTGCACCGCAGCAGGGGGATGAATTCATACATTCTTCACTCCTGGGCACACTGACCCCCAGATTCTTACCCATCTCTTACACATTTTTCTTTCCCAGAATTTCCTCTCCTTACTTTTCTTAACAAGACCTTCCATGCAGCATCCCCAAAAATTTCCTCAAGGCGTTCCTACTATGTGAAGTTAAAAAATATATTTTTCACAAATAATCGGGTAAAAATCATTCGAATATCGAATGAATCACCCGGATTCGAAATACATATACCAACCTTTGAAGATGTTACTTTGCAAAGGTTTATTCATATTTTAAATGCCGACCGGCATTCACATATCTGCCGAAACCGTTGGGATATATATGCATAGTATAATGTCATCAATCTTTCATGATGATTATGTAGTGAACAATGAAACAAAATAATTTATCGAAACTGCAGGAACCCGGTTAGCGTAATTTCGAATATTTCGATTTGAAATGTTTCGAATGTGCATCACATCACTAACTTCAAACGACACCAAAGGTAATAATTACCCAGTCGATTATATCAGACGGGGCACGGACCAGCGGACTTGCCTAATCACTGGGATTAGAGTTCTCCATCTCTTTCTCCATAACCAGCAATTCTCGTCTCAAAGTCAATTCGGAGTAAAGCTAAGAATGTAATTTGATGAATTACGGTAAGATTGATTGCGAGATTGACTCGACTCGACTTCACAGTACCTAATACGTGATGACGAGAATAATTGTATTTTGTAATTGAAAAGTTTGAATATATTTAATGAAATAATTACAGGCGACACCACAACATTTAAATTGGTATGTAGGTACCTAGACAAAAATCATAACACGTGTTATGAAAAGTGTGCTATAAAAAGTAACTAGAAACGCTTGCTTCAAGTTCTGACTATTCAGATCCTGGTAGTTAACATAGTTAAAATAGAGATAATGATATACTCACCGGGATCTCCCGTGCTGAGGATTTCATTTACATATTATTAAAATTTTGTAGCGTGAATAATATGAAGTACCTATTTTTAAATATATTACATGTGTTTTTTTTCTCTTGCATTTGAGTGGTTTCCGTTTCAGTCTGTATTTTTGCAGTAAGAATATTTTCTATCTCTGATCTCCCTGTTCTGTATCAAAGATTTTAATGTTATAATGTTGTTGTGATTTTTTGATGAGAGTGGGATTTTGCTGTAGAGTTTAGTACCATAGTATAGGTAACTCAATTTTATATTAGTAGTTGCTTATTGGATATGTTTTAGATCCAGAGATCTAGTGTTTCTAATTTGTTATTTCTCATGTTTTGTATTTATGAATGTAAATAATTAGTATTTTTTAGAGTAGAGTTTTTTTTAATTGATAACGAAATGTTAAGATTGTTGGAGATTTCTTAGAGGGACTTTCAGAATAATTTTCATGTTTTAATTTGAGTTTTAGGATATTTTCATTTTAACACATCCGATAATACCATATTCTAAAAGTGATTGGCAAAGAGCCGCGTAGATGTCATGGAAGTTATGACTGTTGGACATAACAAAGTAATAAAAGTAGGTATATCCATTTAAACATACTTACACAATCGACCATTAGGTATTGAAATTTTAGATGTAAAAAATTAATATATATTATTGTAATTAAAATTATTTTAATCATTTTAGCTCTTGCAATATTTAATAATATCATTCGATTGATATTAGTTCCATTATGGTTATCGTTGTTTTCAAATTTGGAGATATAAAAGCCTAATATTCATATCGGGAGACATTAAAAAATTACAACAGATTAATTCGAAACTTATTCAAAAAATGTTTTGGTTATGCCTCATCACTACTCACAAACGGCAACAGCGTTCAATTTTCTCTGAAAGACTCTGATTCAGATTAATGCCACATGTCAGATAAACAGCCGTGTCGCTGTTTGCTGTATGAAGTATGTAATTAAATGTATCTATACATAATACAGTACCTTTCTGGCGCCCAGGCAGGTACTTAGATATCCACCTCAACTCTTTGCAAGTTGCTATGTGCGTGGTTCTAACCACTAAAAGGTATTTCCGAGAATTTGATGAATTAACATTTGGACCCTATTAACCCTCAGCGAGACATCAAATGTTATCGAATTAACAATGTAAAAAGGGATCAAAATTATTTAGAATTCAAAATCGACAGTAAATACACTTATTTTTCCCCTCCTACACAAACAGAATGTTATTATTAACGTTTTTCCCCAAGTAAATAAATAGATTAATTTAAGAGAGTTATAATGAACAAATAATTAGAATTTGGGTAAATTCGGCGGCAAATGCCCTAGACAACTAGTGACTTATTTAAAATTCCTGGAAAATAATAGTGCAGACACGAATAATACAACACAATGAAACTACACACAGTATAATATTATGTATGTTATTTCCCAAGTACATAAATCATTTAGCACACCATTGTCAATTTACCTTCATATTCGAGTAATTCCCAAATAATTAGAAATTGACCGTTGTGAAAAAGAACGTAGCAACTGTTATGGAAAATTCCAAATAGATAATGCATCAATATTCATCAGCCTTTGATATTTTATAAACTCATTGCAAAATCAACAGAAAAACACAATAACTACACGCAACGACAAAGACTACAAACATCTCGACTTTTTATTTATTTTATAGTTGAATTATTTCAATGATAATAATACTAATAACATTTCCCTACACGTTTATGTCCAAAGATTTGTGTAATGTTATGTAAAATTAAGAATGGCGTTATGTTTATTTATTTATTTTATGGAACATAAACCGTCTTAATTTTAATTTAATATAAGGCGAAGGATGGAAAAGAAACAGACCAATTATAAATGTTCACAGATGGTTGGATTGGTAAAATACAACTAAGTATTTAGTGAATGTATTACTAAAGTATAAAAAGCAGAACTAAGTACAAATATAAAAGACGAACTAAGTAACAAGTATAAAAATGGAAGTAGAACAAATGTAATAAACCTATATAATGCATTATACAACAATTTATATGTTTATAAGTATACAGGTTGGATAGAGTGGGAAACAGATTTTGGCGTTGGAGCGGGATGGGGGATGAAATAGATGAGAGAATGTTGCCGCACAACTCAAATTAAAAAAAGAATAAATTAGTAATTTAAAGATAAAATAAGGTACGATTAATTTAATCATCAAGATTTAGTGTTATTCACACGTAAAATGTGCTACAATGGACTTCTGTAACGATAGTAACTAGCAATGAATATATCAGCATGTATGTATTTATTAAGTTTTTTTGTTGTTCAAATTGCATGTTCTGTTCATAAATTCATTTTGATTGGAGTTTGTGTTTCATTTGTCAATTTTGCAATATAGAAATGGGTTTTCTGTCTGCTATGTGGAAGCGGTGCGTGGACATTTATTTTGTTTACCAACTCCGGACAGTCAACTGTCGAGTTAATAATTTTAGAATAATAATCAGCGACAAGCCTCCTGTTGAGTAGTTTCGTGATTCGAAAACGTTTCTCGATTTCGTTGTAAGAGTTATATATGTTGAATTATTTAAAATTGAGGAATTTTAGAAATCGCTCCTGAACTCTTTCTAACCTGTTAACGTAAACAAACATTTTAATATAAATCCTTATTTATAATCAACATACAAATTTTAATTATAAATAATGATTTAAATGCAATACCTGTAAGGCTTTTTCAGGTTTCAACTTCCGTGTAGGTTTCCGGTTACTAGAACCTCAATGATAGCCTATTTTAGGTTTCAGGTAACTACCACCGCTATTTGTCTGTGAAGAGAAAGTGAGACGTAATGCCCGGTCTATAAAATTCATACACAATTTCAATAATCAATTGTACTCGCCTCGTCACATTGGCACCCGGGTCGCGAGACCGGGTCACGAGACCCATTGGAAACACGAGAAGGCGGTAGCATGATTATGAAAAAGGTTAAATAAAACCGAAATGATAATGGTTAGAAGGGTTTCATGTATTTTTTAATTGTCATTTCCGACTATAAATAATAATAAATCTTCCCCATAGGAAAAACTAAACCCTTCCACACACTTTTCCACAAATGATCATCTAGTCAATCAACATTATGCAAGTGCAACATATAAGCAAAATAAAGACAAAACAATACAAGAACAACACGGGCAAAATAAAGACAAAACAATACAAGAACAACACGTCAACCACAGACATATGAATGACGTCAACTCACCAGAGATCATATGGGAAAATAATTCACCGACTCCAGATATTTTCATATCAGAGGGTTCGGCTCGGTAGAACTCCTAACAGGGCCTATAAACATTACTGATCCCTCAACATAAATATTTAAAAAATCTTTCGTTATCCTACATGTATTTAAAATGATTGATTTTTGCATTTTTATATATACATTTTTTGATAGATCTAATACGCCTAAATTGTTAATGAGAGAGCTAGGTATAATGCCAGTAGCCGAAATAACAAATGGTAATATTTTTATAGTCTGAGAATGTCAAATTATTTTTATCTCATTTTTTAAATGTGTGTATTTTCTTATTTTTTCATTAACAGATTTCTGAATATTTCAGGAATTTGGAATAGCGACATCAATGATATAAGTTTTTTTTTTAATTTTGTCATGTAAAACTATATCGGATCTATTATGACTAATCGTTCGGTCTGTTAGTATAGTTTTATCATAATATATTTTATAAAATTCGTTTTCTAAAAATGAATTTGGTTCGTATTCATAATATGGTACTATATTACGGCAGTCAATCAAGTTATGTTTAATTACCAAAATTTGGTGAATTATTTTATATTATTATTATTTTATTTTAGTATTATTATTAACATTATTGTTACATACATAGGTACATGTATATATATTTTAAAAAAAGCAAAAATAATAAACAAACCTTCTCTTCAAGCTACAAGAGAAAGCAACAAAACAAACATACTACGGAAAGAAAGAAATTAATAAAAAGAAGGAATAAATATAGTTAACAAATAAATCGTATTTTTTTTTAAATCCTACGTAAACAATCCCAGTGTGTGGGTATAATTAAAATATTTAAGGCAGCATAATTCAATCATAATAAATAATATTATTTGGATGATTTGTATAGCGCCGTACAAATACATAATAAATTTCTACAATAATCTATATTTTACTAACTTAATGGAATGTTTATATTATTTAGTTACATGTGCATGGAGATGTACAGTGTACTTACACGTTTGCACGTATACATCAAATGATACCATTAATGTAATACACTTTTTTGTTGATTTTGTTCTAACTGCAGTTAGAACCCTGTAATTGTTAGGTGATGGAAATCCCCGCGGAATTACGTATCTACGTACCACGTGACACGTGACGAAAATATGGGCTCGCCGGCATTATCCAATTAGAGTCCAATTCGCCAAAGGCCCGATCTGCAGATTGTTTTGACATATCCTCCACTCCGCGTGTTCCCATTTAACTCCTTGTTCAGATGATTGACACCTCAAACAGGCGTAGATTAATAACAATAACGATTCTGCGCGTTATTTAACTATACGTCGATTTTTTTAAAGATAAATATTTAATCTTGTAATGTATCGTTGTAGATACATATCAGATGTATAATAATAAAATATGTTGGTCTCGGGATGTGGATATCTCGTACATTAGTACTACAGTACTTTCAAAGGCTTTATTTTCAACTGGTAGTTGTTCCTTCTCTTGAGATTTAAACGTTTATCGAAAAACATAATCACGTTTTTTATCACATTTTTCACTTAGAAATGGCCTCTGCCGTATATTTTTTTAAATAGTATAGTAAATATGCACCCAACACATTTATCTCTATTTCCCCAAGCTTTATAGAAGCTATGGCATAAATGCCGTGTACGTGTGTAGTGATCGAAATATTTGCCCAATGGAGGCTAAAATTTCCAGTATAAAATGGGATTTAGATATACTATTACGGGCGAGTGTAAATAAAACAGAGCGCTGGATTATTGGGCTATGGCTAAATTGAACTTTTTTGGCAGCCACCTCTGGTCTGGAGCCCCAAAATACTTGAAAAAAACCTCGACTCTGTATAGGAACGGGCGGTCCGTTTAATAGATTCCCCTATTACAGATACAAACGGATTGAAATCGTTAGAGTACAGGCGTCAGGTTGGTATGTTGTCCTCGTTCTACCGGTATTAAAATGGAAGATGCACCGAGAAACTAGTGACATTGATCTCTTCGGCACCGGTGCATACTCGGGAAACACGCCAAACGCTCAAGCGTATAAACGTATATTGTATAAACACTGTGAAAGTTTAGATTCATGTTGGTACTAATCAAAAATATCTTTAAATGGGCTCCAAAAGAACTGGCAGCGTTAGATTTTCCGCAGTTATTTTTTAATTGACTGTTACCGCGTGAATTTAAAAAGAATTCTATGAAAGTGATGTTTTCATTATCATAAATGTTTCATGTAGGGTGTAGGTAAATATAAATTATAGAAATCAATGTTTATGTTCCGCTAATAATGAATTAAAAATCTCATATTTTGTTTTTGTTATTCTCTGTGAATTATTATAATACATAGTTTTTTCAAATATTTTTTTATAGTATAAACGAGATTAAAAGTGAGGTGATAGTGTTTTTGCAGATCCCCTAAATTAAAGGAATGTTTTTGCAATCTCGCATTCTCTCAATTTCTCGACGTTTGGAGTAAAAATATGTTTTTTTTCGTGTTTGAAATAAAATTATTCCAATTTATAAATATCAAACTCTACTTCATATACAAAAACCTAAGAGATGATTTTTAGGAGTTTCTTAAAATGGTATTTTTTTTACGGCATCTTCAAAAAGAAGAAATATATAGCACAATACCTTGGAAATGTTCTAAAATTCTATGAGAAATTTCAAGTTTATACAACTGATAAACAACCCCTTTGGTGGTGTAAACATTGTATATTTCTTTCCATATTCTCTTTTATGTCAGTTTCTATATTAGTAATGTTCTCACATACACGGTCGTTTATCAATTCACATTTTTTAGTAAGACCGACAATGTGTAAGGTTTTCCATTGCATTTAAATACAAAACTTATTTTTTGAGTTTTTTAAAGACGTGTATTGCTGCCTGTTCTAACCGTTAGGTAAAATGATTGATGTTGGTTTTGCAATGTACCATGGTCCGTCCGTATGAGGAAGTATTAAAAGCAAGCAAACCACAGACGGTGAATTCTTCGGCAAACAATGCACAGTAAACAGTGTTGGCACTAAACACGTACAAACGGTGACTTTAACTTTCAGACTCGCCAGTATTTTCAGTGTAATTACTTCGGGAAACCAAATATCACGCTCCTGCTTACCTATTGTAAAGAAACATTAAAGATAATGCACGTATCTGCAACATAGTTGCTTTCTAAAACTTCCACGTAATGTAAATTATTATTTTCCAACAGATATTGTTGTTTACCTGTTCTCTATTTGGAGACGTTTCAGTTTTACACAATGGAGACCAAACTTGGAACGATTTGGATGACATTTTATTTTTGATATGAAACATCTTTTGGCGCGCTTAGGAGGGGCAAGCGTGGCAAGTGGCTAGACGGGACGACGCTCTTGCCCGGTAATACATTTCTTTCGGCCAGCCTCGTGACTCGTCGACTTTTTCCGCCCAGCCTCCAAAACTCTGAAATTTGCTTCTATTCTCACTTTAATTGACAATGGATCTATTTCTTCTCTAAATGATGATACATTTTAAAGGCGCTGATAATAACCTAACACGGCAATTATCCCAACATGGAGCCGGTATTTCAGTAATTTTTAATTTCTATTATATTTATTTTTGAAAATTTTAATAATAATAAAATAAATCTTTTACAATCAAAAATATTTATTTATTTTTGCATCTCACTATACATAAAACACGTTTTTTTCACATAAAAATCAATCTCACTAGGACTAAGCCCGTATAGAGGTTTAATATAAAGCTATGATTATTATTTTAATCACTAAGAAATGGTAAAAGTATAATTATCATATCGCTTCTAATAAATTAATACATCACTTGTTAATTCGAAACGTCCATGGATTATTAAAAAAAAATCAGAAACAGATACTTCGATTGTGCTCACCACTACTATCACTGGTTCCAGATGGCCATAAAAACTCAGTTCAAACCCCTCGTGACTGTGATGAATCGTGAATCATTTCGCCGAAGAATAGATTTTGATCTTAACTTTTGAATAGGATGATTAGATACATTAGCTAATGGGACTTCTCGCCAATCTCCGAAGGTCTTAACTCACGCAGATGGGGCGAGTACTGAGTAATGCAGAATTCATGGAACATAACCTAAATTTCTATATTATTCTAGCCAGTATTGCAAATGGCACCGACAACAAACTGTGTCGCAAGTCGCCACTATAAAAAATACTTGCATTTCTAAGTATTCGAATAATGTAATAAAAATATCACGATTTTTAAACGTAATAGTGTTATTGGTACCTACCTAAAATTAGTGGGCGATGGCTTTAAAAATATTGTTTTTTTACTAATTTTGGATTTCAATTTCATATCATTGCCCTATTCTCAGTCACACTCCAATCCTAATCTAGGATTTTAGAAGGCAACAAATATTTTATGATCAAAATAGAAAACTCTGCATCATTTGCAAAGAATTACTTCTGTCTTCAGAAATCTACCATTGGTAAATCAAAGAGTAATCAAAGACAATACACTTCCAAATCAAAAGCTTTCATTTACAATTATTCCCTTGATTTCCCATAATAAGAACCTATCATTAGAGTCACTTAAAATAATTATTGTATTTTTAAATTGCTTATAAAATATTTTCATTGGTAATAAAAAATCAGGTAGCTAGATTAGTAGGTACCTAATAAGTAGGTAGTTACTAGTTATCTTTAAAAATGTTGATTTAATAGTGTTTGCACAAAAGAATAAGTTCTTATATCAAATATGTACAATTTAAATGATTGTCCATTAGCTTATCGGTGATTAAAGCTACCGTCTTGAGCTTCGTTAAATAATAATCAATCAATCACAATAAAAATGAATGATTGAAGATCTCTAATCAATGAGTAGGATTGTAGGATATGACGTTCGAATAATCAGAGAACCGAAGATTGAAGATCTCTAATCGAAGATCACGAATCAAGTATACATACCCAACTACCCAGGTAATATATTATTAAGTGTGCTTTTTTTAAATGTCCCTGACCCAAGAAAAACGGCATACATGAAAAGAGGGTTATTTAATTAGTAATAAGAGTCTGACCGTTGATAAAAATGTGATCGATGAGTGTTTATCTCAACTGAGCTCTCTTGTAGATCATCGGGTCCTGGCAACTGGCGCCAAGAGTTGTTTACATTATGACGTGTAATGGATGTGTTGGAATTTAAATCAAATTATACAATCAAGGAACCTTAATATTTCTTGCTCGAAGCGTGTATTATCTCCCATAAAACATCTCGCAAGACAGCAAATAAATTCCAAATAAAAATCTCAGTCTTTTTTATCGTTAGGTACCTGCTGCTTTTTTGTTACTGTAACATTGCAGTGTATAATCTGAACATTCCTCGGCAAGACGCAATAATTTATTACGCGGATGCCCTTGAGAATGGGGGTCATTGCCTGTTGGACACGCCACTGCTCTTAGTAAAAGGGCTCGCCCATGTATGAGCACGAGCACACTGGGAAAAACAACATTATAAACCAGAGGCGTATCATAAAAAAGGGGTGGGTCATTTTGTACAAGGAGAAACCTGGAATCCAGTACTGGGCATTGCACAATGAGACAGGAGAATGTTGCCACTGTTGCTGGAGAGTTATAAATAGCACTACCACGTCTTCTGATGATTAAATCTCTTATGGAATAGATAAGTGAGTAACCAGATTCGGAACAGGTAATCAACATAATGTTGATGCATATTTTTTTCAAGACAGTTTTATCTTTCTTACATAATATACTGAATATGTGCTTAAAAACTAAAAATGGGGATTTAAAAAATAATTAATTTTACAGAAATAACAAGCATTTTTAAATCAATCCGTCGTGGATTTTGATACGAATACTACATTATTTAACCTCTGTATTTTTGATTCGTGATATTTTAGGGGTTGTATCGTTATTTGAGTAAAAAGACAGCTAATTTTCGAGAGTTACTGAAAAATTACCATCATATATAAAGGTGACTTCGTTGAAGGAAATTATAGAGAAAGGAAAATTGCACGATTTTCGAGGAGTCTAAGACACATACAAATTTAAAAATTAATCGAAAATCCAATCTGAAACTGCATTGATTTCGAAATATTCTTATATGTAGGAGGAAGTTATGCTGCGTGTACACGTATGAATAAAAGCGCAAGCCGATTAATTATGAGAAAAGAACGAAGCAACCACAAGCGGAGTTTGCGATTGCATCGTACCTTTTCCGTAATACCCGCTTTTTTCGTACGTGTATTCGTAGAATTACGCTTGCCCACCATATTGAATGGATATTCATGCCCACCATTTATTCAATGCATGCTATTAGCACCCCCATAGTTGGATTAGCATAGATCTTAGCGCACTCTAATCTTAATAAGATCACAAATCACATGACCGTCAAACAATGCGTTTGTTAAATCCATTGTTTTAGTGTTTCAGATTGCAAACAGGAAACGTTATGTTAACGTTTTATGAGCCAGTCAATAATATTTCATTGTTACGACAAAAAGATTAAATACATACAGGACAGTGTTTTCAACTGCGTGTTCATAATCATAATTTCGTTAATATTGCATTGGCTACAGCAAAACAAATACTAATGAAAATTAGTATCCTCGCGTATGAGCACTATGATGGTTGAAATGGGGAACTTTATCAAAAAAATCAACTCGTAAATTAGCCCGCCTAAAACATTTGACATTATGAAAGCTCGCGATCTCCCGATGACAGTTTCGTTAAAAAATATCATTTTTTCGCAATCAGCCTAGAAATATCTACATTTGGAAATTATTTTAATGAGTTTGTATATTTAATAAAATTAAAAAAAATACTATTATGTTCCGAGCCGTGCTAAACTCCACATTCCGACAAAGCTGAGCTTTAAATCAACCGATTACCGAGCCTATATTTAGTTTGTCATTCGATTCGCAAAAGTCGTGTAATTTTATGTCAAAGCTTTTGCTGTGTGTCGTCTGTCCGAATTAACAAATATCATAGCTTCCTCACTTGCATGATTTATGGAGATGACTAATAAATTATGTAACACGCGTTCAGAGGAACTTTATGAATCATCAAATCGTTTATAGTTTTTGAAATGTTGAATTTGAACGCGTGAAACCAAACGTAACCAAAAAAAACGTTACGGATGGGCAACAGTGTAGTGTAGGGAATTTACAATTTAAAAAAGTGGGTGTGTCAAGCCTACGCAAGACAGAAGTGAAACTTCTAGTATTCCTCTCTCTCTATTTTCATTTCATCATCTCTATTTTCTCTCTTAGGTTAGTTTGAAAATTAGAGGTTAAATAATTCAACGACGAAGCATGGATTTGCTTTTTCTAATATTTTCTTATAGATGAATGACGTTCGATTAATGTATAGTTCCAAAAATTTTCAATTTATTCACAAGTATACAATATTACATAAATAACAATATTACAATTAAAAATTACAAAGAAATTACAATGACAATGATGTGTTCATCACCTCTATCTCGTCACTACTCATTTTTAACACTGAAATTCTGTACCAAACCGTATGAACCACAATCAATTACGTATTTCACTCGTATTACACTCACGACGCAGTATACTAACCAAGCAGCTGATGCTTGGCGTGGCGCAGTTCGCTGGTGTCTGAGAGAGAGGAAAGAAGAGAAGAGAGAGAACGTTCGTGAGCGGCTCCCCCACCTCAACAAGCGCATATGGTGAGAGAGGGACAGTGAACGGTGAGCGGTGGTGGGGGTACCCGCATTTTCGTGTCGATCCTGACTCGGTTTTACTCCGTCCCCGAAAATCCATTACGCGCCTAAAGAAGTTTCACTTCAAAACTGTAAAACCCACATAATACGCATTAAACTGCAATCATGCTACAACACTGTTCAAATATATGACACAGTTTTCTTTTTGCGCTGGTAAAAGTAGAGTTGAAAAAACATTAACAAAAAAAGTTCGCAATCAGCAAAAAGTTGTTTACAAGCAAAAGGGAAAGCAAAAAAATCGACCCCGGAATGACGCGGGGGATCGCGTGATCGTGATGGTATCAATTCACGAATATTCATTTTCTGACGTAGTTGTTGATCATCATCTTCATAGTAGTATGTGATAATGGTGGAATTTCTGGGAAAAGGACCTCGGGCTAGATGGCGCAGGTTGCAACATGACCGTGCAAGAACTTAGTCGGGTGCATTCGAACCGAACGTCCTTCGAATTAGGATTTAGTTTTACCATAAAATTGAGCTTTCGTAGTACGATTTCAAAACCTTCATGAAAAAGTGAGATATTTTCATCTTTATTAATATTATCAGCTACGTATCTGTGAAAAATTACTTAAACTTTAAAAAACTGAGGATTTAAATTTAAAATCAAATTTATGGTTTTTACAATTCCGTAAAAAATGTGTTGTATTTATGTATAATGTACATTTTGTTCGTTCTTAGAATGAAGAGTGCCTAGAAATACAAACGTAACCGTATCAGTGGATAACAATGTTTTAGTTAAAGATCACTGGATTTTTTTATTCGAGAAAATCTAACTAATTGAGAATTTGAGATATTTCATTTAAGTCTGTTTTCATTACACAAAATTCAAGATTTTTTGATATTATCTTGAAGAATATTACAATAAAGAGTATTTTAAATAATTCATAAAAGAGATCATCAGTAAAAATTAAGATATTTACATCATAAAATATTTTTGTAATATCATTTATAAACAAGACAAACAAGGTGTGAATCTTGTGTGACTCCACTTGTTATAAATTTTTTTCTGACAGGGCGGATTTTTTATCAGTATGATAGCTTTTAAACTAGGCTAACATATTGCAACTTATTCCAAGCTTTTTTAATTTACAAATAAGAATTTTATAGAAACTGTGTGATGATTTCCTTAGAAGCCTGTGGTTTATTTAGATTTTTGTACATGAGTATTATAATGCAACGCTGTATACAATTACTACCAGCAGTTTGTAGGCAAGTGCGACTAACGACCACATCACCTGGATGGACATGGCAACCGTCAGCTGACCAAGGGACTAACCAACAACCAACCTGCTCTGCTGTGACTCACCTAGCCACTCTGCCGGTCAAACCAGTCCCTAGCACTTGATACGGAGAAATTACTAGCAAATACCTATGCACTTAGATGTAATTAATTACGGGGGGGTATTACCCACGTGACAACTAGGTAGGTGTACTCCTGATAACTCCGTGGTATACTTAAAGTGATCTAGGAATTTTATTCGGAAAAAAACGGTTGGATTACCGCCACAACTCAGAAATAGTTAAATTTAGATGGATTTAAAACTAGGTAAGTACCTATTATAATATTATGTTGTGAGTTGTTATGTTGACTTTTCTGCTGTTCTAAAAAATGCAAATAAAATAGCAATCAATCGTTATGGAATTCATTAAAAACGCAATAACATTTCATAAAAAATATCTACTTTTGTGATATGGGTAATACTGAATGTGCTTCAACCCGCACGATGTATTATTATAAACATAAACGGCAAGTATTTCTACCTAACTATATTAAATGCTCGTAAAACAAAGCGTTCAGCGATGATTTTTTCCCTCTTGTGTAAATAACTGTATGACTCAAGTTCTGTTTTGTACACACGTACATTACATATTTATTTCCAAGAATACTTCAAATTGAAGTAAAATTACTTAATTTTATTAAAACACTTATTGAATTTAGTTACCGTGTTACGCCCTGAGTACACATTCGAAATATAAATTCATTCTTATTTATTTATCATTGTTCCTTACCACAGTTGTAAATCCAGTTATTCGAGGTCCTGATCATTTAGCAAACTTAAAACTTGACTAGCAACATCACAAAACACAGACGTATTAGCACCTATATTATTATTTATTACATACAAAATAATGTGCGGCACGGAAGCCATCAATTTCGATTATTATATAGTCGACATCTATGTCTATTATCCGAGCGATTATTGTATAGTCGACATCTATGTCTATTATCTGAGCGATTATTGTATAGTCGACATCTATGTCTATTATCCGAGCGATTATTGTATAGTCGACATCTATGTCTATTATCCGAGCGATTATTGTATAGTCGACATCTATGTCTATTATCTGAGCGATTATTGTATAGTCGACATCTATGTCTATTATCTGAGCGATTATTGTATAGTCGACATCTATGTCTATTATCCGAGCGTTTATTATATGGTCGACATCTATGTCTATTATCCGAGCGATTCATTTAAATCATTTGATTAAAAGCTTCTTTTATCAACAAAATGAATGTGTAATATCTACTTCACCAAGATGGCAGACACAATTCATTCACAGAAAAATACAAACCTAACCGTAATTCTCATATTTTAGTCCCAGACAGAACGGCTATGATACTAGATTATTCGTGAATTGATTGGACATCATCAAAAAACAGATTTTTATATTAAAATAATTACATACGTAGTTCAGATCGTTTCGATAACGTATTAGATATTAATACTCACTAAGCGTCTGATGTAATACTAGACTTTATTTCGTGGGATAATCTGCATTCCTTTGAAGTCCGTCGTCATCAAGTGTGAAATATGTTGTTTAGTGTACTTAATAAATTGTGATTAATACACTGGATGCGCACAAGTGAGGGATACATATGAGCAGGAGTTGAGTTATGGAAAAACAAAGGAAAGATATTTTAAATTTGTGCATTAAATGAAAATAAAAACTGTTATGTAACATTTACACCTGACAAAACCCTGATTTCGTAATCGGTTAAGGTTGCATTTGGATCTCATATTCGATTACAGCTACAAGTACTACAAGGTCCATAGTAGGTAACTATAGCATTATTGCTAGCTGCTAACTACGGAGTTAGGAGTTACTCCGACACGTAACAAAAAAGTTGAACCACGTCGAACTAGTATGCGGCAGTTATTTTTAAATCCAGTTCAAAGCGGGAAAAACAAGTTTACGTAAATAAATCAACTGACATTGGCTTGTTCTCCCACAGGAACACAATGATACGAATGAGATACTTTTCTAAAATAACTGCATCTTCTAAAAACATCTCTCTGGCCTTCGGCATTGTTTATTAGATGAGACATTTTCATTTTTTAGAGCGGGATCAATCAAACTAAAAGAGATAATTAATTTTAGCTAATTTTCGCTGTTCTCGAGGCAAGCCATGGTAGTTCCATTCACTAATAATGCTATTAACTTAAATATTTGATCTAAGCCAGTGGTGGTGAACATGTTGGCCGAAACTAGACAAAATTTACTAAGTGTGAAGTTAATGCATATTAAACAATCATTTTCTTTTTCTTATTTTCGCGCAGTAGCTGACGTGATGCTGGCCCATAACCAACACTGCTAAAGGATATACCTTTTTCATTTTAAACTAGGCAGGATTTAGCCTCTTCCACAAATGTGTCCCTGGACTGGATCATGTCCATGGCTTTTCCTGTTCAGTTTCAAGACTTCTCATTCTACTCCAGTCTTCTTCTAATAAGTCATAGTAACTTTTCCTCGGTCTGCCTCGGAGAAAAATGAGTATTGCTGAATTACTAAAAATCTCTTCAAATTATTCGAAATCCGTTAAAAAAAACTGGATTGCAGGACGTTTTCAGATAAACTTTAAGTAAACTCCTCATATATGAAAACATGTGTTCATGCACCTGCATTTGCCTTGATAATACATAATGACGAAATGCGATAATATTATGTTTTTTATGTACACGTGTTCCGATGTCGTGATAATACATTCCTCTTTTACTAAAAGTTTAACAGGAAACCTCTCAATCCATTCCTTAAGGGCCTGCAATTCCGTTCCTAATAAATTAGCAATACTAATTTTTCTCCGCGTAAGCTTTGGTGTCTGGCATTCTATCAACAGGGCCTACTATTTCCTACTAATTAGACGAGATTCTCTACTAATTAGATGTCATTTTTAAAAAATCTCTGTATTGAAAAAATCTGCTCAACTGAAATGAATTTGGAAATAAAGGGAATAAGAACCTTACTTTTCTTGACACATGTCATAATAGATTTACAGATAACATTCGATGTTTATTCCGCTGTTTGTTTTCCACGTGTTCTACCGTAAAATTAATATTACTCTGCATAACAATAACAAATGCTAGATATTAAAAGCGACGTAGAAAAAAGTTGAATGACCTACCATGGGGTGAATTGGTAAATTGTACTTGAATATAATAATTTTTCCTAGGTTTAAAAATACGACAAACGCGATGCTACGACGATGAAATTCATGCAGATTAATTTTAACAACTGGCTAAAATTAACATCGCAAACACATCGCTCTGAATAAATTATTATGCATGGCTATCCTTTCGTGAAAATTTTCCGTCAAAGATATTCCGAGGACAAAAACGAAATCAGTAGCGGAGATAAACAGACAACAAAGGAAATTATAAAAACATGATATTAAAATGACCGTTATACACCTAATTCCAGTTATAACTGTACACAGGTATATTTAATTTGAGATTTCATCGACTGATTCACCTCTTTTAAAAAAAGTTTTTGAATTTTAACTAACGGTTTAAATTCATAATCCTTTTTGTTAATTTCATCCACACGTCATGAATAGCTTCAAACATAGAATCTAAATCGCTATTAATTTTAATAAATATATTGCTTGCCAAATTTGCCCAGCAAGATACTAATTTCCTGAAGAATTTTCATCGGCTGTCGTCTACAAAGGTCTCTTCAAAATAGTCCTTGTTTTTCACCCCCCATTAATGAGAAGTTTGTCAAAGAATTACTAGAGTCTAACGAATTTAGACAACTCTTTATTATAGCGCGTGTTGCTTTTAAGTCCAACAGATGGCGCTGTTTTTTTTTTAGCAACTTGTTTTTACCTAACACAGGTAACATCAATATAATATATGAATAAAAATATAAACAAGTATTCGAATGCAAAGTTGTGTCAAAATTTCAAAGTGATCGGTGAACAGTGAACACCTTTGGGAGATTTAAGATATTGAACAAATTTACATTAACATTTTTATTTATATAGATTTGATGAAAAACTCCTTCATGTAAGTTAGAATCGATAACTGATAATATTCCAAGATCAGGTAATAATATTAATAAAATAAAATATAATTTTGGTTGGATTATAATAAATCATTCATCAAATTTAACAAGATAAGGTTATAGATTTAAAGATATTTTCTCTAATAAAATCATTTTACCTAATTTGCGTCTATACCATGTTGTCAGCTAACGACAATTGTCGCTTTGCTGGGCATATAACATATAACAGGAACAAACGTTACAAAAAACCTTTTCCATATAAAATGTATAATTTTTATAATTGTTCATTTAATACATCGGGGGGCACTGTACAGTCATAACTAGATATAGAAAATAATTAACATTGCATTATGCATGCAAATTAATACGGTTTGGTCTGTTCGTCGTTGGTCTCGCATTTCTATTGTTGTTTGTCTCAACCTCTACAAGAAACTTTTCAACGGGTATTAAATGTGTAGTTAATTGATTGATCGTGTATTGAAGTTATAAAGTGTAATAATATATCTGTAATTTCTTCGTGACTTACCGTAATATTAAACGATCGATTAGTTCGATAACGATGTCCGTTTTATTATTTAGATAAGCCTTCAACAGTCGAGGAAATTTACGTATAATTTATTTATTTAGTACCTACCTATTGGCTAAAGTTTTCAGTGTTGCCAGGGCTTTGCGCAGAGTTTTTTCGAAATAAGATGTGGACATTATTTTTCATCAAGAAGTATCAAAATTCTGCTTTAAAGGGTGATAAAGGAGATGGGAGTGGATTTTCAAAAGGTCATGTATACAGTGACCTTCCTCTCGTGTTGAAGGTCAAGTGTCACTAAAACTATAGGTTTGTATTTAAAAACAAACCGAGATACTCTTCTTTATAAGAATATACAGGGATAAGATATACACAGGGTGTTAAGGCGACAAAAGTCTCTAATGACGGGGGTTTGCGCGAGGCTCACATTTTAATGAATTCCGACGAATTCGTAACGATAATATATATATTTTGAGCGATCCCTACGGATGTAAGTTATCAATATTTAAGAATAATAAAAAAGTACCTTACCATTAAAATTCTTTTTGTAAAACGGTTTGAGAACTTTATAAAACGTTTTTCAACTATAAAATTAGCGGTAAGCGCCAGATTTTATTTTTCTAGACGATGTGTTAGTAACTTCCCGGGGATCCCTCTAGAAACATGTGAGATTTTAGTAATAAATTCCTCAGAAATAATTTACAAAAAAAAACCCATCTATTTTCTAGGCCTGCTCGGGCAAATTCGACCGTATGTCCGTCCATACGTCGGGTCGCGCGCCGAATATTGTTTTTACACGACTCACTCATGTCGTTAGGATTCCTACTTTAATTTTGAGATTTGCTAGGACAAATTCAACCGTAGGTTTAACCAATACAGCAGGGTCACGCGTCACATATTTGGCTTCTTCACTTACGTCGTTAAGGCGAAGCTTTGCTAAATCACTATTTTGATTAATCTTCATAACGAATTTTTGTATATTATGAATACCGAAAAATATGCTTTAGATAAATTGAAGGTTTTCCTATCGTTTCGCTAGAGTAGAATACAAATAAAAAATAAATTACTCAATAAAAAATAAAAACATAATATACAAAAAAAATATATTTTTCCAATAGAAATGTATGAACGCGTAAAGGAAACAACTTTTAATAAATACAGTATTATAGTTAAGATTATGTGTGATAGTTTCACTTGATTAACTTTTTTGCTTTCTTATAAAATTATTTACAAAATAATTAAAAACCAGTTTTGTGCTTGAAATCGAACGTTTATAGACTTCGTTTGTCCAGCGATTTAAATGCCTATTACCTACAATATAAGGTATACCAAAAATACACACATTTTTGGCTTGTTGCTTCCTCAAGGGATTCCGACGTTATTTTAGGGTATTGTCTCGTCGTAAGGGAAGTAGGTACTTGACTTACCGAGTAGTGGTATATTCATATTTCAGCTTGAAGTCAGCTGATTTCCATCATAACTATGGAGTTTATAAATATTCACGTAACGCTAAAAAAATAAAGCAAGATAGATCAAGTAAGCATACCTATATCAAAACTTATCTTATAAGAATTTAATCACTTCCTAGTTGCTTCGAAATTACAAATTTAATAATATTCTATAATAACTGAGTTGGCATAAAATTTCAATCAATTACATTGGCTAGAATTGTGAGTGAGCGGAAGTACTAAGTGGATTATTATTAAATTAATCTGTTTTTTAGATGACCAATTATTGGTATCATAATACATATTATCTTATCAAGCGCGCGCGTTTGTACGATAAGACTATTATGATACCTAGACAATAATATTATTATTGACTATAAAAAATTAACAGACTGAATTTTATTAAAAAGTAGAAATAATTAGGGCCGTTATCAGAAATCCTTTGCGGACAGGTCCGGACTTTTGAAATTAAATTGTAATTGATGTATAAATACATCTATTTGATCGCTTCCCCTGATTAAGGTTTTCTACGGATTCTCTTAATGCAACAGGCGAATGCGAAGGAATTCCTAGGAATAGGCTATAGCCGACACATTCCTTTTCCTAACACAACACAGACTTGTATATAATGGTGACCGGATAAATCATCACAATGATAATTCATCACATTTTTTAAAAGTTATATAATGTCATGGAAAGTTATGAAACAAACTGGATTAAGTAGGTTAGGTTAAGTTAGGTTAAAAAAAAAATTCATAATTTCTAATGACTTTATATTACTTTTTAAAAGTGTGTTGAATTGTAACTGTGTAGAGTTATCATGGAACCGTATGTAATATATGGCCAACGTTGGCTGCTAATGCTGATGCTTGGGCTGATGATGATGCAAAAACATGCAATTTTAGTGGGTAATTTTACTCGGTAACAACCGAGAAAATACAGGGCCTCTAAGTCTATAATAGCCAGGTAACATTTTAAACACCCATTTGAGGTAAAAATTGTGAGGCTCATATGACGCCGTTCTATTCGTATAAGGAACATTAACTTTAAATTCAGTAAATCTAAATTATTCACCACTGCATAGAAAATAAGAAACTAGAAAATAAAAAATAAAAACGTCTTTTTGATTTTCACTTTTGTTTTCGGGAATAAATGAATCTTCGAAGCAGAAATTATCCCACCTCCCAACATCCGATCGAGCTGGAACTCGGCAGATTGACTCTTTAATGATGACGTGTTCATGTACCTGCATTTGTCTTGATAATATTTGAATTTGAAGAGATTCTTAATAAATTAGCAAGACTCATTTATCCCCGTGTAGAAGAAACGCTTTTTTCATTTTGAAACTATTCTTTGGAAACTTTTTTGTAAATTGAGAGTGGGCACATATATGTGACCACGGTTGTAATTCCAATTTTGTAAATTGAGCGTTGGCAAATATATGTGAAAACGGTTGTAATTCCAATTTTGTAAATTGAGAGTGGGCAATTATTTATGAACACGTTTGTAATTCCAATTTTGTAGATTGAGAGTGGGCAAATATACGCGAACACGGTTGTAATTCCAATTTTGTAAATTTTGAACACGGTTTTAATTCCAAATTTGTAAATTGAGAGTTGGACATGTGAACACGGTTGTAATTCCAATTCCGAAATATCTTTAGCTAGGACGGGTTGTTTCAGAGAATTTGAACAATTCTTCAAATTTCAAAGTTTATTCAAGTTCTTTGAAATATCTTGTCGAGTTCTGTTACTATTTCAGTTTTGTCAAGTAACTGGCTTAAAATGATATAAAAACAGAACTTATATGACTTTCACAGAACCCGAAAATGAACGTTGAAATTTGATGAATTGTTCAAATTCTTTGAAACAATCCATCCTAAGTGATGTTTTTTTTCCACATACAACGATGATCGTCGATCACACACCTACAATTTGGCTGTAAAGAATGAACTATTTTATTTAAATAATCACATTAAGCGTACAGCTCTTTTTGTAAACATCACCTCAAGGGACTTCACAATGAGTGGAATAAAATCTGAACCTTGGTCATTGAAAATAAAATAAACACGAACATAATATTATTATTCGATCTATATTAATAATTATCACGGTCTTTTCTGCACTATTTTCAGGAAATCGTGTGCAATCGTGTATTTTGTCACGTAACTATCTTAACGATAAAGGTTTTAAAGGTAATCGTTTAAAAGGTACGTCAAATTACAAAATACATTAATGTTGTTTACTGTAGCACCGGAAAACAAATGGCATTGATTACAACCTTCGAAAATGTAGGCTGCATGAGTTAAATAATCCGAAGATATATATTACAAGGAGGTTTATATTTAAAAAAAAATAATATGCAGCTCTTGAAGTAATGTTTCACGAGGTAAATTTAAAAATCTTTGTAATATTACTGTATTTCCGTAGTCTTTACCCGTTTCTCATTGTGGCCTTATAAATATTGTTGATCAACTACATTATAATCACAATTAATAAGTGCAAGTCGTTGAATAGCGTGTATTAGTAAATGTTATGAGCAATAACACTCTAAATTCTTCTCAGAAAATAAATGACGAGTTGTTTACTTGTGAACGTTTCAGGAAAAACATCGCTTTCTTTTCGTTTTTCTGGAAATAGAATTTTTGAAGAAAGATGTTGACTTGTTTTTATATGAAATATATAATATTATTCACTTTTCGCGTTAACAATATTGGGTCTGTAGAGTTTTGTCACATATAGTGTACTAGCTGACATGTACCCGTCTCTGCTGAGGATTATCCTTATTTTTAAGATGTATAATTCCATAGCAAAATTTTTTGATGTTATTTATACATAAACTTTCCGGAAAAAAATCTCTAAATGAAAACCCTATAAAAATCCGTTGCATAGTTTAGAATAACTAAGCGCACAAACAGACAGACGCGGATATCGACTTTATTTTATACTTTTTAGAGATGAGGCTTCATTATCTGGTCGATGAAATAAGTTTCAACATTCAGGGATTTCAGAATAAACGCACGTTTTGTTACCATCAGACGATTATCATACCCATTCTGTTGTTTGGATTGGGATCCAATTAACATACCTGAAACTGGGGAAAGATAAAATGATTGCGAAACTTACGGATTTGATGTTGAAGTGAAGGATGGTCTTCATGTATGTAGGAAGCTGGTTGACCACAGTGAAGTAACCGAATACTGACATTCCGTGGGTAATTATGATGGCCCATACTGGTCCAGACGTCAGCATCTGCCTCCAGGGAACGCCGTTTTTCTGTGATTGAGAAAAGACATAACATACGTTAAATAAAGCAACATTCAGGAAAACGAGTAATCATTTGAGACCCATTCCACTACTTTTTTACTTACCGATTTGTTGTTGGTCGTATTTCCGATGGCCTTCTCGATTAGGTCTCTCTCTTCCTTGGAGATGCGAGGGTGATCAGCTGGTGAGTCGAAGACAACGAGGAACCAAATAACGGACCAGATGAAGCCAATAATTCCTGGAAAGCAGTAAAAAAGTAAATAACCAGCAACAGATTTATACGGATTGGTACAAGACACAGCTAGTACTCGGTAGTATGCGTTCAAAGTAGAACTTACCTGTGAAATAGAACACGCTTTCCCATCCAACAGAAGCAATCAGGAGACCACAAATTGGCATTGTGATTGCAGCACCCAATGAAGACGCTGTAACAAACAAAAAATACATATAATAGATTGAGATAAGCGAAACCTGGTTGGCTGTCATTTATTTATTCAATTAAAGTGGCGTCTAAGGGTACGTATACATTTGCGAACCGAACCGCGAACCGTACCACGAATGACGGGAGAGGAACGAATCAATTGCAAGTGGCGTTTCGCGCCATTTGCGGTTGCTTCGTATCTTTCCCATAAATTGAGGTTCAGTTCGGCAGTTCGGCAGTTCGGCTCGCGGATGTATACGTAGCATTACAGTGTGTGTTTTCATTTAATAAGAAATACATGGGTTACTAAAGATTCTATGAACCAATTTAGCCTTCAAATAATATGACATAAAAAAAGCTTTCACTTTTATCGCTGACTTTTACATATTTTATCGATACGATTTGACTTCGCCACTTACAAGGGTGGCGAGAGTTCTCCTGTTTCAGGGTGTACTGTATCTTAAGTACTTGTTCTGACATCACAGCAAATGGTCCAGAGTGGAAGATATTCTTAGCATCGCCCTGGTGTATGACCACCATTCAGAATTGAAACGTTGCTTGAAATGACTTTAGCCGTGTTTGGAGATCACAATATTGCAGCATGTTCCAGATTGGTAGTTACTTTCAGTATTGCCCCGGTGAAAGACCACCATTCAATATCAAAACGTTGCTTGAAATGACTTTAGCCGTGTTTGGAGATCACAATATTGCAGCATGTTCCAGATTGGTAGTTACTTTCAGTATTGCCCCGGTGAAAGACCACCATTCAATATCAAAACGTTGCTTGAAATGACTTTAGCCGTGTTTGGAGATCACAATATTGCAGCATGTTCGAGATTGGTAGTTACTTTCAGTATTGCCCCGGTGAAAGACCACCATTCAATATCAAAACGTTGCTTGAAATGACTTTAGCCGTGTTTGGAGATCACAATATTGCAGCATGTTCCAGATTGGTAGTTACTTTCAGTATTGCCCCGGTGAAAGACCACCATTCAATATCAAAACGTTGCTTGAAGCAAGCGGTTAAAAGCACATGAAGAAAAATGAGTATTGCTAATTTGCCATTTCATGACAAACTTTTAGTAAATTTCTAATATATCATAACACGTGTTCACGCAACTGCATTTGCCTTGATAATATACAGTAACGAAATGCGAAAATGATTTTTTAATAAAAGTTTATCAGGAAACCTATTCATTCATTTGTTAAGGGCCTGCAATCCCGATTTTTACCGAGTTACTAATAATCTTAAGAGATTCTTAATAAATTAGAAATACTCATTTTTATCCATGCACTGGGTACAATAATACATTTATTTATCTATTCCAATTCCATCGTCAAAAGTTTGACTGAATATTTTAGCAGAATTATAAACGTGGGCATCTTTTCTGAAGCCTTTATAATTTGCATGAAAACATAATTATTTCGACGTGAGCGCGTGCTCAGTGATTGTAATGAAGTGTTTTGCATAACATTTAGTGTCAAACTAATAGAGACATTAGCGGAGGAATTTGAAAATAACAGCGTACAAACTAAAGATAATGATCAAAAAATTACAATGCTTGTTTTTATTTAACATTAAAACACAAAAATGCAGCGTAAAATAAAAATATTTTTTTAATCTAAATTCAATTTTTCCAGCTTCAGATAAGACTGTTTTGTTTTATAAAACTATGTACATATTGATTAATATTTTATTATTTAGATAAAGATTAGATTGCCTAGTTACTAGCTATAACAGAACCAGCAAATATGCACCTGGTTTCCAGTTTAACGCTGAATGAGGTGAAAAATTGTTACACCAGCTATGAGGCGGGTAGGAGATACCCGAAACATTGATGCCCAATTTTTGATAAGTACTATGATATGTATATATTTTTGAACTTGAAATATTATTTATTAATAGTATCCACTTAACAGGGCGAGTAAATAAAATAGCATGTTTAAAATCGAAAAGCAATTTTTTCAATTGAAATAACAAAGTGTCTATATTTTCTTTGAAAAAGTTCAAGTCAAAATTACAACTTTTTTGGTTAATCAATAATAAGTATAGTATCTTCTAATTTAAAAATGGAAAAAAAAAAACTTAATACCGGGGATACCACCTTAGCAAATAAAAAATCCGCCGTCGGAGGGAGGGGGTGTTCCTTTGTTGTACCTGTATTATATTGTTAGCAGTCACTAATTAATAATTAATTACATTTTTCCGCATTTGTCATACTATCACATATCAAATGAATACATGTACAGTGACGTCTATCAATAAAATTAAATAATTTCAAACACATAAACATTTTCATATAGACAGGTAAATAGAGGCTTGGGTATAAAGAATAGGTAATTATTTACTTTTCCGTCACACGAAATAGCAAAATTTTTTAATTCCAGTTAATGTTTTTTTTACTTACATAATAAGTTGTAAATATTCACTCCACACATAATATCATTTTTTTTGTTAATGTTAAAAACACGGCTTGATTTACTATTTATTTAACATTATAGTAACTGGGCATCCTAAAAGTATGCGGTCGTATTATGTACGTAAAGTAAAAATTATTGTTTTTTGGAAGTAGGTAGGTACTAGACACGTATAACAAATTAGAAGATTAAATATTATTATTATCGAATATCTTGTGTTACTGGAGTTAAAAATTATAATACAAACAAGTTTATTAGCAATCCAAGTAATATTGTCAATGGTAATTTTTTTGCCTGAGTTCGAATTTTCCCTATATTTGTGCTGATTTCCATTTTCCCTAAACTTTTTTTCCCTAGACCTAGGGACATAACATCACTGGCGCGACACTAAACTCAACACTGCACTTCACCCCCCACTCCTTTACTTCCAGCTACTGTGACGACGGGATTTGCATGGCAACAATAACATTAAATAATCTGCGTTTAAAAAAATGTTCGGGTTTGACCTACCCATAGACATATGAATATTAGTAGACCTGCCCTAAGTGATTAAAAGCGTATTATCCCCACTCCCCATACCGGTTCCATTGGAGCCGGCTGTGCTCGCGTATGGCCTCAAGTGAAATTTGAAAACGTGACGTCATCATTCTTGTGCGAACTATGGTCGAGGCATCATCGGTTCATTTTACGAAATAACACGGCAAAATGTTGACTTGTACTATGAAAACTTGTAAAAATAGATGTGAAAAAGAGAATAAACCCAATTGTCGTATTACATTCCATATTATTATATAAGCATTATTTTACTTTATTTTAAGCATATTCACATCGTATAATATGAATCAGTTGTTACTATCACATCGAGAAACGTCTGGACGCGAAACACAAAGCTGGTTGGTTGCTGGAAAGTAAATTATGAACATTTATAAAAGTGTCTTAACTAAATACTTAAACGAAATATTCGACTGTGAAAATAGAACCGAATTTTTTTGCCGAATTTGGACTTCGCAAATTTTTTCATAACGTGGCGAGTAATTTGCGCTCCCATGTAAAAATGTCTATTCATTCAAAAGCAGATTTTACTTTTAAGAAGTAAATGGTGATATTATAATGCGAGATGCCTATTTACTGTCAGGTTGATTTATTGACGAATCACAGTCAGCTTCACTCCCTTCGTTCTTCAACAGTTGATTTTACCCCTCGCCATTATCTTCTCGTCTATTAATTCCTATGTCTGTGGACCTACCCGACTTCACTCACACCGGATTAACAAGTCTCAAGGTAGTCTTTGCTGACATCCTAACTACCATAATGGCAGATTCTCATAAGAACGATGTCATAATTTGGCAATTTTTTACAATACCAGTAAATTTATTTTTAAAAACTAGTTGCGTCATAATTAATTAGTGGTGATATACTAGATGAGAAAAGAGGTGTGTATCTGCCTAGTAATAGAGATTGATAACAATATAATACTTCAATGAATAGTAATTAAGTGGGTCGGAAGTCAATTTATCTGAGAAAAGACCACAGCTTGACCTTCCAAAGGGGTTCAGGAACAAGGGATCACACGAGGAATGAGAAGCCACAACTTGACCTCTAGATATTAAATAAGAAAAGACAATCCAATATGACATATATACTCGTCAAAGTTAAAGTTCATTTCAATTGAGGAAATGTAACGAGCCACTACTCTACACGATTCATTTGCGGCTTAATCAATGTTTTCCAATGGATGGCTCTACATTACTAATAACTAATAATTAATTTTGTTGTTGGGATGGCAGTGAAGATTAATTACCATTTGACAATGGAATGTGAAGTGCAAGATTATTTACATAGTCAGGGCCGCGTCAATTCTAATGAGCTTCCTCGTGCAATGAATTTGTTGTCTTTTGCAGGGTCCATTGCAAGTTGCAATAGATCCCAAATTTGTGCAAATTGAAAGGATGCTTGGGGGATTCCAATTTTCAAAAACATGGATCGTCTTACAAAAAAGACAAGAAAACTACAGAAATAGTCTTGCCCGAGGTACTTCGTGCTCGAAGTTGTAACACGTTTGTGCAGAAGTAAAATCCAGCGTTGCCATATGAGTTGTTTGGTATCAAAACTGGTCAGATCCAAAATTAAAAAAAATAAACTAAGTATTGAACTGTGTTCATTATTAACAAAAGAACAGTTCTTATTTTTCAAAAGCAGTCATATCCGCATATTTTGTAAGAGAAACCGGTTTAAAAAGCGGCTGTGGTATGAAAAATAGTCAAATCCAGCACTTGTTTTGGTGTTTCCTGAAAATTCACCTAAAGTGGAGTTGACCAGTTTTGATACCAATGGTCACATATGTGATAAATTTCCACAAAACGTGTTGTGTAATAAATTTATTTTAAATATTAAAAAAAACGTTAAACTTATTCATGATGCACTAGTTCACTCATCTTTTTTCTACGGAATAATCGATTGGGTAACCTACGATAATCTCGCAAAACCCCCGGAAATTGAACAAAAATCAATTATTAAATTATGAATAATGAAACCAAAACTAACGCATCCAAACAATTGTTGAAATAAATTAATAATTTGGACAAATCTACAGCATATTCAATGTCTAAAGTTTATTTAGAGGCGTCCAAACAATTTCACAAAAAAATCAAACCGTTCTAGCCAAAGGCACTTTCGGTGCAAAAACCAGATAAGCCCAGAGACATATCAATTTTATTGCCCCTAAAATGTACAACTCACTACTTACAACCTTAAAGAGACTATGTTGCGTCAAAACCTTAACTATTATAAAAAAATTCACATCAAATCTTGGCTAAAATACACCGACATATATATTTTTCTTATAACTCAACAGTGATCTCTGTAGTAGTATTTACTTACATGAGTTGTGCAATGCCATACATTCATGCCCTTGTTTTTGTTTTTTATTGCACAATATTTATATTATAATTTTATAAAACTTATTTTTAAAACAGTAGTAAGTAAACTAGTACCACATTTTTTATGTTTGGTTTAAAACTACCCACATCATTATTTTGTTATCATTTCACTGACCGTTTTTTATGACTTAATTTTATATCTTTTACCTTCTGTACAAGCTGTATTTTAATCAATGTGATTTTATGTTTTTATTCTAAAATATCCACGCACATGCATTGTTTTTATGTTATTTTTTGTTAATTACTACACTGTACTTTTATAACTGTCCCAATGTATTAAAACTTTAAATAAAAAAATAATATGTTTGTGTTTATGACAAGTAATGTATTTTTCCAAATATCCTAACACATTGAGGGACCTACATAGTTACTTGTTGGTACCCAAATATTAACACTTCACTGTTAATATTCAGGTACCAAACGGAAACGCGAATGTTATTCTCTATTTAAAATATATATGTCTAGCGTTGAAGGATCTAAAAAAAAGTTGAAAAATGAACATCGATTAATTTAAAAATAATCCCGGTATATAGCTCTCCCTTCGTTTACTCAAGCCGAACGTCTGATACTTATTGATTTCCCCAAAGATGCAGTCAGAGAGAGGGCGATTGAAACCCCCCGAAATGTTTACGGCAGCTATAGATAGCTAGCAGCTGTAAATATATATATACTCGTACCTGTACGCCAAGGGCAATGAATGTACTCCAATGAATCAGATTTTACGCTAATATTTCTGCGCGATATAACAATTATTTTTACCATTTAGGCCTTGGACACAATACGCTATATTACGCGCACATAAATTGGGGGTGGCATGTACGTATTATATGTTGGGCTGACACACTACGCTATAATCTTCCTCAGGAGAGGTGGTCAGATCAATTGGGGGACTGCCGCGGAATATCATTTCTTTGTTTGGGAGCTGTCACTTTGACCGATGACAGTCGCGTAATTACGGCGCTCCGTAAATTGTTCTGACCCTTTCTCCTGCCGTATGTAGGAGAGGGGTCGTATAATTTTCAAATATCGCCTGGCTAGCAGATCACAGCGCCTATCGTCGCCACGCCCTCACCTATAGCTTGTATAACTGGCCATCGTGTGTTTAGGTGTGACAGGTCTGTATGGGATTGTATGGCGAGCAATATGGAGTTATATAAAATGCTTTTAACTTATAGCCTGATCGGTCACCCCCTTGAATAAGAATATAATACTAATAATTCAAAACGAAATTAAAAAAGCTATATGCCAAAAGTAATTGCAAGATGATAATATTAATTCTGAATATGAAATATGAGTACGACAAATATTATGTTTAGTAGCTAGGTCCCAATGGTCGAGAGGTTTGGACGCTGTCGCGGTAGGAGAAGAGATCATGGGTTCGATTCTTAGTTGCGACCATTATTTTTTTATTGCCTTGTTTATTATCTTATACTTCAATGATATATTAGATTGATAAGTATATCTTCAAAATAAGTTAAAGAAAAAATTGTTCCTAACTATTTATACATTATACAATAAATTAGTTACATATATTATGTAGGATGGTAAATACTTTATAATTACAGATATTTTTCTCAGACTAATAAAGTTCCCCGAACGTTTTAATTGCAGCAATTAAATTGACATTGGAGCTTCAATAAAGTTATTTGGATTAATGTTCTTAAGTAGTTACAATTTTCAACGCCAATGATATAAAACAAACATTCAAGTTATGTATTTTTTAGTGTCTAGCTTTACAGGTATTATCGCATTTTTATACAGCACTGTCTATATTAAAACGTCACGAAGATAAATTGATGAATCGACAGCCACTCTGGTGATAATCCATTAAGTTATTTCTTGTAATTATGATTTTTTTATAAAGCGGTCATGGGTGGAATCAAGGCGAAAGAGTGCGGTCAAGGAGACATGTGGGAGGCCAGGGTATCAGCAGGGTCACATTAGATACGGCCAGGGATGGTGGACTTACCCATCATGTTGGACATGAACTTGGAGCGGTCCATGGGTGGGATCCAGCGCGCGGCCATGGGGTGGATGGCAGGCCACGTGGCGCCAAGCATGAAGCCCAATACCACTCGTAGGATGAGCACGGCTATGTAGGACATGTGGGCGGCCAGTGGGGTCAGGAGAGTCACCAGGCTGGAGACTAGCATGGAGTAGCCGAACACGCGCCTGAGGACAAAAACAACCATTATTAATAATGAAAACTAAAAAATCTTACTGGAGACGTATTTTTAAAAGGAAATGCGGGCGGGGTTTGGTATATACAAACGTATTCCCCTATTTTCTCTCTGGATTTTGACACTAGTGAAAATTTTTTTAATATAATAAAGTCATCGACCACTTGCATGTCCCTACGTTTTGGTTTTTTTATACGTATAGATAGTTCTCCGAAAATCCTTTTTCGGAGAACTATACAAATTTAACAATGTATTTTAAAAAATCAAAACGTATACACATAAAATATTTTCTTCCAATGCAGTTGGAAAAATATCTTTCATTTTGTAGGAGAAAACAGAGTAATACAAAACCTTGATTTTGACGATTTAATTTAGGTATAATCATGGCTGATATACCTAAATATATGCACCTAGAGGTGCAGTTGTCCCTCTAGGTATGCATTCGGGGGGGGGGGGTTAGAAGGGACAATAACAGTTTTGTAATATACCTATCATTATACCTCGGCACCACGTCTTCCCAATACCGAGTTCGAATTCTTCCTTCCGCTCCATAGATAAGTATAATATAAGTAAGGTAGATGGGCCATAAACCATTATTTGTACGAAAACGCGCACAAGTGTCGCCAACATCGTTCATCCATACTGCTGCAAATCGTATTAAGTACAGCGCCGCCCCGCCTTTCTTATGTGAATACCGCAGAAGAGTCCCAACTGCTACCGATCGTCTAGAGCCAGTAAGACCATGTCATCGCCAATTAATTAATTAAATGCCTGGCTATTCAAATCTGGTCACCAAATACGACAAAAGTCATTTTAAGCAACGTTACAATCTGAATGGAGGTCTTATTACACGGATCGCTAGTCGAGAGCCTTACCCTTGGACCGCTGAAGACTTCGGCGAACACACCAAATGCATGACTTCATCACTGGATGAAGCTCGGCAGCAGTCGGTACGCTTCCATGGCATATTCTTTGTTTCTACTATCTATTTTTCGCTCCCATAATCCACTACACATTTCTCTTTGGAAAAGCTTTGACGTTATGTTGAAAGTCGTACATAATACCTTAACTATTGTTTTTTTCTATCTGAAATAAGTGTGAATTTCCTAATAATTACGGAGATTAGAAGCTGCTAACGTCAAACGGCATATTGGATACGGGAATATCAATAACGCATAGTCAATTTCCTGGTGTTATTCAATGCCTTGCTATGATGAATAGACCAAGTGACCATATTTTTAGCACCAGGAGGGTTCGTTCGAGAATGCTTTGAATAAACCATGACATCGGTCGTACATTTACCACCGAAGAGCGCACATTGAAATAACCGAAACATATTAAAAATTGAGTGGGGTGGGTAAATTCTAACGCATTTTTAAAAGTGTTTAACTAAATTGTGCAACAAAATATTAAATTTTGGAAACAAGCCCGAACTTTTATTTCCCCGAATTAGGTTTTTTTCGCAGCCAGCAATTTGCACTAGTAATTAGTAAGCATTTTTTTTTTCATGGACCAAATGGTGATATTACAATGCAAGTTGCCTGTAAACTTTCAGATTCATTTATTGAGAAATCACCGAAAGTGGTACGAAAGCAGGAAAGTGGTAGTGGCAAGTTGGTTTGTTACCCTTTCCCTGATTATTAATTTGGATGTCTGCGAGTATTATTTTTTTAGGTATGCGTGACGTACATATTTGTCTTCTTTCCGCGACCATAAAACGTTGATGCGGACGTTGTGTGTATTTCATTGTGTAGCTTGATGAATATGCAATGAGAAATGTATAAGCAGGGAAACATGTCATGTAAATTATAATCCTCCACATTTTCTTCGACGCGTGTTCAACTTAGAATTTAGAGCGTGGGTAAACTAGAGACATTGAATTCAAATCGTGATGCCAACTTATTTGAAAGTGAAATTATTTCATGCGCTTTGACGTCAATAAAACTGTCTATTTATGTCCAACTATCAATTCTAAATACTTCGTACAAGCGAATCATTTTAAAGAGCGCATCTTTGAATGTTATTTGGCACACCTAATTGCTTAGAAATAGTTTGTAACACCCAACCCCTACCCAGTCCCCTCTTACCCCGCAGTAGTCCTACGATACAAAACGATATGTACCCGTTGCTCTATCCTACCAACTTTATTTTGGGCATGCTCGGAAAGAACCATCTGCGGGTCTGGAGTTCTGAAGGGATGTACATTGTACACGTTGCTACACATTTCTTCAGACAGATTCGTGGATGGTTTGAAAATGGAGAGCATTGATTTCTATGTTTATCTCCGTAGCCGAAAAAATTAACTATTCTATCTCCCAGCCTGCAAAGATGATTTACACAACTCAATAGAACAATCAGCATTTAACAGCCTCCTCCAAAAGTGTGGTTGACTTTGTTGTACTCACTTGGCTCCGAAGACCTCAGCCATCCGGCCACCAGGAATCTCCGTGAGGATATAGCCCCAGAAGAAGCAACCAAGAAGCAGGTTCTGTTCGTACGCGTCCCACTTGAAGCGTGTCTGATGAATGCTGCTTTCCTGTGGACAATAAGACAAAAGCATAAACAATGGATCTGCACCATAAAAACGGATTTTTAGACCAATGGTTTTTAACTTTGGTATGTCCCTGCCATTCGAAGGGGTTGTAGATTATTTGCCCTAGTTTAACTGCAAATTACTGAGCATTACGTGTCATGGCTGGTCTTTGAATACTTTGTCATAGTCATAAGGTTATTGAGATAAAAAAAGTTATTATTTGTAGCCCTGGGTAAAAGCTTGAGCAAAAACCGGGGTCACAGATAAAACGCAAAAAGGGATTCCTGGAGTCGATTTGTAAACGATAAGGAAAGGGGATTTATAACGAAGGTATTTTACTTAAATTTTAATGCAGTTCCTTCGAGTAGGTAGGAACTGAAAGACTGGTCAGATCTAATCTTTGAAGGCAAAACTTGAATGGTTCATTCAGCAATATATTGTGTTTTCTGAAAGATTCATTCAGCAATACGTTGTGTTTTCGAATGATTCATTCAGCAATATATTGTGTTTTCTGAATGATTCATTCAGCAATATAGTGTTTTTTCTGAATGATTTATTTAGCAATATGTTGTGTATTGCGGAATGATTCATTCAGCAATATGTTGTGTTTTCTGAATGATTCATTCAGCAATATGTCGTGTTTTCTGAATGATTCATCCATCAATAACTTGTATTTTCTGAATGATTCATTCAGCAATATTTTGTGTTTTCGATATTGAAAAATGTTTACACAGTACGAGTATTAATTTCAATAGCAGATGCTCATACATATTTTAAATCCCTAACGTGTTGAATATTTAAAAATTATGTATTCTATAAACTATCATTTTTAATCAAAAAGGGTTTGAGGAACTAATGCCTTTGCTTAATTGTGTAAAATGAACTGGCAAAGGTAAAGTACATGCGTATGTTTCAAGTAATTCAGTCTGTAGCGTGTAAACTGAATACTAAAGTCTCTTTTTTCTCTGAAATTCGAGAACATTGGGAAGGTTTTTATGCCAGTTATTGATAATCTATTATCTTCAACATTACCATTATAATATTTATCCACTGAAGATGCGCTGCAGATGTTTAGGTATCAATAATGACTCATCTGGCATATTAATTCACGTTCCTTCCCACAAAACGTGTAATAATGTTTTGATTGACTTGAATTGAATTATTGAATTATATGAATTATTTTTAGCGGCTTGGCATTGAAAACCTGCCTAGAAAAATTGCAGATAAGTTAGCTTATAAATGTAGATTGTTTTGGATGACAGTAGAACAACTTTATATAAAATTGTTCAGTTGGTAGCGACAGAGAACGGTTAGAGAAATAAATTCAACTTCTCTGTGACTGAGTTTGGAGAGACTGGACCTTACATGAACCAAAGCCATCAAAATCATTTCATATGATGCAGTAGCTTGTAACCGAATTTAATAAAAAATCAATATTTAATAATACAGTTTTTTTTTACGGTAATACATCTATTTTTATTAAAAAAAAATAGCATTTAATTTTTTTTGATTTGGCTGAAGATTGAACCTTAGTTCTCAGAGACTGAAGTTAACACCTCTAACAACTGAGCCAAATCCTAATTGGATAATACCGACATTTATTTAGCACATTCACTGCCGTAATTTTTTTAATATAATATTTCAGAAAAAGGCGTTTTCGCGAATGTGTGCGTGAGTGACAACAAAATATATTAAAATTTATTGATAGAATGCATTGTCTTCGACAACGAGTATAACTGCTGAGTTTCAGCTCGATCATATTTCGGGAAGTGGGTTAATTTCCACTTCCAAGATTCCATTTCATTCGTTCATTTTTCTTTCATTCATTTCTATAAAAAGTCTAAATTCAAATAAATGTATTTAAAAATATACGATTTTTCATTTGAATCTGATACCTCTGCCGCCTTAAAGTACTCGAGCACTTTATAGGTTATACTTGGAATTCGGAAGCATCATTAATATCATTATAAATTAAATACGTATCATAAAACTACAAATATATGAATATAATCCAAAAAAATCATTAGCTCAAGAGGACACGATCCACGAACTTCATAACTGTATAATATACGAGTAGGTGTGTACTGAAGAAGCGATGAAGCAAGTGCACAGGGCACACAACTCGATATGCAAATTCCCAACTTCACTTACAAAAACTCTATTTTCCGAGTATTGAACTCTATGCACAACCCAAGGTCGATCAGAGACAAGTTACATAAGAAGTGTTGCAACTACCGTTTATCATACTGGACTCTAGAAGTACAGCGCCTAGAACGTGGAGAAATTTAATAAAATAGATCTTAAATTGTTTAAGAAAAAGATTTTAAAAGATGTTTAAGACACAGAAAAAATCAACCCGCAAAAGTACAGTTACAGAAAGTTTTTTTACTGTTTTAAAAAGCCCTTTAAAATTTTTAAAATTGGTATGACTGAGTATTGAACCTTTCTACCCAGGAGCTGGAGTCGAAAACTCTTGGGTAGGGCTGACGTTTATTTGTTTATTCGTTTATTTAACTGCTGTAATGTCATCTGATTTTAGAGAAATGTGTATATGTCCGCATGTGTGTTCGTGATTGCCACCAAAATTTGATAGAATGCATTGTCATCGTCAATCTGCCTAGTTTCAGCTCTAACCTGTTTCAGCAGGTTAATTTTCGATTCCTAGATATGCATTCATTCATTACCGGAAACAAAAGTGAAGTTTAAATAGATAAATATTTAAATATTTTGGTTTAACATCTTGGCTTGTCTTAGAAACATTTTAAAAACACAAAAAAACGTTTAAAATACCAAAGATTTCGGTTAGTATATTAGCCAAGAAAATGTAAACACTTACTAAAAACGTATCTCAGCCCTTTCAGGAAGTATCACCAAATTATGAAAATTTTCAATCGGACAGCAGTGTTTTTTATTTAAAATAATTACGCTATTTTCCTTTGAACCGTTGTGTTTCCACTTAAAACAATTTAAACGATAGCGGCGTCCTCATTATTTTCTACACTTTCTTGACCGGCTGTACCTGCACTTAAGTGACTTGGTTACCTATACGCCAAGGTTTAAAGATTGAGCTTATCAACTTGTGGTAACTGAAGTACACTAACGTGATAATATTATGAAACTTGACGACAATCACAATTAAAATTTTAATGCTGGCTTGATTTTTTAGTTGCGGTTTATCTGCGGTTATATTCGTAAATATTTTATCATGCAGAGTGTTCTAAAGCCGATATTGGTTTCAGATTATTAGACATCGAAAAAAAACCTTACGCCGATATCAGAAACAAAACAAAATTATAATCTATTGTTCAATATTAATTTGTTATCGTGTTTGCATATAACCGTACAATTGTTTAAATGTCCCATTGTTTTATATTGCCCATATCGACTACACATAATTTAGCTTCGCTAATTCAAAGCATATTTCCATTTGAGTGGATTAAAGATTTATGATATGCCAAATAACGTACTTAATGATAAATTAATAAATCATATTTAGATATCAAATACTCAAGTCAGGTCATGTCAAGAGTCTGTATCGTGTCTACTAAAAGAGCGAGAGAAAGGAGCAATTATGTGACAAGACGGTTGTGCGGTGGCTATTCTCTATGTCTAAACCTGCAAATAAATGGCGTAATTTATATTTTTAGATTAGGTTAGAATAATTATACTAACAGTAATAATTATCACTCTTAAAGACTTCACGGTCATCTGTTCAAGACTATCGCCTCAGACTGAAGCCAAATATCAACAACATAGTATTGTTCAGGATTTACCAGTGTATCATTACGAAACCCTTGTGTGGCGTTAATCTCCGCCGCGCTGGGCTCCACCACGGCAACTATGGCAATGGTCAGGTTCACCCTCAATACATAGTTCAGCATGAAGCCTACGATCACCAACATAGTATTGTTCATGACTTACCAATGTGACATTGTGAACCCCAGTGCGTGGCGTTCATCTCCGTCGCGCTGGGCTCCACCACGGCAACTATGGCAATGGTCAGGTTCACCCTCAATACATAGTTCAGCATGAAGCCTACGATCACCAACATAGTATTGTTCATGACTTACCAATGTGACATTGTGAACCCCAGTGCGTGGCGTTCATCTCCGTCGCGCTGGGCTCCACCACGGCAACTATGGCAATGGTCAGGTTCACCCTCAATACATAGTTCAGCATGAAGCCTACGATCACCAACATTGTATTGTTCATGACTTACCAATGTGACATTGTGAACCCCAGTGCGTGGCATTCATCTCCGTCGCGCTGGGCTCCACCACGGCAACTATGGCAATGGTCAGGTTCACCCTCAATACATAGTTCAGCATGAAGCCCAAGATCACCAACATAGTATTGTTCATGACTTACCAATGTGACATTGTGAACCCCGTGCGTGGCATTCATCTCCGCCGCGCTGGGCTCCACCATGGCAACAATGGCAATGGTCAGGTTCACCCTCAAGGCGTAGTTCAGCATAAAGCCCAATATCACCATTATATTCAACACAACTCTGCATGATAGCCATCCTGGAAAAAGGGAAAATGATGCGTTGTTAATCTTACTATTTTAACCGAGTGCCATCAAAAAATCAAATGTTCAGTGCTGTCATGAAACGATTACGCTTTCTCAATCAATGATCATTAACTAAACCTTAACGCCTCAGAAATTCAATACATCAGTGATGATTAAACGACGTACAACGCTTATAAGCGCACTTTCTTGTACCTCCAAGTACATTCACACTATTCTGTTATTCTGGCTCCTGGAATGACCTGAATTACCTAACTGGATAGTGCCACGGCTTGTCGGGCTAACCTATATTCAATTCAACACTGAATTTTAATGAAAAATGGATTATGTATTCTAAACCATCGCAGATATAATGTTTACCTAAAACCGGTAGACCGGCATTACCTGGATCCCTGAATGATAGTTTTTGGAATTGCATTGCATTTATGGTAAAAAGAAAATAAAAGACTTAAAAAAGTTTACGACAGTTGTGATAAACATTAATATTCATGTAAACTGGAGTTACCAGTTGCAGCACTAGTACATGGAATGCGGCAGTTATCTACGCCAAAATCATATATTTTTTAATCAAAGCAGAGCTGTTTTTCTATTGTATTACGTCAATATATTAAAATATTATATGCGAGATTAGCGGCGACCTTCAAGAGTCTATTATTATACAACGCAAATAGTGTTTCATGCCAAGGTACGGACTATGGACTAAAGAATTAACAGTTTTTTTTAAATTAGAAATATTTTTGGAAGTGTTTACTTTTAACACTTTGAAAAACGAAAAGTAAACATAGTTATGTGTAACTTGTAACCACTGACCAAGAAAACTAGTAATGTTCAGTTTATATTTAGTCAGTTGTACTATGCTAACTAGTTAGCAAACATGTTCAAGATTATTTACACACATTTAAAATTTTACATAATATTATTATTCATTCTTTTATTTGCTTCATTTCGTATACGGAAAAAAAAGATTTTTTCTAATTTATTAAGAATCTCTTCAAAAAATCGTTAATCAGGTTAGAAACGGGATTGTAGGCCTTAACGAATTAATAGGTTACCTGATAATCTTAAAGTAAATTATGATTACATTATCATGATGTCGGAACACGTGTTCATGAAAATCCGAATATTTTCGCATTTCGTCATGATACAAATTTCGTCATTATAGGCAAATGCAATGCACACACATAATTGTACAACTAACTCTACAACACAAAGACTTCGACAGCACATCATGGGCAGGTAAGGAATCCACGACAACTTTGTGCTGTGACACTGCGCAGAAAAGTAAAGTAACAGACGGTTTGCTGCGCAGTCCATCACAGCACTCGCTTTGTGTCAATTCCTTACCTGACCACGAGGAAGCCGCCTAAATCTGCGTATACATTTGCGAACCGGAACGCGAACCGAGCCTCGAATTACGAGAGATGAGCGAAGCAATCGCAAGCGGCGTTTCGCGCCATTTGCATAATTTGAGGCTCGGCTCAAGTTTCGGTTCGCAAATGTATACGCAACATTAGATACTGTGTTTAAATGATCTGGTAAATCAAAACGCAACTTGCAATGGCCAAAGCCATGTATTATGACAAGATATAAATTGCCCGGTACTTCTTCCTATTTCTCTTCAGCTTCCTCTCCCCCACAACACAGATACAGAGAGTAAAAATTATTAACTTAACAATATACAAACATTAACAATAGAATTCGCCTGCATTCTTACTCACTTCTCATAGATAAAAACACGAGCAGCAAATAAATAAACCTTCACTTATAAATTTAAATGGATAAAATATTAAATTAAATATTGTGTTACACATAAGAAAATCGAAAAAAATATACTCTTCAATTTCCTAATGAAAATTGGGGTTGCCAATGTTGCCATGTTGCGACTGCGAGTGACTGAAAAATCAGACAACTATTCTTGATGAAAAAAAAAATATTTTTACATTGTTTGCGCTGCTACGGGAATCAAATCCACAACCTCCTGCCTCAGAGTCAAACATGCCGTTGTTGATTGTTGTTGATGTTTTTAACGTTAACTCTTGTATGATGATTTTAATATAAGCGGGAAGAAAGGGAAGTTCGAACGAAAGATGCATTTTTTATAGAGTTTTGGAATTCAGCCAAAACGTATCGGGGTCAAAGTATTGGAATGACTTGCATTCACATTAAATGCAGTTCTGTATGTGTTTAGCAGTTGGACTTCAGATTATATAGGAACTTGTTATTCTGTGGTATTTGAAGATTTCGCGATAGTCTTCTATCGCATGATGTTTTCCTATTACAAGCAATTAAATTCTTAAGTCTTCTTATATTCTTGTAGACTTGGTGAAACATAGATGGAAAATCTCTCTTCCAGAATTCAGATGAACGTTTGGTAGGCATAATCGAGAAATTCGTTTATAAAACTTTAATATATATAATATTACTAATTTATGAATCTTTTCAAATTATTCGTAATCCGGTTAAAAACGAAATTGCACGCCTTAATTTAGAAGAAAATAAAATGAATGAATTGATAGGTTTACTTAGGACGGGTTTTTTTACAGAATTTTAAAAATTTATCAAATTTCAACATTGATTTACTAGTTCTGTGGAGGTTCTATTCAAGTTCTATTATTATATAATTATTTGCCGGTTGCTTCACAAAACAAAAATAAAAAAAAGGAATATATTGTCGCGATGTCAGTACACGTGTTCATAAAAATCATTTTTAACATTTCGTCATTTTATATCATCAGGGCAAATGGAGGTGCATGAACATTTATTCCGATATATTAGGAATGTACTAAATGTTTAACAGGAAACGACCTGCAATCCCGTTTTAACCAGATTTTAACAAATCAGCATACTCATTTTTCTCCGTGTGGCTTTAAAAACTAAACACAGATAAGTCTATTATCACTTGAAAATAATTTACTTGTGTGTGTTTCAAATATCGATCCGATTTTTATTTTTATTTCATAAAAAGAAAGACAAACAGTTCCCGGGTTACGAATAACCTGACAATATTTGAAAATCTCTTACTACCACCACAATAAGCGGAAAATGTTGCTTGTGTTGTGATGGAGGACTTAGCCAGCCGAGGAATTAAACACACTACACGTAGGTGGGACCCAAACGCGATATCAACTCAGCCAACCTGTCGAAAACATATAGAAAACCTTTTAAGTGAAAAACAAGCTTAACCGTTAACTCGACACATATTTATTTATTAGTTTATTTGAAAATAGGTACGTGTAACACTTGATTATAACTTGAAATTCATTCATTAATAAGAGATTTTTGGTACACGTGAATTATTGGTACAAGTAAAGACTGCGACTCCCAGGTTGAACAACGATGGCCTAGCCAACTTGTCCTACATAAGGCTAATTGCACAAAGAATGAGGTTTGCAATGTTGGTAACACAAAATGAGTCTGTTAGACAGGGCGCCAACGTGACGGCTGCAAACATTAATAATTGAACACATCTACTTAACTTCTCCAATCAATTCCTCAATTAGTAGCCTCAATTTGTAACTCAAATATTACTTCGAGAAAGTTCAGACGCCACAAATGGTTAAAAAAGCGGGGGGATAATATGTTAAGGCGGCCCCCTCAAGACTTGACATAAACCGACCCTGCGCAAAAAAGTTCTACAAAATCGACTCCAATGCAAACCGTTCCCTTACTGATTTTAGCGAACTTTATTTTTCTGCAAAGGGTCTTACAGCACTTATGTACATATATTCCTTACCGGCCCGTGAGGGAACTGCCTTAGGATTTAGCGTGATTTTTATTAGTGTATAGGAAAAATTAGTTGTTACGTTACTTCGCTTACCCGAAGAAAGCTCAATTTTTCATTACTTTTGAAGAAATATAATTTTTCATTACTTTTGAAGCAATATAATTTTTCATTACTTTTGAAGCAATATAATATTTCATTACTTTTGAAGAAATACAATTTTATATCTTTTGAAGAAATATAATTTTTCATTACTTTTGAAGAAATATAATTTTCATTACTTTTTAAATTATATATAATATAATTTATACATTTAAAAATCTCGAAATTCTTTCAAAAACAACCCACAATTTTCAGATCGCTGGCGATATATGTTTTCTTTCAAATCGTTGTAATGGCTACTGATCAATAAAATAATTAACAGATTCATGTGTTTTTATCCTCAGGTTAAAATAGTGTATTATTTTAGGCCTACATGTATATTATATACTATGTTCACTCTTTTTCAAAATATTAACAAAGAATTAAGGTCAACTGACTGTTAGCGACTGGGCTTTTATACAGGAAGATGTTTATAAGACACGTGTGCACGCTGCACTATATGAGCTAACAAGAATAACGATTTTTCCTCATAATCTACGTTGTGATCAATAAATTGCTAAGTAACGCTAGGTGACACATTTAGAGCGGATAGATTATTTAAGGTATGTTAAAGTATTTTTTTAAAATCTATTTTACAATAATTATTGCGACTCAATATTTCACCGTTACCTACTTACTGATCTCTGACAATATTCTTTACCACGGTTGATTTAATTAATATCATTTTCCTCAATCACTGGTGATATATTAATAACAACGTAGATTATGAGGAAAAATCGTTATTCTTGTTAGCTGGTATTGTGCATCGTGCACACGTGTCCTATAAACATCTTCCTGTATAAAAGCCCAGTCGCTATCAGTCAATATCCAATATGGCCGCCAATCGATTTCTTAAATTTATTTATTCATTAAAGCCTTTTGTAAAAACAAATCATTTATTTGAAATTGTCAAATCACACATTCAAATAACTCGTTATCCTCTGTAAATCTCGGTTATCCCCTTCTGGATTAAAAACTGTATATAAGTTGTTTTAACTACATCTAAAATTAATATCAACTATGTATTCATATATTTTACTAAAACCTTTCTTTAATTTCACGTCACGAAAAAAAAGGTATATTTAAAACAACACTTCTTCACAGGTACCTAATATAATAATGAAATTGAAAAAGATTTAAATAATCGATTGATATAAAAACGACGTATTAAAATACTTAAGCATTGTTTATATTATTTGATATTATTATTTTTTTGCGGTTTTAATTTTTAATTTTTTAATCGTCTGCAAAATTAATACACTAATATCATTATTGAATATGTTAACAATATCGTTTATAAACAGTAAACCCAAAATTGGGCCTAAATGAGACCCTTGCGGTACACCACTTATAGCTATAATATTTTGGAAAGGAACGAATTTATTTTTCCTAGTAGAACTCTATATGGCTTCACCTTGAAGATATCGCTGTTGACGAAAGTCGTTAGCAAAATATTTTTACAATAATAATAACATATGTAATGTAGTTTTAATATATTATTGATAATTTCGTATTTAAAGTAGAATGTGAATCTAAGGTCATTTTTGTGAATAATTCGTTAGAGCGTAGGAATATTTATACAGCGCCCTTGAGATTAAAAAAACGGCCCTTTACAAATAATAATCCAATTATTTTTATTACACACGGAAAAATTATCCTAAATAATCTCTAATCTCTTAAATAGTATAAAACAAAGTCTGACTGTTTATGCACTTAGTTCTTGTAGCTATGCAACGGATTTTGATAAGGTTTTCACTGAATTTATTCCGGAAGGTTTATATGTATAGTCCATGCATTTTATATTTAAAGAAAGTAGAGAAAAGTCGATGTTTTGTAATCAAGTCGTAAAAAAAATATTTTTGGGCTTACATTGCTAAAGCTGACCACACAGCCCCAAAACTTCACACCACACCCGTGGGGTTCACGTCAGCTAGTTATAAATAATGTTTAATAAGAATATGGTGGTCATATGATTATAACTATAAAATAATGGACTCCGTGGTCGAGGGATAAGGCTCCCGACTAGCAATCCATTCATTCATTTAAATAATATGAAACCTCCCAACTATCCTCGACCTCACAACATACCCCGATTGGGTATGCCATAGTGTCACTGGCTCCAGACGGTGTTCAAACATAAAAATAAAAATAAAATAATCTCTTGAATGACATTTATCAACCAAACAAGTCTCGACAACTTGTAAAAAAGACATCCTGAAGCACGTAATTTAAAATAATGCATTCTTGAGAATGGCGCATTATTGCAGGTTCGTGAGATAACAAACGATAGCATTAGGGATGCACGAGTTCCTTTAATTCTATCGTGTAATTTAGTCTTTGTTATTGATGAACGGAACGATAAGAAGCTGCAGTATTAATAAAAAGCACGTCTATGTAAATAAGATGACTGTGTGTGGTTGAGTAGTGTGATAATGGATTTGAAGAGAGAAACGACGAGAATTTAATAATTTCAATAGTTTAAATTTAATTTCATTTAACAAAATAATGTGTAGTATGTTACAGACTGTGGAAATTCTGCACTATAAAACGTTTTAGGAATAATCCGTTAACCGTTCCAATGTTGGAGTAGAACTATAAAACACAACTGATGGTATTGTTTACATCTCAGGACATGATTATTACATGTGCATGAGATTATTAGCGATATGATTTGACATTTTCACGTTCAAAAGTATTATCATGATTAATTTTTGGGTAATTATGCCGTTGCTCTTCCTCATTCCTTGCGATTTGGACAGCGTCCATCATCAGGGTAGAGCAGATGATGCAGTGTAGATTGTGGGAAGTGAGTGTTTATTTTTGTAGAATTGTTATCGTCTTGCGCGCGTTAGGGCCGGTATTTCAGCATAATAGTCGATGAAATCAATGTGGTTTTCGACGTTTAGTTTTGGTGTAACAATCAAGTATCGGATGCCTAGAACTATTAAGCTTATGCCCGTCGCCCCATTTTATATTAGTGATTTCAATTGCCTGCGTAACTAGGCGAGCTCGATGCGTTTTGGGTCTTCCATGTTTTTCGAGTTACATTAACACACACTTCACCACGATGTAAGGCTGTCCGAAACGTTGGCTAAAGAAGAAGGAAACACGACGAGGCATAATAACCCATAACATTAATCACGATATTTTAAAATCCACGTGCTTGATCCTCAGATTGTACGCCCTGTGGTCTATAAGTGGGAACTTCAAGATCGCATATTTTTTGTTTGTCCCTCTCTAAACAAATATCCTCTCTTCTATCAATACTTATCTAAAATTACCTCCCCTCCATTGAACATCTGATCTCTACTAAGTCTATTTTATAAAAATAATTAATGTTTTTAAGACAAGGTTTCTTATGCATAGCACTAAGGATAACAAATTATTATAAGCAATAATTAGTCGCCTGAAATATCTATACAAATTGAAAATATCTCTCGAGCAAAAATAAATGCCGCCGACGGGAGTTGAACCTTCAGATGTTTGGTCAGGTGCTCTGGACCACTGAGCTACGTCGGCTAATAACTCAATACGTACTATTACTTCAATCAATTACTGCTTATCAAATTTTTTTACCTGTAAACAACCAACTTCGTTTTTGTAGGAAAGGCTTTGTTAGTACTAAATCTTCCAAATACTTTTGAAATTTGCCAATTTAAACAAAATTAATATAAAAGTTCACCTTCCCTCTTTCCATAATTTGAAATGTTGGCCTAAAACACCCTTGAGGGGTGAAAGCCAGAATATTTGCAAGAAAAAAATAAAAACGTTCATAATTAATTTTCAGTTTTACAGCCGTCTGTACCAATATTTACTATAGCGAGATCAACTTTAGATATATTTAACATCCCAATTAGATGAGAGAAAATGAACGAATTTACGAGGATGTATTTCGAACAGCACTACATTATGGCCGATTTAATGGCAAAGTTAAAACCGGACTCGATGATAAACCATAGCCGTAGTCGACTTTATTATGGAAAGCCTGCTCATTTTATTATCTTCTATTAGCTGTGTTGAACTGCTAATTTAATCACAATAAATAAAATTATAACGAAATACTGTTTTCCATCTAAAACTAACTCTATTATCTCTATTTTTACGCAAATTTGAAGGGAAACTGATGCATATTACTGCTGTAATAAAATAATTTACATGGAGAAACATGAGTATTGCTAATTTATTAAGAATCTCTTCAGATTATTGGTAATTCGTTTAAAACGGGATTGCAGGCAGTTTCCTGATAAACTTTAAGTTAATTCGTAATAATATCGGAACACGAGTTCATATTCCTGCGTTTGTCTTGATAATATATAATGACCAAATGTGAAAATGTTAGGATTTTTATGAAACGATGATCCGACATTATGAAATACATTTGTATTTTTAAAAGTTTATCATGAAACCTATCAAATTCATTCGTTAAGTGCCTGCAATCCCGCTTTGAACAGGATTACGAATAATTTGAAGATTCTTAATAAATTAGCCATATTTTTTTATCACTAAGATTTCTCTGTGCATGTACATTGTACATAGTACAAACATGTTGATTATGAACTACAGTAATCAATAATTCAAATGTTCCGTCTTGGTGGGAAGAAGGCTCTGGGTATCTAGAATGGTCAATCGATAAAAGTTTTTTTCAATAGTTTTCGGTAACTTGTCATCTTTCACGAGCACCACTGCAGATCGCTAACGTACGAACAACAGAATAAATTAAGAACACTTAGATATTATGAACTGTTGTTTGTTGATTAGCGACCTGCAGTCATACTTGGGAACGATCACAAGTTACCGACGTAAAGTTTTTTATCGATAAAGGTTTTATTGATCGATCGTGCTTGATACCCTGATGCCATATCGTTAAACCAAAAGACAACTCTTGTGAACTGTATAATAGTAAGTGGATTCTGAGGTACTGTCACTGGATTGAGGCGTAGCGTAACAGATTATTATTGCCAATGAAAGGCACGTATATTGCAGAAAGCATCAAATCAAAGTATTCCCGATATTTTCAAGGTCAAACTTAGTTGAAAAATTTCATTGGGTTTGTATCTTTTTGCTGCAAGCCATTGATATTGTTTTTCTTCCGGGCCCTCCGAACTAAGAACGAAGGCTAGAGACAAACACTTTGATTCTAAATTATTTCATGACCAACCCATTTCCTGTATTTTCATGGCAATAACGATTTCCGATCTCACGTTTTCCCTTCACACGAAATCAATAGACTGATTCTCATCATCCACAATTGCTGGACACCTGAAACTCGCGTAAAATTTTTTTTTTTTTTTCTCTTAGGTTTGTCAACAGTGATTCATATCAAAGCTCTCGAAATACAATTACATTAATTAAACTTGGTTGATACTATCACTAATTACAGACAAACACAACATTGATGAAAACAACACTGTAAGTAAAGAATAATGTACATGTATGCACCTACATGCATACATGTATACACACATACATACACTTACATATACATTTCATAACAGCAACAGTAATTATTTTTTAGATCAACATGATAGGTAGCTTTAAGTCTTGTTTACTTTTGATTTGAAGGTGGCCAATGATGACATTGACAAATCAATGGAATGATATGACGCGAATGACATGAAATTCCCAATTTTCGGCAAATTACCCGAATTTGCATCTTCATGACGCGATTTTCTAACAGTCTATAGTTTTGACGAGCTTGAATAGCCATAAACTAATAAATGCACTTAACTTCACGTAGAAAACGCCCCGTATTGTTATTCGTTTTAGGATTCAAAAAGAACAAATAACTACAGCGTTCCGCCACTTGTTTGCTGCAAAATACTAAAAGTTAACGTAAAATCACATTTATTTCAAAATTCCATCACTTTACTCAAACATTTCGCCAAAAACTAACGCAAATTTCTCAAAGATACCACCCAATTTTCAGGTTCCCAACTGCATATACATAATTGATTAAATAATTTACTTATTTATTTCCTAACCGGGACAAGACAAGTACCTACACATCTAGTTATTCTGTGGGTTGTTCTGTTTTCCACAGTTTTTTAAATTTCCATATTTCGTATATAATAACTAATAACATACGAGTATATAAAAAAATTATAAAAATTAAAATTCCTAGAAAATAGTCCATAGATTAAAAATAAACATCTCATTATAGTTAGTTATAGCATGATTGGAAAAACGTAGTATTTTATTCATTCAAACATATCGAAAATATGTTCAGTATTTTTTTAAATTATTTATTAATTTAAACACCCTGATGGGATTTTACATGATTTTCTGCATTATACAGTGACAAAAGAAGGTTTTTATTTTTAAAACAACATTATGTACTTATATTGTATATTTTCCCGACGTGTTTATTTCAACGAATTGAATTTAATTACTTATATCATTGAATATGAAATGAGGGATTTTCCTGACAGATGGACTCATTTTCCTCAGAATAATTTGTTGATTGTAAACATGTTTCACAAAAATCAATTGTCGTTTATGCGCGTTTTTCTCCCGTTCCATCTTTATTATACTGTTACGTTGTTTTTTTTATTTTTTGTTGGTGTTTTAAAGATTCTGTTCTCTATAAAATCATATAGACTGTATTTTGGTAAAACCCTTCAAGTCACGTTTTCGGGAATGTTACTTTTCAGTGGTTTCATATAGAATAGTTTTCAAAGTACATTACGGTAAAGTAATTTTTGCTGATTAAGGTATTTTTGATACAAAAAATGAAGAATCAACAAAACCATTGAAAAATTTACATAACTTTCAAATCTCGCAATATTTCGCATCAAATTTTTTTAAAACAAATAACCACTTTCATATGAAATTGATCTCCCGCATTCCCAATTTCTACCGATTTATAACTTATTTCTCTACATATTATATATAATTTATTGAGTTACAAAAAATACATGTTATTTTGGAAGATAATATCTTTACATTTGTAATGCCGAAACGATATGTTGATAAATTATATTAAATTCCCTAGATCGAAAAAAATCGCAAAGTAAATTCCAGACATTCCCATCAGTAGTGTATAGTGTATGGCGAACGACATGCTGAAATAGGCCAAGCCATGACGTATAGCGTAAAGCCCCCCGCATACCCACATTTCTACCGATTTATAACAAGTTTCTCGTTAACTCTTTAAGATTTTAAGTTACAAAAAAATATCTTTTTGAAGATAATATCTATACATTTGTAATGCCGAAAAGGTAATTATATGAAATTCCCTAGATAGAAAAAAATCGCAAAGTATGCTCCGAAAATTATTAAAAACACGTTTTGTTCTGTTATTTAATATGCTATAGGTGAAAAAATTCACAGTGTATCTTACCCTCTGCTATGGGCTAAGCTCAGAGAAAGAGGCATATCATCGAAGGTCATACATATCCTCGACTCGTGGCACAGACAGCAGGAAAACCTAGTAAGATGGAAGGATGATTTTTCCGAACCTTTCCTCCTAAAGAGTGGCGTCAGACAGGGAGTATGTGTCACCGATACTGTTCAATCTGTACATGGACGAACTCACCGAAAGGCTAAACAATGCAGGAGTAGGCTGCCACATCGGAGGACAGTGTCTGAATAACGTCAGTTATGCGGATGATATGGTCCTGATGGCACCATCTATAAGGGGACTGCACATTCTTCTGAAAATCTGTGAAGAGTATGCTGAAGAAACAAATATGTTGTATAACCCCGCTAAAACGGCTCTATTGGTCATAAGGCCAGGCCCGAAAAATATTCATCCAGCTACCTTGAACGGTGTGAACTTGAAGGTGACCGAAGGAACTAAATACCTTGGACACATATCACTAGTAATCTGATGGACGATGATGATATCGATAGACAAAGACGAGCTCTCAGCGTTAAAGCAAACATGCTCAGTAGAAGATTTCGCCTTTGCAGTACCGCAGTAAAAAGGACGTTCTTCCTTTCCTTCTGCGCAACGTTGTACACGTGCGAACTATGGGCAAACTACAAAAAGAGTAGTATAGAAAGACTACGGGTCCAATACAACAACGCCTAGCGCACAATGTTTTGTCTCCCCAGATACTGCAGCGCTTCCCGTATGTTCACGGAGGGGCGAGTTCCCGAATATGCAGCCCTTATTAGATCCAGGATGGCAGGAATGAGGGAAAGGATAAGAAGCTCTGGAAATATCCTCACTATGGAAGCCCGCCTCACTCCATCCTCCAGCATTGACGCACACTGGAGAAAAATACTAGCGCCTAATATAGTCACGGCTCCCTAAAGGCTTCAACTTTCTATTATTCTATTAATTTTATCATTTTATTCTATTTTATTTTTAATTTATTTTGTTTTTTTTTTTCTTTGTTTTTCTGTTCTATTTTTTTGTATCTCTATATGGAATGTGTGAGACTGCACTAACCTCCCCACATACCGGAATAAACAATTTTATTATTATTATTATTATTTGAATGCAACTAAAGAGATTTTCGCTCTATTTCAAATGAGTCGTGTTTCATTAAACATTTTCACAATTCTCGCTTAATTATTATCGTTTTTTTTAATATGAGCGCGCTCCCTCTAATATTCGTATTTACATGAGTCCCTTTCAAACCATCTTTGAAGGCTTACAACGGGGCCTTAAAGAGTTTTAATTGCAAATATTCGTCTTTATCGTACCCTATACAATTTTCATTTTGTACCTTGTAGGGTTTTATCAAACCACGATTGATATGCATTTATAATTTCTATTAGAGCTGTCGATAAACAAACAGTCCATTGAGAGTGATCTAGTGGCAATGACCGACTGAAACAAACTCAATTAAATCTTGCTTTTATGGCTTCCCGATATTCTTAGCGACTGGAATTTGTGTAGGGGGATTGCGTGTTCTGAGTACCTACATCTACTATCTACCCTTCCTATCTACGTTATAATATATACCTTATACACACTTTCCTGCACAAAATTGTATCCCCCTCGGGATTTACGTACCCTATATGTACGACGTACCACTATCATTTCTTTAAATATTGCTAGAATAGTTAATAATAATGGGATAATTTTTTGACTGAGGATTGAACCTTCTTCCCCAAGAACTGGAGTCGACAACTCTATAAACCTCTTCAAATGCCGATCGGGTAGGACAGACATTTATTTCGTATGTTAACTGCTGTAATGTCATCCAATTTTCATGAGCGTGATTGCCAACAAAACTGCATTGATATAATGCATTGTCATCGACAACGAGTCTTTCTGCCGAGTTTCAGCTCGATCGGATATCGGGAAGTGGGTTAATTTTTACTTTCAAGATTTGCATTAATTCATTCTGCAAAAAACCGAAATTCGAGTAGATATGACTTGAGATTTTCACTTCCAAAAGTAATTATCGTAATTTATTTTTGGAATATTATACCGTGTTTCGGACAGCGTCACAGTGTCGATCATCAGGGCATATGTGTAATTTAACCAGCGAATTCCCTTCAAAGCGTCAGATGATCCCATATCTTCATCAATCTTTTTAAAAGGGTTTTTTGCGGCCATGCATCGACTAAACGGGGATAGTAAATTGCAGTACGATCAGATGCGCGGCGCGTGTAGTGACTACAGACTGCGCCAAGCTGAAATTGACCATTTCCACGTATTAATCTGCCTAATTTATCTCTGCTTTTGACGGTCCGCTGCCAAAGCTCCGTCACTTCCTACGTAGGAACTAGACGAGTAGGTAGGTAGAGTAGGTATGCACTGTTCACTACGTAGGTACCGGCAGACATGTTGGCCGCGTACAGTCGCTCGCCGTTACAGTCGGTCTATTTATAAGTTGTTTTTTGAGTGGTGGCATTGAAATTGAGCTTCTTTCGTGGAAATTAATAATACTTATTGTATTGTGTCGGGAACGTGGTACAAACTGACAAGCTCGGTGACGCGCGTCGGGTGGGAAGGTTATTTTTCTGCTGAGTATGTAAGTTAATTCTCTTGATCAGCGTGTTCTTTAGCTTGTATCAAATACTGTAAAATGACTTAACTTCTAACTTCTGATATGCTACACTAGCGCTTCCTAGCGGCATGAATTGTGAGCCTTGGTTTTCTTTCATAAATTTGATGGATTTTCTGCATGAACATGCCACGTTACTACACTAGCGCCTCTAGAAGCCAGAATTGCCAGGCAGTAAACATTGCAATTTGTTTGAGTTGGACAGTTGGATATCAACCCTTCAGGTTTTAAAATATTTTTCTTACAAATCCCAACGATACGGTGAAATTTCACGGAATTTCGGAATGCTCACGAGGTATCTAAAATGTGTTACATAAGTATTATTTTTAAATTGTCGTAAAAAGATACACCATTTTAGAAACTAGATAAAATTATGTTTGAAATATTTGTACTTATATGAAATAAACATTGATATTTCTACAAAATAAAATTTTAATATCAAAAATGAAAATGTTGTCAAAACAACTTCCCGGGATATTTTGACTCGAAACGTACATCCTTTTTAAAGAATTCGACATTTGGAAAATACATTCCTTTTGTGTAGGGAATTAGTAACAACGCAGTTACTTTTTTTTGTGCCATTTATACAATAAAAACATATAAATACCTTTCAACTGTCAATAGGACATTGAAGAATTAGTCATAAATGAAATGTTAAATTATTATGTCAAATGAAATTGACACCACACTCCAATAAAATAGCTACGTCAGTTTATTTTTCGCTTCTGCCTACAAAGAAAGAAGTTAACACAAATCTCAGTTTTTGTAAAATGAACATAATAAATTATTTTATTAGTTCAGAGCCGAACGATAACATAATGTTAATTGATTTCATATTTTATAGGAAAATTTAAACTAATGCCAGTGGAATTAAGCGGTTTCATTTCTCTTTAAAATATGATGCATATTAACAATTATAAGAAATAACGCAATAATAAGAAGCTGGTCACAAGAAAAAAACAAACATGATTTCAACGGCCTTAGCGACTTGTATGGAAACTAGTTACTAGTGCATGGTGCACGCATCATTAAAATAATGGTAATGGTAGGAATAGTAAAACCCGCTCGACGCGCCACTGCAATCTACTAAGTTAGTAGGTTTATCCATTCTAGGAGCAGCGAATTTAGTCCTTATAAGGGCTCTGGAATGAGTCAACAAGTTGTTGGGCTTTAGAATCTTTAGACAACTCGCTGCCAGTGGCAAGTATTCGACATCAACAATAGGACAACTGGTTTATTACCTTTTACGTTTGAATATTGGCGAAAGACGCCATACCGAGTCCTCAAGCCACCTCTGGGACTATGTATCTTATATGCAAGTAAGCAGACAGAATTATTGTAAATAATGTAATGCCCGATGCAGTTCTGTAAACAACAAGTGTGTCAGATTCGAGGAGTGACAGACTGGAATAATGTATTTTGGGAGCTGAGAGATACGCTTTCAACCAATGTGTGAACATTTAAAGGGAATAGATGTAGAGTGGTTGGTCAGGTATTCTTGCAGAAAGACAATAGATAAATTGTCAGGAATAGCATCAAAAACAGTTTATCAAGAAAATATTTCGTCGATATGAATGAGAAAGCTAATTGTCAAGGATCGGGGATCAATGTTGTAATAACAAAAGAAACCTTTTTACGTTCAAATGATCTTTCGAAAAAGGAATTCCAGTCATTTTTTAAATGAAAGTTCATCTTCTTACTTACAAATTTCGAATTAATAATTCAAGTTTGCATTTTTTTGCCTGTCAAAACGATCAAAATCTGACGGGGTACGCGTGACGTCATACATACCTCGCAGTAATGTCAATCCACTCAGGTTGGTATGAAATCAACATATCCCAATTTAAATACTAAACAAGATTTGTAGTTGAAGTACCAACTAATAATAATAAATGTAGGTGTAAACTCTTCTAACAGCCAAAAACTACAGAACTAAATCATGAACAATAATTATTCCTAAATTTACGAAACATAATTTTCAATATCCAATAAACGTTTTTTATTCAAGCAATCCATAGGTTCAGTAAACTCGCTATTTCATATCTTAAAATATTCGATCGCTAACAGATATTTGGAATGCAACAATCGCTTGTGATCAAGTTTCACAAAACCCACCCTCCACAAGGTAAACAGGAAACAGTATTTTAATAACGTTCAGGGTTTTTTAGGGTTATTGTTATTGAAGTTGTGATTCAGTTGTTAGCATTGACTCTAGCCAGGACAGTTCAAGCAGAAAAATCACGATGTTATTTTTATTTTATCGCTATACGCTATTATTCCACGAGAGTAATACGACAATGGATGAGCCTTCATAATATAGAGTAGCACGATCTTACTCCCTCTCACTCTCTTTCTATACCAGATACCAGACCATCATCCATGTTAGACATTAATCCGCCATAGTATCATTCTATAAATCGGTGAGTCAATCCAATAAACTACATCAAGAGAAGAGCAGTGTGTGATAATTGAAGAATTGTTTAGTTTATTGTTCTTCCTCACTCTAATTAACTAAACGATATTGGCGCAGCCGGTAGGGAAAAGAAAGTAGTACAAATATTGAGGTTATTTAAAAAAAAACGGTGCTATACAAATCCAAGTATTACTATTATTACAGAAAGTTGTCAAAAATTTCTAACCCAAATAATAAAAACCCCACGGGAAAACATCGCTTACATTTAAAAACAATATTAAAATATGGCTAATTTACTTGAAGATGAGGAAATCAAAAAAATATGAAGTGAATACCAACACAATATACAATCAACAAAAATGAAGCTGAGAAATCAATAAATATAGTCAAGAAACGTGAATATAAGAAAAACAACAAACATGAAGATGAAGAAATTAACAAATATGAAGATGAAGAAATCAACAAACATGAAGATGAAGAAATCAACAAACATGAAGATGAGGAAATCAAGATGCACCAACACAACTGTCCAGTTCGCCTCCGAATAGGAATCCCTAGTGAGGATGATTAAGAATAAACTACTATACCACATACGTATTTTAATAGCCATCAATAAAAAAATACAAATCAATAGAAAAAAGCAGTCGAAGAATAAATCAATTCGTAAATTATATTCGTGTTTCTAAGAAAGACTAATAAAGCTATGAAGTTATAGAGACTACATAAAATTAATTATAGTTAGGTACAAGAAGTTTTTTTGCCTGGTGTATATAATACCTAATATCTTGAAAGTGGGAAAATTATTGCCATTTCCTCGTAATAATCAATAAACAAACACCTTAACTTGCCCAATCTAATCTCTATGTAGAAACATAATCTACACCTCCATAAATTTTTCAATATCATACCATAAAACAATAAAGGAATAAAAAGATTAATAATTATTATATACGGGTAATTCTAAATAGACACATTCCTGTCGTGAATGAAATAACAGGGCTTATTCGTAATTTTAATTTTATTCAAATTATCTCTTTACGCTGTGTGTGTACTGTCAATGTTTTATTTTTACATATACAGGGTGTCCGGAAACTCGTAGTACAAGCGGGAAACTGGTGAATCTACATCACATTTGGAGTCGATTTTGTAGTATATTTTTTTTTATTTGAGCTTTCGTTATCGAGTAAATCGAGTTTGAAGTTGATTTTTTTTTTTTTTAATCAAATTCTTATAAATTATTACTGAAGATCAAAGTACCCAACTAATTAAAACTATTTGAAAGTAAAACAAATGAAGAAACTCGGATTTGAAGCATTATTTTGAAATCACCCTTCATTTAACCCGGTGTAATCATAAAATATTTCTGCTCTGCAGGGTTAAAACATCTGTTATTCAACCCTAAACACCAGAAAAAACTTTAACCCTAAAATAGCCGAAAAATATTTTTTTTTGGTTTTTTTTTTTTTTGAAAATGCTCAAATCAAAAAACTTTATGTTTTTTTGGGTTCCCCATGTGGTGTAGATTCTCCAGTTTCCCGCTTGTACTACGAGTTTCCGGACACCGTGTATAAGTGATTGCAATTCTAAATTACAACACAAACAAAAGCGAAATTGCAATAAATGCATAATATACATAATATTCATTGCTTGTGTATCACGCGGTGTCACCTTTGGAAAATATTTAACTTGTAAAGTATTATCGACCGGTCAGTGGCTGAGTAGGCATCGCGTCCGAGTCCCACCCAGGCGTCGTGAATTGATTACTGAGGTGGTAGTAGGAGATTTTCAAATTATTATTAGGTTATTATATGACTAGCACAGACCCGTGAAAAATCACGAGATATTATAATTGTAGGATTTATGAAGCTCCAAGTATTTATAAAATATTGCCTTTCGAAAACAATTTTTTTTTTGTAAAAATAGAGAGACCTCAGAAATTGACCTATCGAATGAACACCACTAGTAAAAATCCTCAATAAAAGCAAACAAAATTACGATATCTGTCAAAAAAAGTGGGTGTGTCAAGCCTACGCAAGACAGAAGTGAAACTTCTAGTATTCCTCTCTCTCTATTTTCATTTCATCATCTCTATTTTCTCTCTTAGGTTAGTTTGAAAATTAGAGGTTAAATAATTCAACGACGAAGCATGGATTTGATAGGATATTTCCTCTTGTGCCACTGATGTGTTCATCACCTCTATCTCGTCACTACTCATTTTTAACACTGAAATTCTGTACCAAACCGTATGAACCACAATCAATTACGTATTTCACTCGTATTACACTCACGACGCAGTATACTAACCAAGCAGCTGATGCTTGGCGTGGCGCAGTTCGCTGGTGTCTGAGAGAGAGGAAAGAAGAGAAGAGAGAGAACGTTCGTGAGCGGCTCCCCCACCTCAACAAGCGCATATGGTGAGAGAGGGACAGTGAACGGTGAGCGGTGGTGGGGGTACCCGCATTTTCGTGTCGATCCTGACTCGGTTTTACTCCGTCCCCGAAAATCCATTACGCGCCTAAAGAAGTTTCACTTCAATAACAAAAGAAATACACATTTCAAATATAAAATAAAATAATTTTGTTACTTAATTTATCGCTTCTCTGACATGATTATAATAATCAATTCCAATTTTGAAAAATGGAGATGGAAAGTGAATAATTTTATGCACCCATTATATGCACCGATGCATCACAGTTTAGATAGGTTTCACTGTCTTTAAGGAAAATGGTGAAGTACGTTTCACAGCGTAAATTTACATTTCCGCATCAAAAAAAATCTGGCCCACGGTCATTCTATTCCTCTCATCTGAACATAAATTGGAGAAAAGCTATTTATTTCAGCAATTCGTAAATTACACGTTAAGGTCGCCGTCGGCTAGCAATATCAGTATGAAGATCAATGTCAGCCATTGAAATACATTTCAAAAGGTCGTTAAAAAAATACCCCGCAATTACTATTTGACTTGTTTTCGTCTCGTTTGCGTCAGTTTCTCAGAAATTTGCAATTTATATTACTGTTGCTTGCTGCTAGAAAATGGATAAGTCTGAAGCCTTTTGAACGTGGATAAAAAAATCACGTGTTTGGCAAGTACGACTAAGTACTAATATTTCACACAACTGCGTAATTTTGTTAAAATAGTTTCGATGACCAATTTAAGATGTTCTAATTTTCAAATTAAGAGTGAATTTAAAAAATATATTAATATTAAATAATAGTTTAATTGAATTTTAGAAATCAAGGAAAGCATATAGGAACATTAACACATTGTAGTCGGGCGCTACATTAGACTCTAGCCTATAGCGGGTGTTTTTCGCGAATAGCGCAAAAATATATCGCTTCAGCTAAATTTTCACCAGAATGGGCAGACAAATTATCGGCGAATATTTCCTCATGACTTTCGTTATTATCTGAAGACATTTTTGAAGGGTAAAAGAAAATATCAATTAAATAAATTCCACTAAAAAAACACGTCTGTTTTGTCACTCTGTATATCATAACTAAAGCACGTGTATATTAGCGCCACTCTATCTTCACAAGTAACGAGTGCCGGGAAAAGTCATTCAGGAAATGATTATTGTAATAACATCCTCGGGATTATCTCATAAGAGAGGTCCAATGAATTTATAACACGTCATAAAAATATAATAGGTACTCATATTCCCAGTACAACTAACAAACAATCTTTGAAATTTAACACGATAAAATTGCCTAATTATTGCAAGAGTATGTGAGTACATAAAAGAAACAACGGCTTATCTTTTTTTTGTTATATGTGTGTGTAGTTTGTAATGTCTTCAAGCGTTTAGATTAAATAGTCACGGGAAATAATAATAATAATTTTCCTTCCTCGCCTTTGAAGTGGCGCCGGCGTAAAGGGTATTTTTACCCGTCCCGCCGATAAGCACCAGTCGGCCGCGCGGGTAAAAATACGATTCCCGCTCATAGTGTGTTAAGTTCTGGAATCTAGTTGCGGAGTGTTTTTATTTTGTGCATTAGATTTATTACATAAAATCGTTTCAAAATACATTATTTTTTTATCAAAAAACAAAATATTTAAAAAAAAACATTCCTAGGAAAATAACATCTTAAAATTAGAATTTCAACTATCAAAATTTTCACCGACTGCTTTGAAATTTTGACACAACGTTGCATTGGAATACGCGTGTGTTCTTATATACCTAGATTATATAGATGTCACCTGTGACAGGTAAAAACAAACATTTTTAAAAACAACGTAATCTGTTGGAAACATATGTTTTTTGATAAACAGCGCCATTCGTTGGACGTAAAAGCAACACGCGCTATTGTTTTTCTATCTGTACAGACAAACTGAGCCACAGGAACGCGTAGCGGGGTACAGCTATTACCAAATAAAATTTGGGCATTTCGTTACGAAGGTTCTCGATATAATTCTTGAAATTTAATTTATTGTTTAGGAACATTTACAGACTATTAACATGAAAAAAAAACATTAGATAAGCGCTGCAAAAAAACGTATATGTCAACAGTCCACTTAATACTGTTGACATCATGCACAGTTTAAGTGTCATTATACACTATGTATTAACAAAAAAAAATACAAACAGCAAAACGTGAGCAAAGGCAAAAAAAGAGATATTAAAAACAAAACATACCGATAAATATATGATCCAAAAAACAAAAGAAACAAAAATAAAACAGAAAACAAATAGAGTAAATAAAAAAAATAAACAAACATTCACAATCTAATGCTAATTTGCTTTTTAAAATAAGCGAGACTATTTGCATACATATCTATGTAGTTACACTCAATAGAATTGTACAGACGACAGAATAATTTAATTTAATCAAAAACTAACAAATAAATAAAAAATCGTAAGAAAGTACCTTCGTGATTAACAGGACATAAGAAATTAGAAATGTCCTTCAAAACCATAAATGTTTCTGGGGTTTATACAGCAGGAGACGAGGGTTTATTTACGAGAAGTTTGCTGTTTAAGAACAGTTTTCTTTGAACACACCGCTGCGGCCAATTTTCCTAAAAGGCAAACATCAAAAACGAATTGCCAAATTACCTCGTATGTATTACATCTCTTTGTATGGCCACAGGTAAAAGGTTCGCAAACAGTGATCCGATCATTTATCTTCGAAATAATCGACAGTTAAAATGCTTTCATGGAATCGAAAATTGTTTGCACTCCATAAAGTAATGACACAGCCATGGTAGTCCAGTCAGTGGGGAGTTTTACCTTGCAAAAGGTTAGGTAGTAGCGATTTTGATATATGTTGTTAAGATTGGGACTCTAAGGAAAAAAAAAAGTTTTCGACCTTGGGAGGGTCGAGCTCGACCCGCCATCTTGGATTGAAGGTGCCAAAATTTGTTTATTTTAAAATAATTGTGAAGTGGTCGTTTTTACAACCAAATTGTAGAAGACAAACTTAAAGAAAACTAAATTACCTACATTTTTTGTTGATAGTTTTTTTTTGTAAGTCTAGTAGGTAACGAGTTACAGTGGCGGAAATGTGAATATTTTTCTAAAAAATGATGAAATTCCCAACTTTGTAATTTTTTCGGGTTATTCATTACATAATTATAATAATTTTCACCGACATGAGGTAGAGAACATGGCGCATTTTTTTATTGTGGTATCCCCAGTAGGTCTTCTCCACAGATATACCAGCGATGGAAGATTTCGAAATTATGTTACATTACTATGAATTATGTTACTATAAATTATGTCACTTAATAACAGCCTTCGTCATCAATGTCATCATCTAACTCATTGCCTGTGATACTGAGATTCTGGGCTTCCATTGACAAAATCTCTTCTTCTTCGTCCTCGACATCGATGTGAACCTCTGGCAAATTTCGGCATGTTTGACCATTACAGCACCCACATACAATAGAACACTTCAATCTAGCTTTCCTGCAGCTACATGCAACGCCGCATCCTTTTTTACTATTGCATGAAATAAATTTTAATAAAGTCTCGGGTGCTGGTTTCTTTGTCATTCTTACTGGAACAAGCCCGTTGGTGTCACGTTTCCAGCCCCAGTTTTCTGGATTTTTTTGGATTCCATACCATTTTTGGACTTGATGGTACGTTCTAAATGCATGGTACCATGCAGCGTCGTTCGTTGGTGGCAAGGAGGCAAGATTGAATTTGCTTTTTGCTGTCGACTTTGCGAAACGTTTGTAGCGGACTTCTTCCAATTCCTTATCCATGTCACCCCCGTACAAAGCAACAAGAAAGCGTGTTCCTGCAACTGCTATGTCTTCTGGTGTTGCATCATGTTGTTTGAAGATTCCTATCATGGCATTGAGTCTTGTGTCGTTTTGCACAAGCGAACAAAATTTTATTTTTCCTTGGTTGAAGAAGGACGATGTTGTATCGCAGCCGCTTAAGGCATGAATAAACAGAATATTCTCAGCCGCCTCTTTTTATTTCACACTATTCGCGGAATACAGTCTTTCAAAAGTTTTGCCTCTCCCGGGTTTGTGGATATATACTACTTTTGGGTGGTGCTAATGCTGTCAGCAGAATTAGGAGATCAACGTTTTTGGCCAATAATAAGAAACAGCGTCATATGATGAACACAAGGAAATCGCAGTATTGACAATCAACGAATCAACTCATCAGCATCTTCTTCAGCCTGCTTAACTGTAAAATCATCCTGTATAAATTGCTTTGTAAGCATCGAAATCAGACGGACTTTGTTATTTTCATTGGCTAAAAATCGTTCTTGTGAAACTTGAACTGGCATTGTTTCATCGAAAAGAACATCTGCAGACATGTGCTTCTTAGATCGGCGAAGTCTTTCTTCGGTTTTCGTATTTTTTTCACCATCATCAAGCGGATATCAATCGAAAACAATGACTGCATGTGATCCATAGTGATTTCTTACATAGTGAACGTACTTCTCGCAAATTGACCCAAAATAATCATTCCGATTCCATATAACTTTATGTAAAAGATATCCTCCATCTACAACATTAATTTTGCTACCTCAAGTTGCACGCCTTCTGGAAGTTGTTCGAAAACACCATAAAATGATGATTTCGTACCTTTGCGCATTCCTTCTTCAGTGAAAAGCGACAAAGGAAATGGGGCGAGTTCGAATTTAAGGATATCCTTCAATTCTTCGTCGGATTTCTTCACAATACACATTCTCTGGAAAAACATTAGCGGGTTGATGGAAATAGTTGTTTCGCCGACCTTGATACTGCTGTTGACTGCTACTAATGGAATAACTTTGTCCTTACGTTTAAATTTTATAGATTCAAAAATTTCAGACGTGGTAACCATGTTCGACATCCTCTCTGTACCTATTTCTCTGGATAAATGACAATTAATCTTTTCATCCCCGACAATTCCAGTACTGATAGAAAGAAGTGAATTGATTTCGGGGAAGAGACAATGCTAAGAAAACCAATCGAACAGCTTTTTCAAGTCTTGATCGTCTCGAGTGATACGGGGAGTGACCGAGCATCCAGGCAACGTCTTGTAACCAGGACTCAATCAGTGTTGCCAAGTCAGCTGTAGACTAGGATCCCATTATAACAAATCAACGTCATCGAGCACACGGATGATGCTATATGAGTATATTGTAACGTAGAAATACGTTAAAATGATATTGTGTAATATGTTCGTACAAAATTTATCAAGAAAACTGGAGTTTTACAATTTTTTGTCAAAATTTTCTTCTTTCAGCCGCTGTAACTCGTTACCTATTAGACTTACAAAAAAAAATTTTCAAAAAAAAATGTAGGTAATTTAGTTGTCTTTAAGTTTGTCTTCAACAATTTGGTTGTAAAATCAACCACTTCATAAATATTTTGAAAAAACCAAATTTTGGCACCTTCAATCCAAGATGGCGGATCGAGCTCGACCCCCCCAAGGTCGAAAACTTTTTTTTTTCTTTAGAGTCCCAATCTTAACAACATATGTGAAAATCGCTACTACCTAACCTTTTGCAAGGTGGAGCCCTTTTTTATCCCCCACTGACTGGACTATGGGAACACATCTGAAATATTGTTCGGCGTGTTTAATCTGCCTGTGTTTGTTGCGGCAAGGTTTTTTCAAGGTTGATATTATTTTTAACGGTGTTGATTTAGGGTGTTTTTGTGGGGTTTTCTGTAGGTCCGGGTGGATATTTGACTTAACGTACCTATACAGAGTTTATTACTAACTAACGTTAATTTCAGTACCTATCGAGCAATTCGTACGCTCACACGATTGAAATATCACTTAAAATTAGTTACGACTTTCAGTTAGTTATGTATGTAAGTTGTAAAGAAAGACTAAATTTGTATTTACAATCTTTTTGTGTTTGGTGGAGAAATTCACGATCAAAATAATAAAATATTTTTTTAATGTTTACAATGTAGCAAAAATAACCAACTGATTTTACACCGCTATTTAATAAAAATTATCAACTTGCTTCAAAAGTAATTGTTTTTTTTTATCAGGATATGTATGAAGAAAATACGTTGCATCGTGATGAAACAATTGGTTTACATTTTGTATTAAACAGCGGTGTATTTTTTGCGCTACTTTCTTCTTAGAATCTAATACATCGACCAGTAATTTAAATTTAAACGTTTTTCTTAAGAATCGCCTTAAACCTATTATTTCTAGGGCAGCGTCCATGACACAGATGTACAAGGACAAGTCGAGTGTGTAAATTTGCGTAGATCATAATAATTACCTATAATAAATCTTTAATATACCTGTGATTAATTTCAAGGATACATTATTTAGCATGTTGTATAGTACAATCAATCAAAATTAAACATCTAAATATTAGGAAGTAAGTTCTTTTTGGTACAAGAAAATATTGTGTTTAAAAATTCCGCACGACTCAAAATTTGTTAAAATATGAATTCTTCGTGGTTATCAGTTCAGCCTACATGATTACACTTAACAGGTTAAAGATTTGATTTGTATCCACAAAGAATGCCAATTTACGAATCCTATAAAAAAATACAATGATTACATTATTTAAATCATTCTGGCACCGGATGAGAGTCAACGGCCTTGCAAATAAATTAAAATTATCTAGTCCAAAACATTTAATTTACATGTTATTAGCTTCTACCAGCAATTCGTTTAAACATTATTTCCTACACTGCGATTACAAACATGTATTTTTGTTTTCAAACACATTTCATTGATTGTTTTCCGACATCATTGTTTTGACTATCATAGTATCACCGCTTAAATATCAACCCTCACTATAAGGAAGTTCTTTTCAACTTTCCGCTGTACCTAACTATTCTGATAATATGTTGGCCTAGTTTCGAATCACGACAAAATAAGATTATTATTTTTATAAACAATTAATTCACGGCCATTTTCCGTTTGAAAACATTTTTGATTATAAGTAATATTAAATATTTTTACGGTGGAATAACCTATGAGTAAGATTACCACCTCCGTGGTCGAGGGGTAAGACTCTCGACTAGCAACCCGAAGGTCGCGTGTTCAAATCCCGGCGTGCGCAAGTAAATTTTATTTGATTAACTTTTGTTATTTTGCAATTTAGACATTAAAAATAATGTATAGTGTACTTTCGGCACGTTCCAGAGTGGAAGATACTCTCAGTTGCCCTGGTGTAAGACCACCATTCAGAATTGAAACTTTGCTAAATGGCTTTAGCCGTGTTTGGTTACCAGATCTGAATTGCCAGGTAACCTTCAGTCTTACAACATACCCCAATTGGGGATACCATAGTCTCACTGGCTTTAGACGGTTGGTAGCAGTTAAGACTATTGTACGGTGTTCACATAAAAATAAAAAAGGGGCGCTTAAATGGTTTGGACATGTAGAGCAAATGAACGAAGAAAGTGTAAGGAGAATATATGACGCAGATATGATTGGTAGAAGTCGGGGACGCCCGAGAAAGACATGGCAGGATTAAGTGAATCAGATACTTAATGAATAATATAAAAGGGTAACAATTATTTTTATAAGCAATAATTATATTATTAGCCTGAAACACTCATCCACATCGAAAAATCTCCTGATAAAAGATACATGACGCCAACGGGACTTGAACCCGTGTCCTTTCGATTACCAAATTAGTTTACCAAAAAAATAAATAATAATAATATAAAAGTTTGTATGAATTTGAATGAGGCAAGGAGTGTGTGCCAAGACCGAGTTGCTTGGCGGTTTGTCCTCTCTGCCCTCCCCTGCAGAGAAACGGCGTGATGGTTCGTTAGTTAGATTATAACCTGTTCAGTAAAACCTCAAATTGTAGTATTTTATCTTTGAAGATAATATTAACAACTCTCAAGCGAAGATGTAAAATAGGAAAATCAGAAAAAAATTCGTCGCATCAGGGAATTGAACCCAAAGCCTTTGCATTGACCACTGAGCTAATTCGACAATATTCGGTCCGTCAATTTGAGGTTTTACTCAGTAAGTAATAAATATTATAAAAATATTGAATATTCCTCCCAGACTTGTAACATATATCGCATATTAACACCAAATAAAAATGGATATATTTATCCAAGACATTATCTATATTGCAATTAAATTCGGTTAAAATCTTGCAATCACGATGGCTTACCCCTCCACAACGGAGGCCGTGAGATATAAAAAAAGTTATCTTATAGTCCCATTTTATACATTTTCCCTTTCACCGTTTGATCTGTCTCCTCCCCCACTCTTCACTAATCCCTAGCCACACCTCCACCCCCTCTTCAACACATAGTATAATATTATGTTCACCCGTTATTTTGTAATGTCAAGTTAGTATATTTTGCCCTAAGGAAGGAACGGTTATTACGAAACCGGACTAAGTAAATATAAAAATAAAATAACATTGTCAATATTTTATAATTATTTAGTTGTAGGTTCGTTATAAGTACCTGCATAAATTCAACCACAGAACCAAATTTTATGATCATTGAATCATTCGGAAACTGCATTAAATGCTTATGTTTTTTTTTTCATATTATCTTTCGTAGAGTACCTACATACTACAGAGTTCTACGCCGATAGAAGTTGTTAGGCAACTATTCTCTGTAATGGAAACGACCCCTAAACCTCAAGAGCAGATAAAGCAGCTTATCCACAAGTGTCATTCACAATACATTTTGATAACATCGGTAAGTGGTCTGTGGTCTGTGATCGCTATCTGTCTTTTATTTGAACTGAATGAAACCACATCCACGTCTAACTGTTCAATCAATCAAACACACTAACGGCCGTTGTTCCCACTCTTACTGATCAACAGTTGAGCCGAAATTTTGACTCAACACTGCTCAAACACACAACTACGCTCTTTCCAAAAAGGTGACGACTGAGCGATCAACCAATTTAAGGAAGCCAAACTACTGGTTAAGCCTGCTTCTATCTGCACAGACAGACTGTGCCACAGCAAAGCAGTACAGCTAGTTATGAAATAAATTTCTAATAATTGTTAATCACAAATTAATTGCCTGCAGGTGTGCATGAAATATTGCACCATAAACTACTAAATTTAGTGACATCAAAAATACTAATTTATGTTGCCTGAGCTATGCGTTAGTCCTGCGTGAAATCTGGTTCAATAAACTCAAATAAATACTTTAAATTTAAGTTCCATTTTTACAATTTGAACCGATTGTGTGAATAATTCAGAGATAACTATAAAGTACCTACCTATAATAGGTATAAAATTTTATTTCAAAATTGTAAGTGATTGTGTGAAGAATTCAGACAAGCTATAAAGTACTTACCTATAATAGGTATAAAATTTTATTTCAAAATTGGAAATGATTGTGTGAAGAATTCAGACAAGCTATAAAGTACCTACCTATAATAGGTATAAAATTTTATTTCAAAATTGGAAATGATTGTGTGAAGAATTCAGACAAGCTATAAAGTACCTACCTATAATAGGTATAAAATTTTATTTCAAAATTGGAAATGATTGTGTGAAGAATTCAGACAAGCTATAAAGTACCTACCTATAATAGGTATAAAATTTTATATCAAAATTGGAAATGATTGTGTGAAGAATTCAGACAAGCTATAAAGTACCTACCTATAATAGGTATAAAATTTTATATCAAAATTGGAAATGATTGTGTGAAGAATTCAGACAAGCTATAAAGTACCTACCTATAATAGGTAAAAAAATTATTGCAAAATTGGAACTGATTCGTCAAGAATCACAGTTTCCGGTGACATTCATTTTTCCCTAGTCTATTAATAGAAGATAATTTGACGAATCTAACAAATATACTTTTGGCCATAGTTCAGAAGAAGCATAATAATAATTATGTTTGAAATGACAGCCGGAATGTACAAGGTTCATGAAAATATTTAATGTCCAGATAAAGTGCAAAATTAATTATTACATAATTATGCGACCTTTAAAACTACACAGTAAAACGTAAACTGTTTACTATCAGCCAGCCGTCATAACATAAACATATTTATGTTGTATATTTGAATTATTATTAATTAACTTTTCATTCATACTATAATAATAGACACTAGTAGATATTCTTAGTATCACCCTGGTAAATCAGGTACATTCCAAGCTTTCTTCTTGCTACCTCGTTCTATTTCCAACTACCTTCAGTGCCACAGAATTGGGGATGTCATGGTGGCACAGGCGATTTATTGTGAGCAGCTCTGGTTCAAAAGGAAAATGCCGCCAAGAAACTGTACAAAATCAATCATCAAACATGCTAATTTTGGTTTTCTGTGATGTGCGTTAGTCTTTGGTGAAATATGGTTGAATAAACTCAAATTTAACCTTTGTTTTCAAAATTGGAACTGATTTTGTGAAGAATAAGGTACGTTATCGCTTGTCGCAGATAAATATGAGTATTGCTGATTTATTAAAAACCGGTTAAAAACGGGAATGCAGGCTGTTTCCTTATAAACTTTGAGTGTATTCTTAATGTAGTAATTGTGAGTCGTGGCCGACGAATTACTTAGATTTTTCTTAGAGATAATGATACTTAAAATAAGGTGTACCTACCTACAATGTAAGGTTATTGTTCCGTTGAAATCCAAGACAAGAGAGAAACTGTCTCCCTCAGGCAACACGTGTTCATGCACCTGCATTAGCCCATACAACATACGAGTATACGGATGAAATGCGAAAATATAATGATTTTTATCAATATGTTCATTTTTTTACTAAAAATTTAACATGAAACCTATCAATCCATTCGTCAAAGGCCCATTCGTCCCGTTTTAAACAAAATTACGAATAATTTGAAGAAATTTTTAATAAATTATCAATGTTTTATAGCAGTAAGTTTTATATCTGTAATATAATATAATTTGTATGATTCGTCAATTTTAAACTTTTCGTACTCTTGAGTAAATTAATTATGATAATTTAATAAAATTACTTGTTTTTAACCTGCTTGTCTTGCAGAAGATTCGTGAGCGATTGGTACTTTATTCAAATTAGTTAATGGCTCAATGGATGCACCTGACTTAAAAAAGCTAACATAACGTTCCGAGTGCCAAATCGTAACGCCAGGCTTCCAGAGTTGTTCTTTGTTAATTCTTCGAAAACAATTTTCCAGTCCAAAGGCTACATAGGCTTTGAAATAAATTCAGTTCTCTTGACACTTTCATTTATTAAGTACAAATTTCTAACATTTTTTTCCTAATATTATTCTATACATATAATCAGAGATGTGCTTTATTTCAAATAAATCCATTTCAAATGGAAATGCAAAATGCAAAATGGGTATTTTCCATTTTGCATTTTAAATGCTTTTCTAAAAACCATTTTGCATTTTGCATTTTAAATGCTTTTCTCAATGTATTTTCCATTTTAAATGCTTTTTTGCAACATTCTTCTTACTATCTCCACTCATCTTTTTTTCAGAAGCCCCAAATATCAGTCGGTCCTCAACCTCGCTATGAGAGATAATTTCCATTTGTCAAGTTGCTCCCTGGTAGGAGCCCTGGCAATTGAGTGATACTATTACAAAAAATACTGATTCAAATACTCAACATGGGGCCATGACTCTGTAATATTAGATGTTAGATAGCAGTTTCTATGTTTTTACGTTGGCAACATTAGTCCCGCGCAAATTTTTTGTGGTTTCATAATCTGTAGTCGTGGTGTTTTTGGATTTAACATCATGATTTACCATCATTATATATTTGTTCTACATTGATGTCCATTATTAAATGACAAAATTGTTCAAAAATTCTATAATAATTTTAATTGTTTGAATAAGAAACCATTTTGCATTTTCAATGCATTTTGAAAATAGGTATTTTGCATTTGAAATGCTTTTCTAAAAACCATTTTGCATTTTGCATTTTCAAATGGAAAAGTTTTGACCCATTTCCATTTTGCATTTCAAATGGTTTTGGGTACCCATTTTACACATCTCTGTATATAATCTGCAAGTTACTTTTTCTGTTAATATTTACCATTTTTATACCCAACATGTTCCACGTGTTTTTCTTATTTACGACAGGTATCAATACTGACTTTAAATATGTTATTGTTGTTATTTCTATTATTATTATGTTACATCATTTTAATGCACGAATATAATTTATTACCACTTGTTTTATGTATGAAGGCCTCAGCACGGGCAAGCCACCCAGTGAGGCCAACATTACGGGAAAACTTTGAAATGTAAAAAATACTGTACCAAATAAAAAATAAATAAAAAATAGCCCTAAGGGCGTAAATAAATCAATACAGAAATATCAATACAGAAAATATTTTTATTTACTTTTCAATATTGTAACTGATTTGTCATGATTGAAAACTCATGATGTTTTCACGTGTCGTTAAATTAAAAGCATTAAAACTGAAAGCGAAACATAAAGAATTTTAATAAAAAATAATAAGCATCACAATATTTAGTGAGTTACTTTTGTTTGTATTGACCGTTTAATACCGCGCAAAGCTGTATTTATAAAAAAATAATTCAAAAGTAAATTCACAAAGATCCATAGAAAATATTTATAGTGTGTTGACGAAAAAATTGTCGCATTTCGTAATGCGACACAAAAAGCGCAAAAAGAAAACGGACGGAAAGCTTGAAACAGTTTCGTAACGAAATGAAAATAGCAGCTCGGCTCCGTCTGCGTTAAATTATTATTATTATATTTCGGGAGGTCAAAAAACTTTCCCATGACACGTCTTGTTTTGGACGGTCGCCTTGTCCATTGTACCAGAACACGCACACGGCTTTATTAATCAGTATTTTCAATCGACATTTCAACAGTTCACGAACTTGTTACTTGGGACTTTGGTACCAACGGGCAAAGGAGAAAAAATCTGCTCCATTGTAACTGCATGCATTCAAATGCATTGAATGAAATATTGACAGAAAATTACTGTAATTTTAATGCTGAAAATCCGTGTACTGAAGAAAGAAAAGCTCTAGAACAGTAAGTTATGACGTCATGATTGGAGGGAAGAAGGAATGTTGGGATCGGAAAGTGTTAAATGACTAATTCTCTCGATTAATGAAAGTATATTAATATTCTACAAAGATTACGTCACTGAAAAATATAAAAGACTAGCGCAGACCAGTGAAAATTCGTGGGATAGTTGTAGAGGCGCTATTGCAAAGAGAAAAAATAGTACCGCTAATTTATTAAGTATCTCTTCAAATTATTGGTAATCCGGTCATAAACCGGTTTTGCAGACCCTTAACCAAAGAATTAATAGGTTTCCTGATAAACTTTTAGTAAAATACGAATATATTTTTATGAAAATTATAACGTATTTTACTGAAAAACACGTGTTCTGAAAAATCCTAATATTTTCCAATTTCGTCATTAAATATTATTAAGGCAAATGCAGTTGCATGAACACGTGTTTCGATATGTTAGGAATTTAATAAAAGTTTATCGGGAAACAGACTGCAAATCCTGCAATCCCGGTTTTAACCGGATAGCTAATCATTTTAAGAGATTCATAATAAATTGGTAATACTCAAAAACACGCTGGTAGAAGTTCGCGGCAACCGGATTTGGTGGTTTCCGGTCGTAAGGCGTCGGAGCGTTGGTGGTCAAATTGGACAGATTTGGGGGTAAAAAATTGGAACCACTTTTTTCACTTAGTGTCTCATATAAATATAATGAATTAATGGGGATAGTCTGAATTTTATATAATATTACGTAGGTACTTTATCGAATCGGAATTCTCCAAAAAACACGTACAATTTTGAAAATGAATATTAAATCAAAGCAAAAATTCAAGAGTTCATTGAAGCGGAGTAACAGACAGTGTCACAACGAAAATTAGTATTTGAATAGGTTGAGACCGAAACACGAAATCAGAATCTTTTTTTATGGAATTTGTATAGCCTACCTAATTTGGTTAAGTTGGCTAAGGTGAAGAAAGTGACCATTTTATTTTCAAATTGGATTCGAAGGAAAAAGTTTAAAACCTTCTAACGGTGAGCTCTAAAATCACAGATTTTTTCTTCCGGGAATTTTTAGGATAATGCAATAATCTTCATACCAGAAATGGATACACATCATGAGCTATGAAGCTTTGCAATACCCAATAATTCAACTTTTTTTTGAAGACGTTTGAAACTTGTGGTTTACCTAGTAAAAATTATTTTTTCATAAAACATTAAAATAATTGCCCACCTTTTGCATCTGCGGCGAATGTTTTTTCAGTAGTAGCCATATCCTGTACAATCGTGCGGTGTCAACCCCTGACCAGGAACTTCACTGAAACAACACAACACTATTAGATTTATGACCAAACTATCGCAGATCCATTACAAATCACGGAATATTATTATTGCAGGATTAAAAATAATTATTGAATGTTAACTAAAAGCGCAGACCCTTAGACTACTTATCAAGATTAATTCAAAAAAATTTAAACATAAGAAATACACATTTCAAATATAGAATTTTTTTAAATTGGGAAAAATATTCTAATATAAGTAGGTACTTTTTTGGTCGTCTGAATTCTACACACAACAGTCCCGATTTTAAAAATATCTTTCATTTAAACATTATGTTATTATTATTATTGATATAATTAGTTTTAATTTTGAAAATTAGACTTAAATTCAAAAAATTCATTGAACCAGAGTTACAATCACTCACAGACACACCCACAAACGAAATTAGAATGTTTGACGATACTCCATACAGGTATGCAAAACAAAAGTTTTATTTATTTTTTTACGGTTTCCTAATAAACTTCTATTACAATCATAATATACCCGAACACCTGTTCATGCACTTGCATTGGGCTTAACAATATACAATGACGAAATGCGAAAATATTAGAATTTTTATGAACACGTGTTCCGACATCGCGTTAAAACATTCGTGTTTTACTGAAAGTTTATTAGGAAACCTATCAATTAATTCGTTAAAGGTCTGCAATCCCATTTTTAACCGGATTACGAACTATTTAATTAGTAATATTTTATATCGGTAAGTTTTCTCCGTGTTGGAATGGTTTTCAAGGGTTTCTCACAGAAGAAAGTTTGCCCATGACTTTTACGATTTTTTTGTTGACTATCGGAATACATTGTCTAACAAAGTTAGCGACAGTTAGAACTTGTGAGAAAAGTCTCAGAAGAAAGTGCCTACTTACTTTTAATAATTTCTTCTGATAGATGTGTCATTTGATTAGGTTCTAGAAAACTAGTATTTTCGTCTTGAACAACAAAGTATATGACTGTCAAACAATAATATTATTATTTGCATCGCACAACGTCACAATACATGCAATACTATATCAATCAATTCTTACATGCCTTCGTGTTTACGGTTTACGTAAAATATAAAATAATATCCCGTGCCAAAATGTGTTTTTCTTCTGACAATGTCTATTTTGATAAGTTATTCCGCTTGGACAAAACAATTCTTCACAATAATATTATGTTCTCGAAGGCGAAAAAAATTACGGACTAATCTATCTGTTATTTAGTTTGGCAAAGAGACCAAATATCTAGTTCAGTTTTAGGTACGTGGTAGCGATGAGTCGTTCATGAACGAGTAGCTCTTTATGATGAGTCGTATTCGTACGACTCCCGGTCAACCGTAACACGGCACTATTGAAGTAAAAAGAGTCGTATCGGGGGTGCCGTAGCAGGCGAGTGCAGTATTCCCATTGCTCATACCATGTCCCCGTCGTTCAATTGAGCCGTCGTTCAAATGAGTCGGATCCTCGAGCCGTACGAACATATTGAGCTGGTACCATGGCTAAAATGAGTCATAATTCATAATACATCGCTAGTACGTAAGTACTTTTTTGAAGATGAGAGAATGATATGAATGAGATTCTAACTGCCCATAACTAATGGAACAACCGCACCCTCAATATTTGTGGTCAAGTGATGTAGACATGACAAATAATGAGGTTTTGTATTGCCTGGCTAGTCAAATAACGGTCAGCTAGAATTGTAAAAGCCTTTTCAAGCAATCTATCAATAATTAATTTGGACTTTTTGCAGTAGTAAATCCCACTGATGCGCTTTCATGACCAGTCAAATGATTATAACAGCGTAATGTTCTTAAATGCATTATCATTCTACGACGTAAAAAGTGGTCGGGCCCGTTTAGGTATTCGAATTAAAATTGCCTGCGGCCATTCTGCGTATTGAGATTGTTGACGAGCCCCCTGGCCTAGAAATCACGCATTAAAAATAAATAATAACATACCTACTCGTATGTTATACTTTTCTGTCCATATATGTTTGTTATGTGTGGATGCATATGTATGATTAGTTGATGTTAGCCTCCAACACATACCCATCGAGTCAGAGGTGGTTTGGTATCGAAATAAGCTCAATTAGGAAGGTGAAAAATATAATGACTTTAATAAAACCATAATATTTCAATCTAGATCAAGTGGATCATCAAACGCTGATTTTGAATATAATAAAAATCTTACTATACATAATATATATACATTAGAATTCATACAGGGTTTTCCAATAAGAGGTGTTATTTTGAATAGCCCGCTATTTCGGTAGAGGTTACGTTTGAAGCTGTCATTTTTTAACATTTGACAAGTAGAAACTACTCCATTAATAAAAATGGAACTATACACGCTTCAACAACGCATTGAAATTATTAAAATTCACTTGAGTGAATCAAATACAATCATCTTGAGTGATGAGGCCCATTTCCACCTTGGTGGCTTCGTCAACAAACAAAATTGTCGCATCTGGGGCTCGGAAAACCCAAGAGTTATGGTTGAAAAGCCTCTCTATCCTAAACGTGTGGAGTCATTGGACCTTACTTTTTCGAAAATGAGGCTGAAGCGACAGTTTCGGTGAATGGATCGCTATCGAGAGATGATTAATGATTTTTTATGGCTGGAATTGGATGGTATTGATCTGGACATCGTTTACTTTCAACAAGACGGCGCTACGTGCTACACAAGCAACTAAACTATTGATCTTTCACGATTGAATATCAAAATAACACCTCTTATTGGAAAACCCTGTATATTTTAAACGACTTGAACGCCCTGTAATTGGTCGGCTGGTTCTGAATTTCACGGGTCGGTCGGCCAATGAGGGCAATTTCGCGCTGCATTGACTCACGCACGGGTCATCACTGCGGTGTACAAATTATTTCAAAAGTATTTATTTTTCTTTTGTAATTCTTGTAAATTATTTATTTCATACACTACAACCCTAGCAGAAACATGGCCGCCGCAGAAAACAACATCTTACACCAGTTAATTTAACTTTAATTCCAAGGATGTGGTTTCGGCTTCCAAGCATCCAGTTACCAATGTCATGTTTTCTCAACACTCCTCTATTCTGAAAGCTGTCTTTGTTGATCGGATATCTTCAATCCTTGCTGTATTACTAGAGCCATCCCAATTTTACAATTCCTTTTCAAATAATTGTAGCTCTATGTTTTACCTTATCCGAACACTATTTTCCCGTACGGCTCTAGAGATTATTCTCAGATCTCCCTCAACGTCGGGTAGGTTACCATTAATTAATGACCTTTGTTTAGGCTCAGCACCGGTATGATGAGAATTTTAAAGAGATTTGATTAATTAATACGTTTCGATAGGATTATTCAAAGGTGTCTAAAATCATTCGCTGCTTAAATTTAAATGGTAGAGCAGTAAGCCCTAACAAAATAATTTCCTAAAAACTTCAAAAATTCTTTTCCTAGTTAGACGTTATAGATTACTCAGATAGCAAACTCTTCATCTCTGTAAAATACACTTCCTAGGAAGTCATTAGACGGGATGAAAGACCTGATCTCTCCGCGACGTGTTTCAAGCATGTAGGTAACAACTTTTCACCTCAAGTAAGTGACACATTTATAGATCATTGCATCTTTCACATATAGAGACTTCGATCGATGTACCTCTAATCCCAATTTTCCCTTTCAAAATCTTATTTCTATGCAATAATTCACACGTTACAATCAAATCCTTCGTATTAAACTTTATAAATGGAAGAAATTCGATTGACGAAAATCTTATAAGGTGTTTCAAATTTTGTCGCATTTAATCGACTATCAAATGGGGAAACTTTTGGAACACCCAGAGCCAACCCAGAGCATAGTATACTCAATAGATATACGTTTCTCATGTCTATGGTTTATTCCCATTTCGTTACAATCTTAACCCATAAAGCAGATAATCGTTTTGTCGTCCAGAAATTTGTAATTACAGCTTTTCTATTTGTACTTTCTAGGTAAACGCAACTATTTTTAACCCGCAACTACACTAGGTACCATACTACCATCACGAGCTATGGAGTTTTGAAACATTCAAGTAACAGTTAAAATGAAATACCAGACACAATTTCGCTTGTTCCATATTGAACGATACCGCACATAGAAAAATGAGTATTGCTAATTTATTGAGAATCTCTTCAAGTTATTGGTGATTCCGCTTAAAAATACGGTGCACTTGCCTTAATAATATATCATGACAAAATTCGTAAATTTTCGGATTTTCATTAACACGTGTTCTGACATAATGATAAATATTCATAATTTACTAAAAGTTTATTAGGAAACATGTTAGTTCATTCTTTTGGCCTGCAATCCCATTTTAAGAGGAAGCTACAAGCCAAAAATGTGTATATTCTTGGTATACCTTTTATTTTAGGTAACATGCATTAAAATCGCTCGACAAACGGAGTTTAGAAACGTTCAATTTCAAGCACAAAACTGGTTTTTATGTATTTTGTAAATAATTTCATATGAAGAAAAAAATTTAATCAAGTGAAATTGTCACAGATAATCTTAGCTATAATACTGTATTTTTTAAAAGTTGTTTTCTTTATGCGTTTATACATTTCTATTAAAAAAATATATTTTGTTTGGTAGTTTACATTTATATTTTTTATTGAGTAATATTTTTTTTATTTGTGTTCCACCCAAGCGAAACGATGGTAAAACCTTCAATTTATCTAAGGCACATTTTTGGGTATTCATTATTCACACCAATTCGTTATAAAGATTAATAAAAATATTGATTTGGCACTAAGCTTTGCCTTAAACGGATTACCAATAATTTGAAAAGACTCTCAATAAATTAGCAAACTCATTTTTCTCCTTGCAGGTAGAAACTATGACTGATACTACATTTTAATGAAAATTTTCAAAATCTGTTTTTTTAAACACGTTTGCATTTCATGTACCCCTCAGTAATCAATATCAGCTTTATTTATTTACTCTAATTGCATCATGATCTTCTTTTATTAAACAAATTAAAATGAATAGTAGACATAATAATCAAAGCAATTTATTAGTCATTTTTAATTAACTGTCGCAAAATCGAACACAATAAAAAAATCACATGTTTTAATATGTTGATAAACATGATTACTTTAGACACTATTAAAAATATCATAATATTATTATTAAAAGTGTGACAATGTTATCTACGATTTGAGATTGGAGAACAATATTATCAAAAAAAATGTACATTTGGGTACAATAAATTAATAAAATAAAACTTTAATTTCCTAGTGCCTACGTATAAAGGAGTATGGCATTTTGAAAATTAGAACTCCACGCACACCACTTTGGAAATGGAAAAGATGGAGGCACATTTTAAATACATGTAAAGATATTTCTCGCCATAGAATAAAAAGTGGGTGTGTCAAGCCTACGCAAGACAGAAGTGAAACTTCTAGTTTCAGCTGATGCTTGGCGTGGCGCAGTTCGCTGGTGTCTGAGAGAGAGGAAAGAAGAGAAGAGAGAGAACGTTCGTGAGCGGCTCCCCCACCTCAACAAGGTTTCACTTCAAAAATGCCACAGCCGAGAATCGAACCTCGCTTAACTGATTGAAAGCCAACCACGCTGAGCACCAACTGTAAGCAAAGCCGCATAAATTGATTATATTATGTAGGTTCTGAAAATATGAGAGCTTGTTATGTTTTATAATGTTACCTACATCACACCCAAAATATAATATATTTTTAAAAATAATGTACAATGTACAGAAATAGAATCCCACACAAGATCGCGTAGTGCGCTCTAGCGAACGGATATTTTATCAGAGGGAGATAGTTTTAATTTTTTTTTCTGTAAATTATTACATATTATCAAAATAAATAAATTAATTAAATAAATGTAATACAATTATCATAATATACGGATTAGATAATAATTTTAATCCAACACAATAACGCAAAGCGCGCTCTAGCGGAGTAATGTTTTATCACAGTGAGATAAGTGTTTTTATTATTTTGCAATATTATTTTCTTTTAAAAAATGTTCTGACCTACTAAAAAATAAGATATTGAATGAAAAAGGCGTTAAAAACAAAAAAATAATGTGCGATGGCCGAGAATCGAACTCGGATCAACTGCTTGGAAGGCAACTATGCTGACCATTACACCACCAACGCCAGTTGTCGGGATGAGCTAAGAAGCATTTATATGTTACTTCAAAACTTTGACTAGATCAAATGAACTTTAATCGGTGGTGGGGGTACCCGCATTTTCGTTTCGGTCATGAGTCGGTTTTACTCCGGTCCTCGAAATTGCATGACGCGCGTAAAGAAGTTTCACTTCAAAAATAATCGAATGGAAAAATAAATTTTAGGTAGGCACTATATCGCTTGTCTAGAATTGAAAATTATATTTTTAATAATATTGTGTTTACAAGAGTGTTTCCTGCGCTATTTATTTATCGTCTATAGGTAAGTACTTGTTTGTTCGCCGCTGAAGGGTATTTATGACGTCGTTCCCGACGAGTGTTTATCTGGCGTCTTGTACAGATTATTATATCTGCCAAAACGTGTAATTATCAGTTGTTTAGCATAATAACAAGACAGGCCAGAGTCCGTCACTAGACCGACACACCTCCACAACTAATGACGTCTGACTGATGAAATAACTGCCTTAGTGTATTCAGAAGCTGAAAATATTATTGTCGGACATGATTACGTTTTAATGTGTAGCATAAATTGGATATACTTATCATATGAATCATTTTAACTATTTTTAAAACTTGGTTACATTACGAGGAGCGACAAATGCATGATTTCCCGACTGAGCGGATGGTGAAGTTTGATTTAATAGTTAAACTTATTGATTGGACAGCCAGAGAAAAACTACTGATAAAAATATTATTAATTTATTAACAATTTCTTCAAATTATTGATTAGAGGCACTCATGAATGAATGAATTGATAGGTTTCCCAATAAACTTTTAGTAAAATTCGAACCTATTATCACGATGCCGGAACACGTGTTAATAAAAATCATAATTACCGCATTTCGTCTTTGTATATTATCATGGCAAATACAGGTGCATGATCACGTGTTCCGATATGTTTGACATTTATTAAAACTATATCAGGAAACGGCCTGCAATCCCATTTTTAACTGGATTACCAATAATTTGAAGAGATTTTTAATAAATTAGCAGTACCTACTCATTAAGCAAAATAACATTATATACACATTAACTGATGCATTTTCACGCTATTATGACATATCGAGGTAGGTATATAGGTACTGAATTGCACAGATATTCAAATTATTTTAATGATTTTTCGAGCACATGCTTCCCCCGGGCTAAAATCTGTTAACGTTAAATTATTATTGCATTACGCAAAAACAAGACGGAGAAACAATTACTTTCCAAAAGGTAAGTATGTAGCGGCCTACAACAAGATCAATTATTCTGTTTTGAATATTATTTGTTTGCATTATTTTTTTGCTGCCATACTACAAGGAAACCTGCATGTCATCGAAAAAAGTTGCCAGGACAAAAAACTGCCGAAATTAAACGTAATTTTTTTTCGGATAACAACTTTTTTATAACTTCACTTTGACGGTATCTAAAAGATTCCAACGAAAAAATGCACATCATATGGTTTGCAAATGTTCCAAGAAATCTCTCTTAATGAAGGTTTAACTGATTTGAGTGTATTACTTTAAATGGTGGGCGGTTAGCTAATGTTTTTATTCGTAATTATAAAGCTCTGCGTTTACCAAGAAGAAAAACTATTTCCAAGAACGCAGTAAGCCGAAATCAAAGTTACTCGGTGTAGCCATTGTAATATATTCTACATATAAATCAAACAAAGAGTTTAGATTTTTTTTAAACTATTCTTACCACATGCGAGATGATGAAAACTATGTCTCCATGAACCTTCAAATCTCGACCAACGCAGAGATATTAGAGTCCTAGTAATGATTTATAAAATAATTCACAATTTTATTGATAGCCCGTATCTATTATAAAATATTGATTTCAAATAATGTCCATTAAGAGTGACTCGATCTCCGGGCACAATTTATATTATTAAGAACAATGCTAATTATCTTGAAGATGCATTTATAAGAAGCTGTAGCACGTTTAATAGATTATGCCCAGACATCGATTTGTTTAACACAAACCTCGCTAAATTCATAACATTTGATCGAATATGTCAGGTAACTTATTATTTTATAGATATGTTTTTAAGCACTTTTTCTTATTTTACCTGTTTTTCAGTTGGATTGGAATAAAATAAGTTTGAGAGCACAATTGAATAACACCAATTTCTCATATATATTTTTAATTGATACTCATTCCATGTTTAAACATAAATCTATAAAATATTTATAAAAACACATTTAATACCTTTGAGTAGTTGCACTTTATCAGAACTGCTTATATTACATTGTTATGTATACTAAACTGTTTTGTACATTACATTTTTATGTATATTACATCGTTTTGTATATTATATTTTTATATATATTACATTATTCTGTATATTACATTATTATGTATATTACACTTTCATTTATATTACATTGTTATGTATATTACATTTTGTGGATTTTACATTGTTATGTATATTACATTTAGTGTATATTACATTGTTAAGTATATTTTTATTTGGTATAGTTGGTTTTTTTGTCGTCATTTTATTGGTCAATGATATAAAAATTCCTAACACTTTTAAACATAAATGCATAAAAACTATTCATAACTCAAATAAAAATAATCTAAATGATTAATTCTACTAGATAATTTTTATTTGTATTTAATAATCTAATAGAATCAATCATTTAAGTTGGAAACATTACAAGAAATGTATTTATTTATATTGCACAGAGCAAACTTACTGATATAATTTATAAAAAATCTGGTCAAATTATTTTTATTCCTCTTAAAAGTGCAGAACTGCAGGCCTTAAAAAGTGATTTGACAGATTTCCTTGCATTATGATGATGTCGGAACACGTGTTCATAAAAATTCTAATATTTTCGCATTTCGTCACTATATCTATCAGGATAAGCGCAGCTGCGTGAACACGTATTCCGACATATTCTGAATGTACCAATATTTAATTAGGAAATGGCTTGCCAGCACGTTTTTAACAGGATTTTAATAAATCAGCAATACTCTTTTTTCTCCGTGTGGTGATGGGTATTTTTTCTCCGTGTGGTGATGGGTATATGACTTTCCACCTCTCGGATATGTTACCAGATTATTTTAAATAAATCTGTAATTAGTTTATTGTAAACTGTAACATCGTGGTGATTCTGTAATCTTTTAAAATTGAAATGATATTATGTACCTAGTGACCTAGTGTATAAATATCCCATCGATTTCTAAATATTATTTTAAAATTAAATTAGATTAAGTATTACAAAAAGGTAGAAACTAAAAGCGACTACTGGGTGTTTCCTCATTTTCGCCGAAGTCACTGACCGATTCGAATAACTCCTCTTCGGACCAATATATAACAAGGACAATTTATTTATGTAACAATATAACCTAACAGCGAACAGCTTACGCACGCGAAGTTCCACGGTTTATAACTCGTAAACTTACAGTAGGTACCTATCCTAAACCGCAATCAATTTTCGAACAGCCATAAACTGAATATAAAAAACGAATGGCACAACCGGAAGGCGCTATAAACCAGTCGTCTCTTCTCCCTCCCCCGCTCCCTGTGGATATTCATCTGTGGAATTCTTCTAAGTGACTCACGTGGACGACTGAACCAGAGGTGGTTCGTAAAAAAATAGTAACTGAACGTGTAAATAATAATATATTGGTGACATTTTGGGACACTTTGGGAAGTTACACGTATTCTGTTCAGTCGAAGGTAGAAATGTATAATTTACCCGTCTTTTTTTAATCTATAGCATGACAGAAAACAGCTAATCTTGGTGAACTTCAGGTAATAGTTGTTATTCAAACAAAACCGTTGTTTACAGAAATCGTACAGAAAAATCTCATACAACAAATAGTGTGTTATATAACATACTAACATGTTCTCTTACATAACACAATTCTTGATAATGTGTCATCAATAAAAAATGACATGTAGTAAGTATCAACGAAATGATACATACAAACTGGCTAAAAACAAACACCCTTGATAATAAACATGTTATAAAATTTACACAACTGGCAAACAAACATTTACCATACACTAATGGTTGTTTATCACTTGTGTAAAATTTAAAACACGTTTATTATGGTAAGGCCTAAATAATAATATAACTCAAATATAAATATAACAGCGTCTAGGGTTTATATTTCCTAACCTACTCAAGTAGATATCGACCATCCAAATTCAATGATACAAGGCGATGCACTACGTCGTGTAATATTTTTAATCCAGCCGCTATCAATAACACACCTTACGTAGAAGGCGATAAGGCTTAAATTCCCGCTTAACACCATCCCTCAGTTTTTATTTATGCAAGAAAAAAACATGGCCAAAAAGTGCCTTTTATTTTATTTTGTGGATGTTCAGGCACAAATATTTAAATGTTTTTCGATCATTTTATAAATAACTTAAATCGCCACATTATACAATAAAACCATAACCGAAAATGGGTTCGTAAGTAGGAGATTTTGAACTTTAAAGCAGTTTTCATAGGCCTTATACATTATTTTTTTCTGGGCTTATAAAAAAACTTATCTAAAAAAGATTCCATTATTGCAAAGGCCAGGATGTATTCTACTCGCAGTATTTAATTAAAGCATCTGAAACATTTCTAGGCGACAAAATTTTCAAACCAAAAACACATGATTTTGCATTACTGCGTATTGCATCGCCTTAATAGATTTAGAAGCGTCCACGGAGAAAACTTACTGATATAAAATACATTTGGTACTGTATTCATATATAATCATATGTAAACGCCCCTAAAAAGGGCGTTAATAAAGTAATAAAGTTTGAAAACCCTTAAGTCAACATCTTAAAGTCAATGCAACAAGAATTGTTAATACCTTCGTTCGCCTTCATTACATTATTTACAACTCCTGTTTTTAACGGTGGATGTAAAAGTGGCTGGTATAATAAACAAGCAGTGGTGTGATTACCAGTAATTATTTAAATCATCGCTATCGGCAGCCGTATATTATATGTAATGTATATTTTTTAAAGATTTTATTAAAATGTTGTAATTTTCTAAGAAATAATAATTTGTTCAAAACCGTTCGAAGCATTTTTTTTTGTTAAAGCGAAATGGTTTTTTTTCTGAATTTCCTTGGTAAACACAGGAAGTTATTACTACTTTTCTTAATATTTGCGGGGCGCATTTAAAGCGAATCCTTGGTGGAGTATTTAGTTAGATAAATACACAGTGCACGCATTCTGTCGCGAGTTAATTGTTGTTGAAATGGGTTAAACGATAAATGCAACAGTTGTAAATTATTGCACTAATGTGGGTAAGTACCCATATCAATCTAAATCACAATGAATGCTGTTTCGAAATAATTGCTCGAACACGTACGACAACGCTGTTCCTACAAAAAATATACAAATTTGATTTGAAACGACGACGAACATAAAAATCAAAAAGTAAAATGGTCGTACAGGTTGACAATTAAAAAAGTATTCTAGCTCAAATCATGTTAAATAGATAAGAAAAGAAAATTTGTGAAAGATGATTGTGATGTCTGAAGATAAGTACATCTATTATTGCCCATAACCGGCTAAATAAGTAGGTCCTAATTCAGCTTGATTGATAGGGAAAAGCCGTCATTTCACCTACGTGGCAACATTGCTAATGGCCGGCGTTTCAGAAGCGGTAAAACTGACGTTTCACCATGAAGGGGGTGACAGATTACGCTATAAGTTCAAAGCGTTTTATATAACTCCATATTGCTCGCCATACAATCCCATACAGACCTGTCACGCCATAAAGATGATGTGTCATAAGAGTGGGCGTGGCGACGATATGCGCTACGATCTGCTAGCCAGGCTATATTTTAAAATTATACGACCCCCTCTCCTGTCATTGTCAAAACAATTTACGGAGCGCCGTAATTACGCGGCTGTCATCTGTCAAAGTGACAGATCCCATACAAGGAAATGATATTCCGTGGCACTTCCCCCATTGATCTGATCCCCTCTTCTGAGGAAGATTATAGCGTAGTGTGCCACCCCGGCATGTAATACCTTCGTAAATGCCACGCCCAATTTATGCGCGCATAATATAGCGTAATGTGTCTAAGTCTTTATGTTTCCGTATTTTTTATATAATTCATTCTCTCGTGTAAGGCGAAGCAATTAAAATTCAAGTATTGATCGATGTATTATTATCTTAGGAAATACGAATAAAGATGCAGCGATTGATTCTTGGAATCTCATCGATATTATTAATTGACGTTGATTAGTACCTTTCAAACCCAGGTAATAATACATCCCACTTTAAGATCGCAGATTTTTATTAATTCCTTTGTTCTTACACCAAGGTACAACAATAAATTACGAGTTCATAATCGAGGAGATTTGTAATTTGTAATAAATTATTTCGGCTCGGATATTAAAAACGATAAAAGGCTGCTAGTCAAAAATAGATAAACTTGTCGAATTCCGCCTCACGGTTAAGATAATAGAATTATAATATTTTTGGTTAATACGGAATATAGCTTTTTTAAATTTGGACTTAGCACTATTATTACGGAAGAGACGAAAAAAAAATTACAATCTATATATTAATTTTGTTGGGAAAGCAGCAAATGTCATATTTGATTTTCTATGAAATGAGAGAATAACTGTATAGCAATGGAGCATGGCGTAGATGAATTAATTTTATATTTTTGAAAGTGTATATTTTTTCGTTTTCCCCGATATAAAAAGTAATTTTTCGTAATAATGAAACTAAAACCAGGTATTCAAAAAAAAAATTGGTTTATTCGTGAAGCGGAATTCGACAAATTTACTCGAAAATGTTAGTGTTTTTTTTGTTTTGCAAAGTATGTTGTATGATATTTCCTAGTTAGTTTGATATATTATAATAGATGGCTTAAAGTCAATACATTGCATCTCCACTTTATCTAAACTCTCATAAGAACCCAAAACTATATGTAAAAATATTGAATCTCGCACATTAGTTTGTTGTTTTACGTAGACGCGTTCTTACTGAAAAGATTCCTGAAACTGAAGGAGTGTTCCTTTGTTCATTGTTTTGAATTGTTCACATGATGACAATCCAGAGAAATCAAATAAAGTGAAGCTGGGCTTAGCATGGGTTGGACGCTGCTATTTAACTCGTTGTAGAATAGTTTATTATTAAATGAATCCATGTATCTACTATCTACAAATTCGATTAACATGTTTGTAATCGAAACATTTTAATAGCTTATTGTTTGAATTTAATCGTTTTCATAATTGCACTGCGCAGTTAGGAATGTTAGGATTGTGAGTAGTATCGTAAGAGTAAATTCACTTCGAAAGAATAGTGTCGTAAACTACCAAAACATATCCCAAAACATTTTTTCAACAACATGAAACTTTCCGCTTCATTTATCGTTCATTTTAAAATTTACCTTCTTTGTTATGTGTACCTTCCTCGATTATAACGAAAATCAACAACTAGTTTTGAAAACTATAATATTACCACGTAAGCGACTATTTATTATCCTTTTTAACTCAACCGTTTGTAATTTCACTAGCACGGAGAAAACTTACTGATACAAAATATTGCCACTTTATAAAAAAAAAAATCAAATTATTCCTTTTCCTTACTCGTTAAAAGCGGAACTGCAAACCTTCAACGAATGAATTGAAAGATTTCCTAATAAACTATCAGGAAACCCGAATGTGTTCTGGCGATATCGGAACACGTGGTCATAAAAAATCTAATATGTTCGCATTTCGTCATTATATAATAACAGGAAAAACGTAGCTGCATATGCAATTTCTAGTCCCTGTATCTAGTTCAACATTTTGGGCACACAGGGTTTTATTTAATTCAGGTATAGTCTTATTATAATAAATCAGTTTCTAACATTTCGATTACTTATTCACGATAGAGAAAAACTATATAATTTTAAAAAATCGTACCCGATACTTTAGTTTAGTAGATACCTATATGGTGTTGTTTGAGTTTTTTTAGTTTAGTAGATACCTATATGGTGTTGTTTGAGTTTTTTTAGTTTAGTAGATACCTATATGGTGTTGTTTGAGTTTTTTTTAGTTTAGTAGATACCTATATGGTGTTGTTTGAGTTTTTTTAGTTTAGTAGATACCAATATGGTTTTGTTTGAGTTTTTTTTTAATATTTAAACAAATAACTTTATATCCTAATATTTAGCGTAAATATCTTTAACTAAGCTTTTAACATAATTTTACATACAGATAGGTTGGTACCTATTATTATATTTTCAGTTCAATGCAATTCAGTTTATTATTTTTTTTTTAATTACAAAACTGTTAATTTTGATACGGTTTTAAAACCCATTTGGCCACAAATAGTCTTACTTAAAAAGAAACAGTGGGTATATTAACTATACTAGTAATAAAAGAACTTGCCTTTTAAAGACAGCTTTGTTGATGCTAAAAATGTTAATATTCGAATTGATTAAGTCACTAAAATTAAAATAAGATATATTTATCTAATACACTGTCTAGATTGCATTTAGTTCAAGGTGAATCTTGCGATCATACATAAAGACAGCAGCCAATTAAAAAAATTGCAGTGAGAAAAATGAAGGCAATGTCGGTAGTTTTTATTCGAAGAATGATATAGTTAAATATGACCGAAGGAGATATGGTCCCATTAGCTCAGTTGGTAGAGCGGTGCCCCGGCAAGTCAAGGGTCCTGGGTTCGAGACCTAGATGTGACCGTAAAGTTTTCTGATTTTTCTGTTTCAAATATTCGTTTCGGAATTGCTAATATTGTCTTCAATAAACAAATAATTAATATCGAATTTAAAACATAACCGAGGGAAATGGTGAGATAAATATTTACACAACTTTAGTTCAATAAACACCAGTCGACTTCCTCTCAGCTGTAGTTAAAAAAAAATAAACCGCATGTCAAACTACACATTCAGTTATAAATTTGGCACATCCTATAATAATTAATTCATAATTTTTCCAACGAAATACTCGTGGGTCAATGACTGCTCCCAAATTCCATTGAACGCCAATAGTTACCTCTTTGTCCTTGCCATAGATCGTCAACATTTTGTCGGAAAAACAATTAAAAGTGTGTTTTCTAAAAGCATCCGCTTCATTGAATGGTTTCCATTGAAATTCATTGTGTATTTGTATGCAGCAATTCTGTGATGTTGATTTAAAATTGCGAATCGATAACGTAATAACGTGACGGATAATAAACAAGTACGTATTTACTCCGTAGTTCTATTACGTGGTGCCTTCAGTCAATTATTGCAAAACATATATATAAACAAAACTTTGAAAACATACTATAGCTAATTAACTATACTGTATTTGAGTATCATTGGTTTAAATTGCCAATATTGTAGTACTAGTAAACGAGCATGATAAAATGCCTAGTATTAGCCTATTTGCTGAACAAAATTGTCTTGACGGTGTTGACCGTCGACGTAAAAAAACTACTTTACTATTTGCTATAACATGCTCAAAATACCATGTATTTAGGTACTTATAAAAAATTTAACTTGTCCATGATATATAATAAACATTATTCCGTTTTGTCAGCCTATTCAAGCACGTTTTTTTATTCAGTACTTAATTAATTTCATATTATTTTCACTATTTAATACATTTATATATTTTAAAATGTCTAAATTAAAAATAAAAATAAACGGTTTTACTGAGGACTAAACCTTCCTACCCAGGTACAGCAGAAGTCACAAGTCTAACAACTTCGCCAAATGCCGATCGGGTAGGACCGAAAGATTTGCATTCTTTCCTTACCGAAAACAAAAGGGAAATTCAAATAGATATATTTAAAAAACGATCTCAAACTTGGAAGGAAAATCGCGAAATTCTTTACTAACATTAACTACCTCTGGATTCATTGTCGAGAGCCTTACCCTATAACTAGTTGAATAAATGTTTTTTTTTGTTAAAAACGAGACTGCAAGTCGCTTCCTGATAAAGTGTAAATTCATACACATCTGCGTGCGTCTTAATAAAATATCATGACGTAATGCAAAAATGTTAGAATTTTCATGAACACGTGTTCGTACATCGTGACAAAACATTGATATTTTACGTAAAGTTTATTAGGATAACTATCAATTCATTCGTTAATGGCCCACAATCCCGTTTTTTACAGGTATACAAATAATTTGAGAAGATTCTTAATAACTTATTAATATATGTTTGTATCATGTAGTTTTCTCCGTGTACAGCATTTTTACTACTAATTAAAAAAATTATGCCGAATTTAAAAATGATTTATTATTTGTTGTCGTTAGAAAAATAAATTTAAAAAAAAAAACACAATACGTAACTACTTATATTAAAATGTGAGTAGCATTTGATAAACTGTTGCACAAATAAAAAGGCGGGAATGACAGTTTTGGAAATTAGATATTTCTTGCAAATTATCAGTTACTATAAAATAAAAATGTTAATAAACGACAAAACAATGTCAAAATTGACTACCAATGCCTTTTTCGACATTAAATAAGCCCCATTCACAAGCGCAAGTGTTAAATAAATAAATTATGCAAGGAAAAAAACTGATAAAATTTGCAAAGAACCACGTGCTCATTCGTCACTGACAAGTGAACCTTTATCTACTTTAACAAGTAATATAATTCAAACACGTTTCTATTACAATGTGACGACTAACGGACAGTCGCTTACAGCAGACATAATACAAAGCGTGACTTAAATGTATGACCCTTTTGAGACGTAAAGCTTTCGATGTTTTCCTTTTTACTCGAAAGTAAAAAACGCGGGAGCTTTCGAAAATAATTTAATCGAGATGTTCGAAATAGAATGCTCCATACAATCAAATATCTGAAGTAAATATAAATACCGTTTCAGACGGCACTTAAATAATGTTTTTTTCCGAAATACATAAAAAAATGCCATTATCGAAAGTTAGAGTTATAAATATTATTTTGTATTGTCATTGAAACATGGATTGATTGATAAGAAATAAAATAGTTTGATAACAGAATTAAATAAAGCGTTTTTCTACGAAAGTTTTTATCACATTATAGAATATCTTTAGGAGTGTAATTTTGAAGTTTAAGAATTCAATCAAATTGCACAAATGAATTTTCACAAAATTTTATGTAGTTTTTTTATGCGTTCAATTCTCTAATATTAAATTAATAAATTAAATAATACACACCTTCTGAGAATCCTGAAGATTTGTGAAATTGAATTAAACGTATTTTACACAAATTTTGAATGAAATAAAATTTAAACTCTAATTAACTTAATAATGTTAAGGATCAAAGATTTCCAAGATTAGTTTAAAACTCCTGAAAATATATATTATTTTTAATGGTATTTTTATGAAATAATCAGGAGTACAAACCAGAGAAAAGAAAAGTTTTTTTTAATGTTTGTTTATTAATAAACTTCGAGAACTTTAAGAGCAGAGCAAACGTGCAAAAGCGACCGTCTCTGACTGAAACTCTAAACCGACTGTGAAGCATAAATACTGTGAACTGTGAAGTAACTTACTGAAGGAAAAGTATAAAGAACCGATTTAGAATAGCATATTGGTCGGTGGTAGTGTGGTATGGTTGCGTGGTGGTTTAGTGCGATGGTGGCTGTGTGCGTGAGATGCAATTGCGACAGAAGATCATACGTCGTGGATGCAGCACGGTATAATGACCCTTAGCGGTGCGGATCGGCGCCCACTTGCGGTGAAAATACTGTGAAATCGAGCGCCGCGGTTGGCAACGAGACACAACGTTAAAAGAACGTAATACATTTCGTAGCATATATTTTTAGTTTTACATTTTACCAATTGGAAAAAAATTCGGGAATCTGTTTTTATTAAACTGAATCGGGAGAAGTAATAAGTAATAAGCTATTAAAAAGACTCTCTATGTACACATACCAACCAAGGTCGCGAGTCATCAATATTAAGAAATATAACTTACGTTAGACTTTGTTAGTAAACGAGGAACGACTTGGCGTCAACGACGCGATCTTTGCCTGGAATGAACAAATTTTTAGAAAGGTTTTTTAACAAAATTACCCGATATTCGCATTTCGAATCCACATAGGGTATCACACACACCACTGGGGATGGTTGAAACAGTTTTACTTTAACTGCGTGTAGTAGTGTCTTTTGTATTTACAGGTAAGATATTTTTACAAGTTCAATTATAATCTATCTAGTTAGCAAATAAAATTTGTTGTGCAATGAGAATAATTTGTGTGACCTCTTTATGTAATTTTAGTTGAAAAAATATCATCGGACAGCAAAATGATATTCACATTTTTATTCCAAATATGCCCAGTAATCGCTGGTTAACATCCTTTCGGTGCGTTCTGTTACACCATGAATAATATGTGTACTGGACGTGTATCCTCACAAGACTTTATATTTAGGCGCTGGTCCCAAACCATGTCTTCAACCTACGAGAATGGTATTTTACGATGATGATAATTGTAAATTCTGCTGATGATGATGATAGTTGTGGTGAAATTCTGCCTCCCGTACCCAGCACTTGGTAGATGGCAAGCACTGGATTTGCTTCGCCCCTGCTCGCCTCTGGCACTTGGTAAGCACCGGAAGGTTTGGAGCAGGTACTAGGCGAGGTAAGGCAAAAACTTTGTTGAGTAGTAAAGATGAACTGATTTATTTTAAGTTATTTCGCTGTTTATATCCTATTCGGCCGGCGCGACATTTGGCTGCCGGCTGAAAAACGGTGGGGAAATCTGTCCCCGCTAGAGAGGTATAGTATAAGCGGATAAGTTTGCTTGCCGAAGGCAGTCGTTTAAATTTGCTGTTTACAAAAGATTTTACAGGCTCACCTGTATAATATAAACAGTGTTTAATATTATGACGTGTAATACAAGGTGTATCTTGACCACTAGATTTTTAGTTTGTCAAGATACATAAGAAATGTTTGTTAATGTACAATGAAAATTTGATCCTTAAGCGACCAAATGTCTAGATAGTGTAAATTTGGTGTTCGCCAAGGTTCGCCGTAGCATAGCGCTCCGAATAGGTAAGATTCACTATGCTACGAGTTTCCCGGATTTTCGTAAATGTAAATTTTATGACAGAAATAGTGAACTTTGTATTATGAATTTTATTTATTTATTTAAACGCCATAAAATGGCTTTTACAATTGAATGATACATCGAAATATATGTGTTCAAAAAATATTATTGCAAATGATACAGTTGTTAATAGAAGTTCAGCGAGACAATACATAATTACACGAAATATCTACTAGTATAATAATAGTTGAATGAATACTAGGTTTGTATAAGACCTGACATAAATCGAGGTATGAGGTGTTTATGATAATAGATAGTATATAAAATTAAGTTAATATAAAATAAATTCTATTAAGGTATGTAATGTTATAATAACAGAGAGTATTTTATTAGAATAGAATATTAATATGTATATTTTTTTTTACTAACAAAATTTTTGATACATATACAATTCAGGTACATATATAGTAATATAGAATGAAAGAGTAACAAAAAAATCCCACAAAGGCGAAGCCTGAGCGTGGGTATTATAGTGTAAGGATAAAACAGTGGTGTTTAATAGTATATTAAGTATAAGTGGATAAACAGGTCTTTAAAACACGCGCGATTTTTCGAGCACGACGGCGTAGCCGAGTGCTCGAAATAAAGCAAGTGTTTTAAAGACCAGTTATCCACGAATACTTTACGCTATTTTTTTTATTGGTACACTTTGAAAACATAAATATTGATATTATTATTAAAAATTTGGAAATAAGAACTATTAATGAATTCGTGATGTGACATCACAATATCTTGTTGTCATGGAAATGAAAAACACAAACATTATTTAAAATATTCCTGTCAGATTTATAGTTAAAAGTTGACATAGACTTCACATTTTGTTGATTTGTTGATGTTGCCATGGTAACTTTAAAAAACGCGCGTTCCATAAAGTGCGATTTAAAAATGCTAGAGCGTACTTTAAATGAGTAAAAAAGGGCACCAATAGAAAAAAATAATTTTTTTTTAAACTTGTAAAAAGTATCTATAGAGATCAATGTGATTGGTTTTTTTTACAGAAGTTTCTATTTTTTTTTAATTACTTGTTTACATGTATAATCTAGCAAAATATTATAATAGAATAATTAGTAGTGAGTTTATTGTTACCTTAAAAATCAATTCTACTTTGAATAGCCAGACAGGTATCGCAATTTGGCTTTAATAATTATGGCTGTCAGCAATTTAATGATACTTTTGGATAAGAAATAATATTTTTTAATAAAATAATTCGTATGATTGTTAACACTATAAGATATCTGGAGTAAATAGTTTAGATGTAGTGAAATATGATATAGGACCCACCCAGAAGAATTTTATAATGCCTAACATTGATTTTTGTGATTGAGGTATGTTATTATAGCCTTCTTATAACTCTATTCTGTGCAGTTGAATACATCTACTACTTCTGAGAAAACATTGCCAACTGCTATATGTGATGTGTACCAGAGATGTGCTTTATTTCAAATAAATCCATTTCAAATGGAAATGCAAAATGCAAAATGGGTATTTTCCATTTTGCATTTTAAATGCTTTTCTAAAAAACATTTTGCATTTTGCATTTTAAATGCTTTTCTCAATGCATTTTCCATTTTAAATGCTTATTTGCAACATTCTTCCTACTATCTCCACTCATCTTTTTTTCATAAGCCCCAAATATCAGTCGGTCCTCAACCTCGCGATGAGAGATAATTTACATTTGTCAAGTTGCTCCCTGGTAGGAGCCCTGGCAATTGAGTAATACCATTACAAAAAAATACTGATTCAAATAGGTACTGAACATGGGGCCATGACGCTGTAATATTAAATGTTAGATATCAGTTTCTATGTTTTTACGTTGGCAACATTAGTCCCGCGCAAATTTTTTGTGGTTTCATATTATCTAGTAGTGGTGTTTTTGGATTTATCATCGTGTAATATGTTTGTTCTACATTGATGTCCATTATTAAATGACAAAATTGTTTAAAAATTCTATAATTATTTTAATTGTTTGACCTTAGAAACCATTTTGCATTTTCAATGCATTTTGAAAATAGGTATTTTGCATTTTGCATTTGAAATGCTTTTCTAAAACCCATTTAGCATTTTGCATTTTGAAATGGAAAAGTTTTGACCCATTTCCATTTTGCATTTCAAATGGTTTTGGGTACCCATTTTGCACATCTCTGATGTGTACACAGTGTACAGGGAACGTTTCATACAAATGAATAGTTATTATGGATCCATATCCATGAGCGTAAATAAAATAAGTAATAGTGCTGAAAACGAGGAAAAATTATCGGCCACGCAAAAAACGCATGTTACGTCCATTACAGCCAGCGGACCGCCGGCTACTACTGACAATTGCGCATCGTAACACGGTAAGCGAAACCGTATACCTCTCTTGCTTACTACCTTACCGATCGGTAAATTATCAACGCTGGATTTTTTTCTCAATTTTTCACAAAAACAACAAAAAAACATTTTTTCTGTTGCGTTCGATAAATACTTATGTATTTGAAATTATTATATATACTATTTGAATTACTATATTATTTTATAGAATTTCTTTGTAAAATAAAAATATCCCAGCATAGAAAATTGCCAACCATCAAAAATATAAATGTTTTTATAAAAATATCCCAACCCATTTTACGGCCAACTTTCCGAAAAATTTTCTATACTTAGCGAAAATTTATAATTTTTTTTTTCTGAAACACAAAAACTTTAAAAGTGGAACATTTCACGTAATTTAAAAAAAATTACCGATCCAATTACCCAGAAGAATTTTTTTAGAAAAATCATTATTTCTAATATCACAAATTTACAAACGTGAAAAATACAAAACTTGGAATAACAAGGACAAAATCAAAAATTGACTAGAAAAATGAAAAAAAATTTAGCACACAAAAATCCACTATCTAAGCTTTAATAAATTGGGAGAAGCCAGTCAAAAAGCCACTTGCAGGACCCAGCAGTAAAAAAAAACCGTGGCAGCGGGTTTATATCTGCTAGTTTTCCAATGCATAAACGTATTGCTGAGAAACACATAAAATATGAACTCTGTGTTTAGTATAAACAGATGACAGCACTGGCAATGAAATGTCTGAATAGCTTTGTATAAATTTATAAAACGCACGTCGAAGGATACTCCTGCAACAGATAGAGACGAGAATTCGCAGGTTGTAGAGAATGTGGGCTCGCATGACGCGGCGAGCTGATTGGCTTAACCGGCCAAGCCCCCAGCGAAGTGTCATGGCGCCCAAGGAAAACCGCGGCAACGGCGCAAGCTTTGAACCAAGCCATGCCACGTGATGTGTAGTGTGGAGACAGAGACGTGAGGGTAATCCGCCGAGCCCGAGCCCAAGGCCTCGCATTCTTTCCGTGAATATTGAGTACTAAAGTGTCTAACTACTAATACTAATACATCTGATCACATCTAACACATACATATTGTGATTTGTGATTAGGTTAAGGCCCCGTAGTAAGCTTTCATGTATAGTTTGAAAGGGAGATATATTAATACGAATGTTAGAGGAAGCGCGCTACTAACCGCCCGAATTTGTACAAATTATATCAAAAATGCAAGGTGGTTCTGCCCCGGGGTTCGACGGTAAAAAGTATTATTTAAGCATAAATTTTCTTTTATTTATGTTTATATTTAAAAAATTAAATGAAAATTTAATTTAATTAATAAATTCAAGCTTATTCACATCGTATAATATGAATCATTTGTAGAAACATATACTATTACATCGAGATACATCTGGTCGAATGTAGCGATTCTCAAGTGTGCGCATCGTTGTTACTTGGAAGTAAATTATGAACACTTATAAAAGTGTCTTAACTAAATACGTAAACAAAATATTCGACTCTGAAAATAGAAGAATTTTTTTTTTGCCGAATTTGGGCTTCGCAAATTTGTTCATAACGTGGCGAGTAATTTGCGCTCCCATGTAAAAATGTCTATTCATTCAAAAACAGATTTTACTTTTAAGAACTAAATGGTGATATTAAAATGCGAGATGCCTATATACTGTCAGATTGATTTATTGACGAATCACAGTCAGCTTTACCCCCTTCGTTCTTCAACAGTTGATTTTACCCCTCACCTTTAATTTCTAGTCTATATATTCTTATGTCTGTGGTACTATGCCTTTGTCCACTCTTTGCTTATCTACGGAATCATAGGCTGGGGAGGATCCTATAAAAACAATCTAAGCTCTTTAAGTTTCACAAAGAATCATCATAAAAGTAATACTAAAAAAAATTCTACCTTTAACAGAATCACTTTTCAAATTGTTTCCAGTACCAAATGTCAATTACATATTTAAGTAAGCTTCTATTGTAAAAATGTGCATAAAAAAATAACACAGAATACCAAGAATTTTACAAACTAATGAGAAATAGAAATCAATTTATTTCACCTAATTTTAAAACAACACTAATGCAAAACTATTATATTTATCAAGCCATAAAAAACAACAATAATCTCCCTTTTGAACTGCGCTGTATTGTCAACCAATCAGAACAAATAAATTGATCAAAAAATAAAGATAAAAAACTTAAATTAAACATTACATTGATAAATCAATATTCCATACAAAAATATTATTATAAATTATAACATAAAACTGTAATGTAACATGTAAGAATCGTGGCTCCCTTATCAGGCACAAGAACTTTTCTTTTCTGATAAGGTATACATAACCAATGATGATCTAAAATGTTTAGGAAAATGTAATTGATGCATAGTATAGGTACTATACTTTGTTGAAATGTGAGATGTACTATTTTTAGCTGATTTTATATATTAATTATAAATATGATTAATTATATCCTATGCACCTATGAAGGGTAGCATTTATTTTTGGATATTTTATACCACTCAAATAAATAGTGTTAATAACATACATATTTTATATTATTTTATTATTTGTATTCACATTTTTTTTAAAGAAAGACAATCATTCCTGGGTTACGAATAACCTGACAATATTTGAAAATCTCCTACTACCACCACAGTAAGCTGAAAATGTTGGTCGTGTTGGGATAGAGGACTTGCCAGCCGAGGAATTGAACACACTACGCCTGAGTGGGACCCAAGCGCGATGTTAACTCGGCCACCGACCGAGTTGGGTAGGAATTATATATTATTATTTATTTAAAATTAACCCCACACTGGATGAGCTGAGAAAATTGTTTAGAAAAATAGTGGGTCTTCTTTAAGGAAATGAAGTCGAGGAAGTTTTGGGAAGGTAAAAGGTATGAGGGTTGGGTAGGAATGCAGGAATCAGTATGTTCAGGAATGACGGTGTATGGATATATCCCTACCATTTCGGCGCAAGGCGATGGGTCGAGATACCAGTTGGAGAGTTGAAAGGGTCTCCCCAAACCAGCCTCTCCCGATCTGACACGCCACGCAGCTGGTGGACAGGCGCATGCTGAACACACCTCACTCGGTGAACCTGAACACCACTGCTAAATTACCGAACGCGACGAACCACTTGGTGTGACCTAAATTACCGAACGCGACGAACCACTTGGTGTGACCTAAATTACCGAACGCGACGAACCACTTGGTGTGACCTAAATTACCGAAGGCGACGAACCACTTGGTGTGACCTAAATTACCGAACGCGACAAACCACTTGGTGTGACCTAAATTACCGAACGCGACGAACCACTTGGTGTGACCTAAATTACCGAAGGCGACGAACCACTTGGTGTGACCTAAATTACCGAAGGCGACGAACCACTTGGTGTGACCTAAATTACCGAAGGCGACGAACCACTTGGTGTGACCTAAATTACCGAAGGCGACGAACCACTTGGTGTGACCTAAATTACCGAACGCGACGAACCACTTGGTGTGACCTAAATTACCGAACGCGACAAACCACTTGGTGTGACCTAAATTACCGAACGCGACGAACCACTTGGTGTGACCTAAATTACCGAAGGCGACGAACCACTTGGTGTGACCTAAATTACCGAACGCGACAAACCACTTGGTGTGACCTATTGCAGAAACGTTAGTTATCCAATAGATCAGAGGTTCCCAAACTTTTTTGTGTCGTAGACCCCTTGGCATGTTTTTCTGTTTTTGGTAGACCCCCTACTTACCTGATATTGATTTTTTTATAAATTTCTAACTGTAGTGAAGTTTAGTGTTAAAAACTTAAAGTAAAAACACATGTTCAGTTTTATACATTTATTAATTGAATTTAAATTAAAACTAATCAAAATAAAATTTTGTATCTGTTATATAAAATAAACGTAACATAAAATAAATTAAGCAACAAGTAAATGTTTTTAGTGGGAAGGATGAACCTGATGCTTTAATAATAAATTATCAACATTTGGCGTCAATTTTGTAAGGTTTAATCTTAAGTCTCCTCGGCTTATGATGTCCAGTCTGTTTCTTTTTTTCGTTAGGAGATTGGTAACAGCCCTGTACCCCCTTTCCACTAGGTATGACGATGGAAAGGAAATTAAAAATTTCCTCGCTATATTCCATAATACGGGATAAGTAACGGGTATATTTTTTTGCAGCCAGAAGTGCTGATATCCGTGCTTAAACTGAACCTTAAGTTCTTCGTTTGTACCTACGTATTTCAGTCAGTTCCTCTTGTTTTATGACATTCGTTTCTTCTATGTCACCATATGGGTTAATTATCCACGGTGGTATTACCATAGTCAAAACATCCTCAAACCTAGTTTCAAAATCTGAATAGAGGGCATTTAAATGTTGAACGTAGGTTGAAACGTCGTCTTAATGGCAGTTTGTCTGTGACGAATTGGGGAACTTGGAAAATTCGCCCCGTCCAATATTTTGCTTCATTAGTTTAACTCTGGCAAGAAATGCTGATAAGATGGACTTTGTTTTAATCAAATTTAGACTGTCGCCTTGTAACTGCAAATTAACCATATTAAATTTTGTAAATAAATCTGTTAAATAGGCGATGTCTGTTTTCCACTTCATTAAATTGTCTTTTAAAATTTTATCTTAAGTATCCAGAAATTCTAAAATAGTCTCAAAAAGTGCAAAAAATCTTGTCAAACATAAGCCTTTCGACAGCCAGCGTACTTCAGTGTGAAGGAGTAATTGATGAAAGTGTTCGTCATTTTCTTCACACAACTGCGCAAATAACCGTGTATTCAACGCGTTGCTTCGGATTCGGTTTACTGCATCAATGACTATTTGAAGAGATTCATGTAATCTAACACTCAAATTTTTAGCAACTAAATGTTGTCGATGGATGACACAATGTATTGCTAACACCCCTGGCACATTTTGTTTTAAATAGCTTATAAATCCACGATAACGTCCAACCATGGCAGGTGCTCCATCTGTAGCTACTGACATTATATTTGATAAAGGGATTGCTTTTTCAATGAAGTAATCCTTCAAAACATGAAATATTGATTCACCTTTAGTGTCGGTTAAGTGTAAGTAAATAGGTACTATCAGTGTATGTTGAGATCCACTATCGTGAACCCCCATTTTCATTTCATGGACCCCCAATTTTTTTTTCCCTGACGTAGCCCTTGCAGGTTGTCATAGACCCCTGGGGGTCGATATAGACCACTTTGGGAATCACTGCAATAGATGGTTCCCGGGCTGCGGTACCCAAACCCGCCTTTGATGCATATCTATCCTTGCATTTTTAAGTACAGTTTCTTTGCTTATATGAACAAGCACGCCTTTCCTAAAACGCCATTAGCAGCTTACATAAGGAAAGAATATAATAATGCACAAAAGTGTACACTACAAAATCATGTAATATATGTGATCCAAAAAAATAATGCTACCTAATAAAGAAAATTTACAATTTTCCTCCGTGGTTTTCACGATATGAAGAGATAAAACGGTGGAAATGTGTTGTATGCCCAAAGTAAGGTCAGTTACACCTTAGTCCAAGTGAAATAGTTCCAATATTCATAAAAATTTCGAAAGTCTTTCTTGAACGGATGCAAATTTCATTGTCTACCTAGGGGCCTAGAAGTAGAGAGGTCTAATGGCTTATCTAATTGGCGGATCCTGACTTTTGGATGTGCTATATACATATTTAAAAAATGTCATTTTTGATATTGTTTTAATCGGTTCAGCCAAATCGGCACTGCCGAACTGAAAATTTATGATATTATTTTTGAATTATTCAATATTATATCGCATTTCATGTTGGAAGTTGACTTTGAAAAAACAAAAAAGATTCAAATTACATTGCACAAGAGCTCACGAGCATAAGAGAGTTTATCTCTTGAAAACCTTTAGATAAATGGCTTAAATAATTTTACATATCCTCAGTTTTTTAAATGTAAATACCGCAGGGTCCAAACTGCTTTAAACCATCTGGAGCCAATAAGATTTCGGCATACTCAATAAGGAATTTAAGTAAAAAATGTCATGGCTTCAAATACATATAGATTTTATTAAACAAACGCTGATTCTGAATATATAAGTTTTATTATACGCAGAATTATTAAATCGTCATTTAAAAACGATTAATCTTATTACTTCACAGTCACGCGTAACCCTGTCCGATTTGAATAGTTTTGGCGGGCTGTAAAAAATGCAAACTTTGAAAATTATTTTAACTACGAAATCGACATTTGTAAAAAAATAAAAAATATATTTTGGTATTACGTTAGAAGCATAATAAAAAATAATTACTGGAGGTAGTGGGGTGGAGAAAGAGAATGTAATAGATATACAACCGCTTGATTATTTGGTAAATAGTTTTCTGTTTGTGTAACAACGAGGTATGTATTAATAATAATGAGGTAACCTGAGGCAAATCAAGCCCAGCCTAGTACACAAAAATAACATTACGAAATTACTAATTTCTCGGGTCGCAGTACTGCTCCGAGGCTTCTATTTATCGATATTCTCCAGTATCTATATCTCCTAGTTCAGTGGTCGGCAACTCATTAGTCTAAAGAACCAAAGATCAGCAATAGGTACAACAATATGGATTTATTTTGGATTGGATTACGCAGATGGCTGAGAAAAGATCGGAAACAGATTGTGGGCTCAAACGTCGAGGGATGGACCTTGTTACCTTCAATCCAGAAGAAACCGCATTTGTAAATTCTTTTCATTTTCTCTATCCCTCGTTTTATGTGCTGAATATATCGATTGTTTAGAAGCGTTTGTTCTTATTTTATACTTTCATTAGCAAGGAGATGAAATCCTCGCCCCTCTGACTGAAAACAGTAGACAAATCCTGAATTTAATTTGCTTGATGCTCTCGTTATGTGTATCACACTTAAAAAGGTGAGTGACATGTGACATGGATTTAAAATTTGAAATTTGTCTAGAAAAATCTTCCTCCAAGAGAAAAACCGATGACTAAATGAATAATGTTATTCTTTATTCAATGAGAAAAGTCATTTTTTATTATTTTCATCTTGAAAAACTAACGATAAATTTATATATAAAGGTTACACGGTACAACTTATAATAAGTTATACCCGATTCGACAAATCCCAACAGGTAAAACAGAGCGTGTAGACAGCAAAATATAGGTAGGTACTCCGTCTTCTTCTGGTACCATCTGCCATCGGGTGTTGGCAACCATCGGGTTATCTTAACCTTCGTTATGAAGGATGTTACGTCTTTACAAATGTAATTAATTTATTAATTAAGTACCTGCTCATTTTCGACACGATCGATGATTCTGATTAAGTAACGATTTTTTTTATTTATTTATATAACACTAACCATTATTTTCTACTTTTCAGCGATAAAAAGTAAATACGTAATAGAAATACTTTGGTACCTATTTGTTGCGTTGACTTCGGAAGACATGAATCATGCATGATAAACAATTATCGGTCAAAATAATAACAAATAACAATAATCATAAAATTACTATTTAGAGTCATAGAAAAAACTAATAATATTATCATCACTCTCTTCTAACTCTGAATGATAACAACTGTGATGAAAAAACGGCACTACATTATCTCCAGTTATACGGATCGAAATCAGTTTTCTTCAACAGTTTACGGTCTGCATAACATTTTTGGGTATATCTACTATTTTGTTCCATTAAATTATATTCAGGTCCATTCGCTTCCATTCACATTCATTTGATTTTTGATTTTTCCGTTTGATTCCATTCGATTAGATTCCATTCCATTCGATTTTCTTCGATTCCATCCGATTCCATTCGATTCCAATAAATTCCACCCCACTCCATTCGATTCCATCCGATTCCAATCGATCCCATTTGTTTCCATTCGATTCCATCTGATTCCGTCCGATTTTATCGGTTTATATCCGATTCCAATTGATATCGTTTGATTCCAGCCGGTAACGTTCAATTCCATTCAATCGAAAAAGATCCCAATCGATTTAAATAGATTACATCAAATTCCATCAGGTTCCATCCGATTCCAAATCGGTTCCAAATTAATTCCATTCGATTCGATTTGTTTCCATTCGATTCCATCGGATTCCATCTGATTCCATCCGATTTTTTCGATTCCAATTGACCATCCTTGATTAATTGATTCATCCAAATCGATTCCATTATATTCCATTCGATTCACTTCGATTTTCGATTCCATTAGATTCCACCTCGATTCCATTCGATTGTATCCGATTCAATCAATTCCACTCGATTCCATCCGATTTTATTCAATACCATCAGATTCCATTGGAATCCATTCAATTTCATTCGATTCCTTTCGTTTCCATTCGAATCCATGCAATTAAATTAAACGTTAATAATCATTACCTATTCAATAAAAAATAATTCAAATAAAGTAATTCCTACCCGATTCCTGCCTAAGTAATGATTTAATTTAACATTACTCCATGAAATTGGATTTCGGTATAATTTTTGAGTTTTTACTGGGTTTATAGAAAAAATTGTTTCATATCTATTGTAATAAATTTATGTTTTGTTAATAGGTATTGGCGATAGAATTTTCATCACAATAATCTTATTTAAATTAAAAAATATTATTCTTTTTACCACGTATGCTCATTTATAAGTTCTTTGAAATGAATAGTCACCGTTCAATAATAAACCTACCTTTATATAACTTTTGTGCAAGCTAGTGTGGAAATGCATGATTTTTAAATGTTTTAGGTTGTACACCTATAATCAGATTTTTTTTTCAAATAAACAGTATACATAACGAATGACGACACAACGAAACACTTAGACTGAAAGTTTATACTGTAACATATTTCTTCAAAGCATTTATTTTATAATTTTTTTAAACTTTTATGTTCTATTACATTTTATGTACGATACTTATAGAATCTAGCTTGTTCACCACTTACAGCTCCTTTTCTTTCTCTCACAACAAATTTCCTTCCTCCATACAAATTGAAGATATATCCCGAGTAAAAATAAATGCCGCCGACGGGAATTGAACCCGCACCTTCTGATGTCCGGTCAGGTGCTCTGAGACCACTGAGCTACGTCGGCTTATTTCCAACACGCCAAATAATTCAATATGTACTAGTACTTCAATGAACAATTACTGCTTATAATATTTTTTCACCTGTAAACAACCAACTTTATTTTTGTAGGAAAGACTTTGTTAGTGCTAAATTTTCCACTAGATGGCGTCGAGACATATTATATCTACATTTGTTGGTGAAATATTTTGACTTGTCAAATATTGTTATTTTTTTAATGATGCACCACCTAATAATGGAGCACCTGACCGGACATCGGAAGGTGAGGGTTCAATTCCCGTCGGCGGCATTTATTTTTACTCGGGATATATTTTCAATTTGTATGGAGGAAGGAAATTTGTTGTGAGAGAAAGGAAACACGAAAATCTTTCCACAGCCTGTTGACCCGTTCTCGTGAGATAAATAATGTACTAGTTCCTCGGAGCATGTTCCATTAAAATGCCGGTAGAACAGGGACAGCATTGAGACCTACAGTGTGTGAAAAGATACCAAAAAGTATACTTAATATCTGACGTGTACCCGGCGTTGTTCGGGTTATAAATGGTTTGAAGTTCTAGTGTACGTGGAAGGTGGAAATAGATAGCATAGTTGTTAAGAATTTAAAAAATATTTTTTTCACTTAAGCGGGCCATGACTTGCTCGGGCGTCCCCGAATTTTTCTACCTTTCACTATTGTACACCATATTGTTACTGTTAAAAGAAAACATTATATCGTATATATACATATATTTCTGTAAATTGATTCTGATGCTGCAATGCAACTAAATAAGCTCGTGTGCGTCCGGACGAGTAGGGGAGACCGGGGACAGTTGTACCAATTTGACTTTTACCATTTTCTACGTCTTATTTATTTATTTATTAATCTTAAGTTAGCTCACATATTCGTGTGTGCTAATAGTTTTATAAACATATAAACATGTACATTGTTTGGCAAACATAATCTTTCTTTAAATATTTCAATAAAGTCACAAAAAAGAAACATTAATAATTGAGATAGACATATTTTCTTAATTCATTTTTGAACTTATTAATACTTTCTATCACAGCAATTTCCTTCGGGATTTTGTTATAGAGTTGAACGGCCTGGTACATCAGAGATTTTTGGGTGCTTGTTTTTTTTTCTTGTTGGCAATCTAATTTGCTTAGAATTTCTCGTCCCGTGTCCGTGTATCTCTTATCTTCGGTATAAAGTTTGTGAATAAATACTTATATAATTTAGTTATCTACCAAATTTTAATATTATTTTTTTCTAAATCTTATAGAAAATAAGCTATAAGCGCGTAAACAGAGGGGGGATACAAAAAATCACTCCGACTGCGGGGTCAGTTGTACCAGTAGCGGAATGTTGATTAAAACACAGAATCTAGGCAAGTTGTTCAATTTTAATAATTTCGGCTATTTTCTACAATTACCATTCAAAATTTCAAATAAATTTGGCATAAAAATAAGATAATAAACAAGTTAGAGCCCAGATGGGCGTGAAATTAAAATAGTTCAAAATTTATCTGGCCTCAAGAAAACTCGTATCATTGAAGTTGAAATGTTATCACGAAACTTAACTATTTTATTTATTTTACGCCTATTAAGGATTTTACGTACATGTATAACAATATTTATGAAATTATACTTGTAAATAGTGCAGGAAATGACTGTTTAAAACATTTGCACAAAAATACATATAAAGGAATAAGTACTAATAAGTACCTACCTAGAAATGTTCAGGATTCCTTTGTGTTTGAATTATGAATTTTTATTTTATTTTATGCGCTTTTCAAATGTCATTGATGTGTTGTCTTGGTTACACATTCAACAGCATTATTGTTTACTCGCCGTGTGGCTGACATTTGAGTGATTGAAATATTTAATTTGGTTAGTACCAAGTTAAATATTTCAATCACTCAAATATTTTATTTAACTATCAACTGTTTTTTTGAATAAATAAATATAAAAAGATCGACCAATAATCTTTAAATGTCGTTTTATAAGACAAATTAAACCATGGTTTTTTTTTTAAATGCAATCGAAAAAAGTTGCTTTTGGCGCTAACAATTTCTTCTTCCAATTGCAAACGTCCGGGTTCCACTGTTTCTCGCCATATTTATATTATTTGCCGATGATACACTAATATATTATGTAATTGGAGAAAACTATGAAAAACTAATACATATTTTAAATAATGAACAAGATAATGTATCAAGATGGCTAAAAATAAATAAGCATAAATTAAATACAAAAAAAAATACAAAATGTATGGTAATTGGTTATAAGAAGACATCCAGTGAAAGCAAAATCAAAATTGATGGTGAAATTATTGAAAATGCTACCGATATAAAATACTTAACTTACTCAACTTTAACAAACATTCTGAATATACCCAAAAGAAAATTGGAAAAAAGATATCTTTTTTGGGGAGAATTCGCCAAAAACTGTCCGAAAAAACTGCAATCACCATTTATAACTCCATTATTGCTCCACATTTTAATTATTGCTCAACTATCCTTTTCCTATGTAACGATCGAGAGCAAAATAAATTTCAAATTCTCCAAAATAGGGCAATGAGAACAATACTCAGACGAAATAGATATTCAAAAATAAATAAAATGTTAAATGAACTAAATTGGCTAACTGTGAAACAGATGTTGACCTTGAACAAGATGATATTTTTACACAAAATAGTAAACAACCTGCTACCAAAATATTTTTCAAATAAAATTATATACAACAAGGACATACACAAACATAAAACTAGGACGTGCAATGAAATCAGGCTACCAAAAAAGGACAAGGCGAATACTCAGAATAGTATATTATATAAAGGGATGAAATACTATAACGCGCTACAGGAAAACCTAAAGTCTGCCTCAATTGGAAAGTTCAAGATGTTGTGTAGGAGCCACATCAAACAAGAAAAAACATAGTATATTTATATGTAATAAATTAATTAGTCATTTGTAAACTTCAATGTACAAATCACTAAAATAAAATGAATAAATAAAAAATAAAATAAATCGCCTGGTGACGCATCATAAGCACACTTATTGTAGATAGTGAGTTATTCGCTTTGGTACTACTGACCCGTGGTACAATTGTCCACGGTCTCCCCTACATACCTATTATTATTCATTTTAGTCCTCAAATGATCCGATATTAAAATCGCCTCGAATCTCTAACGGGCAACATTGAATCGAATATAGATAAGTGAAAATCTCACACCAAACATTTCACTGACAGACTCAACATGAGTGGTTTATTTATGGACTCAACCAAAGGTCATCATTAAATATACACGCAATGTAATCATTAATTACATTTACTAAAAGCATTCGGTATTTAATAAAAACATGGACAACGAAAAAAGAATAAGGATCAATAAGATGGCTATGGAAATGGCCGTCAGAGAAACTGGTTTCCAAAAATTCATACTTGCTTCGTCAATTCTTTCCATCCTTTTATTCACGGTGATATTTTCCGCTTTCTGAATTAACCTGGCTCGAAAGTGATCAATATCATTGGAAACCGATTGCACGTTGTTGCCAGTATCACTTTCAGGAATGGGAATAGAATCCATCGCATGACCTAATCTATATTCCGGGTTTTCTGCTGTCCTTGTCACCTCCAGATATTTTTCTTCTGGGAAAATTGTCTCATCCTGGGAAATTATCTTTTCCAAAGAATTCCTAATATCCAAGGAAGTTATACCCTCCGGGGAAAATGCCTCTTCCAGAGAATTCCTAAACTCCGTAGACGTTATCCACTCCGGAGGAGTTGTCCCCTCCGGGGAGGTTGTCTCTTTCGGAGTTTTTGTCCCCTCAGGGGAGGTTGTCTCTTCCACAGAAGTTGTCACCTTCGGGAAATTTGTCATCTCTGGAGAAGTTGTATCCTCGCTAAAAGCGTTCGCCTCTAGGAAAGTCGTTGCCTCCGAAGATGTTGTCTCTTCCGGGGAAATTGTTTCTTCCGGGGAAAATGTCTCTTCCATAGAATTCCTAAACTCCGAAGAAGTTATCCCCGCCTGGGAGATTGTCTCTTCCGGGGAAGTTATCTCTTGCACAGAGGTTGTAACCTTGGGAGAAGCTGTCTCTATCGGGAAAGTTGTCAGCTTTAGAGAAATTATCTCATCCGTAATCGTTTCATTGGTAGTACTTGCGTGAGGTGTTATTTCTAAACGGTCAATGGCTATAAGTGGAAAACCGCCCACGAAAGTTGATAAAAGCTTTACCTGTAAATGAAAATAAGAAGTATTTTATATCATCGCAATCCTTAGATTCACATGGAGATTTTTCACATAATAAAAAATAATAGAAACTATCTTAAAATTGGTCGATCACCCTTGGAACTACTGCATGGCAAATGGGTGGCTAATTCCATTTCAGGCAACGTTTCATTTCTTAACAGTGGTCGTTCACCAGGGCGATAATGAGAATAGATATCTAACACTCTGGCCATTGCTTCAAATAGATTGCCAAATCAACAATCATGTAAAACAAGCACCTGAAGACGTGAACTTGAACCTAAATACGCTACTATCCGGTGAAGTCGCTGTGCATATAAGATGCACATAAATGGTGCCTACAGTATGATGAATCGTGTGAATATTAAAATATTTAAACAACCATGGATAATACAAACAAAGGGAGATATGGCATGGTTGCGTCCAACCGACTATCAACTGCACGGACTATCAACGCGGCATAACCATCGGAAAAGACGTATGTGTGTAGGTACAAATAAAGGTGGGGCGCCGCTATACATCGCAGTAGTATGGCGTGGCGAGGTTTCATACCAATAATGATTCACGGCCTATCTCCCTTGTTACTTACCAGAAACAATAGAACACGTCATAAAATAATGTTTCCTTCGTCAGTTTCTATAAATATGATAACCTCAGCATCCTGCTTTTACAATATCAACCTGTTATATAACCTCAGTACCCTACAATGATGAAATCAACTTGCTGGATAACCTCAAAATCCTACTTTGACGACATCAACTGGCTGGAAAACCACAGCATCTTGCGTTGACGACATTAACTTGCTGGATAACCTCAGCATCCTGCTTTGACGACATCAACTGGCTGGAAAACCACAGCATCTTACGTTCACGACATCAACTTGCTGGATAACCTCAGCATCCTGCTTTGGCGACATCAACTAGCTGAAAAACCTAAGCATCCTGCTTTGAAATTATCAACTTGCTGGATAACCTCAGCATCCTGCTTTGACGACATCAACTAGCTGAAAAACCTAAGCATCCTGCTTTGAAATTATCAACTTGCTGGATAACCTCAGCATCCTTATTTGACCTCCACCATACGATGAAGAAGGATTAACATATACCTGGGCGTTATCTGGTACTTCGCTCAGCTCTTCGATGAAAGTGCCCCATCCTTCAAACTCTAAATTTGGTTTGTAGACATTGTCCCCGACAATGATTTGCAACTCCACCCCTGGGTCGATAATTCTGTAGTACATTTTGATCTGGGAATCTGGCTCCAGGGTTAGAGAACGGGTCGCCATACAGCCAGAGTTGCAGATCTTAAGAAAGTAGCCATTGGAGCTGTGAGGAGAAGTGATATCGGGATCTTTTTTGTACTCTTCAACTGTGAACTCGTCTCCCTTGCAACCTTCCTCCGAAACAAACATGTCCTTGCTCCCTGGTCCAAAGTTTATAATAATGGGACCCCTGCCAAAACACTCTTGGTTGAGCGACAAAACGGTGATTAATATTGCTATAAAACTACACGAAGACATTTTCCTGTGCTATCTAAAATAAATAACCACTTACTGCACAGAACACTGTTTAAAGATTCTCTAAAAACTCTATTTTTTAAATTAAATATTATTTTGCTAGTAGTCGTTCCTACTCATTGAGTTCCTACATACACAGACGGGCTGCAGTAATTTCAAAGTACATAAGTCAAAAGCAAGTCAATTATTCCTAGTTGTAGTACTAAATTGCCAAAATGCGTTAAAATGCCCCGTGTTTTGATGAGAAAATGTTTTCATTACTCCGCAAAAACCAGTAAAAGCCATTAAATAAGAATTCATTCGTTAATACAAATAAATTAATTTAATATAACAAAAATACAATTATTTCAACAAATATTATTAAAAACTGTTTCCAAATGAATTGTTCTTGCAAATAAACTAAGGACGGGTTGTTTCGGAGAATTTGAACAATTCATCAAATTTCAACGTTCATTTCCGGGTTCTGTGAAAGTCCTATTCAAGTTTTGTTATTATATCATTATAGGCTAGTTGCTTGACAAAACTGAACTTAAAACAGAACTTGAAATAATCTTTCACAGAACTGGAAAATGAACGTTGAAATTTGATGAATTGTTCAAATACTCCGAAACAACCCGTCCTTAATCTCCAATATTGAAGAAGAAGATAATACTAATAAATCTAAAAGAAACATTAAAACAGAACAAGATATTAATTTTAATTTAATATATTTATATATATAAGGTTTCTACTCAGAAAATATCAATTTAGAAGTTCACTTATTTTCAGTCTATGTTGTGAGTTTGTTTGTGAACACAGGTCAACTATATAATGGTATATAGATCTATATATGTCTTATTTAGTCAATGTTATACACCATACACCTAATATGATGTCGTAACTTCCATAATTTTTTTGATTATATAAACACATTACAATAATTTACCAATGTAGATATTTGGAAGCTGATTTAAAAAAAAAAATTTTTTTTAACGAAACTGCCCAGCTCAATTGAGAAATTATTTCTCATGTTTTTTTTATAGAAAGCAAGACAAAAATATATATTACAGTAAATAATAATAAAAAATACAGAAAAAAAAACAGAAAAGTTCCAATAAACTACTTTTCAGTAGTTTGTCGATGGCAACTTTTCACATAAAAAATATTAAAAAAGATAAAACTTATTTTACTTTTAATGACAACAGTGATAACAATAAAAAATAACAATTTGTTTTGAAAATATAAAAACATATACACAACAGTGATAGTATCTACCAATAGTTTGTATTAGACTCTAATACAAACTATTTCTTTCAGCGAGCCAATTTTTCAACATAATATTTGTTTTTACATTTGTACATTTTTTTTTTATTTCAGCAGGTAACATATTTAAGCAACTAGGTATCATGTAGTCCAGTGTTTTTTGTCCATATTTGTTTAAATGCTTAGGTACAATTAGTCCTTCATTTTACAATTAGTCCTTCATTGGGGAGTGGCGTCATTATGGTTTATAAAGTTTAAAATTTTGTTAATTGAGGTACATAATAGTTATAAACCTGGATGATAAATTTAAATATCATTATTAAGAAAATCAGAAAGTAATAGCAAAAATAACTTAAATAATATAGAATAGAAATAGGAATAAAAATACATTTTATTAATAATAGAAGGTAGGTACAGATTTGGTTGTAAATTGTTCAGACAGAGCTGGCAATAATGTAAGAAATGGGTAAACCTAATAAAATGCAACAATAATAAATTCATACTAATAAATTCAATCACACGCCCAATAAAAATATTTCGAATCTCATATAATTTTTTTAGAAGATATTTAAAAAATATATCTTTTGGTTCATAACACGATTCAATCAATCAAATTACAAATGGGCTCGTATAATTATTATATTCAAGTGTGTGAAAAATGTATCGAATGAAATTAAAACTTGTGATTACTGTCTTTTCTAAAAGTAAGTGATTTGTAAGCTTTTCAATTTTTTGTATTAACGTTGATTGGAATGAACCAGAAAATCCAAATTCTGCTGCCGATGTCGAGGCTTTTAAAGAGGTTTTGAGTTCACAGGAATTGACTTATAGACACCACATTACAAACAACAATGTAGGAAAACGTTTTTAATTTGTCATTGATTTCATTTTGTGACCATATAATATATTTTTATTGAAAGGATTTTAGTGTTTCATGCTTAATAAATAATTTCTAGGCAGGGTGGCACGGTCATCCAATTTCCTTTGAGGAAAGCGACTACCCCACAGTATTCAAGCAGAAGATAGTCCAGCGCAGTAAGCAGCAGGGCTTCAGCTCATCTCGTCTTCCCGCCTTCACTCATGAGGAAGTCGAGTGCGTCAAGGGGACCTACGACTTCTTCGGACTAAACCACTACTCCAGTTCATTATGTAACCTTGTTCCTGCCAGGATTATGCCTATTGTGATGCCGTATTGGATCGTTATTATATAATTCCATTGTTCTAATACATTAACGATTTAACCTATTATGAAGGTTTAACCTATTATTTAACAATTTATTGTCTTGTTGAAATAAAAATGCCTATCGAGTAATTATTGTGTTTTTCATTTTCTGTTACTAGCAGAGAAATATCAAGATTCGATGCTTAAAAACATTTGACTTTTTATTTTTATAATATTTTAGGCTAATGAAAGGGGCAGGCTCCGAATGGGAATGATATTGTCTATGGATAGCGTATTTTTTTGAGTTTCCTCTATCCTCGTCGGTGGTGTGTGTGACGTAGCCAGTAGCCAAGTTACACGAAAAAAAATTGGTATTTATATGGTTTAACAGTGGACCAACTTGCTAGGTACAAAAAGCACGGAGTTATCAATCTAGTGGATGGTTGTTGCCATTTGATATTTAGGTCCCAGACATCACAATTTATTTTCAATTTTATTTTTTATTAATTTCTCAAATAAAACATTTTTAAAAGCTTGTTTCGCTGGTAAATTTCTGTGTCAAGTATTTTTTGTGAAATGTTCGTTACATGATAGCAAATACCTTGGAATATTAATAATATTGGAATATTAATAACTCCTGTAAAATATTGAGTGTATTTATTAATGTTGTCTAGCAACTCTGGCCGCTAGAAGTGCTAGAGTAGCATGTGAGCATGACATAATCGTGCATAAAATCAAATAAAATGTGTATCATACTGTCGTCGGAAAGTATGGGAAATGTCAGAAGTTGGAAGTATTATCTACAGTATTTGATAATAGTCATAGTAAACAGTAATACATCTTTACTTTGCATATACTGTTTGGTAACGTTTTTTTTAAATAAAAAAATTACTATTCATATTTTCACCACATGTCACCACTGTTTTATCCTTTGTCAAAGTTTGAAAACCCATCTGACAATATTTTATTCGAGTTTCGTTGAATAATGTACGTATGTACCTACATTGGCGCGCTTTTATAATCACAACGAAATGGCACGGCACCATTCGTCTCATTTTTAACTATTATTATTTAGTGTGTACGAAAGAGCGAAGACGCTTTTCGACATACTTGATAATAACAGCTGTTGAACACGAGAAGCAATGCCAATGACAGTGAGGGAGTGTGGAAATTTTTTAGTTTTTTGTTTTTAATTGAAAAAAAATGTTACCGGACAGCAAAGTGCCCATAACATTTTTTACTCCAAATGTGCTAAGGAACAGCTGGTTAAAGTTTGTCGGGTACGTGCCGATACACCCTGTATATAGTATGAGGTTATAATATTATATTATACAAATTAATATAATTTTAGTTTTATTCAAGTACCGTTATTTTAAAGTTGTATGGCGTTTGTAGTTGTAGTGATATTTTTAGAATATGTCTTTTTTATCTAACATCTTATTGTTTTTATTAATATCAATATTCAAATGTTATTTTATAAAATCTAAATGAATGAGAGTGAATACCACTTTTGCATTTTTTTTATATATCTCTAAATAGTGTAAAATAAAGTCGCTATCCGCGTATGTCTGTTTGTGCGCTTAGTTCTTCTAAACTACCCAATGGAGATTGATAGAGTTTACACTATCATTTAGATAATTTCTTCCGAAAGGTGTACATATATAATACATGCATATTACATTTATAAAAAGTAGATGTTTTATAATCAAGCCGTAAAAATATTTTTTCGAGCACCACATTGCTAACGCTGGCAAATCCTTATGAGATACATCAAAATAATTTACTACGGAATTGTATATCTTAAAAAAGCCAGTTGGTGGCTGTCTATCTCCTAAGGATCCCCTATGTCCTATCCCCTGTCTATCTCCTAAGGATCCCCTATGTCCTATCCCCTGTCTATCTCCTAAGGATCCCCTATGTCCTATCCCCTGTCTATCTCCTAAGGATCCCCTATGTCCTATCCCCTGTCTATCTCCTAAGGATCCCCTATGTCCTATCCCCTGTCTATCTCCTAAGGATCCCCTATGTCCTATCCCCTGTCTATCTCCTAAGGATCCCCTATGTCCTATCCCCTGTCTATCTCCTAAGGATCCCCTATGTCCTATCCCCTGTCTATCTCCTAAGGATCCCCTATGTCCTATCCCCTGTCTATCTCCTAAGGATCCCCTATGTCCTATCCCCCGTCTATCTCCTAAGGATCCCCTATGTCCTATCCCCTGTCTATCTCCTAAGGATCCCCTATGTCCTATCCCCTGTCTATCTCCTAAGGATCCCCTATGTCCTATCCCCCGTCTATCTCCTAAGGATCCCCTATGTCCTATCCCCTGTCTATCTCCTAAGGATCCCCTATGTCCTATCCCCTGTCTATCTCCTAAGGATCCCCTATGTCCTATCCCCTGTCTATCTCCTAAGGATCCCCTATGTCCTATCCCCTGTCTATCTCCTAAGGATCCCCTATGTCCTATCCCCTGTCTATCTCCTAAGGATCCCCTATGTCCTATCCCCTGTCTATCTCCTAAGGATCCCCTATGTCCTATCCCCCGTCTATCTCCTAAGGATCCCCTATGTCCTATCCCCTGTCTATCTCCTAAGGATCCCCTATGTCCTATCCCCTGTCTATCTCCTAAGGATCCCCTATGTCCTATCCCCTGTCTATCTCCTAAGGATCCCCTATGTCCTATCCCCTGTCTATCTCCTAAGGATCCCCTATAGAATGATGCTCTTACCCCAAATCCGGGGGAAGTGCATCATTCTATTCGTTCAATTTTCAAATGCCTTAAATATCAGCTATTGATATTTGATGGTAGTTGAAATATTAGTAGATCAGTTGAAAATCTATCTCGACGATTTACATGTAGCACTTACCCCGATTCACCTTATTTAAAAAAAGATGTTTTGTCTGAGAATTGAACCTTCCCCCCCAGGAACTGGAGTCAACCGCGCTAACAACTGACCCAAATCCCGAATGGGAAGGTCCGACATTTATTTCGTGTATTAACTGCTGTAATGTCATCCAATTTCAGAGAAATTCGTAAATGTCCATCAAAAGTTGATATACCTAATGCATTGTCATCGAAAACAAACCTATCTGCCGAGTTTTAGATCGATCGGATATCGGGTAATGGGTTTATTTCAATCTCCAAGGTTTGCATTACTTCATTCCAGAAAACAAAAGTGAAATTCATATACATGTATTTGCTAAATTAAAATATCATGTTAAATAATCATATTTAATTTAAAATTAACCCCTTGTGATTATTATTTTTTGCGTATATTTATTTCTCTTTGAAAATTTGGCTCCCATTTATAGATAGATACAATCGCTTAAGTCTCCGGCGTTGCCCGGTCTTTACACAGATTTATCTAAATCATATGTAGACAGTAATTTTTCTATTATTTAGAATGTTAAAGATCAAATTTCATAAATCTCGGAATAAACCTGTAGCTTTGTTAAAAAACAAACCCACGCCGGTCTATTTTTTATAGGCGGTGTCCGAAAACACGATTTTGTAGTAAAACTTTTCGATTAGAGATTTTCGAAGTTGGAATTTTTGGGTTCAAATTTGAAAAAAAATTTCCACGAGGAGGTTAATATCAGCTGTTTTTTAGTCTTTTAAAATACGTCGAAAAATAGACCCAACTCAAATTTTTTTTTAATCATTAGCTGCCATTGATGTCGTATTTAGTCTATGTTAGCTGCCGATAAAACGGTCGAAGTTGCTCAGTAAGACCAAATATAAGTTTTTTTTTGGGTACTCTATGTGATGTAGATTCACCAGTTTCTACATCATATAGAGTTTGTAAAGATGTAGATAGATAGACGATTTTAAATAACATTATTATTATTTACCATTATTAATTAAGATTTCTTATCGACTTTATGTGCGGGTTAAAACTTCCCCACAGGAAAAACCAAACCCCTCCACACACTTTTCCACAAATGATCATCTAGTCAGCATAATAAATACAAAACAATACAAGAACACGCCAACCCACCAGAGATCAAATTCACCGACACCAGATATTTTCATATCAGAGGGTTCGGCTCGGTAGAACTCCTAACTGGGCCGACAAATCCTACTGATCCCTCAATATAAATATTTTAAAAATCTTTCGTAATCCTACATTATTGTTATTAATTATCCTACATATTGCTTTTTGCATTTTTATAAATAAATTCTTTGATAGGTCTAATACGCCTAAATTTTGAATGAGAAAGCTAACTATAATGTCAGTAGCCGAAATAACAAATGGTAATATTTTCATAGTCTGAGAAAGCCAAATAACGGTACTCCTATATTGTTTATTATTATGTTATTGTTATGTATTTGTGTCCATACTATTCAAAATGACAATTGAAGTAATGTAGATCTGATAGTATTATTATCTTAATGACTGTACAGTTTCGGATTGTTGTAAACGGAGGTGGCGCGCTCTGTTATTTTCAAAAACAACCGTTGAAGTTTTCAAACCGAGACAGCGGGTTTTATCTGCTAGTGTTCTAATAGTTCATTACCAGCGCACACAAGTGTCGGCAATAAAAAAATCTTTTATCATTGCTATGGAATCTCCAGTATACCGTAATAAATATTACCTAAATTAGGTAGCATTACAACCAATGAATCTAGACTTACCGAGAATTTATACAAACTAAACTTCGGTGTGTCATTAGTCATTATTATCGTTATAGGCCCTCTTTTTGAGTCGTCCTACACTTTTGTTACCCAGGGAGGCAAGGACACCGACGCGCGACGCTCTGGACGCCTCTGCGATATTTACTTGATCAATTCAGCCCATTGGTAACCTTTCTCTCTTTCTCCTACCTCCACTTTGCCAGTGACCATGAGTTGATTGATCACTCCAGGATTGGGTTCTCACTTTAGAGAGCAACGAGTTCAAAAAATCTATGTAAAAGCCTTGTTAGTAATTACTTATCTAATTACATTGAAAAAAAAAGTAAACAGGAGAAACAATGAAGAAATTATATTTCGGAAGCTTAATTTAAAGAACTTTCTTAAAATATTATACATCCCCGCAATGCTTCTTTATTGCAATGTCTTTTTCGGGCGTCTCAGTTTTCTTCCATAATTCACTTCCGTATTCCACAATGATATTGTTAAAAACCTACATTACATCGACCTCAATTCGACCCCATATCTCATTACGGTGTAGAGATATTGCGTTAAGAGGAAGCTACAAGCCAAAAATGTGTATATTCTTGGTATACCTTATATTGTAGGTAATAGGCATTAAAATCGCTTGACAAACGGAGTCTAGAAACGTTCGATTTCAAGCACAAAACTGGTTTTTATTTATTTTGTAAATAATTTTATTAGAAAGCAAAAAAGTGAAACTGTCACAGATAATTTTAGCTATAATACTGTATTTTTTAAAAGTTGTTTCCTTTATGCGTTCATACATAGCATTTGAAAAAAAAAATTTTTTTAGTAGTTTACATTTATATTTTTATTGAGTAATTTATTTTTTATTTGTATTCTACTCAAGCGAAACGATAGGAAAACCTTCAATTTATATAAAGCATATTTTTGGTATTCATAATGTACACCAATTCGTTATAAAGATTAATCAAAAAAGTGATTTGGCATTAAGCTTCGCCTTAACCATTCCTCGGGCGTCCCCGACTTCTTATACCATTCAAAGAACTCTCTAAACACTCCTAGCACTCATAAGCTCAAACATTGAAATTTTTAGCGATATCGGTTGACTCATCAAACTCCTTTGCATAGTTTAGAACAGGGCTGTCCAAACCACGGCCCGCGGGCCGCATGCGGCCCGCGGTTTAGATTATTGCGGCCCATTGTACCTTTTTTTAACCGACTTCAAAAAAAAGTCCGGAAACAGGAATTGATTTTTTTAAGCTCCTCGCTGAACGTTTCCCGAAACTGACGAATTTCGGGCAAAAAATGGGCTCGATGATGGGCAGTACCTACCTTTGTGAAAGTGCATATTCAACAATGAAGTTTATTAAATCGAAATACAGGTCTTCATTGACAGATACTTCACTTAAACATGCACTGCGCCTAGCTACCACTAGTATTGAGGTTGATGTTGACAGAATTGTAAAAGACAAATTAATGAAAAAGTAGATAATAAAATAACGATATTACGTATAATTACCAGTATTTTATTTTTATAAATATTTTGCGGCCCACCAATGTATTTAGTCTTTTTTATTGGCCCTGGGTCCCATCTAGTTTGGACACCCCTGGTTTAGAAGAACTAAGGGCACAAACAGACAGACACGGATAGTGACTTTGTTTTATACTATTTAGATAAGAAGATTATCACTATCATCAGTGTATAATTATGCTGGTACCCTCAACATTTAAAAATTTATTTCAGTAGGTACCTGCAGTAGATAAAAATATATAGTTATGATTTCCACGAAACATTATCGGTTTACTCCTTTTATCTTAAATCAATGATATTTTCGCATAATGTTATTCTAGTTTTAACTACCTTTTAATGTTCTGGCTAAATTATCATTCCTAACTCATAACAATACAATTCCCATTTAACCGGCCGTAATGCAAAAAATAACATAGGATTAGTGGAAGCAAGTAAGTAGCTACTTTCTCTATTTCTCATGAAAGCCCAGTTATCCTTAATCACATTGTAGCCATAAATTAGGGTAATTGCAAGCGGGTAAAACCAATGTCATCAGAAGGACGGATGGATGACTCATCTCAGTAATTTTGACAAATATTAGTATTGACGTTTATGCTACTTTCGATCTCAAGTCAACTAGAGTCTTCAGTTCTGAACCATACTCCGCGGGTGAAGGGTCTGAAGCCTTCGCCGGTCCGAAGTGTCAAAAAATATAAATTCTTCAACATTCCCGCGGATATTATAACATCACCTTTTTAATTCAGTTCTGTAATATTTGTCTGATGTGACTGACCTTTAGAAGTGATTAAAAAGTTATACAATTTGGTTGAAATTTGAGGTTTTTGAATACCAATTATTACACATAATGGCGTTCTCCAGTTATTTAAGCCTCAAACCACAGCTGGCAGAGTTTAGAAATGGACCTGATCGGGACAATATGAGTGAAGTAAGGACATTGATTTTTTTACCATTTTCGTAATATTTTTGTGATTGTTTTAAAATTATTCTCACGTGCCGCCTTTGAAAAAATATAGACGTTTTCATCCCATAAATAAACGGGTTAACTAAGTTCTTTACGTTCAGTTTTATTATTAATCTTTTTTAACGTGTTTATATAATGTTTAGAAATTAATTAAAAAAGTCTTCTTAATTTCCCGAAATGGACTAAGACTTATATTTGTGATTACTTATCAAATTTAGTCGTATTTGCTAAGGAGTTAACAAAATAAACGTATATTTGCAAATATTTTTTTTAACGAGAAATGATGCCAGGCCACATATCCAGTGTAATTTTAAGTTTCTCATTACTATCACAATATTGTGAGACTGTGCGCCCATATTTTCCATAGTATATATTATGACTCACTTTCGGTAGTAGAAAATAATAAAATATAACCATTTATTTTTACAACAATAATATTAATGTTTTAACATCTTTCAAAATAAAACCTGAATTTGTCAGGAGAATCTTTAACAAACTGAGAAATGTTTTTAGAAAACTTTTTGGATTTGCGGCAAACATATAATAATAAATTACGGATAACTCTAGTAGAAAATAAATATTTACCGATTCGCGCCACTGCTTTCTTCCTAGTCGTATATCAAAATGAGCCCACTCAATTTTCTTTCAAAATGTCCCTCAATTAACGTTTGAACAAGTGTATTTAATAATAAGAAGAAAAAAACTCTCGAATCCTTTCCCCTCAAGCAAAGTCTAATATTATTCCCAAGTATATCAGGAAACATTAACCGGGTCTAATCCCTGTTATTATTGGATAACAAATTCATAATCCCCTTCACATTGCAGCTCCAAATATGACAGAGGACAGTCCTCCTGTCTAAAAATTTACAATGATTCGCATTATACGAAGTATTTAATGTTGCCAGGTTTCCGACTCGGGCACTGGGGGCTCCATGAACTCTGTAATGGGGTCCGCCGAGGAGCTACAGAAGGTGGCCCTGATCCTCAACATCTCCGCTGAAGACGTGGCCCAGGACCGCTTCAGGGTGGACAGGAGGAAGCTGGAGGGGATGCTAGCGGACAATGTCAGCGAAGATGAATCTGCCAATAACTTCTTTCAACAGGTCATATATTGATTATATATATATTTTATTCAGCTACCTATATATATATATATTTACGGGTTTATTTCTTTACGGGTGTTTCTCGATATCTGTCTCACTAGGATATACCTGCCTCGAGACAAACGAGGATAACATATTATTTGATACATGCATAACTATAACTAAAATATAAATTATAAGTACTGTTAAGCCAGATCGCACGCGTCTGTATACACAGTAGACGATGTATTTCATTAGTTATTAATTTTCTCCATCGATTTGGATAAATGGTACAGTGAAGGTTATCGGGTAGAAGATGAAAGTGAATCTAAAGTTAAATTGGAAAAAATAGGTAGCCATCTTGAATTTTTACGGTTATGTACGGATTACGATGATATTCGGTGCGCAGGTGTATGGAAGTGGGGGAAGCCCCTGACACAACATAGTACGAGTACTTGTTGTTTCATGTTCGAGTTAGGTCATGTGAAAAGTCAGCATACTGGATACAGGCTTCCACAAACCAAGGTGAATTTTCTCATTACCTCAAACGCCAATTTTTCAGTCATGGAATAATGAAATCTTAAGTTCGAATAGCCACTCGAGTGATGGGCGTTTGGTTTTCGATTTGGCCATTAGATTTAATTTATTCCTCAAAATATTATTATGGGAGCAAATGAACAGCCTACTGTGGTTTAAAGCCATTTGCTATGGAGGAAGACATGGCACGATCAAGTGAATCAGATACTTGTGTCGGGCCATTTCAGAGAGTATGAATGTGAATGAGGCAATGAGTGTGTGCCAAGACCGAGTTGTTTGGAGGTCCTTCTTCTCTGCCTACCCCTGCAGGAAACGGCGTGATGATTAGTTTATAATCTACCTATACTTCACCGTTTATTCCATATTTTTATTAGTTCTATAAATTTTACATATTATGGCAAGCGATCGCTCAAGACACTTTGCAAACTTACCATAATATGCCAAAAATCGTTCGAATATAGTCGTATATGCAATAATAAGTTGTTTTGTCTTTTTCAGGTGATGGAAGAAACTTCAACTGTCATAAATTGGCCAACACGTCTCAAAGTTGGAGCAAAATCAAAAAAAGGTACTTATGTTTGACAATACAACACAATACGTGTACCGCTGTCATTGTACTCATTATTATTTATTATAATATACAAAACATTCTGTTATTTTTTAAATTTTTTTTTTTTTTTTTAATTTTCTTTATTCATAAAAATATATTTGGATACAGGTTTTTTTACATGCTTTTCGACTACCACACTAGACACATGTCCGTATTATGGTAGTCGATATGTTGTCTAACTAGTTTACGTAAGTACGAAAAGTACCCATTGCATCATTACATGAATTGCTAATTCAATTTTATGGCAACATTTTATTCAAAAAATGTTCAGTTCGTTTTGAAGTGTTTTTATACATTATTGCATTTTTCTGGGAATTGACCGTGACGTAGCGTTGTTATTGATGTTTAATTGGCGCGATTGTTTGATTTTCAGAATTGACATAACCATATTCGAATTTTCATTAATTAATACTAAGAGACTTCAATAATTGTGATTTTACGACACGTTTTACAATATTTTTTCTCGAAATGAGTACTCCTTTTGTTCACCCTACTAGAGCTCAGTGCATTCATCGAGTTCAGTATTATGAGACCATTTATAAATATTTACAAATCATTGCGGAAATTGAATTAGCACAACTAAAAAAAGGTAATATTGCCCTAGTGTTTTATTGTATTTTATTATTTCAAAGACTTATAAAACTTGAATTATTTATAGATCCCCATGTTCGCGTTGCCGGCCGGATTGAAAACGTGAAAATGGCCAGGGACAGAATTATGCAGAGTTTAGACACAAGGGTAAGTTACAATACAATTATACGAATTTGATCAAACTTGAAATACTAACGGAATTTCTCTGTGCTCATCGTTTTGTCGTTATTTTTTATGATCCATCCACCATTTTGCGGACAGTTCATGTTTCAAGTCTTTATCAACATATTATGTGAGATCATAATAATTACTTATGATTTAATTGTGGCTAATAAAAGTAATGTAATTCTTAACCATGCAAGGAGCGTATTTTAAATTAGTATTTTATCTCATTGGATTCTTGTTTGATTCTTGAAAATATAACCTTGTTCTATAGCACCCAATAAATATGGATTCGATACCTTGAATGGTGCTATATTTTCCCTCAGTTAAGTTGTAAAGTCCATTAGGTAAACAAATAATATAGACCACGGTTGACAAAATTGTATGTCAATCATATTATTATTAAATCCTGAGACAATTATTGCTCACCTAATGTATTACCATTAATTTTAAATCGTCCAGCATTATGTTTTAAAAGATATTTTTTATAGACAGTTGGACGTTTCCTGGATTATTTCTGACATAAGAGATACCTAATGCATCTTCGCAAAAAACTAAATCTGTGGCGGATTTGGTACAGGTCAATATTAAAAGATTTTTGCATGATTTTGTTTACAGCTTTCTGCTAGCCTAGCTTTTCCTACCCTACTTACTATTGGTTCTAAATGGTTTTGTGAATATTCCTTTTTAATAATCATGCTTAGTTTAAAATGAATCAATCTTGCAAGCTGTCTTTATTTATACACAGTTAACTAGTCACTTCACTCTTAAATTTCTTTCTTTCTCTAATTATAATAACTTATGAAAAGTTACTCTTTTTAATACCTTGTACCTGCTTATATCATAATGAACACTATCTTCTCTTCAAATTGAGACATATAAATAGTCAGTTTTATACTTACTCTGATCGGTAAGAAGCTGAGATGACAAATGGGTCTGGTTCTCGTTCCCGTCCAGGCATTGTGTGTTCAATTCTTCTGCTAATTAGGTCATTCATCATTACACAAAAACATCTTCCGCTTATTTTTTTTTCTTATTATGTTGCCTTGTTAAAAGTAAAGTCACGATGAGGAAATCCAGAATTGGTTTTATTTTGTGTATACTACACATGTATACAAACTGATATAAAATATAAACTGTTGATTTCTCAAAAACAAATAATTTTTAAAAATATTCACCATTGAAAAATATTTTTAAAAAATAATATTGTTTTTATGACCCAAAAAAGTTTCTTTAAAAAAAAAGTATAATGAATTGAAATTATCACATACCTATAAAATTCAAAGTACCTACTTAGGTATATGTTTTGACCTTCTGTTATCCTATAAGCCTTTGAACTAGTTCTGTTTGAAATTCTTACAGTTGCTATCACCGTAATGTTTCTTCCCCGAGGTACATTAGAGGATATTAAGCCACTAATTAACATATTTCTGCACATATCTTACCACCTTTCCATCCATGCACCATATCGTTGACCCTTTCCAAAAATGTCACCTTCTGATTATTTTGTAACCCTCACAATCCATCATACATACCCCACTTTTTTCTAGTATATTATTTTGGTAAAATTTTATTTACGACTGCCACACTTAATATGCATAATTACCAAAAACATGATTAATTTAAAAAAAAAAAAACAAATTACGAACCTAAAAAAAACCTATTTTATTATTAATTATAGGTTATAGTTCTATAAGAACAATTAAAATATTAATTTGCATTTGAATGAAATAGCTATTCAATAGCACTATTTTCCATTTCTGATATACTGAAATAGTTGTTCTTATTATTAGTTAAAAATATGCGTATAGTTAGGTAGGTAGTCATAAGTAAATTTTTACCATTATTTTTATTGCATTCTTCTGGTTCCTATGGATATATTTGAATTTGTAATGCATGAGATAATTCACAATATTTACGTGTAACATTATTTCTGTGTTTTAAATTTATCTTTCTTTACGTTTTATTTTTCTTCTTCTCGGATCTCCAGCGACCAAATGTTTTCAAAACATTGAGCAAAAACAAAAACATTGGGTCGAGCCAAAAAGTTTTTTTTTTCCATCTGCCGGGGAAAATAAAAACTTTGTTAAAACTGTTTTTTAACTTTGGCCTTGCCCAATGTTTCATGCTTGCAAAAACATTTGGTTCAATGTTTGTGGTAATATTGTCGCATATCCAGTGACCAAATTTTTTCAAAACATTTGGTCGTGCCACAATGTTTTTTGTTTTCTATCGGATGGAAAATAAAAACATTGGCCCTGCCCGATGTTTCATGCTTGCAAAAACATTTGGTTCAATGTTTGCGGTAATATTTTCGCTGGTGACCCACCTCTAAGGGGGTATTTCACTATGTCGGGCTAAATATCTGACTAGCTATCCGTTGGCTGGCTTTAAAGATCAGAATAACTTCGTTATTCAACGGCGACCGTTTCACCATTGTTTCCGAGCTTCCGGATAGATAACACTCGAAATAGTCTGGCAACATCGCAAAATGTTTGCAGTTACTCCATTTACTGCCACGGCTGTCATGCGTCACAGTCCGCACACCGCAAAGTGTGCATTTTTTTGGTTATGTTATGTTGATTATCAGGTCATTTTAGATAGATTCGTGTCGAATTAATAAATTGTTTCTTATTTTGAACACAATCAAATAATTCAGGATGGATCATACAAGCATTCAAATTCATTCAACAAAATTCGACTCACTTCTCCGCTGTCAAACTCGGAATTTTTTGACGCCATCTTTGATTCGAGGAATAGCGCCTAACGTGAAGTTCGAGCACTGATTAGTCAAATCGAACTTTAACCCGAGCGTTAGCGTTATTCAGATATAGTGAAAACGAAAAAATGACTAATCCGCGGATTAGTGCTTAGTCAGAACATAATCAGAGATAGTGAAATACCCCCTAAGTCAACTGTTGGACAGACTTAACTACATAAAGAAATTTTTCACATTTTAAAATCAAATCTTCATTATTTAATATCTGTTTGTGTGTTGTAATTTATGCTCACTTTTTCTGCGTTAACTTTTCAATGTGTTTGTTGTTTGAATGGCTTTGGCTTTCTTTCACAAAATAGCAAATAGAACAAATATTATAATTTGTTTATACTTTCAGTGCAACCGGGTGACCATGAAGCTTGACGTGAGCTATACCGACCACTCCCACATCATTGGAAAGGTTTGTTTATAACTTTCATAATATTTGTAATATGACATTTTATTTTTTCTTGCGAGGTTATCTAAGAGGTCGTAGATACTCTCAGTATTGTCCCGGTGAAAGACCACCCTTCAGAATCTAAATTTGCTTGAAATGGCTTTACCCATCTTTGGTGACTAGATCTAAATAGCCAGGTTTCGTTTTTACTTCTCAACCTTTCTCGACTCCCTCCAGCCTCCAAACATGCCTATCGGGAATGCTATAGACGACCGACTCCAGGTTAGTTTGACTCTAGTGCAGTATTCATATAAATTAAATTTATTTAAATATTTTGCCTGAGAAATAAATTGTCACTTAATAATTTGTGTGCATTTTGAAATAACTAACACTTCAGGTCTATGAGATTTTGTCTTTCTCTTTAATAAGCTGTCAAATCGATAAATGGGTGACATATTTCGATAAATGGGTGACATATTTCGATAAATGGGTGACATATTTCGATAAATGGGTGACATATTTCGATAAATGGGCGACATATTTCGACTTGACATTCAACTTATTTTTTAATGTTTTTGAAAGCCGATTAAAAACTCATTTTAAGTTTTAACATTTCATGCGGAGATATTCAATTGAAAATAATTAAATTTGCAATTAATTTAAACTTTTATAATGAACACTACACACAATGAAGTGTACTGTCCAATTTGCATGAGACTTGATCAAGTTAACTTGACCATGTGTGCATGACAAGTATTGCATTTAAGACAGAATCGATTTTCGATTCTGCCGACTTGATCAATCTTCGAGCGTCGTGAGTAATGGAACGTGTGTAGCCACTATGGATGAACAAAAATTGGATCAAACCTCAAGCAAATTGGATGGAAAACATGATTGTGTGTAGTGGCCATTAGCCTGTCTCAGTTGGTTCTGGAAAAGGAACAAATCGACTGCTATCGATGTAAGGTTTACTCAAATCGACTTCAGGGCTTAAAACCCGCTGTGTGATTACTACCAGCGATATTTCATTTGAATCTTAAATTTGTATGTCTTTAATCAGGGTGGACTAACCATAAAGCGTGTGATGGAGGAGACTGGCTGCCACATCCATTTCCCGGACTCGAATCGCTCCAACCCCATGGAGAAGAGCAACCAGGTCTCCATCGCAGGAGACATGGACAATGTGGAGAGAGCTAGGGCCAGAGTTAGGGTAAGTGATTGGAATTAATCATATCTTTAAATTCATATTGAAGGTCGGTAGTCACCCGGCAGAAACATGACCAATCAAGTCTAGATGAACCAGCAATCAATTATGTAAAACAAACTTGCTTCGCTTTCTAGTCCTTGAGTTGATTTTACCAAACTTGACTACCAAATAAATAAATACATTTTTAATCATTACCGAGATAACATTATAAATCCCTTGCATCTTGCAACCATAATCACTCGAGTGATAGCTACCCAAATTTGAGAAGCGCTGCTAAATGCCCATGAGCGATCCAAATTTGAGTAGTTGTAAGTAAGGTCACTTTATGAATCTTTAATCATTAAAGATAATATTAACAAAACTCAAAACTGAAAATATCCAGTCGCATCTATAAATTGAACTCGGGACCTCAGCCTTGCTGGTGCTTTGCTCCGACCACTGAGCTAATCCTACCCTATCCCCTTCAGTCATATTTAACTGTATCATACTTCCACTAAGAACCATCAATTTCTTTATTTTCTCAAAACATTTTTTTATGGCTGCTAACTTTATATGTGATTGCAAGATTATACCTTAATTTATTTGCATTCTAATTCATTGATCATATTCTAATTGTTTTAATCTTTCAGGCCCTGACTCCGCTGATATTCAGCTTCGAGCTCCCGATAATGAGCTCATCTCAAGCACTGCCGGATGCGTCCACCCCCTATGTGGTGCAGATCCAAGAAAAATACAATGTTCAGGTAATGATGCAGCCTTTTATCAATGAGCCTTTCCTCCATATTGTTGTGAATGGATCTTAATAAATACTCCTGTCTCACAACCAAACACTTATAATCAGGAACTTGTGTACAGGACAGTCAGGAGACCAATGTCTATTCTGTTCTCAATATCTCTCTACTGGTAGAACTGACTTCTAGCTCACCTCGCTTTTGAATTGGAGGGGCAAACCTGTATATTAGAGACATCTCTTGGAGAACTCTATAAACTGTAAGAGCTACTAGCACTTGAGCCATCCACATATGCAACAAAGCTCGAATTCTCTTCCATATTTTTTTTTCAGTTCCAAGAACTGCCCCATAGCCAGGACTACTAGTGTTATGAGTATTTGGATTGGGCTAAAATCTGCTAGTTTCCTTTAACTACTTTATCACAATTGAAAATGTACATTTCCTCGCATCTTAATATCTAGAAGTAGCATTATAATAATTACCAGTTTCTATCATTGACAAATCATGAAATGTAACTTGTCTTGCATGTGCTCGTACACCAGATCTCTTTAACTGTCATTTCAGTTTTCACAGTATGGCGTCAAATACCCTATAATATTATAATACCCCCAATTCCAGTGAAATAGTGACAATATCAACTACTCTAGCCGTTGGAGGGAGCTAGTGTAGCATGTTGACTTTGACATTCCTTTCAATGGCGGCAGATTGAATTTATTTAGTACTTGGTGGTGGTGGTGTTTTGCGCTTTCATCTATATTGATTTTTTTAAATGTTAATAAAGTAGGTTCAGTGATTCAGTTTACGAACAACCAACAAAAATACTCATTTACACTTACACACATAGTCATTTTTCAAGATGCAAAAAAAAGTTGACAGGTTGATCAGGTGAAATTATTTCGTTAAATCCTCAATCAAATAAAATGTTCCTGATTAATTTTTTTTATAATTTTTCTTATAATTTTTTTTTTTTTTTTTTTATAAAATAATTAGGTACATTTTTGTATGGCACATGAAATAAAATATATATATAAAATTAAAACAGATGATTGAAGTCCTCCTCACTACTATATGTTAGTATACGTTTTCAGCGACTAAGATGATGTTTTAAATATATTAGCTAGTTCTTCTTCCGATATTTCCCTAAGCCAAGAATTGATGTCCTTAATGTAGTTATTTTTCGTTTTCCTTTGTTTGATGTTGAGAGGGAGTTTATTATATAATTTTATTGCTAAAAATTCAGAGTTTCTTTGTCCAAAGGTAGAATTACATTTAGGAATATTTAGCATGTCTGTTTGCTTGGCTCTGGTTTTATGATCGTGAGAGGGGTTTGCCTCTGGTTTATTTTTTAAGTGATGAACTAGAATATTTTTAGCATAGATTTTTTGTAAACTTGGAACATCAAACATATTAAAAATATCAGTAGTTGGCGTCCTTACGGGGAGCTTTAATATGGTCTTTATGATCCAATTTTGAGTTTTCTTTAGTTGTTTAAGATGGTTTGATGATGCTGAGCCCCATCCTATTATTCCATATTCCAGTAGAGAGTGGCAAAGAGCATAATATACTCTCTTTAGATCTGTAGTTGACAAGATATTTCGTAATTTTTTGAAGAACAGGTGAGTTTGTTAGCTTTTTTGAGGTTCTTTCGATGTGTGCATCCCAATGAAGTTTGTCGTCAATTACGATCCCAAGATATTTAATTGTTTTAGTTTGGACTATATGCGGGCAAGAACATTGCGGATATTTGTTTAGACATTCATGTAATTTGAGTGTATGCTCATTCGTTGGTTTTAGAGAATGTTAGATATTTAGTTTTACTCACATTTAATGTAAGGGAGTTTGCTTTTAACAAGTTTTGGAGTACAGTCAGACCTTGCTCCGCTTTTTTATGTGTGCTTGTCCAATTTTGTTCATAGAATATAATGACAGTGTCATCTGCAAAGCTCATTATGTCTCCTTCAATGGGAAGACTCATAAGGTCATTAATATAAATGAGAAATAGTATTGTACCCAATACGCTTCCTTGAGGGACACCGTACTTGATTGATAGAGTTTTGCTACTTTTTTTACCAATTTGTACATACTGCTCTCTTCCAGTTAAGTAACTTTTAATTAGATTTAGAGTTGTTTGTGTTATTCCATTTTTTTTAATTTAAAAAATAGTATTTCATGGTCAATTGTATCAAAAGCTTTTTGAAGGTCAATAAAAACTGCCAAGCATTTTTTACCTTCATCCAGTTTTTTTATAATTGTATTTGTTACTTTAGCTATAGCATCACCAGTACCCAGGTTTTCCCTAAAACCGTATTGCGTCGTTGATAATATTTTATTTTCATCCAAAAATTTAACCATTTGTTTTTTTATTACTTTTTCCAATATTTTCGATAGTGTAGGTAATAGACTAATTGGTCGATAGTTAGATATATCATTTTTGGGACCGCTTTTGTATATTGGAATAATCGTAGCAATTTTAAGACATGTGGGAAAAATACTTTTTCTTATTGAAAGATTTACAAAGTATGTCAGTGGGTAGATTAGCTCATTTAGTAGATATTTAATTGCTCTGTTTGATATCAGTTCATTTCCCGATGAGGTATTTGTGTTTAGGGAGGCTTTGGTATTTCTTATATCTTCACTTGTTATCTTGACTATGTTAAGGGAGTTTTTAAAGTAAAACATATATTTATAAAAATGTTTAAGATTAATTCAGTAAAGCTGTGTTAGTTCCATGTAAAATTCTGTGCTCAAGTTGTAGTTATAAATTATCATCAATGTTGATGTTCAAAATGCATTTTTATATTTTTTTTATGTGACACCTCACAAGAGCGCCTCTGTCTATACAGTGTAAAAGCAGGGGAGCTATGTCGTCACACGATTGGGTTGGGCAGTCTTCTGAGGCGGTTTAAGATAAGGGCTGTAGAAAAGGATTTATTAATGCGGGTCTTGAAGAGATAGATAATAGTATTGATAATATTGGCTTGTCTTTTAATTTGGATGTCTATGGTACATACTTGCTTAATTCTTTGTCTGGATTTGAAAACATTAAACATACTAATTTTGGTTGTTGGGGCGTGAAATCAGAAATATTCCTGCGTCAACTGCTCATGAACTTATGAACATTTTCACAGAGAAAATTAAAATTGGAATTATAATATCCCATGATTTTTCACATCCTTCAGTTCTAATTTTGAAAGGTTAATATTTGTATGTGAGTACACATACTCGCAAAGGAAATATGTTACTAGCAGTTAAAAACCCGCTCCGCGGGTTTTTGCTGCTAGGCCCTGCGGGCGGCACTTCTTCCACGGCACTGATATTAACTGTTATGGTACCTAATATAATTTGCTCATAGGAGACTTGCGGTGCTTAAATATGTGTTACAACCATCAATGTCTATAAGTTGAATCAATATCGTATAGTTTGTCACAACAATCAAAGATAGTTATAACAAAGTTGACTGAAATAATAGATTATTACATATTGATGAATTGTACCCGTGTTTATGGATAAAAGGAGGGTAATTGTGCGATGAGATTAACAGTCGGTTTAATTAAAAGGTGTAAATTTTACTCCAACTGGTGGTAATTCTTTACCTAAAACTGTTACTGTATCTAATAAAGTTTAAAGTTAGAATATATATACACCTTCATCAGGAGAGTAAAAATCTATATATAAAGGTAGATTATTACAATATAGCGCCCCTGAGGTGATATCTCACAAAAGCGGCGCTATGCAAATTGTCCAATTAATAAATAAATATAATGTTTACATTTTATTATGTACGTATGCATTGATATACAATGGAAATAGATAAAATAATGTTATCCTATTAAACTTTATTTTATTAAAAAACAAATAACTTTTTTAACATCACTTTATTATATACAACCAATACATGTTTCATGAACGAAGTATACACCGAAGTCAAAAATTAAATATAGATTACAATTGGGAAAAAGAAGTGGAAGGAGGGGGGAGGGGTAAGAGTAGGCTGGGTTTATAAGAATTAGGAATTACAATATGAAAGACCAGTTAAATGGGAAAATATTTAAAAGAGAGTTTATAAAAAAAAATTCTTGTTAATTATATCTACTTTTATAAACATGTTCTCTTATTTCTAAAATTTCGAAATTATTTATTTGTGATGCTTTATATCCTGTGTGAAGCATTTTAAGACCTGAAAAAAAATTGCATAAAACAATATATTCATAAGACAAATAACATTTAATAACGGTTATTCTAATAAATTGAAAGTTGAAATACTAAATAAAAAATTAAACATATTCTCTTCAAACGGTATTTTTACCCTATTTCTTAAGATATAAATAAACAATCAGGATTCGCAAATAAATAATTTTTAAATTTTAATAATTATAAAACATGTCAATATAAAATCAGATATAATTAATAAGCAAAAAAAATTATAAATAATAATGAAAAATGCCATTGCAAAGTTTAAATAAACTTCCAGAAGAAATCTTCTTATGAAACGCTTAATGGTCAAGTAATTTTGCATATTTAAATATTCGCGCCAGTTATTTGGTTAGTTTTTACACCGCCAGAGGTGCGCTCTGTGTCGGCCAGCTATTGCCGGCCATATTGAATGAACGCGTGCTTTTTTCGTCAAACGTCAAACGTAATCACGTAATTGTGGATAATTTTCACTGTAATTTAATTAATCCAATGGATTATAAACTTTCTAAAACATATTTTCTTCGATATTATCCAAAAATTATATGAGGAGAAACGATATTTTTGAAGAAATATCGTATTACATGTGGCGATTCTTTTTCAGTATGAAATCGTGTCTTAATTTTTAATGTCTTATTTTTTTTGTATCCAGTCGCCTGCAAACCGAAATGAACCTTACGGTTGCTTAAAATTGAGGGGCAGATTGGTATTTTTTGCCTGCAGACCCCCAATGCAGAATTTATCCGAATCACATAATATGAATTTGACCAATCAGAGGGCCTACATCGTCCAGACGCTGGGACAATAATACTATCAGATTATGATATTAATATGTATGTATTTAATGTTTGTTTGTTTGATCAGGTGATGCTGCGTACTAGGCCGAAGCTACACGCCACGCTGGTGATGGTGAAGGGGCAGCAGTGGGAGGTGCAGGGCACCATGGAGGCTACAACTCTGCTTATCAACTACATGTGTGGCAATCTCGCAGTGAGTCGTCTTACCCGTACATCCACTTTTCTGTTTTACTTTAGCGTCCCGCTGTTAAGAGACGTGGTCTCCTTCTCCACAAAAGAAACTGGACCCGGCTCTACATGATACCACACAAGAGTCCCAAGTTTCCAAAGCCAGAGAAATTATGGCATCACCATTTTGGGAAAAGGTGGAATAAAAGTAGGGCACAATAACATAATTTTTTTCTAGACTTTGCATTGTTTAATCTGTTTTGTGTTATTTGTCCAGCAACAAACTCTGGTGCAGATGTCGCTGGAGATCACCCCGATGCACCACCAGGTGGTGCTGGGGCGCGCCGCCAGTCAGCTGAAGGTCATCATGTCCAACACCAAGACTCAGATTATGTTCCCCGATGCCAGTGACCCGAACATCCCAATGTTGAAGAAGAGCAATGTGACCATCACGGGCGGCATCGAGGACGTTTACCTGGCCCGGCAGCAGCTTGTGGTGAGATTTTTAGTCAAGTTCTATTTCTTCTGGAACCCTCCCCTATCGGACTGTTGCCACGTGGGCTGCAGCCTGGAACCACTCTGTTATATTTCCACACTTTATTGCACACCATTAGATTTCATTATTATTAATCTCTTTCATTTGTATGTATTACAGGGAAGTCTTCCACTTGTGATAATGTTTGACCTGCCAGAGGATGTAAGGGAGATACAGACGGAACACCTGACTAACCTGATGCAGAACCTCAATGTTTACATTAACATTCGCCAGAAGCCCAAACTGTGCGCTCTGTCCGTTATCATCAAGGGCATTGAGAGGAACGCAAGTAAGTTACACCAATTATTGATAGTTCATTTTGGACCTGCGAGATGTCTTGAGATTTGCAATTTTTACGAAGTTTTTTTAATGTTTTTTACAGTTACAATTTATAAACTTTCAGATGACATCTATGAAGCCAGGCGCCACCTCCTGAACCTTCAGGAGCCGACGGTGGTTGCCAGCATTCCCGAGAGCTACCAGATCCCCATCCTCCCGGGCAACACAGAGACCACCAGCCATTTCAACCCCTTCTCCCCGAGCCACCAGCACAACATCCCGCAGCACACATCCCCCATGGGCATCGCTGTGCCTCTGCAGAACCTGGCCAACAATGCCAGTCGGGCTTACCCACTGCCCCCGCTGCGCCTCAGCGACATCTCCAACTTCCCTGGACTCAACAGTCCCCAGTTCAACCCTCCTACTCCGGGGGGGTACCCTAGTCCCATGAGCCCTCTGAACCTGAGTCCCTCCATCTTCACGCCGTCTTGGGGGCTCATTCCGCCGTCTCCTCAATCACAGAATAATGGAAAAGTGTTCCAATACCCCGGAATGGCAATGAACAACCCATCGCCCACATATATGCAGAATCCCCAACAGCAACAAACTCTCTGGGGTATGTGTATGTAACATCTTTTATATTCATCTTCTCTCCTCATTGTAAAGCATCTTTCTTTAAAGCCTAGGAAACATTAGGCTATATGCATTAATGCTTATTTGGGCCTAGCCTGTACAGATTATATGTGGAGATGTCACACTATGGCAGGAGATCAATTGGGGAGCTGCTGAGGAAAATATTATTTCTGCATACGGGATCTGTCACCTTGACAGCTGACAACGGTGTGATCACGGCGCTCCCTAAATTGATCTGGTTGTATATTTTCAGATCACGGCATAACATCATCGCCACGCCTGCACTTATATAACGCATCATCTGTCAGGTGTGACTGATATGTATAGGATTGTATGGCGAGCGATATGGTGTTTTAAAAAACACTTATTTGTATACTTACATAATGTGTCAGCACCCCAAAACTCTACTCACTTCGTTGCATATGTTCAGTTGCTGAAGATAACATAACGCGACTTCCGTGTAAGTTATTATATTTATGCACTCATTGAGAATAAACCAAAATGAACAATTCTTTGTCAATCGAGTTTGATGAATGAAACCTCATGTTCATATTTGTTATTAGATACCTGAAGATCACCCAAAGGGGGTTCCCTAGGGTCCCCCAAATATCGCGGAGCGACTGTGTCTCTTGATCAGTGGACTGTTTTTCGAGCAAATGTGCACTACAATTTTTACAACCATGTTTGAGGCTCACGCACGTGTGTGTGAACTCCAATATTGTCCACGCTGAATTTTTCCCATGCAATTTTAACCTTTATGCTTTTAAAACTAAATAGGAAAAAATCATAATCACATGCGCTAATGTCATTGTAGATTTTACTATTTATTTCATGAATGTAGCTAGCCTCTATGAGAACTTACAAGATAATTTGTCTTTGAATGTCAAAATATGTTTTTGTAAAATGTGAAAATATAACAAAAATTTTAATATTTAATTTTTTAAAGTAGAATAAAGTAGAATGTGTTTGTTACTTTGAAAACATATTTTGATGTTGTTTTTCACGTAGGGAATGTATTCACGGGTTTGTAGAAATAATAAAACCGGATTTGTATTCTCGATTTTATAATTTTTTTTTGTTTGTTTTTAGATAAAGTTAGCTATTCTAGGTATCTATACCATATACATGAAAAATACAGGGATGTGATGTAAAGTAAAAATACCCAACCAAACTGAATAATTATTTTTGAATCAAAAAATAAAGCAAATATGTGTTACTTTATTTATTTATGGTTTAAATTTTGATCTATAGGCCAGGTGTTGCTTCTTTTTTTGTAGTTGCAAGTTGTTGTGATGGTTTACTTCCAAAATGGCATTTTAAAATGTTTTATTTTTATTATTTGAACAATCCAGTTTTGTTACATGAATAAGATTATCATAATGGCTTTCCCCTCCCAATTAATACTTTCTCGGCAAACAAATTTTTGGGTGATGAAAATTTTTTTTTTTTTTTCTAATGCTGAGTATTATATAATTATGCAGGTCTCCCCAATATGATGTCCCAAGCCACCAGTTCAAACATGATGACCCACCTGCAGCAGCAGCTGGGCGTGCAGCAATACTGCGCCGTCGGCACGGTTGACCCGGGCCGCATGCACACCCATTCCATGTCCAGCTCCGGCAGCCAGCCAGTAATTATTTTTGCTACATAGTTCTAAGAAATTTTGACAGCATATTTTTAATGTAATTTTAATGAAATTGAATTTATGCTCTCTCTAAACACTCTCTCTCTGTAAATATTTCGGAAAATAAAACATTTCTCGCTCTAATATATTTAAAATTGCCAACACAAGATTTCAAAGCAATCAGTGGAGAACTTTTTGAGATTTATGATTTTTAACAAACGAACATTGTCATTTTATTTATATAGATTATCAGAAAAGATTTTCTGTATTATCTTCCCTTTTCTTGACAATGCTTGAATTTTATGATTTTGTCATGTGATGGCAGATATTCAAATTTATTGTATGTAATCAAAAAAATGTCCCAGCATATAGTAGCTATTCTTGGGAACTACTTGTGGTAGATTATATACTATTTATATAAATGTACAATAATAATAAAATATCTGTAAAGACTGTACAATTTACAAAAACATTCATTTAAAAAAATAAGTAAGTTATTATGAAAATAGAATCAGCTGATGCACCAAGGGTTAATGCTTAGTCAAAATTATATTAACCCATTGGCACACCTGCCCCCAAGATTGGGGGGCTGCACTTTTTTCGCATCGGCATATTGCCCGCCCCCTTGGGACGACTAAAACTTTTCCCACATGCTTACATAGTTCACAATAAAATTATAATCTATATAAAATCTTAACAAGTGTTTAATTTGGGGAAATATGGGGTGCAATACCGCACAGTAATAATCCTTTTCAAGTATGCATAGATGTCACAATTACAAATTGGTATGCCGATGGGTTAAATACTATAAGATAAATATGTTTTGTTTATTGTGAAAAAGAGAATTTAACAAATTTTTAACCTGATGTAAAATACATACCCTTTGTCAAAACATCCCGCATAATGGGATAGACTGCGTTGAATCGGCTAACGTTGTAAAGATTTATGAATAATTTGGTTTTAATTTAACTTTCAGAACTCTCTTGGCCAGCTGCTAAACGTGAGCTCCCAGGCCAGCAGCGGATACCACAGCAACTTCACTGGAAGCTCTGCCTCTTTGGATGTTCACAGCGTATCAGGTACCTAATCATTTAGTCATGTGCAGCAAGTCAACACTGCTTCAGTAGGAGTTATATTGTATTTAATGCATGTATTCTTGTTCCCAGGAGGTGATAGCTGCAACAGCGGCAGTAACTTCGTTAGTCCTTCGGTGAGCCCCATCAGCAAGGGGCACAGCCCGGTTCCCTCTCCGACCAACAACGAAAATCAAAATAACAATGGTAAGTTCTAATTACACCTCTTCACATAGTATTCCTACTTAATGTCTAATAATAATGTTTTGTCAATCATAAATTTAACTTTATTTATTTTAATGATAAAGTAATGTTTGTAAGACAAGTTTTTTTATGCATAGCACAAAGGATAACAAATTTTTATAAGCAATAAATGTTAAGTGAAAAAAACTAGTACATATTGGATTATTTGGCGGGTTTTAAATGAGCCGATGTAGCTTAGTTGGTAGAGCACCTAACTGGCAATCAGAAGGCTACGAGTTCAATTCCCGTCGGCAGCATTTACTTTTTCTCTGGAGATTTTTAAAATTTGTATGTGTGTTTCAGGATAAAGTTACTGCTTATAATAATTCGATAAATTTAACATGTACTATAATATTTACACGTCACCTTCATTATTTTCATTACTTGAATTACGTTTGTAGTTTTTTAATAAGACTTATTTTTTATAAGAATGTTCACACATCACCTTTTGAACATTATTTTCTTTTTGTATATACTTACTCCTTCCATAAACACATGCTCTCCTGTTATAATTTTGAAATCTTGTACTATTTTGTAATAAATAAATTTAAAAAAATAGCAAATAGATTGGAAGCCACTCACAGTATCGCGCCTGTGTGCCAAGTCCAACATTTGGAATTAAAACCTAGATTGGCAGCCACTCACAGTATCGCGCCTGTGTGCCAAGTCCAACATTTGGAATTAAAACCTAGCTTGAAATGGCTTTAAAGATCTGAATAACCAGATACTTCCTTACCCCACTACCTTCAGCTTCACAACATTCCATAGTCTCACTGGTTACAAACGGTTGGGACTCTTGTGTGATATAGGAGACGGTTGACGTAAGGTTCCCATGGGCACTTAGGCCATAGGCCCACTGTGCTATCTTCCATTTTACCTCATTCCTTTAACAATAATTTGGTCCCTTTTATAAATTTCACCAGGGTTGTCATTGGATATGTGGCTATGTCTTCTGGTTCTATGGTGTGTCTTCCCAGGTATCTGAGCCTTGTTCCCAACAAACCGGGACATTGGCACCGAAGGTGAATTGGAGTCTCTTATCCTCTTCACATTTCCTACATCTGTTGGTGTTTTTCACTCCCAACAACTGCATCTGTCTCCTGAGATGTCAGTGTCCCGTTAGTAGCCCTACCAGTTCTCTATTTGTCTGGTTCGCCTTGGGTCTGGTCCGTTTATGAGTACTTTGGATTGCCTCATTCTGGGTGCCCTTTCCCATTCCTCCTCCCAGTGCCGGGTTTTGACCCATCTTTCAATATGTATTTTGGTGTGGCAAGCTGCTACTCCTATGGCCGGCTTGAATCCTGTAAGTGGTGCTTTCGCCCTTTTCCTTGCTAGTCTACCTTCCACTGTCCAGTTTTCTGCACATTGCCCTCAATTCCTTTTGTCGCGGTTATTTTATTATTTTTTTGATATGCCTATGTTCTAATTCCTGTACTCGATATGTATATTCTCCTGTGCACAACCTAAGATGGCCTCCATCTCAGCTTGAAATACAGTGCAATGTGTTCCTAGAGGTATACATACTAAGTTCCCTCTTGGAACCCTGTTAACAGACCCCGGCCCCTCTTTCCTCCTCCATCTTGGACCCATCTGGGAACCAGATTAGTTCCTGTTTGTGGGTAGGGACTTGAACCGTGTGCCTTTCCTCCCTTGTGGGGTACGTCACTCTAAACTGCTGTCTGAAGAAGTTTTCAGCTTATTTGCCGTCCTGCCTCATTCCAGCTATGACTAATCGCCCTCAGTGTTGTTCCGATCTCCGTGTGACTGTTTTTGGGCAACTCACTTCTCCATCGACCTTTCCATTGTAACCTGTAGGCTGCCGCCATCGCCGCCCCCTGTATTTCTAAGTTAAGTGAGGGTAGATTCAGCAGCAGTCCCATGGCTAGTATTGGAGTGGTTCGCATGGCTCCTTTGATTCCTCTGCATGCAAGTCCCTGTATGTGGTCGATTGTGGCCATCACTGTTTTCAGTGTTGTTCTCCTCCGCCAGACCAAGGCTGCATGCATGATTCTTGGTTTTATAACGGCTGTGTACAGCCATTGCCTTTCTTCCTACAGTTTCTACCTGTTTTTTCCAGCTCAGTTTGGCATCTATGATGGCTCCAAAGTACTTAACCGTGTCTGAGGGTTCTAACTCCTTTCCATATAAGGTTAGATTGATGGCTTCATCACTGTAATGTCGTTTTGCGAGTAAAGATTACCAATTCTGTCTTCTCTGGGTTGACTGACAGCCCTGTTTCTTCACACCATTCTTCCACTGTTGCCGGTGTTGACTGTATAAGGCCTCTGGTTGTGTCTGCATCCCAACACCATATTATAGTCACGATGTCATCCGCATACCCTTGTGTATATAGACCCCTGTTGTTAAGCTTTAGGATGAGGTTATCCACCGCTAAGTTCCACACCAAGGGTGATAACACCCCTCCCTGTGAACACCCTTGTGTCACCAATACTCTGATGTTCACCTCACCCCTTGTCATTGTGCATATCTGTTTTGAGAGCATGCTCTTCAGCCACCTTCTGGTGGTTTCCACCTCCCCATAGTACTTCTCCCAGGAGCCTATTTTGGCTTTCCATATTGCTTCCTTGTATTCTTTCTGGTATTGCTTATGAGCATACCAGTTTCCAGACTTTTTGGCCCTGTTGAAGGATTGTCTTACTAGTTTCCGTAGCTCCTGCAGACCTCTGCTCCACCACGGTGTTTTGTCCTTGGTACTTGTCTTCAGAGGACAGATATTTTCGTATGCCCTTATCAGTCCCTCAGTATGTCTACTGCGTCCTCAATCTCTTCGGGGCAACCATATTTGCCTGGGAATCTTGCCATTCCTATGTTTAGTTCCTCTGACTATTGAGTCCAGTCAGTTGCTTGTGGGTTCCTATATATGTTGGTCCCCATTCTGTTTGCCTCTCCCTCTAATTTAAATTCTGTGTGTCGATGGTCCGACGGGGATGGTTCATCCGACACTCTCCATCCTGAGACTAAAGGTTCCCAGAGTCAGGTCTATCACCTCCTGTCTGTTATTTATAACAAAGGTGGGTTCCCTACCTCTATTGAGAAACTCAAGGTTCACTGGCATCTGGTATTCCAGGAAGTCCTGTCCCCGTTTGTTGATATCCGTACTCCCCCACACAATGTGGTGCGAGTAAGCATCAGCTCCGATTATCAGTTCCCTACCCTTCTCCCTGCAGTTATTTCCTTTGAAGGTGGTGGTTCCGTAGAGTCATAGGGCGTGTATGCTGATGCCACCACTACTTCTCTGATCGAGCTTGACATGTAGCTTCACCACCACCAGGTCCCTGCTGCAGTCTTCGGGAGCAGTGTGCCAGCTATTCCTCTAATGAGGACTCAAGCCCTGGGTCTGTTTCCCGAGTCATTGTAATAGAGTAGCCCTTGGTTCATATTTAGTCCTCTGGCCTTCCCCCTGTATGTCCAGGGTTCTTGGAACAGCGTGACATCCACACTGTCCCGGGTGACTGTCTGCTGAGCACGGCACGTGGACGATCCACTTTTTTGTGTTCAGCTGAGGGCTCTGGTTTTTCAGCTGTTGCAGCAGCCTCTCGGTACATACTGCTCCGTTTTCGGGGATTATTGCCTTGACCTTCACGTACTTAGGCATAATGACAGTTCATTAAACCCCGCTACCTCCAGGTCACAGCATTGCCATTTCCGCAAGGTTGGCACAATCTCCCTCAGCCATTTCTCTGACTCCTTGTCTGAGCAGGTCAGTCTTTTTGAGAATCTTGTTCAGAATCAAATCTCTTGCCCCCTCACTCACAAGGGCCTCCTGGTCCTCCTGCGAGCTACTCCTCCCTGTTCCTAGCCACCATAATTTTGTTGGCGGTGGCTTCCGCAGGGGGGAGTTCCTCTAGGCTTTTTCCGAGCCTTCCCCTCCTTCCTTGTCTTCCCCTCTTCTTGGCCTTCTGTTCCCCGGGCATTCTTGGTTGCTCGTAGCTACCCTTTGTGGTCCCAGTTTGCAACCAGTCTGTCCCGGGTTTGATTGTCCCGGCTAGACTACTCTTCGAGGTCCCTGGTTATCCCCAGCTGACTTTTGAAGTCCCTGGTTGCCCCCGGTTTCCTCCGGCAGCTCTTTCCCGGTTGCCTCCAGGGGTCCCCGGTTTTACCCATCTGGTCTCCTGTACCCCCTGGCTGAGAGCCCCGGTCCATTTTCTCCTCGCAGATCCACTGAGTTTCTTCCTGATACATAGTTTTTTAATGTCCTCTGACAGGCAGTTCACATTATCTCCCTCAGTGGTAGTCGCTGAAGGAATCTCCTTTATGATCTCCCCCTCTCCACCGATTCCTCGAGGGCCCCGATTGGAGGCCGGGGTGCTTACTGGAGTTACCAGGTCGATCAGAGAACTAGGTGAACTCATCGCACCTCTCCACTCCCTTTTGGTTCCTCGGAGGCCCCAAGAGGGAAGAGTCCACCACGGTGGCCTTATCTCTCCATTCCATTCCCCAGGGGGTAGTCCCACGAGTATCTAGGGAATTGAAAGGTCCACCCCAGCAGAGCCCGGAATACTGGGGTAAGGTCTAAATACTCAGATACGACCCTGTTTCTCGGAGGCACCGTTCGTGACACTATTCCCCAGTGCCATTCAGCCCTGAGTACGGTAGCTCACATCTTAGCTTGGGATGGCTTATTGCAGGTCGCGTTTCCACTCCCTGAGTGATGGGTTCGCCACACTCCCTACACTGAAGCGCGGTATTCACTTACATATATTAAATTCAGTTGTAATAAATGTTTTTTTTTTCTAGCGGGCTTTGAGATTGACATTACCACACCATATCATATTTCTGATAAATTTTGTTTTAGAATTCTTGACTATGATTTCGGAGATGACAGACGGAGATAGGCGAGCTCCAGGATACGAGAAGAAGACTCTTGAGACCATCCAGCAGTCGCTGACTCCTGTAAATGACTATCAGAAGATGAAGATGCAAGCTAGTAAGGTGAGGTATTTTACTTTTCGTTGGAACAACCAAAATCCTATTAGGTCAGGTTATTATTCCAGTTCTTTATTTCAATTACAAGGGAGTGGTGTTTTTGTCCAAGCCATACCCTTTCATCCTGCAGGTTTATTATAGAGAAGCCTCTTCGACAGTCGGACCTCTCCAGTGAGTGGGATTTTGTTGTAGAGTTAAGTACCAAAGTAAAGGAAGCTTTTTACCCAAATGCTGTATTTGTATTTGCTTGTTGGATATGTTTATGACCCTTAGATCTAGTGTTTCCAATATACACAGCTTAGTTATTTACTTAGCTTATTTCTTGTGTTTTGTATTCATAAATATAAAAGATTGTTATTTATTGTTTACGGGTACCTGGTTCCCGAAAATGAGACACGGTGGCATCACTAATTCTAAGGACAGGTTGTTTCAGAGAATTTGAACAATTCTTCAAATTTCAAAGATAATTTTCAAGTTCTGTGAAAGATTTTTTTCAACTTCTGTTACTATTTCAGTTCTGTCAAGCAACTAGCGTATGATGATATAATAACAGAACTTGAATAAGACTTTCACAGAACCCGAAATTGATGAATTGTTCAGATTCTCCGAAACAACCTGTCCTTAGAATTAGTGGTGCCGCCGGGTCTCATTTTCGGGAACCGGGTACCCGTTTGAGGAACCGGGCGGGTACCCGGGTTTTTAAACATTCAAAAACCCCACCGATTTCTGTAGCGTGTATTTGAATTTTACCGCCATGTATTGGAGGATGGAACCAATCAAACGCACTGATTAATTAGCAAACATTGGGCGAGCGTGTGGTGGACGAGTTTTGGTTTGTGCGCATGACTGGGTAGGGTGGGGGTAGTGGGAGACATGCAGCCCGTCGGTTCACGCGGCTAGCTCGCAGTCGACAGCAATCAGCAGTCTAGTCACAACAAATGACAGTGACTCACAGCGCCGGATGCATAGTGTGGGATAACGTATCGTGTTATTATACCGAGACATGACTGTTTCGACGAAATAAATACAAGACAGCTCGTTATACCATTGTTCCTGTCCGAACCGGGTCGGAACCGGGTACCCGTCGGTATCACTACTTAGAATAGAGTTGTTTAATTGACATGATGTTCAGATTGTTGAAGGTTTCCTCAATGCTAGTTCTTACGGGAACTTTCAGAATAATTTTCACTGTGGCTATTTGGGTTTATTATTAATGATTTTTGGATATTGTCATTTTCACTGCCCCATCCGATAATACCATATTCTAACAACGATTGGCAAAGAGCCATGTAAGTCTTTTACAGAGGACATTTCCTATGGTTTTGAAAAAATAACTTTATTTTGTAATTTTATTGTTTATCATTTTAAAATATGATTTTATCAATTTTTACACCTAGATAAATAATATGGTCAACGTTTTCCAATGAGGGACAATTTTTGCAATGCCCATTTGGGCATTGGTGGGAGCTATGAATTTTCAAATTTCCTTCAGAGTTTTTAAAAATTTTTGTATTTTGAAAGTAATGAATTTTATTTTATTAGTAGTGTAAGTGAGTGGTAGTATAGCATTTTTAATCCTGTTTAGTGTTTCTTCTGCTTTCTTAAATATTTCTGCCCAATTATTCCCATTAATAACAGTATGAGTATAATATGATGACGCAAAACTTATGTTACCGAGGTTGAAGATGTGTTCAGTGTTGAAATTAAACTATGTAATATTTAATAATAGATTCATTCTGTTGCCTGGATAACACAGCCGTGAATAAATTTTAACAATATTTTATATATCACAAGTAATTAATCACAACAGGCACAGCAAGGATTATTTTAGTAATCGGGGCAGGAAAGGAATAAGTTTTTTTGATCAGCACGTTAAAGATATGTATATATTTATAAAGTAGTAGACTGCCTAAAAACCTTCCTGCTGTCGCTTATATAAGGTTCGAATGCATCGAGAATCATCCAGCGGGTAGGTAGATGGGCAGTACCTAAGGTGATTCAAGTTGCACCTAAGAATGTTCCCGAACATTCTAGTTAGTATCGCTACAATATGTTGCCGCATGTTACGCTGAAGATCCTAGCGGTCGCCTGGTGCATGTAGGAATAGCGCGGTAGTTTCAGGTACCGTCTGGCTTGACCACTAGGCAACGGCCGAAGTGTCCAGAAGGTTCTACGACGCCCCAGGTACCAAGGTACCGGTGTCGGGTACTTCTGTGTTCTAAGTAATAACCGACACCGACCGACTCGAGTAGTGTAGACCACTGTGGCACTGGTCATTAATGTAAATTAAGGATTGGGCACAGAATGCTTTCATATAGTATATGTGATCCAATCAGTGGCTATCGCTCTGTGTGGGTGTTAACCCGTCGTATCCCGGAACCGCATATGTGAGTGCGGCACATTATCTACGAATTAAAAAAAAAAAATTATGTGCGATTTTGACCCTTATGTATAAAGAATTTGTATGAAGAACAAGGTCACAATCGCTTGGGCTATTCTCGTTCTTTACGCAGCAAATACCGGAATGACTTCTAGCTTTTCAGATTATTTACAAAGAATTTTTCTGTGGAATGCCAACGAAATATTTGCCGCGTTTTACAACCATCAAAGTGTCAAAGCGTCTTCTTTCATTATTTTATAAATTGATTGTGGAAATAATAGATTTGAGGTATCATCAGAAAGATAGTTTTATCTACATTATTTTGATGTAATTTTTATAATATTTCACCCAAGAAAAGTGATGAAAATTAACTTCGTAAGATTATCATAGAAATGTCAAAATTTTTACGTCATAATGAATAATTATATTTTTTGCATTATTTATTTACAGGTTTCTTGTACAAAATAATATTATTAGTAACAACAGTTGTATAAACTACCGAAATCTGGAAGAATTGTTATTATATACTTATATAAGGCAACACAAAAAAAATTTAAGTGGACACTTGACGTTTGATTTTGGAATTTGAGCTTTTGGAAATTGAGCTTGGAATTTCCTGGCACACCACAGGTTAATCAGTGGCTATCAACGTGTCACATGACAGATTGCGTTGCAACATCCAGCATTGTAGATGTACCCAATAAATTAACTGTTTTGTTTTGGTCCTCAGGCCATGAAGGAGACTTGTGCCGAAGGTTACAGGGTGCCCACTAACCGCTGGTCGGGCTACGGCTTCAGTCAGACGTCCCCTAGTCATCTGCTGAGCCCGAATCTTCAACAACAAGGAGTAAGGACCAAATTATATTTTGTTGGCGGAATATGGCTCTTCAAACAGTCAAATTAGCTGGCTGATGATTTGTGCAACTTTAAAAAAAAGCATAGCTCTGATCACAGATAACAGGAACAAGGGAGATAGGCCATAAACTATTATTAATATAAAATTGCCAAGTGTCGCCAACATCGTTTACCCATACTGATTCAAATCGCCAACCAAACATGATATATGATAGTTTGTGCAGTTTGGTCGTAGCTCGGTGACGGTCGGAACGCTTCTATGCCCTATCTCCCTTTGCTTTTCTTATCGAAGAACAAAACCAAAAGGTTTAAAGTATGTTATCAATTTTTGTATATTTAAACAAAATTCTTACTTGGCTCAAGTGTAACGTATTTTTCACCCCTTTCACAGATACAAAAAGTGTATATTCTTTGTCAAATAGTCAAATAATCTAATTGAATGAAACTTCCAGAGTTCCACGGTTTGGGGTACTGCAGCAGCAGCCCGCAGCCCCCACAACCTGACGCGCCCCAACATCCAGGAGACCCCGGCTTCCCCGCCCCAAGAGGCCCCTAACGCCTGCCGCTACCAGCAGCTCAGCCAGCTGCTGCAGGAAAAGGGACTGGAGAAATACATCCGTAAGACATTTCGTTATTTAAGTAGAAAATACAGATACGTACAGAAGTATCCACCTGAATCCTAAATATTTCTCACAGATTTATTTTATAGCAGCAAATAAATAAACCTTTACAAAAATAGAGAAATGAGAAAAGTACACAATGTATAAACAAAGTATGTTTTTATTTTTTTTTACCAAAAAGAGCTTTCAATTTTCTGCTAAAAGTACTGCATGTATCAAACAGAATCCTTCAGGTTATAATTTTGGTTAAGGCCCCGTAGTAAGCGTTCAAAGATAAAGGGAGATTTGTAAATACAAATGTTAGAGAGAGCGCGCTAATACTAAAAAATGCTCATAACCGAAAATGGTGAAAATATTTAATAAAACACGACTCGTTTGAAATAGAGCAAAAATCTCTCGACAAATGCTTTAATTGCAAAGCAAAGATACACTGTGAATTTTTTCATTCCCATAACATACTAAGGATGGGTTGTTTCATATAATTTAAACAATTCATCAACGTCATTTAAACGTCTATTTGCGAGTTATGTGAATGTCCTATTATATCATTATAGGCTAGTTACTTGACAGAACTGAAATAATAACAGAACTTTCATAGAACTTGAAAATTTACTTTAAAATTTGACAAACTCTTTAAAATTCTCCGAAACAACCCGTCCTAAATAACAGAACAAATCGTGTTTTTAATGAAAAAATAATCTTTTAATCGAGGGAATTTCATATAATTAACGTTTTGGGATAACAAATATGTAGATATTGGTTCCACATTAACTCCAATGACAATTCAACACACATTTAAAAGGTGATATAAAGTCATTAAAAGTGATGAAACAAAAACTAGGTTAAATAGTTACATATTTAACCTATTTTTTGTTTCATCACTTTTTATAACTTTATAACACTTTTTATAGGTGTGTTGAATTGTCATTTTGATGAGTTATCCGGTCACCGTAGATATTATCTTCAAAAATAATTTATCAAACTTTCTCACTACCTCAAAGAGTTAATGAGAAACTTTTTATAAATGGGTAGAAATTGGGTATGCCCCCGCATCCTGTTAATGTAAAATAAGTCAAAGTTTATTAGCTAGGAGTATATTAAGACCTGATAATAACCTGACAGTATTTGAATAACCATCATTATAAGTGGATGATGTTACATGTACAAAGATGGAGGACTAGCCAGCAGAGGAGTTGAACCTAGTATGTATTCCTATGTAGGAACCCAAACTCAACTCTGCTACGGACCCGTCATTACATATAATGAATATTTACATTGTTTCATTTGCAGAGCTTTTCGCAACTCACGAGGTGGACATCATAACATTCTCGTCACTGACTGAAGGAGATTTGGTGGAAATTGGTGTCACCGCTTTTGGTGCCAGGAAGAAGATGCTGTTGGCTATTTCAGGTTACACAAATTTTATGTTTATCTTTGCTTCTATCTATTCCGTAACCAGTCATCATAATTAGTACAGTAAAACCCAATTAATTAGAATCCCGATAATTCGAAAAAATACATAATTCATAGAATGGTTTTAAATTCATAAATCCAAGTTTATTTTTGTTCGCAAATGAAAACTGGTATGTGTAATTCATTTTTTGAGAAAATTAATCATAATTTGGTGAATCTGAATGTGACAGCCGTGGCTGTAAAATGCCATAAAAAATCTTCTGAAAATCTATGGATTTTCAAATCTATGGAAGTGACCCGTGATGTCTTGGGTTACCAGTCTCAAAACTTCTTTTAACTGGCACTGTATTTTGTATGAGTCGAGACGTTTTTTATTCTTAAGATTATCCGCTTTTAACATTGAAGAACACTAGGCAAAATGTTAGCATCTTGTCACTAATGTTATTGTATTGAACCAAAGTGCAAAAATGCATCCACGACCGCACCGCACCTGATAAACAATTTACCGGTGTTTAAAAACCTGCATTAGAACATTTTTATCGGTTCAAATGTGACTAGGGTTGCTAATGCATACCTTTGTTTCACAATTATTTTTCAATATGGTTGGATAATCAAGAAATGCCCAAAATCCCCGCAAAAAACCCAATTCTCAATCAATTTGGGGAATTCTCCACAAATTGGCAACCAACATTTATATCTATGGACTAATATCCACATATTACTAACATTGACTGGTTGTGATAAAACAGCATTCGTAATATTCAGTAGTACCAACCAAAAGGTGTTTTTTTATGGGATTGTCTGTTTTATTTGTTTTTAAATGACTATTTATAAATTCCATGTATAATAATATATATAAATAAAAATGTTAATGTTCGTTTGTTCAAAATCTTAAATCTCCAAAAGTTCGTAACCGATTGCTTTGATTCAAATACGGGTGTGTTTTCATAAAAATAATTAAATCTTTATTTAATAAATTTGCAACCATAAACTTGTAATAGAATACATAACAATTAGATAATGTTGAGGATTCTCACAACCTGCCTCACTAGGTATATACCTATATTATATAGACATAACCTGTGACAGGTAAAATCAAGTTTTTTTTTAAATCAGCGCCAACACGAGATATTGTTTCTCTATCTGCACAGAGAGACTGAGCCACATCAACACTTGGTGGGATACAGCTTGTGTATAATATAACTTATCTATTCAAAATCAGCATTTGTTGATGTATATGAATATACATATTTATTTGTAAGCCTGAACTTGAAAGGCTGGCTGACCGCAGCGGTAATCGGCTGCGAAAATTCGATTTCCACGGGAATAAGTCGTATTATTACAAATTTACTCCAAAGAACGTACCTAAATTTTAAGGGGTGGCTAAGGAACTCAATTTTCATCAATTTTTTTCTTTTTTTAAAATTTCAAATTACATGGGAATTCGATAATTCGAAAATTGATAATTGTTGTCCCGTGGATTTCGAATTAATGAGATTATACTGTAGACTATTTCAATAGGAGTCGAACTGTTTGCTGAAGACTGACTTAAGTAGCTACCTGACTTCCGCGTCAGCCAAGGGGAGGGTGATCGATTACTCAGATTGTATTGATTTATCATCTGTCAATTACTTAAATCAATTGCATTACATGTGCTTAATCAATTGCATTACATGTGCTTATAGTAACAATCCCCCTTCCCACTACTATTGCTGACGATACCAAACTCCAAATATCCAGGTTTTAGGCAGTCACCCGATGAATTCTATGTATCAGCGTATTAGTGGAGTTTAATGAATTCCGTACAGCGTCTCGCTACTTGCTATTGACCTCCTCAAATGTACCAAATGCAAAAATGTATTTTTTGTTTTCAGACATCAACAAGAACATGAGCGTGTTCAGTGGCTCAGCAGCCCCTGGGGCCGAGCGCAAGGCCATGAGGATTTAAGAAGAAGACTCACAAACTCTTTGTGTGAATACTTTTACCGCGCTGGAGAAAGTAAAACCATTAGCGTTATTATATTTTAGTACAAAAGTTTCTACAAATTTATGTTTAAGATTATGAAAGTACAAATATGTTAGTTAAAATTAAAGCTGATGTTTACATGTTGTATTAAAAGTGTGAAATGGTCAGAACTTGTCACTTTTAAGTAATGTAAAATTGTTTTTTTTTTTTTCTATCATTTAGCTATTAAAACCACATCATCACTTACACCTTAGAAAGTATCAATTTGTTTATGTTTCTGTTAATTCTCTCATTATTGTTTTCAAATCCGTTGCAAAGTTAAAAGGAACCAGTTGATCTGACCTTTATTAACTTGGCCAATGGATTTGAAAGAAAGATATTTTTAAGGCATAAGTGATGGTTTTTTATACAAAGATTAATTTATTACATTTATAACCACATAACGTTGATTTGTAATATCAAAACTGTCTTTAGAAAATTAAGAATCTCGTTATTATTATCATCACGCAAAATGTACAAGATATCAAATTAGTTGGAGGGAAATGAAAATGTTCTGTCAATTTTAAAATCAGATAATAATTATAATCGTATTTGGTTAAGATGATTACTTCGTTATTAATACAAACAAATTAAAAACTCTCACTTTGTTTGGATTATTAACTTAGACATCCCATTCAGATTAGGTACAGAATAAAGTAATTATAAGCTTGCAGATTTCATTCGATAAAATTCACAATCAGTAAAAAAAAATGTCGACATTCATCAATTTATTAAAATATGAGCAATGAAAATATTGAACTCTCAGCCTTGGGCTGTGTACTCGTAGCTCTTTGCCCGTGTACATTTACAGTACATAATATCTAACTACTGACTCGAATTATATTTTACTCATTAAAGATTTGATTTCTATAGAAATTAATAATTCGATAGTTGATTAAATTCAGAAATTTATTTCTTGACCGAGATGATTCTACAATATTTAATATCGCTATTAATAATTGTAGAATTTTTGTATATTGAATAACCGCAAGATCGTAACTAGTCTCGTGAAAACCTGATTGAACCAAGTGACTGATTCCCTAATCTTTTAACAATATTTACAAGAGAATGTTGTTTCATAAAAGTCTTGTTTCTAATTATTTGAGATCACTCATGATGAAAAAAAAAACCAAAAAATGAAAAACACAAAAAAAAGTATTTGTTAAAATATGTAATGAGCCGGTGAAAATATACTTTATTGATGCTCTTATATTATGTTTTTAGGAAATAGTGAAATTTTCACATTGAATTTATTGTATCTAATAATTTTGAGATTTATATGATTTTTATTTTAAAACTGTCCTCTCATTTTAAACCTACATGACGTCTCATTTTTCATTCATCATTAAATTAGTATCAGCATGTCTATAATTTATGCCCCAGTCAAATTTGTTCTGAAAATGATTGCATGCATACATCATTTTAATGTTTCTCTTGCCGTTCATCAATTACATAATTAATTAATTAATTAGATTCCCAGTTGGGAAATAATCTGATTGTGGTGAATACATTCTAAATGAAGACGTCTCTAATTTATGATTATTTGCTCTCCGTTGAAGTCTTTTCCAAAGATTCAGCCCTTTCTAAATGTATTAATGGACTCGGTGACACCAAGTGTAAGGGGACCAATTATTAATGAGACTATCTGAGTAAATATTATACTATTTGTAATAATAATGTGAAAGAATGATGAGTGACTCGCGACTCCCTGTGTGGATTTCCTCCTAATCCACATTTACCTTTTTATGAATCCATGACGCTAAAATGCCTAAATTGTTTATTTGATATTATTTGTCAACATTTCTGTGTAAATACTCTTGTGAAATTGTTCTTGCAATATTATATTTGCCCTGTAACTAATATCAGTCTTATTTTTAACATTATATGACCAACCCAATTGACACAGTTGACCTAATTTTGATTACAATCATTCTTTCACATTCTTAATGAAAAATAGATTTTATACTATTATTTGTGTTTTCTTTTATTTTTTCTTTTTGCTTAGTTTTATTTTATTAATGTTTTATTTTATTCTTTTTAACCAGAAATTTAACATTGTCTTTTTTAATAACCATTTTTTTCTATTTAACAATCATGTTTGTGTATTTTTATATAGCTTGTTTTGTATTTACTTCAATTGGCCCAATTGGGAATTGACAGTTAATCACACTTCAATAGTCATTTGAAAAATGTTTTTTTACCAGATCCTTATGTTTTAAAAACAGTTTCTATTCCCATTCATGTTTTGACAAAACACACCTATCATCACTCACATACTTTTTTCAATTTATTTTGCATGCTTTTTTTAAATGAAGTGATTCACAGAAATCACACCCTAGTTTATTTAGTATTACCTTTTTTTTCTTTTTGATAGTTTATGTTTATATTAAAATTATCTTCAATGTTTAATCCTGATCTCATCCGCACAAGTATTTCTGCGGCGCAAAATGAAGCGGGTAAAATATGTGGGTTAATCTATCATTATAATTCTAATAATTTGCATGCTAAGATTTAAAAATATTCATAATGTAAACTGAATAAACATTTATATTCATTATCAAACAATTTGTTTTTAATTATTATCATCTTCTTTTTACTTCTTCCATTAGCCCAATAGTCACCCAGGATCTGGTACCATTTCAGCCAAGTGCTGTAAAAATGTAAAGTCGCAGAGCGGCAAAACGTTAAATGAGACTTAAAATAATCAACCTGTTTAAAACAACAATTGAGGATTGACCTTTCCTACCCAGGAACTGGAGCGAATAACTCTACCTAACCTCACCAAATGCTGATCGGGTAGGACTGACATTTATTTTGTACTAGCTGATGTGTACCCGGCGTTACCAAACTTTTCTCTACTTTCAATAAATATAATATCCATGTATTATAAATATATAAACCTTCTGGAAGAAATTCTCTAAATGATAGTGAAAACCCTATCAAACTCCGTTACATAGTTTAGAAGAACTAAGCGCACAAACAGACAGACGTAGATAGTGACATTGTTTTATATTATTTAGAGATATACACTGTAATATCATCCCGATTTCAGGAAAATGCGTGTATGTTCACATGTGTAAGTGATGCAAATGTGAATGGTAGCAGAAGTCGGGGACGCCCGAGGAAGACATGGCACGACCAAGTGAATCAGATATTTGAGTCGTGCCATGTCAAGAGTCAGAATAATAGAAGAGTATGTACGAGACGATGTATGAATGTGAATGAGGCAAAGAGTGTGTGCCAAGTACCAAGTTTGGCGGTCCGTACTCTCTGCCTACCCTTGCGGCGTGATGGTTAGTAGGTAGTTATCACAGACATAGGAATTAATAGACGAGAAGATAATGGCGAGGGGTAAAATCAACTGTTGAAGAACGAAGGGAGTAAGGCTGACTGTGATTCGTCAATAAATCAATCTGACAGTAAATAGGCATCTCGCATTATAATATCACCATTTACTTCTTAAAAGTAAAACCTGCTTTTGAATGAATAGACATTTTTACATGGGAGCGCAAATTACTCGCCACGTTATGAACAAATTTGCGAAGTCCAAATTCGGCAAAAAAATTCGGTTCTATTTTCAGAGTTGAATATTTCGTTTAAGTATTTAGTTAAGACACTTTTATAAATGTTCATAATTTACTTCCCAGCAACCAACCAGCTTTGTGTTTCGCGTCCAGACGTTTCTCGATGTGATAGTAACAACTGATTCATATTATACGATGTGAATATGCTTAAAATAAAGTAAAATAATGCTTATATATGGAATGTAATACGACAATTGGGTTTATTCTCTTTTTCACATCTATTTTTACAAGTTTTCATAGTACAAGTCAACATTTTGCCGTGTTAATTCGTAAAATGAACCGATGATGCCTCGACCATAGTTCGCACAAGAATGATGACGTCACGTTTTCAAATTTCACTTGTGGCCATATGCAAGCACAGCCGGCTCCAATGGAACCGGTATGGGGAGTGGGGATAATACGCTTTTAATCACTTAGGGCAGGTCTACCAATATTCATATGTCTATGGTAGTTATAAAGTAAATTATTTAAAAAAGTAAAACATTAAATTATCTGACCCGGTAATAAATTATTTCTTTTTTAGTAATAGTATTACCAGGCTCATCTTGCCAGAGCTCTTACCAGAGAGCAGTTTGACGTACGAAAATATCTCACTTAGCGAGCATAAAGGGCAACTAGCATACGGGCCCTTAAACATGATGTAGAAATTTCTTTTCGGAAAGTACCACTAATTTCTGAACGTTGTTTGGTTAGCCCATTGGCATCAAATTAATTTTTTTGTTATACGTATACAGTCGAACTAGTTACAAGTACCTACAATCCTGCAGGGGTTGATTTATGATAATAATGCACAACTTTTTCAGCGGGAAGCGGTTGACAACGATATTCAAGAGTTCAGTTTTATCTTGATTTTTTTAATTTCGTGTTAAGCAAATCGGTTCTTCAAATTTGGTACCATTTAGGAAATGCAACGTAAATTAACCAAAACTCTACAAAGAACTGTTTTCAGCCAGGGTTTTCAAGAATGAAAAAGTATAAAATTGACATGCTTAAAAAATCTTTTCAACGATTGCAGCGCCATCAATCAAATCAAAGAGAAAATTTAAAATGCATTCAATATGCTCCAGACGTTTCAGCTGATTTTTTTTATTGGCACGTAGGAAAACAAAATAAATTTCTACTTTCTGCTGATATGTACAAAAATTATTATTGGATACGCAGAGGCGCGCCTCATCCAAAATGCATTTATTTAAAAAAATATATTTAATTTAATATAAATCAAATTTAATGATAATGTTAAATTTGATTGTTTTTTTTTTTTTTTAAGTTCTGCAAGTATTTTTTGATTTTTATTATTGTTTCAGCTGTTTCGGCTTTCAAGGCCATTTTTAAACATTGTTATTGTTATATACAGACTTGGTGGTACTGTGAGGATCTCAATAATTATACGCGTGTGCGGATAGAATGTTTATTAACACTTTAAAACGGATTGTCTACTACTATCTTCTTATCTGTCGGTTGGGACAAGAGAGCGAGCAGATGCATCCATCATCTTTTATACGTCGATCTGTCATCTCGCTCTTACACATTCAAAAAGCAGGCGTACCACCTAAAACCTTTCTTCCAGTTATAACCACGTTTAGACAACTTATTTATATGATTCTATTTTACCCCATCCCATTTAAATTTTATGATGTCTAAAATGATTTATAACCGGTTAAACCGATTTACTGATAAAATAATTATGACAATAGATTTCATATTCTGTGGGGTATTTTGAAGTCTCTTTTAATAAACACTAAAAATAATATCATATCTAAACCCAAACATTAAAAGAAATTAAAAATAATGACCTAACCATACGAAAAGCTGACAAAAGTAACTCAATCCTAATACTTGATAGGATAGATTACATCAATAAAGTACAAGACTTCTTGTTGCCAGAATATTTTAAAATCTTAACGAAAGATCCCACCAGTAAAATCGTCAATAACGTTAACATCCTTATAAACAGTTGTAACGCCATATTTCCCACTGAATGGTCCAAGAAAAGCGTCAGGGTTATGAACCCAAGAGCCCATGCTCTGTATGGCCAACCTAAAATTCACAAAGAAAATATTCCCATTAGGCCCGTTGTATCTTTTATAAATGCTCCTACAACAAACTTAGCTAAAAAACTTAACTTCATCTTCAATAAATATACAATTGTTTCACCACGTTACAGTGTCAAAAACTCAATAGAACTTGTCAATAAAATTAAAAAATTTTAATCTTCCACCTAATATTTCAAAGGGTTTAAAAATGTTAGGTTTTGTACTAAGAGTGGCTAAAGATTTTACCAACATTCAAAAATTAAAACTTCTTTCCACATCACTAGTGAGGAGTCAGGTTGAATATAATTCAACTGTATGGTTTCCCGACTATAAGGTGCATTCTCAAACAATAGAAAGAGTACAAACATATTCCTAAGCTTTTTAAATTACAAACTAAAAATACCGAAAGAATAAATAAACTACACTTATCTACTACGGTTATCTAATCTATTAAATTTGAGTGACAGAAGAACAGTTTTTGATCTAGTATTTCTATTTAAAATTTTGCATAATACAATTGACAGCCCTGAATTATTGGCGCTCATAAATATGAATATGCCAGCCAGAAACACAAGGTCAGTGGTACCCTTTGATTGTGGTAATACGGTAATACTACGACCAGGGCACAGTTCCATATACTCGTACCACTACACAGAATTCAAAACTTGGGAAATATGTATTCGCACATTGATGTATGGAATATGTCAATGATACAATATAAACATGAAATAATCAAATCATTTATCCATGATACAAGTTCTTACTAAAGAAGTTCTTTGTTTTTTTTTTTTTTTTTTTTTTTTTTTTTTTTTTTTTTTTTTTTTTTTTTTTTTTACAGTAATACCACACAAGAGTCCCAACTGCTCCCGTCTGGAGCCAGTGAGACTATGGCATCCCCAATTGGGGTATGTTGTGAGGCTGAGGGTATTGGGGAGGGGAGGGAGATGGGGAAGAGGAAGGTGGGGAAGTACCTGGCTATTCAGATCTGGTCACCAAACACGGCTAAAGCCATTTCAAGCAACGTTTCAATTCTGAATGGTGGTCTTACACCAGGGCGATACTGAGAGTATCTTCCACTCTGGAACGTGACGCAAATATACTATATATTATTTTAAATTAATTAATTGTGAAATAACACAAATTAATCAAATAAAATTTATTTGCGCACGCCGGGTTCGAACCCGCGACCTTCGGATCTGTAGTCAAAAGCGTATACCACTAGACCACGCCGGCCGTCAAATGTTAAATTTATCAAACTACATGGGCAAATTTACCAAACATATCTTTCCCTAAATCTTAGAAATTAAATATATGATTCATCGAAATATTATAAACCATCATAATCTGTAGTATTATTTAGTTTTAAAAAAAATTCATCATCACAAATTAACTTATATGAAATATTAAAATCCAAATCAGACAGTTCCGAATTCCTACAACTAGCTAATTCCCCGATACAGCGGTTTCGTACTATGCGAAACCAATACCGTACCAATACTGTAACAATAATGTTGTGATTCTCTGATCACGGTACTTTAAATTTTTGTTGCTTTAATTTTATATCTTGTATGTATTTTTTTTTCGTAACTTTAATATTATTATTTTTTACCATACTTTAAATTTTTGTTGCTTTTATTTTTAATTCATGTATGTATGTATATTTCTTTCTCATGTTAAATTGTACTTGCATGTCTCGAATTTATTGGTCCAATATCCATAAAAATATCAAAAGAAATAAAAAAATGCAGTCTAAATATAGCTTTCAAAACCTATAATAACATAGGAACAAACCTTAAAAACTCTAAAAGTAGAAATCCCAAACTGAATAATAGTGGTATATATGAATTAAAATGCGACCACGCCAACTGCAACGCTACTTATATCGGACAGACGGGAAGGGCTTTCTCAACTTAATTCAAAGAACATAAAAAAGATGTTGTAATAATAAAAGCACTTTTTCTAAATTCGCAGAACATCTTAGTGAATAATCACGTCCCCCTTAATAACAATGAACTTAAACCCTTATATATAGAAAGAAAGGGCCTTAGATAAAATTTACTTGAACAATTAGAAATCAATTAAAGCACCAATGACCCTAATATAACATTAATTAATAAAGTAAGGAAAATTATTTATTTCCCGCTTCTAAGTATGTTTATGTATATATATATATATATATATATATATATATATATATATATATATATAGGTCCCACAACATTTATTGCGTCCGTGCGTAAATCCGTCTTTGGGCGTCCAGCACTACTAGTTCTTTTTTTTAGATTGTTTTTGTGAATATTGCACTATGTTTTACTCACGATAATCGCTAATATCATATTTTTTTAATATTCATAATAATGCAGGTTTTGATGTTTATTACACTCTCATACATTTCTAGCGTCACGTACATACTCACGTCCGGGTGTATATTTTTTGTATATTGAAGGTTCCTTTTAATATAGGTTTCACGTCCGTTCACTCTAATTTAATTGTTACGTCTGCCGTATATTGCTGACTATTCTAATAAAGGTTTCACGTCCATACTGAATAATATATTCTTGCGTCCGAGTGTATATTATTTGTTTGTTACATGGCGTTTTGAAGGTCGATTTAATTTTTACGTCTTCCGTATATACGGCCCTTAAGACTCTTGGATTTGTTTTGAGAGTTTCAAAAGGTAAATTTAGGCCGTTGTTATGCCCCTTATATTATTAAACCCCTTAGGATTACATGACTTATTCTGATATGGGAGATATATTTCACCTTAAAAATAATCAATATAAATATTGTTTATTTTAATTCTTTTATATATCGAGACAAATAGACATCTATAATTTTTGCAATCTTTTCTTTATTTTGAATATCTACTTATGTGAGACTTCTTATCATTTTTACCAATATATCTTATTTTATTATACGCTTTTGTTGTAACATTTTTTTTTTCATTCTATTTTGTTTTCTCTATTGTTTTAATTTTGAAGGATTTATAATAACTGCGATACTCAACTATTAAACTAGAATGTAAACGTCTATTAGGTGTAATAAATAAATTAACAAATAAATAAACAACACAAAATATTTCTTACTTTTCTAGTGAAGTTTTCACGTTCATAGTGAATTAATTAATTAATTACAGCATCTGTGGTTGAGAGATAAGACTCTCGACTCGCAATCCGAAGCCCGTAATCTAACAGTCAAACCCGGCGTGCGCAAATAAATTTTTATTTGTTTGTGTTATTTCACAATTAATACATTAAACATAATATAAAGTGTGTTTGCAGCACGTTCCAGAGTGAAATATACTCTCAGTATCGCCCTGGTGTGTGACCAGCATTCCGAATGGAAACGTTATTTCCAAGCTTTTGCCGTGTTTGGTGACCAGATATAAATAGCCAGGTACTTTTCTACATTTCTCTTCCTCATCTTCTTCCCCTCCCCAATACCTTCACCCTAGTACTCAGATTGGGGATGCCACAGTCTCGCTGTTCCAGACGGGAGCGGTTGAGACTCTTGTGCGGTATATAAAAAATATATGTATATATATTTATGTTTTATTTTTTTGACATCCAGAAACACACCAGACCTGACAACAAACTGTCTATTGATAGTGAGAAGTTTTAATGAATATCTTGTTGCACCTTGTATACAAACGTACCTACTGGGCGCAGGCGTGCGACAATTTTTTTTACAACGATATCCTTAGTAAAAATGTATCATTTCATAACGCGCCAGTTCGCTCCATTGCAGAGGGCGGTCGGACATTTTTAGGTCGGGATATCAATTTACCGTCCACTGTAAACCATCTTACAAAAATGTCCACCCGCGCAAGGCGCTTTTTAGTTCTGAGTGCTAAGTGGCAACGTTGTAAATGAACTGAATGTTGCCAAATCTGGGGTTTTGCTTCACCAAGGACTCAAACAATACATAAAAATGTACAAATTCGCCAACGGCCATGGGGACGCAATACTATCGACGAAATGCGTGGACGCAGCACGGCCGTCGTTATGTATACAAAATAATATCTACTCGTGATTGGTCACGAGGATACAATACCATCGACGCAGAACTTCTGTCGTTACGTATTCAATATAATAATATCTGTTTTTATATTTAACTTAATTAGTTCAACCTCAATATTTTAATTAATGAGTTAAACTTATTAATACCATTAAGTTCCATATAAAAATATTTTTTTTATTTTTATTTCTTAACATCTTTAGTGTTACAATATTTACAACATAATATTAAATAATATTTAAATCACTTTTCTTATAAGTAAGATGCTTGTGCTTAGGAGAGGACAACAATATATTTTTACATATTTATATTGCAAATATTATTACAAAAACTATTAATAGCCTTACAAGAAAATACAATAAAAGTAATAAAAACAGGTTAGTTATAAATAATACCAAGGAATGATAAGCAGAAACATAATATGTGGAGTTTATTAAGCAGAATTGATTTGAAAGTACCTACACGGCACACACGCTCATGTAATCTAGTAAAATAAAAATGCTTGTCTTAGAAGAATATGTTCAACATATGTATAATAACATTCTCTCTGATTCTATCTTCATTGTAACCAAAATAAATATAAAAACTATATTAAAAATGTATTAAACGTGTACCAAACTGCATAAAATGTTATTATATTATGTAATGACATATATTATGTAGTATTACGTTATAATAATCTTCTGTTTTAATAATCTCCTGTTATAATAATCTCCAGTTAAAATAATCTCATGTTATAATAATCTCCCTCTTGAATAACGTTATATTTTTTACAAAATGAAACAATACTATGTTTTAAACCACTTTATATTTATTTTATACAATATTTGGGTTCAATCCAAACCGGTCGACGAAATATAAATAAAAATAAAGTGGTTTAAAACAAAGTATTTGTTTCATTTTGTATAATGCCACTAAGTGTTTGCTTTCTTCGATAAATTTAATATTTTTTAGTTCTTGTAAGTATAGTTTTTAAATTTTTACATACATAATAGAATAGAATATTGCGGAAATTTGCAATTGGTTTCTCAGTTAGGTAAATTACACGTGTATAAATGAACCACATTGTAAACTGTTGATTTCCCTGAAATAAAATAAATAAATAAATAATTTAAAACAATAAGAAAATTTATTAGGTGGTATTAGAGAATTTTAAATTGTTTTTTTTGTAACTGTCATAATTTTCCTCAGATATATCCAGGAGTAATTTATTGAATAATTTTATACCGTTAAATAAATAATGATGTTTTGCTGTTGTAGTTCACTAGTGGTACGGTTAGTCCTCCAATATAAATAATTATTTAGCTTAAAATTAATTATGGAATATTATTTTTATCAAATAAATCTTTATGTAATTGAAGTTCTTAATGTACGAGTATTTTTGTCATAAATTTTTGTGAGAAGGGGAACCGGGAAACCTTGGAAAACATTTATTGTTGGATAGTTATATGGCTTTTTTAAATATGGTTTTTATTAATATTTTTTGAATTGTCACAAGTGGACGTAGGTATGATTTATACGCACCCCCCCCCCGCAAACCACGATTTCATATTGTAGTAGTGTAGAATGTGCAAGTGCAAAATAAATACCTTTAAGTATTTTTAATGATACAGTATTTCTAAGTCTAAAAAACATAAAGATGAGTTTTCTCATTCTGTCTACTGTGGAGTTTATTTGACTTTTCCATTTGATGTTATTATCGATAATTATTCCAAGATGTTCACAGCCTAAGCACCCTGATCAAGTTTCTGAAGGAATTGCTTGGGTACCTTCTGGATTATAAGGGTATAACGAGCTATGTATTCGATACATGCGATTATATTAATTGGCTAATTATTTAGATTCATTAATTGACAAAAAGTTTGCGTTACATATTGGTATTTCGTTAACATTGATATCAGTAAATTTTTCTTTAGCATAGACTACAATTCCACTACTTTTATTTTTGTGATAATTTGTGACATATTGTTTGTAGTTTGGAATACTTGGTATATTTTTATGTATTGCATGCGAGTGTGCCTCGGATAGTATTAGAAAATCTGGTTGTGGACATAATGTTAAATACATAGGTATACCAGAAGTTCGTCCATGTTTCAAATTATACTCCTTATGTTTAAGTGCAAGATTGTTAGTAGATTTATTATATTGTTCTAGATTTTAGTGCATTCGCTGTATGTTTCACATACGTATTCTTCTATATTTTGATTTTTTGTTGATTTCATGTTAAAGTTTTCATTGCATTGATGAAGGTGTGATAAAATATATAGTTATAATTCTATGAATATATTAATAATAATCCTCACAATTTGTGTTACGATATTCTTGCTAGATTTCAATTCATATCTTGAGGTTTTTATTTTATTCTATAAGATTTATTTTATATTCAGATAATATTCGGGAACTTATAAATTGTTTGTTTAATTGACAACAATATTTAATTTAAAATAAAACAATAACTTTGTAAACACCACTTTTATTTTTTATACTTTGTGCCGACCGGGTTTCGCTCCCAAAAAAAACGCTTTTTCTTTAAAAAAAAACAACAACAGACGCAATACTACCAACGTAATGCGTAAACGCATCACGATCGTCGTTATGCATTAAAAACTACGCAGGATGCTTCTTAGTTCTTAGTGTCAAGCGGCATCGTTGTAAATTAACCCAACGTTGCCAAATCTGATGATTTACTCAACCAAACGCTCAAATAATTTATAAAAATGTACTCGTGAATGGCCATGGGGACGCAGTACTATCGAAGTAATGCGTGGACGCAGCAAAATCGTCGTTATGCATTAAAAACCACGCAAGACGATTCTTAGTTCTGAGTATCAAGCGGCATCGTTGTAAATTAACCAAATGTTGCCAAATCTGATGATTTAATCAACCAAACGCTCAAATAATATTTAACAATGTACTCCGAATGGCCACGAGGACGCAGTACTATCGACGTAATGCGTAGACGCAGCAAGACCGTCGTTATGTATTCATAATAATATTTCAACGTGATCGGCCAGAGGGACGCAATACTATCAAAGTAATGCGTGGATGAAGCATGACCGTCGTTGTATATTCAAAATAATATCTACTCGTGATCGTTCACTGGGACGCAATACTATCGACGTGATGCATGGAAGCATCATGATTGTCATTATGAGTTAAAAATAGTATATTCTCATGAGCGGCTACGGGGACGCAGTACTATCGACGTAATGCGTGGACGCAGCACGACCGTCGTTATGTATATAAAATAATATCTACTCGTAATCGGTCTTGAGGACGCAATACTAACGATGTAATGCGTAGACGCAGCATGATCGTCGTTATGTATCGAAAATTATATTACTTCGTGGACGCGGCAAGATCGTAGAAATGAATAAAAACATACACTGCTCGATATATACATCGTGTAGCGAACCTGTCGGCAAAATGTCAAACGTTCAATATTCGTTTCCAGACATTCTGAGACATTTTTTGCTTCCACAAAAATTTTTACCATACGATTCTACATGGGGTAAGCATCGTTCTGGCCAATTTTGAGGTCAAAACATTGCAGCGTCCGTATATCGGACGCTGTAAGTCGGTGGACGCTGCAATGCTATGGAGTTTTTAGGGGTCGGACGCAACAAATGTAGCGGGATATATATATATATATATATATATATATATATATATACGCCTAAAAAGGCTTTTACATAAAAGTGATAAATGATGCAGTGTACATAGGAGAATATCTGTATTATACAGGAGATACTGACAGTAAATAGATGTAATCCATTGTAAAGTAGGTACAAAATACACAATTGTAAAATTGTGATAACAAGTATAATGAAAAAATATTAAGAAATAATAAAAAAAGAAAACTAAATAAAATTTTAAAAAAACTAAATATGAAGCAATATTAGTAAAACGTAAGAGTAATATAAAGTAAAAAAAAAAGAAATTACAACACTACATATAAGACAAAACATTAAAACTAATTTACCAACGCTACTCTAATTTGTAGGATTCGACAAAGTTAGTATAGATTATGCTTAATTCTATAAATGGAGTCAATAAATAAATCAATAGCACCCCCATACTTGTTGCCCAGATCATGCATCCTATTGGTCAGAGAGTGATAGTTGGTCGTGTATGTATTGCAGAAGAATGTTATATTTTGTCTTCTATTCCTAGTCGGCACATGGAATTTAATAGTGGCAACGATGGCAGGACTATCAAATAAGTTGTTAATGACTCTGTATAACACAAACAGGTCTGAAATAATTCTCCTGTCAGACAGTGTTATTAGATGCAATTGATTCATCAAACTGACATAATTAATGTAATCAATAGGAATTCTGAGCTTAAAATTTACTGTGCACTCTTTCTATATTATTTGAGTGAACTTTATATAAAGGGGACCAAATAGGTGAATTATACTCCAATTTACTTCTGACTAATTAAATATGGAGGGTTCTCATACAATATATGGACTTAAAATCAGTTAAAGTTCTGCAAAGGAAGCCAAGCATCTTTAAAGCCTTATTAGTAATATAGTTGATGTGTGCAATGAATGACAAGTTTTCATCGAATATTACACCCAAGTCACGAATTTGTGACACTGGTATTAATTCAATATTATTTAATGTATATTCATGTAAGATATTAAAACGAGTTTTGGAATTTTTTGGAAAGTTTTGGAAGTTTCACAAAACCTAAACAATATTACACATTTAAATAAATTAATAGCAGCCACATCATTATTAAACAATTAAGATAACATTAATGTGGGGAAAACAGACTTCAAATACCCCACAGAATATGAAATCTATTGTCACAATTATTTTATCAGTAAATCGGTTTAACCGGTAATAAATCATTTTACACATCATCAAATTTAAATTGGGAGGGGGTAAAATACAGGGTTTTCCAATAAGAGGTGTTATTTTGATATTCAATCGTAAAAGATCAATGGTTTCGTTGCTTGTGTGGCACGTAGCGCCGTCTTGTTGGAAGTAAACGTTGTTCAGATCAATACCATTCAATTCCAGCCATAAAAAATCATTAATCATCTCTCGATAGCGCAATCCATTCATCGTAACTGTTGCTCCAGCCTCATTTTCGAAAAAGTAAGGTCTAAAACGACTCCGCCGGACCATAAACCGCACCAAGCATTCACACGTTGACGATAGAGAGGCTTTTTAACAATAACTCTTGGGTTTTCCGAGCCCCAGATGCGACAATTTTGCTTGTTGACGAAGCCACCGAGGTGGAAATGGGCCTCATCACTCAAGATGATGGTAATTATTCGGAATGGCTGGACAAGGATTATATGAAATATTTTTAAATAAAACCTTCTGATTTTATGTAAAAATATTTCATATAATCCTAGAATATAATCCTAAACGATTTGCATTTGATTCACTAAAGTGAATTTTAATAATTTCAATGCGTTGTTGAAGCGTGTATCGTTCCATTTTTATTAATGGCGTAGTTTCTACTTGTCAAATGTCAAAAAATGACAGTTTCAAAAGTAACATCTACCGAAATAGCGGGCTATTCAAAACAACACACCTAATTTAACACCTCTTATTGGAAAACCCCGTAGAATCATATAAATAAGTCGTCCAAACCATAAATCAGTCCAAACGTGGTTATAACCACAGTTTGAAAATGGCCTTGAGAGCCGAAGCAGCTGTAACAATAATAAAAACCAAAAAATACTCGTAGAACTTTAATAATATTATTAATTTTGAGTTCTACAATAAATATTTATTTTTCTGTTAAGATTCTGGATTGAATCTAGCTCAGAACATAAATAAATGTAGCTTCTCGTACATGTCCTTGAATGACTTTGAAATGACATTTTTGACATTTCTAGCTGGAATATCGAAACTGTCTGTGCAAATTGTTTGCGTGATAGTTTATTTATGCTGTTTACCGTGGTTCAAATGCGATAAAACTGCTGTTCTATTTCTGTGATAGTATCCTGATTTTACTAAAATATTATAAACAAGTTCGTTTTATTTCACAAAATGAGTTTAAAAGCCGTTTCCAAACAAACAACTCCTTTCGAAGGGCAAAAGCCGGGAACTAGTGGTTTACGAAAAAAGGTCAAAGTTTTCATCCAAGAAAATTACACCGAAAACTTCATTCAGTGCATTCTCGACGCAAACAAGGGCAGCATTGAAAATTCAACCCTTGTCGTGGGCGGGGATGGCCGGTATTTGTGCAAGGAAGTCGTTGCACTGATTATTAAAATTAGTGCAGCTAATAAGGTTTGAAATAATCAGTCACATTGTTTTTAACATGGAGTTTTAATGTTAACAGAGGATCCTAATTCATATATATTTACAGGTTTCCAAGCTTTTGATTGGGCAAAATGGAATTTTATCTACACCGGCCGTTTCTAGTCTCATAAGATCCAACAAAACATTAGGTTTGTACATTTTATATTTCCCTGACATTTTATTAATTTAAATGTACTTACACTTTTCTATAATTTGAAGAATTTAACTAAATAAAATACATTGAATTATTCTCATTCCTAATTCAAAATATACTCTTCAATTATTTTTAAAATAAATTAACGGCTGCTTGATATATTTTAAACCTTCGAAAGTAGGAATCGAAATCGAAACAAATAAAATATTATTTTTATTGAATTTTATGTGTTTTTTTTTCTTTAGGGGGTATTGTTCTGACAGCATCCCACAACCCCGGCGGCATAGACAACGACTTTGGAATTAAGTTCAACTGTGCAAATGGTGGACCAGCTCCTGATCAGACAACTGATGAAATATACAAACTCACCACCAAAATTACAGAGTATAAAATCGTTCCTGATTTGGATTGCCCTATTGACAAGCTTGGAGAATATTCTTTCGATGTAAGTTTTTAATACTTACTATTTATTCTCTACTAAATTCTTTTTGATTGGTAAGGGAATAGTTGTCGTAATATAACTGGTAAGGTTTTATTTCAATGCATAGTTTTACATAATTCATAAGAGTCATTAAATATAATATTCTGAATAAATTATAATACTATCTAAGTAACATAATAATATAATTAATTGCTTTATTGTGGCTTTATTTAATAATTATCTTAAGTATTATTCCTGTTTTATTCTTGGTACTTGTTATCTTTCTCTACCAAGGCCATTGAAACATAATATATTGTTATAAAAAACATTATAAAAACTTTGAATGTACATTTTTTATTGAAATTAAAAAGAAAAGGTACAAATGAATATTAAGTTACATAGCATTCTTAATTAACTAATATAATTGCTCATTTAGTAGAGAAATATTTGCGGGTTTTACTGGAGAGCTAGTCTTATACAATCTATCTATATAAATAAAAATGTAAGTGTTCGTTTGTTCAAAATCTTAAATCTCCAAAAGTTCTTCACAGTTTGATTTGAAATTTTGACAAAACGTTGCATTGGAATATGAACATTTTTTTATGAACCTATATTAAATATATGTCACCCGTGACAAGTAAAAACTTGCTATTTTTTGAAAAAACAGCGCCATCTGTTGGATGTAAAAGCAACACACTCTGTTGTTTCTCTATCTGCACAGAAGGACTTGGCCACAGCAACGTGTGGCGGGATTTCAGCTAGTATTTAAATAAATATAATTATCTAGTTACAAATTTTTTTCAGTAATTGCCTAAAATATTATAAATATCGGATAATAAAATCAGAGAAAATAGCAACAGATTAGCAAAAGAATATATCTGAAAATCATCAGTAAATTACCACTGTTGGTTTTGGATAAAAATATATTTTTAAAAAATGCTAATTCAAATGTAAGGATTTTTCTTATAATAATGAAATTGATTGTATTTTTTAATAGGTTGATGGCAAAAAATTCGAAGTGAGTGTAATTGACGCTGTGGATAATTTTGTCTCACTAATGAAGAGCATCTTTGACTTTGGCAAGATTAAGACCCTTCTCAACGGCTCTGAACAGAGGAAACCCTTCAAGGTTCTCATTGATTCAATGAACGGAGGTAATTTCATAACATTTCCAAATGTTTCGGATGCCATAGTTAAGAGCTAAAATAACATAAATTATGTGATGTTATGTTAGTTATTTTGGTGGTAACAAAAACATCAATTTACATTTAGTGATATTTACAACTCTAATTTTGAATTAATATAATTAATGATAGAAGATTTGCTATCATCATATTATTATTAATTGAGTAATGTCGAAATGTAGGCCAAATATGTGTATGATCTTAATATTCAAACAGTAACTGTCAATAATGTATATTTCCATTTCTGTTTTCTGAAGACATTCAAATTTATGGCTTTTCCATTTTGACACGGTTTATTTCCCTTCCAGTGACTGGGCCCTATGTGAAGAACATTTTCACGGATGAACTGGGAGCATCTCCCGATAGCTACACACGCACCATTCCCCTCGCAGACTTTGGCGGAGCTCATCCCGACCCTAACCTCACTTACGCTGCAGACCTCGTCAACAAGGTCAAGAGTAGCGACATCGATTTAGGTGCTGCGTTTGACGGAGATGGTGATAGGAATATGATCATCGGCCGTGGGGCCTTCTTTGTTACCCCTTCCGATTCTCTTGCCGTTATAGCCGACAACCTCAATCTCATCCCGTACTTTGTCAAGAACGGAGCCCAAGGCTTTGCAAGGAGTATGCCAACTGCCGCGGCCGTTGACAGAGTCGCTGAGAAACTGGGAAAGAGTATGTACGAAGTGCCAACCGGTTGGAAGTACTTTGGAAATCTGATGGACGCCGACCAGCTCTCTCTGTGCGGAGAGGAGAGCTTTGGAACGGGATCCAATCACATCCGGGAGAAGGATGGACTGTGGGCGTGTCTCAGTTGGCTGTCCATCATCGCTGGAACTGGAAAGTCTGTTGAAGAAATTCTAACTGACCACTGGAAGAAATATGGCCGCAATTATTTCACCAGGTACATAACTTAGTTATCTCCTAGTTTTCATTAGATACACAAATATTAATTGGTATGTTTAGTTGAGGATTTGATGCAGAATTGATTGAGCACTTTACAAAAAGCGTTCATCAAATTAATAATTTATTATTTTGTTCAGCTACATATCCTCTTAATCTCGTCTTTAAATAAGAATTTTGTTATTAGCCAATTTGCCGATTAACATTCCTAATCATTATGGATAAATAGGCATGCGCCAGTCTCTATTTGGCAACAATAAGTATTCTTTTCAAACCAACGCATCGCATATCGCTGGAGACAGAGATTATCTGTGCATAATAGCTATATGGTAAGGGTATAAGTTTTATCATATCGTTAAAACACGCAAACTCTCTCCTTATCATTGTTTGTATAATTGTATTTTAATGAACAAGCTATTTACATAACTTATGTCATAACTTTTATAGGTATAATTTTCCCATGTATGTATGCATTATTTCAACAATTTAAAGTTATCAGTGGTAATAAAAATATATTACTTTTGACAATAAGTTGTCTTTACATGTTTGTAAATGTTTTTTTTTGTTACTCTTTTGTACCGTTTGTTACAATGATAATTAATGAATTATTACAGATACGATTATGAAGAATGTGCAGCCGATCCTTGCAACAAGATGATGGCGGATTTGGAAGCTAAAATCACCGATCCATCTTTCGTTGGCAAAGAATTTTCCTACGGCAGTAAGACTTACAAGGTTAAGTTGGGAGACAACTTCTCTTACGTTGACCCCATCGATAAATCTGTTTCTACCAAACAGGTGAATTTTCAATTTATTATTTCTATTGGTTGTTTTGCTGTTGTTAGCCTTAGCAGAAAATGAGCTTATCCATGAGATATTTTCGATTAGTATTGTATTTTAACTCTTTGCACGCGGCCGTATCAACTGTTGTTACGGCAAAAAGTCTATACTCACACGCGGCTGTATCAACAGTTGATACGGAAACTTTGACGGTCGATATTCCAGCGCTCTTTCGTCACAAATGTATTTCTTGCTCACTTGGACATTCGTAGAACTATCACGATGCTGACATCTACAAGAATTTCTCAAAAATAAAATTGTATTTCATAAAAAAAGATCGATAATCAAGTGCGCCTCTTCGCGCCTTTTAGTCCTTTAGTTTACATTTTTGTTAACGGATGGCGTTAGTACTAGTATGTCATTCATAACTTTTCATAACTAAAAATGATAAGTGATCATGGTGTCCCACTTGTGTCTATCAACGCAGTGGCCTAAGTACACACACGCCGAGTGAATGGCGGGACCACATTCAAAAGATATGGTACGTCTATGTATATATGATATTTTATGTTTTTGTATATAAAAAAACATAAAATATCATACATATCTTTGTATGATATTTTATGTTTTTGTTTTTATCAACATCTAAGAGTGTTGACACACGAGGATTTGTTTTCATATTGCGGAGAATAATCTGTTCTGTCTATATAGTCCAATAAATCATGCCAGAATGCTATAATTTGACATTTAATTGCGTGCATAGGTATTGGAAAATATGTACCGCGTACGAGTATAGATAAAACGGAGCAAATTAACGCGTTCAAAAGGTTAATCTAATTATGTATTCATTCTGGTACTGGTGAAATCATTTTATTCAGATAGCGGGAGGTAATATAAAAAAAGCTCGGAGCAGATAGCGCTGGTGTTGTACAGTTTAAAAGATACTTTTTTCAGGACTTATAGGTATTTTTTTTTCAAATTGCTTTATTAATATGGTGGTTGGAGTGTCAAGGAGTTTGGAGAAGCAGTAGACTTAAAATTAATTTGAAAATTAAAATTAAAAATAGTGGACAGGATTTTGCTCTGCAGGTGAAGTGATAGTTAAATACAGTCATCTATGCATTAATCAGCTGGATTTATCCGAATTATATTGTTTGACAAAAGAGGGCATTACTATTCCTGTTTGGTTGATTTAAAACTAAAGGATTAAAATATTTTTGTCACAATAAAGTGACAGTACTTTAGAATTACAATGTGTTAGTTCTTTTTTATTCTAAATTCTACTCTCTTGAGAGCTTGTCGTGACAGGTTATAATTTCATGGTGCGAATGCAAGTGTTATTGTGCCGATTGCCGTCCGCTGCCGAATTTGGAGATTAAGGAATCGCTGCAAACTCAATGCGATTTATATATTCTGTGAGTTCACTGTTTTTATGTATTTGGTGGCTGTATTATAATTTGTTACTTTTCCTGCAGAGTGAATTTTGTAATCAACCCATTTTTTCACAGGGAATTAATTATTCCCTGATGGTCTGTGTGGTTTACAAGCCCGATCATTACCAGAGTTATTAAAAAATGAATTAAGAAATATTAATTGCAAAAGTAATTGGGAAAATGGAAGACTTGGTTCCATTTATAACCGCAACCTATTTCAGATTGTTTTCCTATGAATGTAAGTATCTAGACATACTTTTAACAGAATAATACCCAAAATTTAATTTCGGCAGTTTACCACAGAAATAATAATTTTCTCCCTATTTTCTGAACCACAATGTTGAAAAGTGAGGTTTACTCAAGTTTGTATTGCTATTAAAATAGGTTTTTGCTCAAATTAGACTAGGTATACAATTATAACAGCTTCCAGAGGCATCACAGAAACTGATTAGACTAGGTATACAATTATAACAGCTTCCAGGGGCATCACAGAGTCTGATTAGACTAGGTATACAATTATAACAGCTTCCAGAGTCATCACAGAGTCTGATTAGACTAGGTTTACAATTATAACATCTTCCAGAGGCATCACAGAGTCTGATTAGACTAGGTATACAATTATAACAGCTTCCAGAGGCATCACAGAGTCTGATTAGACTAGGTATACAATTATAACAGCTTCCAGAGGCATCACAGAGTCTGATTAGACTAGGTATACAATTATAACAGCTTCCAGAGGCATCACAGAAACTGATTAGACTAGGTATACAATTATAACAGCTGCCAGAGGCATCACAGAGTTTGATAGAACAAAATGTTTATTGCAAATACGAGAAATTTTTACTGGTTCATAGGTATGTATTTTTAAGACACAATCCATATATTTCTAAACTGTTCATCACTTTGAAACTTTCTCATCCAGACTTTCTCGAGAAACATAAAGGCACAATACAACATTGGGACATTCTAATTACTATTGTATACTAAACTTTTGTAAAACAAACTGTCTCCATTGCATAGGAAGAATGGCTGGCACGATATCCAACTACACCAGCGCCAACGACTCATTCAGCGTTTCAGATTACGTATCGTGCTCCAAATAAAATCCTAATTCCGGGGATTTATTTTGCTATGTCCCAAAAATCTACAGTGGAAACGCCACCGACTGCAGAGTTGATGTTTGGCAATCGGTACAAAGTTCTCCTCTTATCCACATGCAATAATTTGTCCATTGTTGTTTGCAGGGTCTTCGTATCATATTTGATGATGGCTCCAGGATTGTTCTCAGACTCAGCGGAACGGGAAGCTCGGGCGCTACAGTCAGGTAATGATAATTATTTATTTTACTAAGAACGGGTTGTTTCAGAGAATTTGAACAGTTATATTTATCATGAGCTGTTTAATATATTATCTACATATCTATTTAACTTTTTAAAAATCTCTCTTCCTAATTTTTCAATAAGAAATACTATTTTAAAATATATCCGAATAATTGCCTAAATGGGTAAAGGTAAATTAATATATATTATATAAATATTTCAAAATGATTGTTTTATTATACATATAAGTACATATCAGATTAGAGATTTGTTAATTTTACAATCAATTATTATTAATTATATTTAGATTTTTACTATTGATTATATTATATTTAGTTTCTAGCTTCTGATTGTGTTTCATGTATTTTTTATTGTTAGGTTGGCAGTGCCTACAAACATACTCTAACTATGCGCGAACTTCATATTAGTGTTCTGTTGGCAAATTATTATTATTTACATAAATAATATTTAATATCAATATTTTTAAAAATGCAAAAAGTTGTTGTTTATTGTCATTAAGTTGAATCAAATGTTTTTTTTAAATGCGTATTAAAAAGGTAGATGTTGGTAAAGAATAACCATCAGTTTGAGTATAATTAACACCTTTTAACTAAACCGACTGCTAATCTCATCGCACAATTACGCTCTTTTTATTCATAAACATGGGTACAATTAATCAATATGTAATAATCTATTATTTCAGTCAACTTTGTTATAACTATATTTAATTGTTGTGACAAACTATACGATATTGATTTACCTTATAGACATTGACGGTTGTAACACATATTTAAGCACTACAAAACTCCTATGAGAGCAAATTCTATTACAGTAACAGTTAATATCAGTTGTAGACATGTACTGAATAATAGTGTTTCATTTGAGAGAATCCATAACAAATACATACAATTTCATTAATTCAAACAACTGTCATTCTTATTATGCCTAAATTGAACATGTTATTATTCATTATCTCCTTCCTGTTCCGTGTTTTAACAATATATACTCACCTTCTCTCTGTGAATGACCTAATATCTACCTATTAAATGTAACTGGAGCGGGTTTTTAACTGCAAGTAATATATTATTATTATTGTAACGATTTGCGATATTCAAATAATTCTGCAATGTCATTTGACTGCAGTAGTAAACCTACATCAGTTGGATTAATATAGGATTTTTTCAGCGTAACGGAATAGTCCTACAACGAAAATTTTATCACCACGCATTTCAATTTGGGTAAAATCATTGTCGAATTTTTGTCTCTCCTGAATATTGCCAAATATTATTTACGCGGTGATGGATTGCCGTCGACGATATGTAGTAATAATAATGAATATTTCCTAATAATATCTATGAAGATTTATAAAATTTCCTTTGTAAGTAGATGTAAGTGATGACTTTCCGACCAAGATATACATCTTGGCCAACCTCCATGTCAATATGAATATATATTTAGTAAAAATGGTTCCATGATAACTCAACACAGTGACTATTCAACACACATTTAAAAAGTCATTAAAAACGATGAAAAAAAAATTAAACCTAACCTAACCTACTTAACCCAGTTAATAAAGTTTTTGTTTCATCACTTTCCATGACTTTATATAACTTTTTAAAAATGTGATGATTTATCATTTTGATGATTTATCCGGTCACCAATAAAAATATATATTTAATAATCGGCCTCTCTTCCACCGACTCACGAGAGTCAGATTTTTTCACCTCACTAACGCCGGGTTAATATGAAATCATTTTTCTGATAATGGTTCAATGTAACATTAAATAAATATTTCAGTTTTATATAAATTTATATATGTATATTTCTTCTAGGCTTTACATTGATTCATATGAAGCAACGGACGTGACCGGCGACGCACAAGTTATGTTGAGGCCGCTGATTGAAGTCGCTCTCCAATTGTCGGATCTGAAGAAATTTACAGGACGTGATGCTCCCACTGTCATTACATAAATCATTACCTTCGTAATACAAGTTTTAAGTTTGACATCTGTAAATCAGTTCATTGTTTCGTAGGCTATACTTACAGTCACAGAAAATTTGGTGCGTGGTTTATAACATAATAATATATATTAATAATATTACATTATTGTAATTAAAATAAATTATCAACCATTAAAAATCTACTAAATATGATGGAACCTACTTAGCAAAATATGTAAATAGATATACTCTATTCATGGAGAATAAACAATAGTGTCTAATTTTCAAAAAAAAACTTTTCGATATTTGTTAAATTTTGTCTGTATTATGTTTGTTTTGGTATATCAATTAATACCAAAAATAGTTGTATTTAATGTTCCCTCTAAGGCGTGCGGGTGTGCAGCCACACGCATGTTAAAAATTGTCCGCACACATGTTTTCATCTACCGTATACATCTCGAAGAATAGATAATTAATATGTTAATTAGTACCAAAGTATCACCAATTATTATTAACCTTCTGGACTTCTATATGAAGTAACATTATGGAGCAAGATTTTTTTTTTTATAATCTACATATTTCAAAAATGTAATTTATTATTCCATGGTACATTAACTTGATTACTTAATTTATCTATGAATAAATGTGCATCTTTATATTGCACGGATAAGTTGATGGGCTGCATACACAATGAAAAAATTAGAGGGAACGTTGGTTGTATTGACTAACAATATTTTCGTAACCAAAGATTATATATGGGATGTGGTTTTTTTTTTAATAATCTAGCCATTTTGATTTTTATTCAACTTGTGTTATTTTATTGTGATGATGCTTTGCTTACAATAAATACATACTATGCTAAGAGTAGAATAAATTGATTGTCATAAAAATATTGATGTATATTATAACAGATCTATTTATAAAATTTACACTTTGATTAGTAGCAAGCGATTAGTGTTTGGTATTTGGGTAAAACCAGGAGATACATATAACACCCAACTATGGAAAATACAATACATGCTACACTGGTTTAACATTGACGTCTCTTCTGGTTTTTCTTAACACTGATCCTAATCACTTGCTTATCGAAGTGTAAAATGGCCTTATCGGCATTGCAATACAATTCAAAAATTGAATCACTATGATTTTAGGATTCGTAAATAATTTCATTGTGGAATGTTTAAAACTACTAAACAGGTGTTCCTATTATTTATTTATTAATAATATTTTTACAGAATTTATAAAATTGTTAATACTTTTTATACCTTCTCCATTGTTATTATTTTGTTGTTAAATATAAAGTACAATACATTATATAATATGTATAAATAAATGGGTTAAAAGTTGAAATAACCGTTATAAATATTTTGTTCACATTTTTTGTTACAACATTTTCTTCTTCTTTGGTTTCGATAAAGAAATAATAAATCACCACCCTCACCAATAAAACACTCTTTCATATGCAAGGCGTCCGGAAACTCGTAGTACAAAGATTGATTCTAAGTCACACGGAGAACCAAAAAAGACTCCTTTTTTTTTCGATCTGAACAATTTTATTCATTTATTAAAACTTTTTCCTTGTTTTCTATATTAAACCCAAGAGCTTCAAATATTCAGCAGAGATACTATTGCATATTCATCCAATTGTATTTTTGGTCTGCCGAATCTAATTAATTTTTCTAAAATACTTACACGCAATCAATACAAATATTAATTTATCATTAACACATGTGGACAAAACTCACTGAAGAAATAAAATTATAGACGTCTGTTGTGGGCATGAAGTAAGGTCAGTTTGGTCTTACTTAAGGTTGAAATTGATTTACAAATATCGAAATTCTTTTTTAAATGGATAATCAATTTCATAGGCCTGTAAGTCGAATTTTTTTGTGAATTGGTTACTTTCAATGTATTATTTTTCAATGTACCGAATTCAATAGGTACATTGAATTACTATCAGGTCTCTTTCAAATCGGTATAAATCACGCTTCTAGCGTTTTATCTCTTCAGTGGCAAAACTCAATCACATTTGCTAATTTTGCGTTAGCAGAGTTCAATTTTGAGCAGTCGTTATATTATTCTTAGTATATAATTTTACTAAACCTATTTGAAATCACTTAACATAAGTGTCTAACATAAGATTTGCAGTATATTAGGTCATTAATAGTTTTTTTGAACACGGTTAATACACAATACTCTCCTGCGTCCGTCACAGACTCAATCTACGAAGAACTGGGCCAGCAAGTTGCAGGCTCCTACCAGGAATATAGTTGTGTAAAACAGGACATTCCACACGGTTAGTTTCCCTCTGATGCGAAGGGACATCATCTGAAGCAAGCTGGGCAGCGTAAACACATGGACCAAGCCACTTACTGCTCCTGTATACCTGAAATTTAAATATGTAAATACATTATGTATATATTTTAAATTGCTTTAGCTTAATCCGATCTACGCTGATGTCATGTATTGTGTCAAAACGTGTTGTGTGATGGGTTAGATTGGGTTGAAAAGGCCAGCATTAAAAGGGTTAAAATCTATTGCACTCAAATTACTGATGGAACTCTGGCCCTGGATACCAAAACTGTTATGTCTTGTTCCATCGAAAATGGTAAGTTTTGTATTTTGTGCAGTAAACAATTATTATAGATGCGTATTGCATACATTAGGTGAGCATTAGAGAAATAATATATTGATCTGTATTACAAACATAATGATAGGTATGTTTGAATAGGTTTGTGTTGTTGATAGGTACACATTACGTGCATGTTTTTGTTTGGCATGCCATTTTATGTTTATGTTTTTGCCAAATTGATGTTTTGGTTTGTATTCTAAACAATACATATTGTCTTTGGAGATGCTGTGCCGAAGAGGTCTTTCTAAGGAGAAGAAGTTTGTAGTGTTGGGATTTTAACAGTTTTCACATTTTGCTTTATTCGCATGTCTTTTCTTTGATATTAAATAAAAATACTTGAATACATCTTTTATGTGAGATAATTTTTGTAATGTTTTCTAAATTTTGGGTTTTTCAGTGTAGGTTTCTAGGGTTAAAGAAGTTTTGAGTTTTTCGATGTAGGTTTCTAGGGTTAAAGAAGTTTTGAGTTTTTCGATGTAGGTTTCTAGGGTTAAAGAAGTTTTGAGTTTTTCGATGTAGGTTTCTAGGGTTAAAGAAGTTTTGAGTTTTTCGATGTAGGTTTCTAGGGTTAAAGAAGTTTTGAGTTTTTCGATGTAGGTTTCTAGGGTTAAAGAAGTTTTGAGTTTTTCGATGTAGGTTTCTAGGGTTAAAGAAGTTTTGAGTTTTTCGATGTAGGTTTCTAGGGTTAAAGAAGTTTTGATTTTTTCCATGTAGGTTTCTAGGGTTAAAGAAATTTTGTGTTTTTCGATGTAGGTTTCTAGGGTTAAAGAAGTTTTGAGTTTTTCGATGTAGGTTTCTAGGGTTAAAGAAGTTTTGAGTTTTTCGATGTAGGTTTCTAGGGTTAAAGAAGTTTTGAGTTTTTCGATGTAGGTTTCTAGGGTTAAAGAAGTTTTGATTTTTTCGATGTAGGTTTCTAGGGTTAAAGAAATTTTGTGTGTTTCGATGTAGGTTTCTAGGGTTAAAGAAGTTTTGAGTTTTTCGATGTAGGTTTCTAGGGTTAAAGAAGTTTTGAGTTTTTCGATGTAGGTTTCTAGGGTTAAAGAAGTTTTGAGTTTTTCGATGTAGGTTTCTAGGGTTAAAGAAATTTTGTGTTTTTCGATGTAGGTTTCTAGGGTTAAAGAAGTTTTGAGTTTTTCAATGTAGGTTTCTAGGGTTAAGGCGATGCACTACGTAGTAATTTAAAATCATGTGTTTTTGGTTTGAAAATTTGGTCGTCTACAAATGTTTCAGATGCTTTAATTAAATACTGCGAGTAGAATACATCCTGGCCTTTGAAATAATCGAGTATTTTTTAGATAAGTAATATATATTTATAAGCCCAAAAAAAAATTATGTATAAGGCCTATGAAAACTGCTAAAGTTCAAAATCTCCTACTTACGAACCCATTTTCGGTTATGGTTTTATTGTATAATGTGGCAAATTAAGTTATTTATAAAATGATCAAAAAAAATTTAAATATTTGTTCCTGAACATCCACAAAATAAAATAAAAGGCACTTTTTGGCCATGTTTTTTTCTTGCATAAATCAAAACAGGTGGATGGTGTGAAGCAGGAATTTAAGCATTATCGCCATCTACGTAAGGTGTGTTATTGATAGCGGCTCGATTCAAAATATTACACGACGTAGTGCATCGCCTTAAAGATGTTTTGAGTTTTTCAATGTAGGTTTCTAGGGTTAAAAAAAGTGGAATTTTACGTCTAACAACCTTGGAGGAAATATTCCTCCATGCTAACAACAATACTTTGCAGATACTTGAATAAAAGTAAGAAGTTTTGAAAAATAATTCTTACCAATAATATAATATAAAAAAGGTTTAGAAATGGATAAAAATATTACTTAAGATAATTTGTTCCATCCAACAGGTTTCTAACAAGTTGAAATAAGGTTAAAATAGATACAATGTGATTAATGTAATCCGAATTTACCTTATGATAGTTCCGATCCTCGGCACGAAGCACGCAAACACGATGCAGACCGCCACAACAACTGTGTTAAACATGACCACGGCCAGGCGCTTTGGTGGGTTGGGCCCGTTGGAGCTGCCCAGGCACTGCACGCGCAGCATGTAGGCGATAAGTGGGTACACCGTGATCACCTGGAACAGCAGCAGCACTCGCGCTACGGCTGTCATTATGTCACTCTTCACAAAGTTGTTGAGTATGTTCTGAAAGACCAATTTTTATTAACACAATGTGATTACTGGACAAGAGTACCAAATGCCTGGAGCCAGTGATACTATTCCTACAATTTCGACAAATGTTTTGTAGCTGAAGGAAGTGAGGAGAGAAAGTGATGAGATAGAGGAAGGTTTGTAAGTAATCTGTTTACTAAACACAGCCATTTCGGATTTTTAATAAATTAGCAATTTTTTTTTCTCACCAGGTTGAATCTCTGGCCAAAGGTGCGAAATAAATATATTAAGTACCAATATTTTAATTTATTCAAATTACATTAAAATTATTGCTTTAACTAATTTTTTTTATTTATTTACAAATGTGACAACCCATTTTATTTCTCAATGCAATTTGTTTACAAAATTACATCATTGTTATTATGTATTGAGAAAATCGATTGAAATTTATTTTACTCAATAATTCAAATGCAATCTGTCACTCATAATATTTACATAAAGATTACAATGCCATAATATTATTATTATATTTGTCTGTGAATGAGCACTAAACTGTATTTCAACAAAGTATTAAATATTTTTGTTCATACTTTGACATCTTCGGTAATTCTTGATTTCACCAGCTGCAGTGTTTAGATTTTCAGCAATTAATGAACTTATTTACAATAATTATCATTTCACGGTAAATTTTTGACTAAGGCCAGTTGTTTCACAGAATTTGAACAATTCTCCAATTTCAAAGCTAATTTTCAAGTTCTGTTTTTATTTCAGTTCTGAGAAACACCTCGCTCGTAGTGAAATAATATAATGACTTGATTAGAATTTGAATTTTTACTTTGAAATTTGATGAATTGTTAAAATTCTGTGAAACAACCTGTCCTAAAAAGAATGCTGTAAATAATGTCAAATGATAGATTTAACTTACATCTTCTATACAATTTTTCGCAAGAGGAAAACAAATGTAGAAAACGGCGCCAACCAACATATAAGTGATGGTCACCAGTACAAATGCGACACTCAAATCTCTTCCCTGTAAAATAAAAGCGTTAATTAGACATAATTTTACCTTTTTTATAATATTGACGTAACTTGGCTCGATAACAATATTTTTTACTATTTTATTTGAATGGGAGATAAACTCTATTGATTGATTATGCCGTTACAGTTTTCAGAATCATCCATCAGTATCATAATCAGCAGAAGGTCTTACATTCTTCTCTTGGTGTCTGTTGTTCCTCATGACTGTGATGATGATATTGTGAATGAAGAAGCTGAGCGCCAGCATCCCGCTGAGGGCACTGAAGTCAGTCTTGATGGTGAATTCATCTACCCAGGAGTTGATGTGCATTCCCCAGCCCCATCCCTTCACCGTCACAAACACTGCCAGGTACAGGACTGATAATGTTCCTAGGAATAATAACATCAAGAATATGTCATCAAATGTAAAGAAATTAAATAATATGTATACCAAAAACACCATCATATAATGATAAGAATGTGTTTCTGAAATAACAAACATTTTGTCTTCGGATACCTGTGTAAATAATATAAATAAACATATACAGGGTGGCGAAGAATGACCTTCATGATTTAAAATAAATAAAATAATAAAAACCAAAAAAACATACAATACAACTGATGTTTTAAAACTAAATGACATACTACTTAATAAAAAATGGGAAGAACTCGTAGAAAATAGTAAAATTAATGAAGCATGGTCACTTTTTATAGAATGTATTCAAGACGAATTTAAAAAAAATACCATCACGTCTGAAAAAAGTTCTCCAACTAAACATAAACTTCTAAAACCGTGGATATCAAAAGGACTCATAACAAGTTTCATTAAAAGAGACAAACTCCACAAACAATGCAAATCAAACCCATATGACATCTTTCTCATAAATTTCTATAAACGATATCGAAACTTATGCACACGACTTGCACGTATATCGAAAGAAATATATTATAAAAATAAATTAGATAAATGCAACAAGGACCCCAACAAAATTTGGCAAATCCTAAAAGAAATATCCCACACATCTACAAATAAAAGCGATTCCATAACCAAGATTAAAATAGATAACGAGATTATTAAGACATCAGAACAACCACTAAAAGTATGTAATTTTGTGAATAACTATTTCGCTAACGTAGGCAAGGTACTAGCAAACAGAATCACTACAAATGACGATATCCCAGAATTCTCAACCCACTATACACACACTGGTGTTTCTTCCTTTAAAATTCCTTACACAAACCCAAACACAAACACTAAAACTTATTAACGAACTAAAAAATACAAACTCTCAGGGTAGCGACAAAATATCACCGATAACACTAAAAATAATAAAGTCAGCACTTCTTATCCCACTTACTATACTTATAAATCGGTCCATTAAAGAAGGAATGTTCCCAACTATTTTGAAAACGGGCAAAGTAATTCCAATCCACAAAAATGGAAACAAGATAGAAATTAATAATTACAGACCAATTACAATTCTAAACACGCTTTCGAAAATTCTCGAGAAACATATCAAAAACCACCTTTTAATTTTACTTAACCTTAACAATATACTATCACCAAATCAATTTGGATTCAGGGAAAATATGAGCACCTCATATGCCATAGCCTCAGTAACAGACTTCCTCAAAACAAATATAGATCAGGGTAAAAAATGCCTTGGAATATTCCTAGATCTGGCAAAAGCGTTTGACACAATTCACCACCAAAACCTGTTCAATAAACTTAAATATTTCGGAATCACGGGAACAGAACTCAAATTAATTGAAAGCTACATGGAAAATCGCACCCAATATGCCTCAATAGAAAACACATGTAGTGACAAGGAACAAGTATCCTACGGAGTACCACAAGGCAGCGTACTTGGCCCAATCCTATTCCTTATTTATATTAACGATCTATGTCACCTGCAAATATACGGGGATATTAAAAGCTTTGCTGATGACACTGTGTTACTTTTTAAGGCCGCTGACTGGAACACACTAATCACAAAAGCTGAAGTTGGCCTAAATATTACAAAAAAATGGCTTGACTCTAACTTATTAACTTTAAATATAGATAAGACTAAATTCATAACCTTTAGCATAAACTCGAGAGGCCAACCCTCCAAAAACATCTACCTTAAAATACATTCCTGTCACTCAGCGAGCACCCCATGCAATTGTCCTCCAATCACACAAACCGAAAATATCAAATATCTTGGTATATACTTCGACCGTTATTTAAAATGGGACAGACATATTGAGTCGGTTAAAGGAAAGATAAACAAGTTGATTTACTTTTTCAAAAACGTGAGAAATATACTAAACATATTTGATATAAAGAATATATACCTCGCAATAGCACAATCCATAATGGAATACGGCATTATTGCCTGGGTCTATGCCAGTAAAAAATACATAGACACACTGTATAAAGCTCAGAAAACCTTAATAAAAGTAATACTTAAAGTAACAATACTAACACCCACTTCAACCATATTCAAAAAATTGCCAGTGTTGAAGATTCAAAAATTATATTCAAAACAAATACTTACTTTCCTTTACAAGAACCTAAACACATTTAAAACTTCTCGCAATACTAGAACAAGACATGCACACCAACTACTAATACCAAAAACCAACACATCCTTTGGACAAAAACACTACAGATTCCAGGCTATAAAACTATACAATTCACTTCCAACACAATATAAAACATCTAATCTTACAGAATACAAAAAACACATATGGAACTGGCTACAATCATTTTAATATTTAATTTTTTATATTTCACTTTTTTTTTGTTATAACTATGGAAAAATCGATTTTATATTTTAATTTTTATTGTTTCTCTGTGTAACTAACTCCACTGTATTGTTTTAGTATTATATAACTTTACAATTGAAAAAGTCCTCCACAACACAGGTGAACTCCTAGCGTGGAGGACAATATACAAATATAATACAAATATATTTAAGAATAAATAAAAAAAATAAAAATCGATATAACTTTTTTTTATTTCAATATATTTATGCAAGACTTGAGGAATTTAATATGGAGCAATGTCCGACTGCAAACACAAAAATTGTTGAATTTTGAAAACCAAATGTCAATTGTTTTGACGCAGCGTGCATATAGTTAATATTTTAATTTGCAGATTTAATAGATTATAGGCACCCACAGTTTTAACAATAGATTATCTGGTTGCATGTTTTTGGCAAAAAGGGCCATTAAGGAGGTACTGGTACTCGAAGACCATAGATGGAAATATTCAACGTGTACAGAAGAGAGTGTACAACCCTTGTCAAAGCGACCGGGTTCCTGTTAAAGGAATGAGGTAAAATGGGAGATAGCACAATGGGCTTATGGCCTAAGTGGTTACAGGAACTATACGTAAACCGTCTCCGCTCTATAATAAATAAATAAAATAATTAGGTGTAGTGTAGCTACTTTAATTTTTAAATAAAATGAGTGGATATTTCTTCAGACCCCTACGTAAACACAAGTGAACCCATTACATAAACAGTAAATGAACAGGAGAAGAAGATTAAATAGTTTATAATATAAACAGTAATCTAGGGTATTAATTAATTAATTAATATTAATTTCTTCATAAATGTTTTGTTTAACAACAAATAAAGCTTAATATTTTACACCACTTTGAGAATCTAAAATACATGACATATGTCACATACAGCATTGGAGCTATTTGCTGATTAAATTGAAAAATTTACTGATTACATAAAAGTTGAATACTAATCAAATGTGCAATGTAAATAAATCAATATCATTAAACTAAATTGTTTTATTTATTTTGACAAATAATATCCCCAAGTCGTACACAAATAATTAAGACATTTTTTTTAAATTTTCCCTTTTCCATTGTTATAGGTGAATTTGAAACTCGTGCTGTGATGGAAGGCATTATTATCTAGAAGAAAATTGAACTTGCAAAGTGTAAATGAGAACCCAATATTTCGGAAAACTTGGCCGCAATTCGGTATTATTCACTGAATGCAGTTTGTAAATTCCGTTTTAAGATGATGGTCATTTTAATCATTTAGTAAGGATTCTTTTTCAAATGTGAAATCTTTGTGTTTATTTGGACTTTCTTATTCGAATATTTTCAAAATTAAGGTACCCGCCTAAAGAAAGTTTGAAAAAAGAATTGCTACGGGTATAGTGATGTTTTTTGGAGAAATTGTATAATTAAGTAGGTAATTAAATAATAATATAGGTAATTTAAGTACCTACTTACAAATCTTATTATTTCGGAGGAAATTTTGTTTTTGGTTTTCGAATGGGAAAATTAGAAACATACTTTTTGGATTCAAGATCTACTGTTTCATGAGCCACTAGTAACAAATGATATTCAAGCTAACCTAAGCTAACAATGTACCTAATATTTTTAATGTTCTTTACTCACCAAGGGAGTTAAACTTTGTGAAGAATGTGGTAGAGTTAAAGTTAAGCAGTGGGAAGATGAGCAGGGCCACATAAAGAGGAACGGATGAATAAAGGTCCCAATACTTTCCCCCCCAGGAGGCCATCACCATGTCGGGGTTGTTGGAGGTCATGTTCACAAAGTTCTTGGGACAAGTAACTCCGTCGAATGGATCGCTGGTGGTGATGTTGTCGGGTATCTCTGTAATAAGATTACACAAGTATTTAATAAGGAATTAAGGATGAGCTCTGTGGCATGGAGGGAAAAGCTCTGACTCTGGGCCCAGTGGTTACGAATTCAACTAACAGCAACTGAATAACTTATTTACATATTTTTAACTTATGTTTGAAACATGAAGATTTTTGAGCGGAGTTAATCTCAATATCGCCCAAGTAACAAACTAACATTCAAAATGAAAATATTGGTTGAGGATAGCTCTAGATATATTATTTATAATAATTCAAAATACTTTTTTATATCTTATTGTTTTAGCACTATTAAAAATTAATAACAAACATTTTTTATCTCTGCAGGTGGACAAAAAGGAATCTAATGAAACAATTTTTTTTTTAATTCATTGATTTTTTGTGTACACCCCCGATTACGTTTTTTTTACCATTGATTTTTAAAATTAAAATATATCCTTAAAGTTTGGTTGTTTTCAATTTTGTTGGTTTACAGTTTAATTTGTGTGATAATATACACACGGTGTCCAGAAACTCGTAGTAACATTGGGAATCGATTTTGTGGTGTAACTTTATTTGATTTGAGTTTTCGGGTAAATCAAGTAAAAATTTGAAAAAAAAATCATTCGCTGGGTGGTTAATATGAGTTATTTGATATCTTTTATAATGCGTCAAAGCATAGACCAAGCTTCAAAAGTTTTTTAACACTTTAGCTGCCGAAAAAAAGTAAAAAAATTATGGAAATGCTCAGATCAAAAAAAAACCAGTTATTTGATTAGTCTGTGATGTAGATTCATCGGTTTACCGCTTGAACTACGAGTTTCCCGACAATGTGTATATCACATTTTCAGGGTCCGCCAAAAATTGCAGTGGGACGTAAAATAAATTAATTGTATAAAATTTGATTTACCTCTGAAATAGTTGACTGAGTAGTAGAGGAAGTTCGTCATGAGTACCCAGTAGACGATATTGGCTCCAAGCATGACCACCACACTGAAGATCTGCGCAACCACCTCAGCCCAGCGGCCTAGCAGCATCCGGCACAGGTCTGACACTTCGCATTCTGTATTGTCACCTGAAAAGAATCATTTTTGTCTTGGAGTCAATCATTTCTGCAGATAGCTTAGAAAAAAGTCTATTGTAATGATTAATCGGCAGACTAATAGCAATATGTACATATTAAGTAAGTCCCAAAACTGCACATTGGCAAAATACTTCAATAGGAATATCCTGCTTGTACTCATCCATTCACACATAATAATGTTTAATGTACCTAAGTATGTAGAAAATAATTGTCATCAATCAATACTTTATGTATTCAAATAAATCAAAGTTGGTTTGAAGTATAGAGAGATACTCGTAGCGAATGCATTCAATTGATTGCTCCCTTTATTCACGACCTTAAACTCAATGTCTGTAGTGAAGTAGTCTAGGGGCACTACTTTCAGGGTTGTACAAAATGATTTCACAGTGGGCCTAAATAATGTTTCATTTCTGTCCAAAATTCCATGTTTCTTGATGCACAAAGGTATACACAACAAAACTTCACAAATTAATTAACTTTTTTTTTCCTCCACTGCTCTTCTCACTAAGGAATTCCTGTGTCGAGATGAGCAGCTTTACAATTATATTTAATCAAATAAGTAGAGTACATGATACATACATAGATGGATTATATCAAATATGGGGTTTCTAGGGTGATTTATGACAAACTACGATATTTGTAATCCAAAATCACCACTCTCAGCTAGTATAGAATTTTGGATCATTTTCTTGAATAGATTTAACAAACCCATATTTTTTTTATATTTTCACTGGGATATGATAAAGCAAGGGAGCTTTATAAAAAAAACTCCTTTGTCGAAAGGATGTTCTGGTATTCATCTGCTGATTTATTAAAGAAAAACCCAATCTAGTGTTGATCTTTTGGCAGTATCAATGTTTTTGAAAAATTTACAGTGAGCCCGTATTATGCACAACTGCCTTACTGACATAATTTTACTTTCACTATATATAATAACTGTGACGAATATAAAAAAACTTATCTTATTCATTATTTTTTAAATTAATTTTTGTGCAACATTTAAAGGATCTAGGGTAGTCTTGTGAAAAGAACTCCAACATACAACATTATATGAATGCATCGATTTCACAAGCGCATAGTATACAGTTTTCAATGCAACTATGTCCAATATATTTCTTAAGAGTCTTGAAGATGTAGGCTAGCTTTCTTATTTTGTTTGTTAAACCTTGAACACCTGATAGTGGGTGTTAGCAGCTATCATGAAGTGGTATTGAAAACATTAGCAGTTATTTTCATTGATTTTTAGCTCATTGGCTGTTGTTTTTGACTTACCATGATGGTAGCAGACTTTGAGGAGGGTATAGGAGGTGAACAGGCACAGTCCTCCCATCATCAGCATTATGAGTATCCCCGGCAACAATCCCGCTCTCTCTATGCCCCAGGCCATGGTCAATAAAGAGCTACCCATTATTGTGTTCCACACTGCAAACCTAAAAGTTACCATACATTATATTCATCTCGATAATATTGACGGTGATTCAATCCATTATTGCATTTGTACGCCTTTCTTCAAAGCATTGAGTTTTTATATGTACAAACCTATTTATTCATATTCGTCTTTCGTATTTACATGCACAAACAAATAATTAGTCTTAATATTTTAAAGTTTAACTTGCAAGAAGTGGATTTTCATATAATAATTAAATTTACACCATCTATGAACACATAGATTATCAATTCCAGAAAGTATGAAGGGATATGCAGAAATACCTTATGACCATTATACAAAATATTAGACAACCACTTGTAAGAATGATGGAGATTTATAAACTAGCATAAATAATTATAGAAAAAATAATATTCTCAACACTGTGGATTTATTTAATTATCAATATCAAACATAAGAGAATTATCTCCAATAGTCATTAAAATCATTTTAATATCTTACCTACATGTTTTTAATAGTTTCAAAACCATGAACAATGAAATAAATACTGTTCAAATTAGTTGTCAATCAACTGGTTTATCAAGGAGACAATTAAAATAATTATGAATTATTTATTTAGATAACTACTGTCAAATACTAAATGCCAATACCTACATTAAAAAAGATATTTGTTATTAATGACATATATTTTTTATCAACATGTCAATTATTCACATGCTTTATTTTTTAAATACTATGAACACATGGACCATTTTTTCAGAATGAGTTGAACATGAGACATTAGTCGTGATAAATTATGTCTTTGTCTGCTTATAGCACTCGAAAAATTATAGTAACCGGTGAGTTGTAACACAATATAAGTTATTATTAGTATACACATATGTAATTATTAACTATATTCAACTTTTGGATGAGTCAAAGAATCATTTAAAACAAAAGGCCAGTGGCAACCAACAATTGATACTGTTGCACAAACAGCTTAAATTACTTTTTGGATATTGTAATGGGGGGAGATTAGAAGCAAGAAAAAGGCAGCCGACAGAATCTCTACACTCAAATGGAATTTTACCGGGCACAGCTAATGAATAAACGTCTGTCATTTTTTTAAACTATTTTTAATTTGCAAATTGAAGATCGGAATTGTGTCAGTTTATCCTTGTGGAATAGGTACTTTCATATTCGTCTGTTTTCTTACATCCGTCATGAAAACTATTTTATTTAAAAATAAGCCAATGAACTCTATGATTATTAGGTGTATTATACTGTAACACACTTTTTATACTATGCCAATAAGCCAATGAACTGTCTGGTTAATAGGTGTATTGTACTGTAATACACTTTTTATACTATGCCAATAACCTAATGAACTGTCTGGTTAATAGGTGTATTGTACTATAACACACTTTTTATACTATTCCTATATGTATGATAAGAATATAAATATGTTACACAGGGTCACCATTCAAGAAAATATACATATTATATAATATTGTGTGGTAAGAAGAATTGGCCTGATCCAGTGAGACTGTTACCTCAATATTGGGGGGGGATTTATGAAGCATGAAGAAATGCAGGTTTAGAAATAGAAATCTGATCCAGGCTATCAATATCTTGTCACTCGAACTTAAATGACATTGAAATTAACCAACATTGAGCTTAAAGAATGTGGAACATAAAACTATGATTAGGAAACTATCAAAATTAAATAAATAGTGGTATGAGGAAAATAGTTGTAGTGCTGAAATTTATAATTAGTAAATATTAAGACTCCCGTTCCTAAGAGGGGTAATGCACTTACCCAGAGAAGAGTTTTGTGTGATATCTGAGATGCCTTTTTTTACTTTACATACTCTACAAATTTAGGTAATCCTTAGGAAATCTATTTGTTAATTGATATGCATTAAAAAAGTTATCAGGTTATAATTCCAGCAAACTCTGATGTGATTACTCTCCCACCCCTCCAAACAAGCTGCGAGTGCGATTGTAAAAGGTGCATTTTACTGGAAAGGGTTATAATAATATATATTTGAATTGCGACTGATTTCGTACTATTTCTTTTAAGGCGATGCACTACGTCGTGTAATATTTTAAATTGAGCCGCTATCGATAACAACCCTTACGTAGATGGCGATAAGGTTTAAATTCCCGTTTAACACCATCTGCCTGTTTTGATTTATGCAAGAAAAAAACATGGCCAAAAAGTGCCTTTTATTTTATTTTGTGGATATTCAGGCATAAATATTTAATTTTTTTCCAATCATTTTATAAATAACTTAATTTGCCACATTATACAATAAAATCATAACCGAAAATGAGTTCGTAAGTAGGAGATTTTGAACTTTAAAGCAGTTTTCATAGGCCTATACATTATTTTTTTCTGGTCTTACAAAAAGACTTATATAAAAAATATTCGATTACTTCAAAGGTCAAGATGTATTCTACTCGCAGTATTTAATTAAAGCATCTGAAACATTTCTAGTCGACCAAATTTTCAAACGAAAAACACATGATTTTGCATTACTGCGTATGGCATCGCCTTAAAGTTTTGAATTACAATGATGCTGGGCGAAGTTGGGCGATATCTAGATAAAACGGTAGGTAGCAACCGATATTTGAGTATATATAATAGAGGAAAGGGCAAAAGGAATATTGAAAGATGATCGCTCCCCGATATATGGGGACTCTAGTGACTCCCCTTTGAGTCGTACATTGATTTTTACCTTCAGGTGCGTAAAGGTCAATACAAAAATTGTAATGTTTAAAATATCATTTATTTTTAATGTGACATTATACAAGAGCCCGGAGTGAGTTGGACTATGCCAGTGCCAATTTACTAAGAAGTGTTTTGAAGTGGAAAGCACTTCTTATTTAGGGGGTGAAGAAGAGGGAAGGGAAAAGTTGGTGAATACCTTGTAGTATAGGTCGTATTACACCTGCCGTAACAAAGCGAGTGCTCGGCCGAGTCATTTGCTATATTACTATTACTACTATTAGTTTAATGTGCTCTTAACATGGTTTCGCAATGGAGAAAAGAGAAATATTAAGAGAGTTTTACAACAACAAACTCTCCAATTTTTTTAAATATTTAATTCTTTGAATTTTCTTTCTTTCACTGACTGAGTGATGCTACTGAGCGAGTTCAGTGTGCACGTGAAGGACGACGTAGTCATTGGGCTTTGTCTATCAACTCTCTCGCCTGAATCACTCGTCCGCTACTAGGCTGACTAGTTCTGACTGTACTGATCACATCAGTCGAGCACTCGGAATGTGTAATTTAGGCATTAACAGCAATACTTCAAACAATATTTATATTCCAAACGAGGACAATACTAAAAGCATCTTCCACTCTATGAGGAATTAAATTATTTCGTGAAAAAGCCCATCAAGTTCACTATTCTCAATAATATTTCCTCTCATCCGGGATTTGAACTCGTGACCTGTGGGGCACTGCCATAGCGCTCATAATGGCACTGTGTTGACCCGTCATTAAATAAGTACTGGAAATGTAATATTTATTATAATGTACCTTTATAATATTTTTGTAGACATTTGCTACGTCATACCATCATTGTCGCATGAAGAAATGTCACCATGTTATTTCATCATCCAAAACAAATCATCAATATTTACGAACATTATAGTATTTATTTTAATATGAGTGCATAAGAAAACTGTATTTGAATTAAGAGATAATTGCGATAAATATTATTTGTTTATAAAAATGGTAAATAAGTTAGATATATTATCAAACCAGGAAGTTATCTTACACTGTCACCAGGGAACTCTGTTTTCTCTTGTGCTCCATTGAATATTTGTAATTCTCGAAGAAAGGCACCGATGAGAGCAAACCTTCAACATCGACACTATCCTGAAACAAAAACATTGAATCATTTCCTTCCGAAATCCTTGGATAAAAATATTTTTTAAAAACGAAACACAGAATTCTAAGACAATTAATGACTGAATTTTATGGTTAGAACATTGTTCCAAAAAAATTACACTAAAGTTTCCCATTATCAATAATTTTTGATTCCAAAACAATAAGCAAAAAAAAACGATTTGTTTTTGGTTTCTGAGAATCAAATTGTTATTTTCTTTTTATAACCGTAACGCGATTATTTTTATTTTTACATTATTAAAATAATCGATCATTTTGTTATAAATGTTCAGCGAATAAAGAAGAAGTTTGTATTAAAACTAATTCATCTTTTAACTTAGGCAATATGGTATTTCAAAGTAAAAGAGGATTTCCATAGTTTTATCTCACGATTTTTAAAGAACTTCTTCATCAAGATAAATTTAGATGGCAAGGGCGTATAAAGGGGGGATAGAGATTCAAACCCCCCCTCGGCCTTAGTATTGAATAAGAAAAAAAGAATATTACCCGTATTACATTCTTGGAAAATAAAACAGTATTATTTATATCATCTCTTTAATCAATGTAATATAAATAATAAGTTGTGGTAAGTGGAGTTCCCTAAAAACTTCCAAATAATTCCCCCCCCCCCGATTTTCTCCCTTGCTCCACTCCCCAGGGTCGAACCCCCCACTATGTGAACGCTATAGCTACGCACTTGCTGGATGGTGTGAAGGCCAACACAGCAGCTTTGTGCACAATGAATTGGAATGAAACATCAGTAGGATGGAGGCGTTTCATTGGCAGCCAAAACTTTGCAAGACTTATGATGCCGATGATGTAGATGATGTAAATGTAACTTACTTGATCAGTGTCTGAGCCAGGTATCCTGATGTAGGCGTCAATGCCGCCACCGCCGTTGATCTTTCCCTGTTGTAGGAGGGGCATCCTGCTGCTTTGAGATATGGCGATCGGAGAGCGGGAGGAACCTGATGATTTGTCTGCTCTAAATAAGTATTCTAGCCTGAAAGTATAATATATGAATCAGGTTTAGTCAACGGAAAATAGATTGTAGTTATTGTTATAAAAACAGGAAAAATTCTTACGTTAACGATTATTGAATAGAATCAAGAGAGCAAAATGAATAAGAAAATCTGTGTGTAGGTACTTAGTTCAGCAACTGAACATAAGCACAAGAACGGCGCTGTACAAATCAGTAAAATATTATTATTTATTTATTTTTACTAAAGAACTGACACCATATTTATCGTTTTTCGCATAATAAACCTTGAACTACCTTGAACCCAGCTTGAAATCTCAAAAACTCTCTAAAAATATATTAAAATTATTATAAAGAGTATAAATATGTACCTAATTTCAAAAATTAAATAAATTTATATATTACTTTATTTGGTTTTTCACCCATTCGGCCTTTTACGTATATACCTAATGAGCAATTGAACATTTTACATAATCAGCATTTGAAGTTTTTAAAGCATGAAATTATGTTAAACTGATATAAACAATATTAGTAAAACATGTAACAGTAAAATAAAATTATATAAAAAAAAGAACAACCCTACTATAATTTGTACCCAAAACTTGTTGCCCAGATCATGCATCCTATTGGTTTGTGTGTCTGATTGAGTTGGTTGTGTATGTATTGCAGAAGAATGTTATATTTTGTCTTGTGTTCCTAGTCAGTAAATCTGAGTTAGTATTGGCGACGATGGAAGGGTTGTCAATTATGTTGTTAATCACTATGTGTAACACAACCAGGTCTGACATAATTCTCCTATCAGACAGTATTATTAGATGCAATTGATTCATCAAACTGACATAATTATTTAGCTCGGTATTGACGGAAAACTTTTAGAATGGTTTGCTAGCTATCTAACTGATAGAGTTTTACTTGTAAAAATCAATTTGTTCATTTCCAATCAATTTATAACTACCAGTGGTGTACCACAGGGGTCTCATTTAGGCCCAATATTATTTTTACTGTTTATAAATGATATTGTAAATATATTTGATGAAGATATTAATGCATTACTTTTCGCAGATGATTTAAAAATATTTAAAATAATCAAAAGCGCTGAAGATTGTATCTGTCTACAAAATAATTTGAACAGGTTAATTAATTGGTGTTCTCTTAACAAACTTCATCTGAACATAAAAAAGTGTTATTCAATAATATTTTACAGAATAAATCAACCAATTATTCATTCATATAAACTCAATAACTCAATCCTTACCTCTGTCGAAGAAATTAATGACCTGGGGATAACTTTCGACTCTAAATTAAACTTTATATCGCATATAAATAATATTAATAATAAAAGAATGAAAATGCTAGGCTTCATTCTTCGAAATTCCAGAGGTTTCAAGAATATTTCAACATTAAAAATTTTGTATACATCCCTGGTTCGTAGTCAAGTCGAATATAACTCCTCGATCTGGTCCCCCCACTACAAATTACATTCAGATTCAATCGAAAAAATTCAACATAAATTCCTAAGACACGTTAATTTTAAATTCGGTATTCCCATTGAAAATATAATTACTTGATGAAAAATCTAAATTTATTAAAACTCTCAGATCGAAGAATTATATCCGACTTAATATTTATGTTCAAAATTGTAAATGGTAGTATAGACAGTCCTGATTTAATTAACCTCATTGAATTTCATATACCCACGAGAGCTACTCGTTCTAAAATTTTGTTTAAATGCAACAATATCAGGACTGAGTTTTCCAAACACTCGCTTGTACCTAGGTTGCATGAAGTTAGGTAATAGATACGCAGATGTGGCAGATCTATTTAACTGCACGCAAGGTAGGTACAAGAGGGCTATGCTATCAAATCTTTTCAATCAATATTAATTTAATCTAATTCTACCTTATTTGCACTATAGAAACTTATGTACTTGTATCTCTTGTTTACTTACTTACTTACTCTCTAATGTCATTTCAATCAAATGCCACATATATTTGTAATTCTTTTTTTTAAATATTTCTACGTTTTTAACTGTGACATGTTATCATTGTTTATGGTATATTTATACCGTTGATATTAAATAAATTAAATAATTAACCAGTTATGTGGCTTAAACGCGTTTACGCGCTCTAGGTAGCCGTGCTCTCTAGGCCGGCCATACAAAATGAACGCGTTAACACGCTGTTCTATATGACGATTTTGCTTGTCAAACTCAAGTACTTAATTTGAAAAATCTAAAATATGGGACCCACGGTGTCATCTATTGGGATGATGAAGAAATAATTATAATTAATATAATCTGTGAACTATTATATTAATTATAATAATATAATAGTTCACAGATTATATCGACTTTAGAGTGATCTAAATGAAGCTTCAAGGTATCGGTGTAAACAGTGCAAATTAGCTCTCTGCATTGAACCTTGTTTTGAGGAGTACCACACGGCAGAAGCCTATTAATTTTTTCGTGATGTGAAAAGTATATAACTTTGATTAAAATAATTATTATTTTTCTGTTTATTTAAAATATTTTTTTATTCGAGTAAAATTAAAAATTTGTGACAACCCTGGACATTTTGTGAAAAATTTGTGGTGTTTTTCTTGGTGAATGGCGTCATAAACGACATTCAGTGTACATATTTGGTAAGTCTTCAATTTATATTTTTAATGTATTTCAGAAAAGGATTATTTTTTTTTCTAAAAAATTCGCGGCCTGTCGGTACATCCAAGCAAAATATCTTCCGGCATTTAAAGGGATAATGTGTTCCATTGGAATTTTGGGCTTAAAATTTACGTACCTAAGAAATTTGTGCTGAACTCTTTCTATATGAGTGAATAATTAGATACTCTTATCGACTAACTAACTTGCCATCAAGAATTGGGTATTTTGCGGGGAGAACCTTTTTGTGGGGAAAATGGGAGGATTTTGGGCATTTCTTAATATCCAACCATATTAAAAAATATATATTTACAATAGTTGTGTGAATGCACTATAATTTCTTTTTCTTCGTAAATAATTTTAAAAAAATCTATTTTTAAACTCTAAGCTAAAGAGAAAACCTGAAAATAACTAGATAATACAAAATAAAAGCCAATTTCAATAGAATATGGGTCATTTGAAAGTGAAGGAACTTGTGGGGATTTTGAACTTCTATTGTGGGTATTTTAGAATATGTGCATTGGCAAACCAGAACCCTGTGCTAATTTCGAGTCCTTGGCTTTTAACGAAAATTTGCTGCTGGTGTTTTGTTAAGTATAATATTAAAGCTCGACTTGAAAGATCATGGCAACTCTTTCTATGAACAGCTTTGGATCATAATTACTGATCAGTTTAGATATTAATTATTCGTCAGAGTTTATTTTTCGTACAAGTAATAATTAGGTCAAGCAACCGAGCAGTATGCACCCATAAATAAATATACCATTAACTATGCACAAATATACCACTCTCACTATGCACCATAAAGAAATCTATGCACCTATGATAAGATTACGAGTGTTGACAGGTCACCTATCTGGTGACCTGTCAACGACGACAATTATTAGCCGACAATTATAATGACGACATTATTAGCCGATAAGCACGGCGATCTTCCCCAAACGCACACAAAATATTTTTAATTATTTTTTCCGGAATTGCGTTGCATTCAAAGCCTTATTTATCTTCACTTGTTTTTTCGGTTAGTTATAAATAAGACTTTGTTTCAAAATATAAACTCCGTGATTTTGTAATACAGGTTATATAATTTTTTTACTAACCTAACGAGTAAAACCTCAAATTGTACTATTTAATCATTGAAGACAATATTAGCGAATCTCAAAAGAAAATTTGAAACTGAAAAATCATAAAAAAATGCGACCGTACTTTTTTTCTGATTTTCTGTTTACAATGATTAAATATTATTTGTGTCTTACCTCTGACCAGTGTAGTTCGGTGAACAGTTCGTGGACCTCACGTCCAAAAAAGTACTCTTATTTTCTCTAATTGAATTAATCAAAACCATGATTTCATCCGTTATTTAATTAAAAACCATATATTTTATGTAGCATTTTTAACAAATTTCAAATAAGGAACTAATTTTTTTTAAGAAACTCAGTCAGTCGCTATCTCAATGACATTTTTTTATCAAACTTTCTTCAGGCAGGTAGGTACCATAATATTGAGAAAGTGCGAATAAGAAAGTTCTAATAGTCACGACGATTTTATATTTGAATAAAGAATCTTTTCTGAACCATTAAAACTGCCACCATCTTGAACCGGAAACGGAACGTACAAATAAATTTACAGACAGACGAAATGCAAACGGTCGAGTTAAACAAGGCTTTGCTACACTGTCAATTAAAACGGGACATCAATCGCAGCAATCAAAACGCTTAGTCAATTATGTAAATTTGTTGTTATTAGTCATACATCATGGGATGCCACTTGACTTGCCAAGATGAAAATTAAGATTTTATTTCAGCTACTAGCGAACGAATTTTCTGTATCCACAATGAGTTGCGACGCCCCCATCATCACAGATAAATTTGTAAATTTCTACGCATATTTTTATAGTCACCGGAGCGTGCTCTGATTATCTTGAGTCAGGTGTCAAATCTAACAATAGTTTTATAACCTCGGTAACAACACATTTGTCATCATGCCCAAGTATCATTCAACGGAAGCAATCTTCCGAACAGGCCTTGAGTCAGCCATCGAAGCCAGAGTAAAGTTGGCCTCTCAGAAGCTGGGCGTACTGTACAGGGCCCGCAGATACTTTAATAGTACACAACTGCTGACCCTGTACAAATCGCAAGTGCGCCCTACTGTCGAATTTGGCAGCCATGCATCTCTGGTCCGGAGCCCCTAAATACCTGAAAAAAACCCTTGACTCTGTGCAAAAACGGGTGGTCCGTTTGATAGATTCCCCAATCTTAACAAACGGACTGCAATCTTTAGAGCACAGGCGTCAGGTAGGTATGCTGTCCTTGTTCTATCGGTATTACAATGGAAGATGCTCTGAGGAACTAGCGTCGTTGATCCCTTTGGCACCGGTGCATAGTCAGGATACACGCCAAACGCGCGCCCAACATTTGTACACGGTTGACATTTGTCACATGAGAACGGGTCGCTTCTACGATTCGTTCTTAAGTTCAACAGCTCGGCTGTCGAAAGAGCTGCTGGCCTCTGTGTTTCCTCCCTCCTACAACATGGGACTCTTCAAGACCCATGTTTACTCCTTCCTCTCCACAAAAATACCCTCCACACAGCATCCCCAAAGATGACATAGGCCCTGAGGGAAATTATTTTCTTCAGGGCCTCCTGTGTGGAGTTAATATAAAAAAATAAAAAAATCATTACATTTATTTGTCGACCGCCAATGCATTATAGTAAATATATAACTATAATTATAGAAGCATTATTTGATATAGTCGAACTTATTGACATTAATACAAAGACGCGTTATGTTCATACTAAATTAAAAAAATATAGCACGTTCCAGTTTCTAGATGCAAAGTGAATTTAAAAAAAAACGCATAAGAAAAGAATAGCCAATAACGATGCGTGAATAGTAAAAAAAACCTAAATTTATAACAGCCTGCCTAGTATGCAACGGAACGCATTAGAAAAGGATAGCCATTCAACTGAACATGTGTGTACGAGTGAAACAGCTATATTATTATGAAATCAGTGCATGTAACAAAAATCTATGTCAATAATTGGATTTATTGAAATAATAAGTGGTTTTGAGCACATACGAATGGAAAGAAATTCAATCAGATTTGGTTTTTGCTCGTGAATGATTTGTGTACCTCTCAAAAGCACAGGAAGGCAAATTTTTTCATAACAAGAGCCTAAAGCGAAGTGTGTGTAGGACTGGTGACAGAGGTGACAAGACAATTAGTCTGACCAACAAACTTACGTGCGATGCTAAACGAAGTAAATCTCAAGTACGTCCACTGGGCCTAGTTCAGTGAAACCACGCGCGCTTCTTTTTTAATTCATCTAAGGTCGAACTCATATCGTCCGGGTAGCAGAGAAATGTAGAATAATTTAATTACTTATTAAGTACATATTATGTGATATTATTATATTAGGTACAATATAAATAGAGTAAGTAGTGTATTTATTTGTCATCTCAGACAAATATTTGCCTTCTTATCGATATCCCACTGGCAATGGCATACAGCAATTAAACTACTTTGTTTGTGACATCATGTTGTATGGCCACAAAATTTATTCTTAGAATTTAGTTTTTCGTAGATAGGAACCGATTTACGTAATAGATATTCAATATCACGCCGTTTCTCGGACTAATTATTTTGTAAGAAAATTTAAACGTTCGTAACCAATCAGGGAGTTCAAATTTTGTTTGTTATTTGTAGTTCCCCAATACAAATTTAATATACAGTTTTACAATATTTTTTGGGCAGATTGATAAAAGAGAACGAACGAATGAATTATTTGTTTGTTGGTACTGTTTCCACTATCGATGGTACTTATCTAAGGACTGGAATCTAAGTTGCTTTTTAAGCTCGGCTTAATAGATATTATTTACTTTAATTGAGTTTCTCTTTGGTAGGAACTAGGCAAGATAAGCCGACTAGTAAAATTACTGACTACTGAAATGCCGTCAGTAAGAACTGACTAAATCTGTAGGTAGATACCTACCGAAATACCTAATAATTTTCGCAATTTATAGTTAGTGTACGAAATACATAATGTGAATATGCCATATTTTTTGCAAATGTCACTGTGCTTTGATATTTATTTTGTAGACGGATAGAGAATTAGTTGACAACAAGCAATGGAGCGATACACAACTGAAGAACGCGAAATTATTTTTACTGCTTATTTGACCAATTTTCGGTCTGTTGTTTTAACGCAGGTATGACAAAAATAATGTCACAATGTGAATATAGCATTACTTGTGCCCCACCGTATAAAGTTATTTTTGTAAACACGTTCCTACTCTAATGGTTTTTTACACTAAAGCTATCCTACCACTACAAAATACATGCCATACATATGATATGATAGAAATAATTTCCCCCTAGCGAAACCCATCCCTTTTGCGTTTATTTCGAACATTCGTATGTGAGTGACGCCTCATTTAATATATGGACATGATTATATAGAATAATTATATAACAGAAGATGTTTTACATTAAACCCGAAACCGCTTCTTATTGACTGAGCTTAGCGAAGTCTTGTTTTTACTCGACCGTTTTGCATTTTGTCTGCCTTTAAATTTGTCTGTATGTTCCGTTTCCGTTTCAAGATCGTGACCGTTTTGATGGTTCAGTATAGATTTTTTTTTTTCAAATTTGAAATCGTCGTGTTTATTTGTTTCCTTTCTTTTTGTATTTTTTTTCAATGCCTGGAGAAATTTTGAAAAAAAGAATTGTCATTCAAATAGTGACATTTCTTTGGACAAATTGTATGATTCCTTTTTTGAATTCAAAAAAGTTTTTTAAAATGTATTGTGGTTTATAATTAAGTAGGTAGGAATTTAGGTACATACATTTTTTTGTTTTCAGAAGAAATTTTGATTTGATTTATTAAATAACAAAAAATTAGATGCATGCTTTTCGGGATGAGGTCCCCTGTTTGCAGAAATACTAGTTTATTGTTACAAGTTGTAAGTAAAGTTGGTATTGTCCTATGTGGGTGTTTGTTACCTTTGTATATACGCTCTACGCTCGTAATGTAACTCCTCACTGTTGACAAATTTGAAAAGGTAAACTGATATCTAGGTATATTACGTTGGAGTAGTATCATTAGTAGTACCTACCTAGTGTATTTCCTTTTGTAATGCAAACTAAATTTTAAACTGTTGTAAATATACTCGAACTAGAAGTCATAAAATGTTGTTTTTTTTCAGGCAAGTCAAGCTTTGCGCAATTTGAACAATTTTGAATAAATAAACTGACACATCGGCAAGCGCGACCAATTTTAATATTCCATTTAATCCCAAGGGGACAGAAGATATTAATTTTAATTATAATATCTTCTGTCACTTCGGTTCTAAACAAATTTAAAAAACTAACCCGACATAACTTTAGTTTTAAAATAAAATCTTTTGTATTGCATTTCATTCCAAGCGAATTATCAATACGTCAGATAAAAATAATTAGTGAATAATGTTTCTAACTAAACGACATTTTTGGCATTTTAAGACATTTAATGCCTAAAATATTTAATATTATTTTACTTATTAAATAATATTTATGTCTTATAACATATTTTATGCACACAAAGGTAGGTACTGGGTAGTGTTCATTGAAATATCGCTAATGTTTTATGAAGCCGAAAGCAATGAGTTAATTTCCATGTAACTTTAATATTTGTTTGTGTGGTATTAATTTGTTAATGTTTCAAAAACCATTTTATTATTAGATTACAAATGTTTTTAACTATATCTTTCGCCAACCAAAGAGCACTCGTGCAAAATAAACACAAACATCAATTAGCATTTTGCAATATTTTTCAAAATAATAACTTATTTGAATGCTTTTATTTGATTACTTTATTTAATTAATTCTATTTTATGAATGGAGTTACATTTCACCCCAAGAGCGCTTTGGGTCTATTTGGACGCACACACATAAAAATACACTCGCCTAGTATTATTAATAAAATACATCACATAGGCGTAGGTACCATTTCATTAATATTATCTTTGGTTAAAACAAACTTTTTTAAATACACTTCTAAATTCAAAATAAACTCACCGTCCACTGTTGGTATCCCTGAGCTGTGTTAAGTAGGACCTCTTCGGAAGAGAGCGCTCGCAGTCCGTCGTGTCTGAGAACTGATTCGCGAATAGACTGAAACAAATTAATAAATAAATGTGCCTGACTCATGTGGGTATATAATGCATTGTACACAGTGTATATACATGACAGCATATTGTCGTCAGTAAAAAAATACAGATTAGCTTGTGTACTTGAACCACGGTCGGACAGTTCAAGATCAGGCCTTGGAGTATTCGACGAAAAGCATAAAATTCGTACCCAGATTCTGCTATTACGTATTCTCTACCCAATATACCCGCAATTTCCAAGTATGTGAAAAAAAGTTTTATAAATAGACACAACTGTACTTACTGTGTGGGTAGATACATTGCAATATTGATAAATATGAATTATATGCATATGAAAAAATATAAACGATAATAACAACTTTATATCAAACTCAGTATCTTAGTAAATAACATATAGATTTTTAAATTTTGTTGGTAGTTTGTTTTAGGTATTGAATAGAGAATAAACAGTATTTAATTTGATAAATGATAAAAAAAAACTTTGTTTTAAACCACTTTATTGAATTATATACGTCGACCGGTTTCGATTGCACTCAACCTTCTTCAGGACAATTGAAATATAAACTAAATTAAATACAGAGGACAAAAACAAGGTAAACAAAAGGAAAAGAGAAAGCATGTACGAGAGGGAAAGAGCATCAAAGACAGGCTGGTGGAGGGGTAGGTAGAGGGGTAGAGCGAGGGTGGGGGTTTCATATGGACAAAGTGAACAACTTTATGATTGGACTCTCGGTTATTCTAATGGTTTATTTATAATTGGGCAATTATTTTTATATTTATTAGATTTGAAATGTATTTGTTGTATTATTTAGAAGGTAGAGTGCAACCGAAACTGGTCGATATATAACTCAATAAAGGGGTTTAAAACAAAGTAATTTTTTTCATTTATATAATGTCAAGTCACAAAGTTTTGCTTTCTTCGATAAGTTTTTATTTGAGATTTTCACGGCCAAAAAAAATGAAAGTGATTTATTTTTGGAGTATCGTGCCGTGTTACGTTACCTCCTTCGGTAGCCAACGTTTCGGACAGCATTACAAAAAATGCAACCTTACTGAGATATTTTTAATGACTCCACCTTATCGATATTGTTAATGAGACCACAATTCGCAGTACGTTTACGAAATTTCAGTTCATTTTTCATCGTAGAGCCTGAGAGATTTGGATCGGAAGTTCGAACCCACGTCCTGCATTTGTGTACGCAATACTGAACATTTTATCGAAAATTCTACTTTTCGGGGATATTAATTAATATCAATATTGCCAAAATTTCTTTCTATCTTACTTATTTTTTCTCATTTCTCTGAATGATCTCTTATATTTATATCTGCCCTGATTATGGACACTGTAATTTTGTCAGAAACGTTGGCTAAAGAAGGAGGTAACACGTCATAATACCCAAAAAATAAACCGCCATAATACTTTTAGCCGTGAAAAAATCAAATCATATCTGATCTTTTTAATCTCAATTTAAAATATTTTCCCTAAACATAAGCAGGCAGTACGTAGGTTTAAGAGGTAAGATTTTTTAAAAAAGAAAATCGTTTTCCATACCTGTATGATTATACATATAGGTAATGTGAAATCGGGCAACATTTCACGAGCATTAATCTAATTTGTAAACAAACACTAAAACGTTTTGTGAATACATGAAAATATTTTCTAATCTTTATAACGCTTTTTGTGCTTTTAATCTTAATTGTTTTAACCTAAATATCAAATCGAAGTGGGTCCCATTACCCGTCTGCTTGATCTTCTCAGTAATCAATGTTAGAATATATTAGTAATTAGTTTGCGTTTTCCAAAAAGATTATATCTGAATTATTCTCGTCGGAAACAAATGGGTCAGTACATATCTTAAAAATCAGAAATTTCACTCATCATAATGGATACTATAATTTAAATACAATTAGGTAATTATTTGGCAATCTTCCAAGTCTCAATAGCCTTCTGAAGATTTCGCAAAACTTTCCGTCACTTTCACAAGCCTCTCCCTCTTATGAATAGACCCTTTCAGAAAAAAAAAATTTTTTTAAATGTTGAACTCTACAAATGGTGAATCATCTTCAAATTAAATATTATAAAGAAACGATAACTAATAGAAGTGTATCTTTACCTGAAGGATTGGAGTAACAAATAAAAACAGATAAATGGTTATTTTGTTAACTGAGCATAGCGAAATCCTGTTTTAACTCCTTGTTTTAATTTCATCTTAAATTTGTTTATACTTTTCGTTTCCTGTTTTGAAAATCTGCTTCACCCACTTCATCATTCAAGCAAGCCTAACATTGACAAAATATTTTTTTCCCGGGTTTCGAATAACCTGACAATATCTGTAAATCTTTACTACCACCACACTAAGCGGAAAAAGTGGCTTGTGTTGTGATGGTGGACTTAGCCAGCCGAGGAATTGAACGTACGACGTGGACCCAAACGCGATGCCAACTCAGTCACCGACTAGTCGAGTTCCCATTTAAAATTTTCCCTAAAACGAGTTGTTTCGGAGAATTTCACAATTCATCAAATTTCAACGTTCACTTTCGGGTTCTGTGAAAGTCCTATTCAAGTTCTGTTATTATATCATTAAAGGCTAGTTGCTTGAAAGAACTGTAATAATATCAGAACATTAAAAATCTTTCACAGAACTTGAAAATTAACTTTGAAATTTGGTGAATTGAAAATTCTCCGAAACAACCCGTCCTTAGTAAAGTGGGTCGATAATTTGAGTCCACACCAGGTAAAGTATTATCTCATGTTGGAGAGAGTTCCTGAGATTTCTCTAAATGTGGGAGTAAGTATGGCTACTTACCTGTGGATCTATCCTACCCACTTTATTTTGGGTTGCTCGGAATGAACCATCTATGGGTCAGGGAGGATGTACACATTGCTACATTTATCAGACTGATTTGTGGATGGTTTGAAAACTCGGTTATCATGGAGAGCATTAATTTCATTGTTCCCGATGGTTATCTCCGTCACCGACAGCATGGAATGTTTTATCTCCTAGCCTGCGGGACTAACTTGCCAATGGTCATGCCGGTGGGGAGATCAATCTTAAGGTTGAACAAAATCAATTTTTAGCATCAATGAAGCTGATTTTAAAAGTCAAGCTATTACTAGTATATTTGATACACTAACTGTAAATGGTATTTAATAATTTTCCTTCGCAAATATTAAAATGAACAATGTTTTAATGTTTATAAAATGAATAGATACATTGAATTGAATTAAATCCTTAAAGCTGACATAGGTCCTGAGGACTATATTTTCCTAGTGCCTCCTGTGTGTGGAATTGATGTTAAAAAATACTTGTGTAAATCCATGTTCAAATTTGGGTTATTTCTGTATAATTATGTTGTATTATAAATAAATTTTATTATTCCATTCAGCTATGACAAAAAGCCAGTTTCAGTGTGAGGAGGGGAATGAAATGGGGAAGAATAAAGTGGAGAAGTACCTGGCTATTCACATATGGTCACCAAATACGGCTAAAGCCATTTCGAGCAACGCTTCGATTCCGAATGGTGGTCTTTCACGACTTTCACCAAGCCCACGCTGAGAATATCTACCACCAGTGCGACTCTTTGTATAAATACAATTATTCTCAACACTTTCCCTGTAATATCCTTGTCATGATAGTTTGCTAAACGAGACTCTCAATTTGAATATCTTCAAAGGTAATATGTACAAGGCGCTATTAAATAATCTCGATTCTATAACATCAAAACATAAGTAGTAACCCTGCAAATATTCCTGGGATTTTTACACTTTTATTCCGCACGTTAGTTTAATGAAACAATTAGTACAATATTATCAACACATCTCTAAATAGTGTAAAACTCTAAAACTAAGTGACTTTCCGCGTCTGTCTGTTTGTGCGATTACTTCTTCTAAACTATGCAACGGAGTTTGATAGGGTTTTCACTATCATTTAGAGATTTTCTTCTTATATATAAATATATTATATTTATAGAAAGTAGAGAAAAGTTGATGTTTTGTAATCAAGATGTAAAAAAAAAATCGGGCGCTTACATTGCTAACGCTGCAGGCTAAACCTTATGAGATACATTTAAATAATGTCCTACGGAATTGCAAAATCTTAAAAAGACCTACAGAATACTAATCTCCTAACGATATTCCCCAGCAACGCGGGGTACACGTCAGACAATAATATGTAAATAAAATTACCTACTTGAGTATTGATGCTAGGTGAAAATTATTATTTTCAATTAAACAATGGCGGGTGTTCCAAACTAATTCAAAAACTTATTTTTAATTCATCCGTGGAACTATCGGAGTGCACAAATTCATTCAAACTTGTCCTCTTCAAAATGATTTGTTTATAGAGAATCATTATTTTATTATAAGGATTTCTAATTTTGTTTAAAGTGTGTGTAAACTCTCTGTATTTAGAAGGGAAAAATATAAATAGACTCCTGTTAATTAAATCAAAAACACTATTATTTTATAAAAAAATATTTTATCGCCGTTCTTGTTCCTATTCATTTGGTCGTCAACTGCTTAAAGTTCAAATTAAACAATAGGTTATTTATATACATTATAATTAAAGGAGACGTTATATTTTTTTTTCTTATTTTAATGACGTACAAATATGTTACGATTTGACACACAAGTCAAGGGCGCGTGGCGAGGTCAACGATAAACGAAATCTTGATGAAAAGTTAAAAGAAACTAAACGCGCATGTTGATTGTTTCGGGTCAAATTCCCGGGGTTTAATTTGAAAATGGCCAATTGAGAAATAACATGGTCGTTAAGAAAATTTTATGATTTTTTAATAATTTATTGCGTTTCCGACTTCAGTGGCGCCATCTTAGCCGCAATATGTATGACAACAATGAAACAATTTTCTCTATTGGTAGGTACTACAAAATAGTGATGAGCATGCTGGAATTAATAACTATTGGGCTTTTTGTATGAAACAAATTGGTCCTAAAAAACCATAGATATCCCAACATATAAACAGTACAATTCTCATTCGGAGCCTACTTATTATACTATACACCAATTAAAAACTCTGAAAGTTTATTCCATAGACTTTCAGGGTTTTTCATTGGTGGATATAGTTAGGCAATCATGTGACGTCACAATATTTCGGTTAAAATTTTCGATCCGAGTTATATCCCCCTGGTTATAAGATTCCCAGCGAAAGGTCGTACGTGATGTCATCATTCTAGTATTTTCTGACTTTATCGTTATCATACGAGACGTGTGAGAAGGAAGATGACGATCGTCGTGGGACTAGTATAATTTATCAGTTGCATTTTAAGCTCGGCTTGAGAGATATTTACGATCATGAAATTATCAGGTAACATGCAAACAACTGAAATACCGGCACTTCTGAATCCTTTAGAGTTCCGTATTATTAGTAACAACATCTACACATTATTATGAACATGAATTTTGATTGATTATGCCAAGCTCTTAAAATAATATTGGTCATTCCTAAGGTGATATCTCACAAAAGCGGCGCTATACAAATTGTCCAATAAATTAATTAATTCCATAAATAACATCTTGATTACGCCGAAAACAACTATGTTTAAGTGTTTTGTTGTCGTTCGTTTTCGGTAAGTATTAGATCTACGTGATTGACTCATTTTATTCTATTATTTAGTATATCATGGGTTTACAACGGACATGTTTCCATAAACGCAAAATCTTAATCGTATAAGAAATCTGATACGTAGGTACTATAAGTTTTCAATTACAACATAGTTACTGGTGCGGAAATAATTCAAAGGGTGGGTATGTAGGTACCTGTGACATTCAGATCGACAACTTTGTCGATAATAAATAATAATCAATGTTTACAACATATTATAAACATGTCAATAAGTTGACATGAATGATTTTTAAGAATATGAAATATAAAATGTATCTATTTACCCTACATTACTTTTTTTAAGACAAAGTTTCCGGGGTTACAATAGCCTGATAATATTTGAAAATCTCCTACTACCACCCCAGTAAGCGGAAAATGTTGCTTGTGCTGTGATGGAGGACTTAGCCGTCCGAAGAATTGAACACACTACACCTAGGTGGGACCCAAACGCGATGTCATCTCAGCCACCGACCGGTCATACATAATGCATACATGTACATACAGATATTAATATCAATCGGTAAAATGATGTCAATTGGTCAACAAAGTGCATCATCCAATCATTCATGGTAATATTTACAAGGTGCGGGTGTACGTGACAGCTATAAATTAAATATTACTTTGTACACATCTACAAACATATTTGCGAGGGCGAGGTCAAACAAAAGACAAGCTAGCGAACTTTTAAACACATTTAGCCCGTCGTCCCACGGGGTCGATATCGGTAAGCAATCGATGTAAACCGAAGAAATGTAAAGTTTGCAGCGCAACCATTGTGGGAATTTTTTGCGCAGGATCTTCGGCTAATGTCGATTGCTTACCGATACCGACCCCGTGGAACGACGGCTTTGCAGACAATATCTGCAGTAGCGTTTTGTTGATTATTGGAAGGTAATTAAATTTTATTCAACTGCAGAAGGCTAGAGGTAGGTACCTTCTCTAAAAAGCTTTTTGATAGACCCACTCTCCTACCCAATTCTCAACAATAACATTATGTAATCCTGTCTTCAGGTACACTAGGATTCACAAATATATTGAAAATACTATTTACTTTTTACTTGAAGAAAAAAACTTAATATCGAATTACACCTGCCGAGTACTATTTATTATTTACTCAGTTTATCGGAGAGTAGAGGTGATCACATGTAGAAGAGACAGTGGGCGAGTCAGTTCATAGAGATTAGTTTAAAGTGCTGTTAACATAGTAATACGAACTTGTATGGACTGTAAACAATAACTGTCTTACTTTTTAGATTCTTGCGTGATAGTTCAGCGTTGGTATAGTTAAATCAATCCTTAGCCCGGTTTAAGGCCGTTTTCATCTTACCTTCCCCGTGGTAATAAGTCAAGTTTTCAGTTATTCCGTTCTTACGCGACGCGTAATATTTATACCGCGTTCACGAGAGGGGGTAAGTGAAATAGATGTAGGGTAAAAAACAATTTATGAGAAGGAAGAAGGATAACCAAATCACTTACCACTGTAACTTCTCTGCGAAGGAGTTAGAGTACATAAAACACAATCACTTTCTACGGGTTTTAACGAAGGCACTACAATAATTCACACCGCGATACCTCGAGGTAATTGCCATTAAACGACAATCAATTGAGAAAAATATATTTTCCTTCAAAAAAACCTGCTTCAACGATAGTCTTTATCCATCATTCAAAACAAAAGCACTCGAACTTGCGTAATATTCTTGCACTATGTTCCATTTTTCAAACCGTTTCCAACTAGTAGTTATGGTTGGGGAAAGGTAGGAACTGTAAAAATGACGTCCAGGTAGGAACTAACCATAAATATTATCACTTCAAAACCCAAAAATTACGTTTATTTAATTTATATACTTAACACAATTATTATCTCCACGCAGGCGATCCTATCTCATTTTTAGGGATTCTGTGAGGAGGGTAGTTATATTTAGTAAAGGAGTGACCCAGCATCTTGAAGAGAGATATATTATAGGAAGGAGGAAACCCAAAAGTCCACAAATATTACCATAGTCAAACTGTTATATTATGTTACTGGGCATAAAAACTCCAAGGCCTCCTCTCGTTGAAAACAATTTTAGAATAATCCATTTAAATAAATTTATATCATTACATTATTTATTGTATGATGGGACCTCTTCTATTATTTATGAATATTCCTTAGATTCAATTTGGCATACTTTTTGCCAGCTTTTTCAACATTTAGAGGGCTATTTCTTCAATGCTCCGACTATTATTAAAATGTTAATTCTTTTGTTGGTTCTGCGTAATTAATCAATTTATATCTTATTCATGTGAAATTATGTACAAGGTAATATCTTTGGTACAAGGTGTCAGAGGTTAAATTCTACTAACTTCGGGGGGTGATTCAATGTACAAGTCAAAAATAATAAATAAATAGTTTTTTTTTTAATTCCAACGTTGGTAGTTTCAAGTTAAAAACTTCAATTCATTTGTGCGTTAAGAATATTTATGATAATAATATTGAATTTTGTAGTTTCTGTTTTGTACTTTCAGTATTGTCACATAGTTTGACCCGGAGTGACGTGTATTTTGTGCACGGCTGCTCAAGTTTTACCACATTATGGACGTACTAAAATTAATCGAAAAAATAAAAAGTGACCTAAAAAATATAACTACCGTAAAAGACTCGAAAGTGCGAAATAATCTCGAATTAACCATAAACCTATTAGAAGAAACATGGAAACAAGAGAGAAACAATTTCCAGGAACAAATAATAGATCTTCAAAAAAAAGTTATCACCAAACTCGAAAAAAATAATGAACCAAAATCGTACGCAATGGTACTAAAAGAACGAACGGTACAAATCGAAGAACCCAAATATGCCGTTATGATTGCTGCAGAAGGCAAAGAAACATCGGAGGACATAAAGAAAATTATTACTAAAACAATCAAAGCACCTAACCTAGGAATTGGTATAAATGGGATCAAAAAAGCATCAAACAATAAAATAATTATGACTTGCTCGAAAAAAGAAGATGCAGACAAACTAAAAACGGAAATAAATAAAAATAAAAACGGAATATCTGCTACAGAATTAAAAAAGAAGAGACCGTGCATGGTCATTAAAGGTGTGGGAGGGGAGTATAATGAAGATAATTTTCTTAACGACCTTTTGCTGCAAAACAATGAACTAAGTGATGCCCCAAATGATTCAATTAAAGTAACTTAAATATTTAAAAACAAGAAAAGTGACCAACTGCGCAATGTAATAATAGAAACAACAGGCCAAATCCGAAAGATATTACTTGATAAACAAAGGGTCAATATTGGTTTTGTCCGAGCGCACATAGAAGATTGCAATCCCTTAATGCAATGTTACCACTGCCTTGGTTTCGGACATACATCACTAAGGTGCCTGAACAAAATGAATAAGCCTAGATGCATACACTGTGCAAAAAACCACAAATTTAGTGAATGCGAAAAAACGAAAGATATAGTCAAATGCTACAACTGCGACAAAAACAACAATTTATTCGGAACAAAAAACAATACTGAACACAGTGCTAATAGCGAAAAATGTACTTACCGAAAACGAATGGTTATCATAGCACAACAGAGAATCGATTATGAATAAGTGATGGATGATTTTCTAGGCGAGGAAATTGACAAATTACCAGATGTTTCACAGCACATTTGCGAAGATTCACAACATTGTAGAGATCTGCTAAAAAAAAGTCCCAAGTGCTTTCATTGTTCTTCACCAAAACATCCGAAGTTTAAAAAAAAACCTAGATGAGTTTGTAGTAACACTAAACCTTCTTGAAACATTACCGGACCTCATTGTTTTAACAGAAGCGCACTTAAATATAAATAACGCTGACACACTGTACAGTATTCCGAATTACACATATTTTTCGTCAACTACCTATATTAATAAAACCAGTGGTATCGCGGTGTTCATTCTAAATAAATATAACAATGTCACTGTCACAGAAATTAAAATGCAATTAGCAAACTGTTTACAGCTGAGTGTAAAAGTGAACGAAATTATGTACCATATTATTGCCATCTACCGGACGCACGGATCGAATCCCACAAATTTCATTATAGAAATCGAAAAATTATTACTGAGTCAAAAAAGTACCTTTAATATTATTGTTGGTGACATTAACATTAATATCGGACACTGGGCACAAAGCAAAACGAAAGATGATTATATAAATGTAATGACTTCGCTAAACTATAAATCATATATAAATAATGCAACACGAAATATCAGCGGACAAATCCCTTCCTGTATCGATCACATATGGTGCAACTCAAATAACACTGAAAAAAACATGTCGATATTATGGAAAACCAGCATAACTGACCACTACACCTGCATATTCGTTAACAACATAGACAAAAAAAGTACCAACCCCAACAAAACTGACAAAAAAAACAAGAAAAAAAATATTTAAATATGAAAACTTTAGAAACAAATCTTAAGATGGAAACCTGGGCATCAATAATTGAATCGGAAAATCCAAATACTTGTGCAGAGAATTTCGAAACTGTTTTCCTAAATCACATAAAACTTTCTACGCAAATACTTAATTCTAAAACAAAATCTAAACACAGATTAATAAAGCCATGGATAACCCATGGATTAGTGATTTCAATCAGAAATAAGGAAAAATACTATCACCAGTCTAAAAAATTCCCTAACGACGAAAAAATCGCTACTTTCTACAAAAAATACAGAAACAAACTTACGCTTTTAATTAGACTGACTAAAGAAAAATATTTTCGTGATAAATTAAAAAATGCTGGTCAAGACAGCAAAGAGTTCTGGAAAATTATCAAAACAATAATCAACAAAAGCACAAAACAAAAATTTCCCAAAGAAATTACTCATCAAGGAATCAATACTGACACAGAAAAAAAACCCAAAACTTTGTGGTGACATCTTTAACAATTATTTTGTTAATGTCGGCGCTAATCTTGCTAGTAATATTATCCTAGACAAAGAACAAACTCAACAACCAGAGCTAAACCCAACTTTTGAAGAAGGTTTCCACACATTTGCTTCAGTAACTGATAAATAAGTTGAAAACGCTATAATAAGTTTACGAGGATCAGCAAGCCCTGGCTACGACAACATAACTGTAAAAACATTAAAAACTGTACGTGAAATAATCAGCAAACCAATTGCTCATATAATAAATGTAAGTCTGAAGAAGGGCATATTCCCGAACAACTATAAGAAGACTATTGTGACCCCTGTTTTTAAATCTGCTGACGAAAAAAACACTTCTAACTATCGTCCGATAGCACTCACATCAAATATAGCAAAAATCTATGAAAAAATTGTTAAAAAACAACTCAACAACTACTTAAAAGATAAGATGATAATGAGCCCAAACCAGTTTGGATTTAGGGACAATCTCAGCACACAGGATGCGATTGCTAAATTGACATCAACAATAATGCAAAAATTAGATAATGGAGAAAAGTGTCTTGGAATCTTCATTGATCTCCGCAAAGCATTCGATAGCATATCACACTCAAAACTCACTGAGAAACTAAAACAAATTGGATTGGACGGAATAGTGCTATCATGGTTCCAAAGTTACCTTAAAGAGAGATTTCAATATGTCAAAATCAATAATACCCTTAGTGAATCCAAAACCTCATCTTTTGGCATACCGCAAGGAACTGTCATCGGTCAAATCCTTTTTATTATATATGTAAATCAAATGTTCACTCTTCCCATTGTTGGAAATATCATATCTTACGCAGACGACACTGTAGTTATCACTAAAGGAAAATCGTGGGAGGAAACAATGAGGATAGCCAATATCAATATAAACATACTCAAAACATGGTTCGACCTAAATTGTCTCTCACTAAATACCGAGAAAACATATTTCATCCCATTCTCTTTGCAGGAAAAAAATTTCGAAAACAATATAACAATTAAAATCCATTCATCACAGTGTGAAAATAAAAAAGAATGCAGCAATGTAAATTGTTTACCAATAACATGCAAAAATAGTATAAAATATCTGGGTATCATAGTAGATAGACACTTAAAATGGAACGAACAAGTCCAAAATACGGCAACCAGAGTAAGAAAACTTATTTACTTATTCATTAGATTGAGAAACATCCTATCATATAATATGATTAAAACTATTTATTTCTCTCTTGCCCAATCTATTCTCCAATATGGTATAATTGGGTGGGGGGGGGGGACTTTCAAAACTAACCTCTTACCCGTAGAAAAGGCACAGAGGTTGATTCTAAAAGTCATCCTACGTAAACCATCTATATTTCCAACAACACAGTTATTTAACTCTTTTAGGGTTCTCAGTCTAAATAATATATTCAAAAAGAACTCATTGTTACAAACTCATAAAGATCATTTCAATCCTACAATAACATTTCCAAAAATAAGTAACCGATCAAGATCACGTGGCAATTTAGAAATCCCTAAATTTAAAATGAGCGCTTCTCAACACCATTATTCTTATCAAGGTATAAAATTTTTTAATGCACTCCCATATAAAATCAAATCTGAAAAAAATTATAAAACCTTTAAATTACAAATAAAACAACTTCTTGATCAACCAAATAATAATTATAAATTTTAATTTGATTTTTTACATATCTACTGATAACAGGTACATATTAGTAGTAATTGATCAAATTCAAATTTTAATGGTACCTACATACTCAGTATATCATTAACTATTTCATAAAATTTATTAACTAAAAAAAATATATTTTTCTTCTTTTACCATATCCTCTAATATTATATCAGCATTCGAGCCACCAACAGATTATTGTCGCAACTTATTATGTACCTCCGCTTGCAATACTATCAGCTCTGTTTACTCCAAATGAATAAAATAACTACATGTACTTATACCTCCTACTACCTACTTATTAATCGAAATGTAATAATATTATTTTATTTTATTTTTATTCTTAAATTAATGTTCAATGTTCAAATATTTATTTACATTTACTATCTATCTAATTTAGTAACATCTATTGTAGTCTATTTTAATTATCTATACTTTTGTTATCAAGCTTTATACATTTTGTTTATTTCTTACTTTGTAAATAAAAACTTTCTTTCTTTTCTTTACCCAATATAATATATTGTAATGGCACTACTCCCCAAATCAAACACGAGAAACGTTTTTCTCTCTTGAATTGGGTAGTTACGTTAAAAAGAAAACATTTTTATTGTAATTAGTTTTTTGTTGTAATTTAACATATTTATGTTTTTGTATAAAAGAAATATATTTAAAAAAAAAAAAAAAAAAAAAGTTAGAAAGTGAAATATGTATATTTCTTAAAGTATTGGGGAAAAATGCTTCTTCGGAAAATTATTTTTAAATGAAAAAAAAAATAATCGAATTTCGAATATCTTTTTTTACTTATACCCTTCTACCATTATGTAGAACCACCTCCCGAAGTTATTGCATTTTAGCCCGGACACGTGTTAATTATGCTGCGTATATACTTGCGAGCCGAATCGCGAGCCTAACCACGAATCATGAGAAAGGAATGAACGTGTAGGTGACATTATTATTGTTGTGATATTTTGTTATTCTTTGCCATGTGTTTCAGAATTCAGTATCGGGCAATAATCTCCCAAACCCATGTCATCGGAGATCGGAGGGTATCTGAGGTCTAAAGATATAGGTATATCGAAATGTCCCAAATTTGGTAGTAAGGTATGGGTACCGCTCCGGCAACCATTCATTGGATAACCAACACCTTTGCCAGTAGTCACCCTGAGTGGTTCGCTACGTTTGGTGTCTTAGCAGGGGAACCCGGTTTCATGGGGTGAGGCTTCTTCAGGTAGTGGTCCTTGGTGGCGGATACGTCTGCCCACCAGCTGCGTGGCGGTCCGAATCGGGAGAGGTCGGTTGAGGGAGATTCTTTGACCTCTCCAGCCGGACTCTCTCGACCCATTGGACTTGCATCGCAGTGGGAGGGATGAATTCATATGCCCGCCACTTCTAGACACACTGAAGGTCACTGTCTACTTGTGGTTACACCATCCCCATCCCCGTTTCCCACCCACAGAATAAAACCCTTCAAAATATATATTATGAGTTTCCTATTTCATTCAATTGAAAGTGGCCCTGATGCGAACACCGCATTTCATTGCAGGCCATAAAAATATTCAAGATCAAAGAGACATTTAGCGTTGAACGTAATCAAAAAAACTTTTTATATAAAAAACGGCACCAAAATGGTAAACGTATAAAAAAGCAACGGCAGCAAGTATGAACAGGTAGGTTTCACATTTTGGTATCATGCCATGTCCTCCTATTTGAGGGAGAATCTTGAGAGCCGTGAAACACATATTTAGAACCGCTGGTCTAATCAGTATACAAAACAACTACTTATTCCATATTGGTATCATGCCGTGTCCCCCTGTTTTACGGAGAGTCTGCGGAGCAAAAATTACAAACTCTGATCACCGGGATTCATGTAGACCAATTTTTAAAAATCTTAAACTTCTGACAGTGACGGACATATATATATATATAATGGAGTTATGCCTGTTAGTACGATCATCTCCAGAAAAGTTCCCACAAAAAAACTCAACACATAAACACGCTACAAGGTTCACAGATAACCTATTAATCCCAAAAGCAAATAAAACTATATTTCAAAAAGGACCACACTACATGGCCATTAAAATATATAACAACCTTACACGTAGCATCAAACAAATAACCGACACACTTAAATTTAAATCAACACCACAAACATTTATTTTAAACAAATGTCACTACACCTTGAATGAATACCTTACATGAATTGAATACCTCTGTTTTTTTATTTTTTTTATTTACTGTTATTTATTTGTATTTATTTCTTAACATGTAATTGTTGGGTTATGTGATATAATGTGTATTTGTTGGGTTAGCTGGAAGAAATAGAAATAGTAACCTATAAGTTATACCCTTTGTACTCTTTATGTGCAATAATTTTTTTTTGAATTTTGGAGCCGCGGAATACATATTTAGAACCGCTGGCCTAATCAGTATACAAAACTATTACTTATTACATTTTGGTATCATGCCGTGTCCCCCTGTTTGAGGGAGAGTCTGGGAGCCGCGGAACACATATTTAGAGCTGCTGGTCTAATCAGTATACAAAACTACTACTTATTAGATTTGGTATCATGCCGTGTCCCCCTGTTTGAGGGAGAGTCTGGGGAGTCGCGAAACACATATTTAGAGCCGCTGGCCTAATCATTATACAAAACTGATCTACGTTTCAGTCTCAACTTTTTTTTAAAGTTCAACTGATCTGTAATTTTGGTCCTGCCGCCGAGATCTCAGTTGTATCCACTTTTATGATTAAAAATATAGAGGTTTCAACGGAACTTTCAAGAATATGTGCAATTTCATTCTTAATTTCAAATACACTTTTATCTTTTTAGAAGGTACACACAAGATACAGATAAAAATACAGAAAATAGGTACTTACCCGCAACTGTATCTGGACTCCACGGAGCTTCCAAGGGTCGGCGATTCGTTCCCGGAATCCTCGTCGGCCCTCTGCGCGGGCCAATTTTTGTACTTCATATTTATTGAACTATCAACTGTCAACTTCCTAATTTAACACAAAAACACGCAATGTTAAATAATTGTTTATCACTACGTGACGTTCACAGCAGATCGGTGATGCGTCTGGAGAAAGTTCCCAGAATCTGGGGAAATAACATAAGCATCCGGCAACGCACAATCAAGTTTGTATAGAAAATTTTAGTCCATTCGGTGGTGTAGATCCTGAGAAAACGGCTTCAAAAGCAAGTCTTACATTTGTGCCGGTAACAATGATTATTTTTCCACAAATGCAGGTTTTTGGATATTTTGTTGTTGATTCATGTTCTGACTTTAATTTTTAGTTTGTATACAAAATATCAGTTCATTCGGTGGTGTATATCCCGAGAAAACGGCTTCAAAAGTTCAAAACCAAGTCTTACAGTTGTGCCCGTAAAAATGTGTGCGTATAAAAAGCAAGCAGCAACGATTATCTATATTGTTTTAGATCCAGCACCTAAAATCAGTGTTTATAAAACGGAATGGCTTTTATGCTATCGATCAAAATTGGTCACCTACAAAAAAGGACTTTTTGAGATATTGGCAAAAAACTGATGATTTTTTGGCCGTTTTCATACTGTCGTACATTTTTCTATAGGTTCGGATTTATTGGCCAGCTTTGAAAGTAAAGTAATTGAGATTTTTCAATAAATAATTAATTAACAGTGTTAGTTGAAAGTGTGATTTTTTGGATTTGACCAATTTTGATAATAATTTTGCTCGGATGGTAGTATGACTGGGGCCGCTGCCCGCCTGGGAACAGGGCAGATGATGATGACCACCAGGTCAACCAACAAACCAGAAAATAATTATTGTCAAATAGGCCGGACTTTTTGTAAGTTTTTATTTTAAAAAAACACATTTTTAATTTTCAGTAGTTACCTAGGTGATTATAAACAACTTACATGATACCTACTTCTTCTCTCTATTGGCTCGTCGTTGTAATTTCTCAAATAAAACGTATTTTTGGGGTAATTTCCTCCCTTTCGTAGGGTAAAATAAATTTGACCACGTCGTCACTGTCGCAGATTGAAGCTAGTCTTTGACCCAAGAGCGCATAATCACTTTGCGGCCACATGAAGTAATTCCATCTGAAATAATTTGTTTATATTAAATGGCGATAAAATACCCATTATGGCGTTAAGATGTAAACAGCGCTTAATACCCGTTTTATATGACACCTTTTTCATCATGTTTGTCTAATCGGGATGAAAAAATGGACCTGTTCTATTTTGGTATTTGGTACCGTGAGTGACGTGTGTTGGTATTACAAATTTTCGTACAGTTTAAGATGGCGGACATTTTTATTTTTTTTTTATTTTGGTACAATATTTTACATATCATAGTACAATCCAGTAATGTTGGCCTCACTGTGTGACTTACCCGTGCTGAAGCATTATCATTATACATTATTTGACATCCGATTGACATCTGTCATCTCTCATTGATTTACGTAACTATATTACGTGAAAATGTTGCATGTTTATTCAGTTTTTTTTATTTAAAATATTAATTTTAAAAATAACTATTAACTACTATATGTATTTATTACTGATTTTGAATGTGTATTACTGTTAGGTATCGTAAATTTTGAATGTATATATTTGATGATTTGATATTTTGTTGTGAGGAAATAATACACGAGAACTTTACGTACGTACTGTTAACTCATAGAATAATGAATATATATGTGTGTTAACGTCATATTGTAACATATTTTTTCAGACAGTATTATGAGAGCTATTGCTTTGGAATCTGCACTGCTATGTTTTGATAGTTCCGCCTCATATATTATACGAATATATGGCAACATGGCTGATCGTGAAAAGCAAAAAAATTTCGTATGGTTCTTGATATGGGGATCAGTATGAAAAAAATGTATCGTGTAAAGCAGGTATAAGGAATCTGTTTTATCGGTGGTTTTATCTAAAAGCAAGCGCACATTAAATAAATTTTATATTCATTCCCGTTATACCTACATTGTTGTGATTAATTGGTAGCTAGGCAATTTATAATCAATTAATGATAATGCTAATTCTGCGACCTGCAGATGATTGTGAGCACAATGAGGTTGTATTCTATTTTTTTTCTTAAATTATAATCTTATTGAAATCGTTACTAACGACAGTAAAATTAGTTTTGAATATCTCAAAAATTGACGCTTTTTTTAAGAGCCTCCCGTGTGGAGGTAGTGGGTAGAGGAGGGATATTTCACAAATTTCGGTAGGTAATAAAAATATTATTTTCAATGATTAACTATTGTTTATACGACAAGGTTTTTACACAAAGAATAACAAATTAAAAACCCTAATACGAAATGAGATAGCATAATTTTTATTAGATAGTGTCAAGATGGGATATATATATATGTCTCCCAAAAAGACTCTACGGTTGTTTGTTGTCAGTGAAGAATATCTCCCTAAATTGCCCAAAGGGTTAAATATAATATTGATCAGTTTAAGTACATAAAGACATCAAATAAATACATCAAACTAGATTTTATACGAGCAGCATCAAAGCTTGCCTTTTAAACGCTGTGTTAAGTATATTACTATCATATTGCTCTCCCCTCCGGCATGACCATTGGCAAGGAAGTCCTGCAGGCCGGGAGATTACAGTCTACGCTTTCGGTGACGGAGATAACCATTGGAAAGATAGAGATTAATGCTCTTTGTGATGGACGAGTTTTCGAATCTGATGTGTGGCAATGTGCACATCCCTTCTGACCCGTAGATGGTTCATTCCGAGCATACCCAAGAGATAGTCTATCGAATCGAGCCACAGATAGTGGCCATACTCAAACCAACTAACTAACTAAACATCATGCTGTTATCATGCATACTCCTTGCTTCCCTCACATTCATACATACTCTTCTGTTATTTTGATCCTTGACATGACCCGACTCGATTATTTGATTCACTTTGCTATGCCTTTTCTTTTGTTCTTCTGCTCCATTCTTTCTTTGGCCCCTTCAAACTTATAAACGCTAAACCATAGAGCATCGCGGCATAATACCCTAAAAATAAATCACTACAATAGGTAAAGTATCTGAACAACATTTTTCCGACTTTATGTCCGGGTTAAATCTTCCCCACAGGAAAAAATAAACCCTTCCACATACTTTTCCACAAATCTAGTCAATCCACATTATGCAAGTGCATTATATAAGCATAATAAATACAAAAACAACATGTCAAATCACCAAAGATCAAATGGGGAAATAATTCACCGACTCCAGATATTTATATATCAGAGGGTTCGGCTCGGTAGAACTTCTAATTGGACCTGTAAATCCCACAGTATAAATATTAAAAAAATCTTTCGTAATCCTAAACTATTTAAAATGACTGATTTTTCTATTTTTATATATAAATTCTTTGACAGATCTAATACGCCTAAATTTTTAATGAGAGAGCTAGGTATAATGCCAGTAGCCGAAATAACAAATGGTGATATTTTTATAGTTCGAGAATGCCAAATTCTTTTAATTTCATTTCCTAAATCTGTGTATTTTTTAATTCCGAACAGAAATGAATAATATTTTCCTAAACCATAAATGTGCAAAAAAATTTCCGATTGGTGATATTAATATAAACATTGCTGAAAATAACCATACTATTGAAAAAGAAAATTATATCAACATGATGACCGCTTTAAACTTTAAACCCTGTATAAGTAGTTATACTAGAGAATTTAACAATCAGATGCCATCATGTGTTGATCATATATGGTGTAATTCCAACTATACTGATAATCTCCAAACAATAATATGGAAAAACAACATAACGGATCATCATACATGTATACTAAACCTAGACATAGAAAAACAAAAAATAAATAATAATAATAATGACTCTGCCATTCCTAAAATAAAAATAAATCACCAAGAACTATATGAAAAACTGTCTCACGAAATGTGGGAATCTGTACTTACCACAGAAGATGTGAATATAAGTGCATCACAATTTCATGACACCTTTCAAAAACATATAAAAGATTTAAGCTATGAAATACCGAACAAAACATATAAAAATAAATTTCGTAAACTTAAGCCATGGATCACTCATGGCATCGTGGTTTCTATAAGAGAAAAAGAAAAATTATTTAAACTAACAAAAAAATATCCACTAAATAATCCGATCATCTCACACTTCAAAAAATACAGAAACAAACTAACGGCACTAATTAAAACCACCAAAGAGGAATTTTATAAACAAAAGGTATTGAATTCAGGAAACGACAATAAACAAATTTGGAAAACAATAAATGAGATTATTGATAAAAAAAGGAAAACCAATGACATTTTAAAGCTACATATTAATAATAATTTGGTACAAGTTTCGGATAACCCTAAACAATGTGCAAATGCTTTCAATAATTTTTTTTCTAATGTCGGAAAAAATCTGGCAAACAAAATAACTAATAACGTAGTTAATATCACATCTGCCGCAGAGAATGAAGTGGCATCATCAAAAAAAACAATAGGAAAATTCGAAATGGTAACTGAACAAGAAATTGTTGATATAATAAAAAACCTAAAAACTGAGTCAGCACCAGGTTTCGATGGGATCACTGTTGAAATTCTAAAAACACATCTTAACCCTTTTAAAAAAACCTATTACATATATTATAAACAATAGTCTTAAAAAGGGAATCTTTCCATCAATATACAAAAAACTATTATTTCGCCGATTTATAAATCAGGTGACTCAAAAGAAATTAATAACTACCGACCCATATCAGTACTATCAAATATCTCAAAAATTTTCGAAAAGGTAGCCAAAAAGCAAATACAAAATTTTATTGGAATTAATAATATATTGAGTGACCAACAATTTGGATTTCGCGCAAAAATAACCACGCAGGATGCAATCATAGATTTAACAACAAAAATATATGAAGCACTGGACAAAGGCAAAAAATATCTTGCAATTTTCATAGACCCAAGGAAAGCCTTTGACAGCATAAGTCACAAAAAATTACTTTACAAGCTTAAAGAATTCGGAATTATTGATAACGCTAACACGTGGATTGAAAGTTTCCTGAACTCTAGAAATCAATATGTAAAAATAAAAAAATATTCTTAGTGAACCGAGCACAAGCGACTTTGGAATACCACAAGGCACGATTTTGGGCCCTCTTCTATTCATCTTATATGTTATAATATCTTTGAATTACCAATAACAGGAAAACTTATTTCATATGCAGATGATACAGCAATTATATTCCAAGCAAATTCATGTAATGAACTTGAAACAACTGCTAATCATGATATCAATACCTTAAAAGAATGGTTCGACAAAAATTTATTAACATTAAACATTGAAAAAAGCTATTATATACTTTTTAGTATAAATAACAAAAAAAACCTCCTACCGCCTTAAATATTAAAATTCATTCAAGAAAATGCGCCACTAAAATATTAACATGCCAAAATAATGATTGTCTATGCATAGCAAATAAAAAAGAAATAAAATATTTGGGTGTAATAATAGATAATAACCTTAAGTGGAAGACTCAAATAACCAATATTATAAATCGATTAAGAAAACTCATATATCTACATATTTATTAATTTAAGAAATATACTTAACTTAAAAATTCTTAAAAATATATACTACGCACTAGCCCATTCAATAATACAATACGGTATCGTTGCGTGGGGAGGAGCTTACAAAACCTCAATTTTGCCACTGGAAATTACCCAAAGACTAATAATAAAAATTATTACTAGGAAACCATCAGATTATTCAACCTCTCAACTTTTTCAAGACTTTCAAGTCCCACCTCTAAAAAATTCATATATAAAAAATACGCTGCTTCAAATACACAAAGATTCTAAGAAGTCACACCACGCCATGGTACGCGTAGAGAGCAATAGACATAACATAGTGGGTCGCTTAAGTACGCATACCAGTTTTGCACAACACTTCTACACATACAATGGAGTGATGTGGTTTAATCAATTGGAAATGGAACTGAGGTTGGAACCTGACTATAATAAATTCAAAAATAGTCTAAACAATGATATCTTAAATAGTTTGGCTACCTAGAATCGCATTGGCTATTGATTAAGAATACTTAATTGACAGTTTCTTTTTTTAAATTTATTTTTTATTATATATATTTATAAATATTATTATTTTTTTATCTATGCACGTATATATTGTGTTATAATTTTTAACTTTTAATTTTTAATAAACTTCTCTATGTTCCCGCCTTTACACACGAGTAATTTAACTCTCGTAAAGGTTATACAGGGTGTATCGGCACTAACCCGACAAACTTTAACCAGCTATTCCTTAGCACATTTGGAGTAAAAAATGTTATGTGCACTTTGCTGTCCGGTAACGTTTTTTTTTAATAAAAAATTAATTAAACATATTTTCACCACATGTCACCACTGTTTTATCCTTTGTCAATGTTTGAAAGCAACGTCGCAACTCAACTCGCGTGTCGCTGCGAACGAAGCCCGTATTACATAATCCAGTACCAGAAAATAAATATTTTATTTAACAATAATGATAATTCACATTTTTCGTATGCGAATCACTGATTGTCTTCTTGTATTGTACACATCAGTTTTATTTTTGTATCTAAATTGTTTCACCTCTGGAATGCTCTGGTTTCACCTCTTACGCGTTTCACGTATTAAATAGTCTAATTTTGAAACTAAGAAACTAATTGGTAGGTTTCCTGAATTTATAATCGAAGTCCAATAATTCTGAGCACTTTTAAAAACAATTTTCCTCACTTAGGTACTTATCAATAATAATAATTGGATTATTTGAACAGCGCCGTTGTTTTTTAAATCACCGTAAGTGCTCTGTCAAAATGTTACTTGCTAGGCTATCCTACAACGTATATTTTTTAATAAATTTAGTTATTTACAACTTCGCGGAATGTGATTTATGAATATTATTGCTTATGTTAAAAGCCTTCCAGAATTACCGGAACATAACGAGCAGCTTGACACACTTAAGTTTATTTCCACTAATTTGAAGGTACAAAGAATGTATAGTTTTAAAAACAATCCTGATGAATCAAAAAAATGGTTCATATAAAACTGCTGAGCAACACACTCACACAAAGGAAAGCACTCAACAAACGTCATGACTGCATTGGATGGACCATCTGGCAAATGAATGCTGCCAGATTGCTAAGTAATTTACATAATAATTATTAAATTTTATTTAAAACATCGCAAATTTTTTAAAAACTCGACAATATATTACAACTATAATTTAAAAAATATTCTTAACCCCACGCTTTTTCGTAATTGATTAATTAATTCAGAATTTAAACGTTGCTTGAAATGACTAGCCGTATTTGGTGACCAGATCTGAATATCCAGGTACTTCCTCACCTTCCACTCCTTCCCTTAGCCATAAAACTTTCCCCAATTCAACATAAAAATTGTGTAGATATATCGGATGTAATGAAATGCATGATAATTAGACCCCAAAATACTTAATTATTCAGGGAAATAAACCCCTGTGTCATCAGTTGGAAATACCAACGACATTAAGTGAAATTTTAAACAATGCAATAATAGGAATTAGCAAATAATAATTTACGACAATTTACTCGGAAATCAATAAAGCCAGGATAATAAAAATAGAAAGTTATCACTTACGTCGTCTGTAAGTGGCTTCACCACAGTTTGATAATGCCGTCAGAAGGTGAAACAGCTGTCACGCGTAATAATAATTACAACTAGCAGAACTTGTTTATAAACACACTGTTTTTATAAATTTAATAATAAGACTATTAAAAATTTAAAAAAAATCTCTAAATTGAAATGGAGTTCTACAAACTAAACTTAAAATCAAATAAATTTATTGCGAAGGTTCAAAGTACTGTACTGTAATATTATATTAAATAATACTTGGAAATATTTTAATAAATTTTTACGTGTTTAATTATTGTTTGAAGTCAGATTAAAGCGATTAAAAAACCCACCTGGCAATTCTTATTCGAGTTTCGTTGTATATTTACGTATTGGCGCGCTTTTACAATAACAATGGTATGGCATCATTCGTCTCATTTTTAACTATTATTATTTAGTGAAAGAGCGAAGATGGTTTTCGACACACTTGCTTATAACAGCCCACACGGGACTTGAGACAGAATACGTGTGAAAGAGATGACAGTAGCGCGGCGTTGCCAAGTACTTTACCCCTATACTGGGGGCAGTAACGGGGTGTGGAAATTTTATTTATTTTTTGTTTTTAAAAGAAAAAAATGTTACCGGACAGCAAAGTGCCCATAACATTTTTTACTCCAAATGTGCTAAGGAATAGCTGGTTAAAGTTTGTCGGGTACGTGCCGATACACCCTGTATATTGTATACATATATGTGTTTTTACAGTATTTTAATCAATGTTGCAGGCTTAATTACTCATGATTATGTTACATATGTATGTATACAAAAACTAATAAAAAAATTTTTTAAAAAAATTTATGATTTTGGACGTTTTTCAAATTTTATACATATTCTAGTGGACCCCGCAATGCTTTGCTATAGCTAATCTCTTTCTCGGGCGTCTCCTAACTCTCGACAATCGGGGACAGGTGGATGTTGCTTATTTCGACCTGGAAAAAGCATTCGACAAGGTTGACATCGACATTCTTCTAAATAAGCTAGCTTCATTTGGTTTTTCCAAAAGACTACCTACTCTGTTTTTTTGCTTCATATTTTCGAAATCGTAGACAGTTTGTTTTTTATAAGGGTTCCAGTTCTTTTGAATTCATAGTTTTTTCTGGAGTTCCTCGGGGGTTTATCCTTGGACCACTTCTGTTTCTGATTTTTACTAACGATATTGGTTCAGTCATCACACATTCGCTGTATTTACTATTTGCAGATGACTTGAAACTATATCGCTCAATAAAAAACCATCTTGACTGTATTCTCCTTCAACGTGACATTGACTGCGTCTCAAACTGGGCCAAAATAAATGGCTTGAACTTCAGTACACCCAAGTGCAATATCGTCTCGTATACAAGATCAAAGAAACCGCATGTATTTGAATATACAATCAATGAAATTATTCTCCAACACCTAAACCAAATCAAAGATCTAGGAGTTATTTACGACAGCAAACTAACTTTTCACCAACACATCGATGATTTAATAAGCAGAGCATACAGGCTTCTCGGCTTCGTTATTAGGAACTCATATCCGTTTCGTAACACAAAAACACTGACGTTATTATATAACACACTAGTCCTAAGTGTACTTGAATCAAACTCGATCATCTGGGCTCCACATGAATTAACATACACTTTACGCATTGAAAGAGTCCTTAAAAAATTTTTAAGGTTTTTATTCTCGCGGATCTATGGACGTTACCCTTGGCTTTACCCATCGATTTATATATTAGGCATGACCAATTACCACTCCCTAGAGACACGTAGAGGTATTGCTTTGCTTAAATATTTTTTTCAACTAATAAACGGTCACTTATCTAATAATGAGATACTGGCCCAATTACTTTTCTTTGGACCAGAGTCTCACTCTCGAGGACGTCATCACAATCTTCTATATAGTAGAGCAAGCCGCACTAATTTATTTATGAACTTACCTGTGGGGAGAGCTACGTGCTTTTTGAGTGCGGTAGATAAAAAAATAGATTTATTTTTTGTGTCCTATAGCGCATTTGCGAGATTTTTGGCATTGCATATACACTGCATAAATGGTACAATTATAACGTCTTAGGCTATATTACCTGTAATTGTTATAAATAAATGTACAAATTATATATAAATAAACATTCACTACTGTATACCACAATGTTACTTTAAAAAAACTACATTACATACTACTTCCAACGCATCCCGGCTTCCGTCGCGCTGGTGCGGCTGCTGCCGAAGAAAGGAGGACTGGGTGGACAGGAGGGACAGCATACTGAGCCAGCTGGTGGAGCAGATCAGGTGAGAAGGCCGCTATTCATTTTTTTAACGTCCGTCGCACACATTCGCTCCACTTACTATTTTTTTTTTTTTTTTTTTTAAGTCGGAGGCGGTTTACTTACGTTCCCCGCGAGCACTTAGGCCATAGGCCCATTGTACTATCTCCCATTTTACCTCATTCCCTTGCCAGTAACCCGGTCTCTTTTATGAAGTTCACCAGGGCTGTCATTGGATATGTGGCGATGTCTTCTGGTTCCACACTGTGTCTTCCCAGGTATTGAGGTGATTTTTCACAAAAACGGCGCTCTACAAATTATCCAATTATTATCTGAGCCTTATTCCCAGCAGAGCGGGACATTGGCACCATAGGTGAATTGGAGTCTCTTCCTCCTCTTCACATTTCCTACAGATGTTGAGGTTTTCCACTCCCAACAGTTGCATGTGTCTCCTGAGATGGCAGTGTCCCGTTAATAGTCCTACCAGTTCCCTCAGTGAGTTTCTGTCCATATCGAGTAGTTGCCTGGTTCGGTTAGGGTCCGGTCCGTTTATGAGTACTTTAGATTGCCTCATTCCGGGTGCCTTCTTCCATTCCTTCCAGTGTTGGGATTTGACCCACTTCTTGATATGTAGTTTGGTGTGGCAAGCTGCTACTCCTACGGCCGGCTCAGATCCCGCAAGTGGTGCTTTCGCCCCTTTCCTTGGTAGTTCGTCAGCCCGCTCGTTGCCCTCAATACCTTTATGTCCTGGTACCCAGAGCAGGGTTACTTTATTGATGGTCGCCAGTTCTATTAGGATAGTCCTGCATTCCATCACCAGTCTGGAGTCGCATCGGTTACTTTCCAGTGCCATTAAGGCCGCCTGGCTATCCGAACATATGTTGATGTTCTTATTTCTGTACCCGATACTCATATTCTCCTGTGCGCAGGCTAAGATGGATTTCATCTCAGCTTGAAACACAGTGCAGTGCATTCCTAGAGGTATACTGAGTTCCCTCTTAGATCCCTGTAGACAGACCCCGGCCCTTGTTCCTTCCTCCATCTTGGACCCGTCTGTGAACCAGATTAGTTCCTGTTTGGAGTTTGGACCTGGGACCGAGTCCCATTCCTCCCTTGTGGGGTACATCACTTTAAACAGCTCTCCGAAGAAGTATTCGGCTTGCTTGCCGTCCTGCTTCATCCCAGCCGTCGGACTAATTGCCCTCAGTCTTATACATTTTTTTTATTTTTTTATTTTTTTTTTTATTTTTTTTATAAAATACAGTATAATGTTTAAATTTACATAGTAAGAACATATTTCAATAAAAATTAACATGTTTACCTTTACAAGAGTCTAAAACTCGTGTGTAAAGGGAAAATAATAAAAACTTAACATACATATGTAAATAGAAGAAAAAAAGAATCATAAAAACATATAAAGTGAAGAGATTTTAGTTTTTTTATACAATAATTTATAAAATAATAAAGTGAGATATCATCGTCATTCTAATTCGTTAAATTATTTATTGTAGTGAAGTTAATTTTATTTTTAAATTTATTAAAGTCCGGTTCTAATCTCATCTCAGTCGTTAATTTATTAAACCATACCACTCCAGTGTACGTGTAATAGTGTTGTGCAAAACTGGTATGCATTAATGGAGTCCATAAGCGACCCATTGTATTTTGCCTATTGCTCTCGACACGAACCATGGCATGTTGTGACTTCTTATACAGATCTTTGTGGATTTGAAGTAGCGTATTTTTCGTATATGTATTTTTTAGTGATGGGACTTGAAAATCTTGGAAAAGTTGTAAGGTTGGGTAGTCTGATGGTTTTTTTATTAAAATTTTTATTAACAGCCTTTGAGTGATTTCCAGCGGTAAAAGTGATGATTTGTAAGCTCCCCCCACGCAACGATACCATACTGTATTATTGAATGGGCTAGAGCGTAGTAAATATTTTTAAGAATTTTTAAGTTAAGTATATTTCTTAGACTAATAAATATGTAAATGAGTTTTCTTAATCTATTTATGATATTGTTTATGTGAGTTTTCCACATAAGTTGACTATCTATTATTACACCTAAATATTTAATTTCATTTTTATTTCCTATGGATAAACAGTCATTATTTTGGCAAGTAGATTTTTTTGATATGCATTTTTTTGAATGTATTTTAATATTTAATGTAATTAAAGGGTTTATTTTGTTTATACTAAAAATTATATCATATGTTTTTTCAATATTTAATGTTTATAAGTTTTTATCAAACCATTCTTTTAACGCATTGATATCATTGTTAGCAATTATTTCAAGTTCATTCAATGAATTCTCTTGAAATATAATTGCAGTATCATCTGCATATGAAATGAGTTTTCCTGTTAATGGTAATTTAAAGATATTATTAACATATAATATGAATAGAAGAGGGCCCAATATGGTGCCTTGTGGTATTCCAAAGTTACTTCATCAGTTTACATCATCCTCCTCCTGCTCACAGCTCAAAGGTCCAGCATCAGTTTCAGCTTCGTCCACTTCCACCAGCTCGATAGTAGTGGTAGGGTCGCTTAACGTACCGTGGTATCCTACAATATGTGTACATATTGTTAAAATGATAGTTTTTCAACATTTATGTAGTGTCACTTTGCACACTCACATGTTGCACATCTGGCATTGTTTATATTTAAATTATGATTGAGTTAAATACTTATTAAATAATACCATCGCAATCTGAAGTAGTGGGTTCACCCACCATCGACGTCTGCATGATGCCCTTGAGCCACAGTGTGGTCTCCGAGACATCAGACGGAGGTGGGCCTCCACCCGTCTTCCTCTGCTCCTGGACCACATGGCTCCATTCCTAAAACAAACATACATATACCGTATACTACCTAAATTAAGGAACTTTTATGAAAAATTAGGAGAACGAAATACCTACATAATAGAATAATACTTACAGTATTGGCCACCTTTTTTAAATTGGAGAATTTCAATTTTAGTTGGTTTGCCGATCGAGGAATGGGACCAGGCATATTAGAGTTGAATTCCATGGATATCCGGTCCCATACCTCAATCTTCTGTCGATTGGTCCCCGAATCTGTTTTTTTGTTGAATATTACTTGAGAATACTTCGCAACCAGCTCATTCAATTTAGAAATTTCTCTCGGCGAGAAATTACTCGCCTTGTATCTGTAATAATAAAATGTAATCATATTAACATAACGTATAAATCCATGTAATTTATAAATACATGTAAAACAACAGAATTGTACTTACTTCTTTACATATTCCGCCATTTTAAAGGATTTTTGTCGGACTTGATGTCAAATCAACGATGATAAATGTTTGAATCGTAAATAACGGGAAACGCAATGTTTTGACAGTTCTATTGCATTTCAAATTTCATTTGTGGTGTTGCCGCACCAAAAAATATTGCTGTGCGTTTTTCCAGACAATTTCGAGGTATATTCTGCTTTGTAGACTGGCCACACTAACTATTTTTACTTTAGCTAAAATAGGCTTGAAACAGCGCGTGGCCCTGTTTAACTTCCTTTTTAGTATAACCGATGGTTAAAATTTAGACTTAGTTCACGATTTAGCTTTCCGATGAAACAGACGGCCCTGAGAGTGTTATTTATTTTTACATATTGATTTCTAGAGTTCAGGAAACTTTCTATCCACATTTTGGCATTATCTATAATTCCTATTTTGTTAAGCTTGTAGAGTAATTTTTTGTGACTTATGCTGTCGAAGGCTTTCTTTAGGTCTATGAATATTGCAAGAGATTTTTTTGCCTTTGTCTAGTGCTTGATGTATTTTTGTTGTTAAATCTATGATTGCGTCCTGTGTGCTTATTTTTTCGCGAAATCCAAATTGTTGGTCACTCAATATATTATTAGTTTCAATAAATTTTAGCAGTTGCTTTTTTGCTACCCTTTCAAAAAATTTTGAGATATTTGATAATACTGATATAGGTCGGTAGTTATTAATTTCTTTAGTATTACCTGATTTAAAAATCGGTGAAATAATAGTTTTTTTGTAAATAGATGGAAAGATTCCTTTTTTAAGACTATTATTTATGATATGTGTAATAGGTTTTTTCAAAAAGTTAAGTTTTTTTTCAGAATTTCAACGGTTATCCCATCAAAACCTGGTGCGGACTCAGTTTTTAAGTTTTGTATTATAACAACAGTTTCTTGTTCGGTTATCGTTTCGAATGTTTTTACCGTTTTATTTAATGAAGCTACTGGAATTCCTAATGTGGTGATATTATCTATGTTGTTTGTTATTTCGTTTGCGAGATTTTTTCCGACATTTGAAAAAAAATTATTGAAAGCATTCGCACATAGTTTTGGGTTATCAGAAACTTGCATCATATTATTGTTAATGTGCAGCTTTAAAATGTCACTTGTCTTTCTTTTTTTATCAATTATTTCATTTATTGTTTTCCAATTTTTTTTACCACTGTTACCTGAATTTAACATCTTTTGTTTGTAGAATTCTTCTTTGGTCATTTTAATTAGTGCCGTTAGTTTATTTCTGTATTTTTTAAAGTGTGAAATAATCGAATTATTTAGTGGGAATTTTTTTGTAAGTTTAAATAATTTTTCTTTTTCTCTAATGGAAACCACTAGACCATGGGTAATCCATGGTTTAATTTTTTTGAATTTTTTTTAATATATTTTTTTGTGTATTTCACAGCTTGAATCTTTTATATGCTTTTGTAAGGTGTCATGAAATTTTAAAGCACTTATATTTACATCTTCTGTGCAGAGTATAGATTCCCATGTTTCGTGAAACAGTTTTTCATGAAGTATTTGTTGGTTTATCGATATTTTAGGTATGTTAGATTTATTACTATTATTAATGTTTTGTTTTTCTATGTTAAGGTTAAGAATACATGTATGATGGTCCGTTATGTTGTTTCTCCATATTATTGTTTGAAGATTATCAATGTAGTTGGAATTACACCATATGTGATCAATACATGATGGTATTTGATTATTAAATTCTCTAGTATATTTATTAACACAGGGTTTAAAATTTAAAGCGGTCATCATGTTAATATAATTGTCCTTTTCAATAGTGTGATTATTTTCAACAATGTTAATATTAATATCGCCAATTAGAAAATTATTTGTACATTTATTATTTAAAATAATATTATTCAATTCTCCAATAAAAGTGGATATAACAGCTGAGTGTGTCCTGTATATTGATATTATTTGTATAGGTAGTTTATTATTAATGCTCAATCTTATAATAATATAGTTTGCATTAGTCATATTCGTTTCAGTAAAGAGTACGTCTTTAAATATCGTCTTCGTGTATATAACAATACCACTATTTTTGTTAATATAATGTGAGCTCTGAAAGTAGTTGTAATTGGGGACAGTTGGGATGATTGAGTTGGTGTTTAAATGTGCTTCAGTCAGTATGATTATGTCAGGATATTTGTTTAATAAATTTAGGTTTACTAGAAAATGATCAAAATTTTTCTTTATAGATCGTATGTTTAGATGCATTACGGTAAATGAATCTGGAGTCGTTTGAAGTATTGTGTTACAGTCATTAGAGTTGTCACAAATTACATTTTTTACGTAAATTTTTTTTCCAGATGTTGAATAATGTAGTCATCCATTTCTAGTTTTAGCAAAAGGATTAAATAAGCGTTTGATGCATTTTTTTTCAGTGAAGCGAAGGAATATATTTTAAAAATATTATGATATTGGTAATCGTATTGTATATAGTTTTTAAACGGTTGTGAAATGTTTTCTTTAAACACATTTAAAGTTTTGAAGAATTTAAACGATATTATAATTTGTAGTATACAATAAGAGTTTTTCGTAAATGGAAATAAATTGATATGTAAATTATTGGGAATTAATATACAGAATTTTATATAAAGTACTGAAGGTATATTATAGTTTTTATAATACAATCTAACTAGTAAATTAGTTTTATGATATAGTCAGAATTCTATTTTTTCCAAAGCAATTTTAAGCATTCTTTGATAATATGGGCAAGCTTTATTATTTGCTAGGTGATTTGTTGGTATTTTTAGATTGAATCTTTCATTTGTTGTGGCACAATTTTTACATTTTGGAGAAGTTTCCTTATTTTCACAGTCCTTGTAGGAGTGGTCTCCTGCACAGTGCATACACGACATTTTATTTGTTATCTTTTGTAGGCATCTGCTTGATGTGTGCCCAAATTTAAGGCAAAAATAGCATTGTACGACAGGATTTGTGTCTTCCACGTGTATTCGCTGATACCCCAGGTTGATTTTTCCTTCTTTTATTATTTCTTTTCTGACTTTGTTGTTGATTTCGACAATGTAGCTAACATTGTCATTAAATTTATTTTTTATTATTTTTTTAATTTCAAATAGGGTACTTCTGTTTAGACCTTGAGTTATTATTTTTATGCCTTCATTCTGGTTGATTATGTCCTCAACAAAGTCCTCTTTATTGTAGTCTTTTGAAATTCCCTTGAAGATCATTGTAGGTTGTTTTTTCTTTATTTCTTCTGCATTTGCTTCCCTGACTTCGTTATTTATCATACTTGATAGTTTGTCTACATCTTTTTTTTCGGGACACTTTATGACGAGTCTGTTTGATGAAATCTGTTTTATAGAGTTGATACGAACACCTAATTTTCCCGGCTTGACCTTTTCTTGTATTTTTTTTCAGAGTTTCACTTGTTTCGCCGCTGTTTTTTGGTGTGATAAGAATGCAGAATTCATTTATTTGCTCCGAGTTTTTTTTATATATTGTTGGCTTCAGCGTCATCTTACTGATTATAGGTTCTGTTGGGATTTGTTTTTTTATTTCAGTATATTCAATTCCGAAGTGTCCTATAAGGAATAATAATTGTTGGGCTTTCCCGGAAATAAAATTTATTTGATCCTTGTTATATTTTTTCTTTTCATCTTGAACAACACTTATCAGTTCATCAATAACTGTCTTAGCTTCATTTAAGTATTTATGAGAGGTTGACATGATTTAGATTTAGTTGATATCTGAATTTATGTTCGGTAGTGCACCAGCTTCCCCTTTTCGTGACAGCGACCGCCTAAGTAACGTGCCCGTAAGCAGGTATATACTGTGTGTTATATTTACACAATACACATTTATGCGCAAACTGAGACGTTAGAACTGTCGATGAATGTCACAATAATAATATGCAGGTATTTTTCACAATTTTGAACTGTTTGTTTTAACGGTTTATTTTAATTGAATGTTACAAAAAAACACTTGAGATTACGTCTGGCACTTTCTCCTAAAGATTTTTATAATTTTCACTTCACTTAGATATGTTTATCGCTTGGTAATTTGATTTTTTTTGTAACCGCTGAACACAAACATCCGCGTGGCTCAACGATTGACTATATTAAAAAAGGTATCTATCTCCGTACTAAAGGTATCGTAAAGGTACGTATCTAAAGGTACCTATCTCCGTGTGACTGTTTCTGGGCAACTCTCCTCTCCATTAGCCATTGCAATGTAACCTGTAGGCTGCCGCCATCGCCGCCCCCTCTATTTCTATGTTTAGTGGGGGTAGGTTCAGCAGCACTCCCATGGCTAGTATTGGAGTGGTTCTCATGGCTCCTGTGATGCTTCTGCATACAAGTCCCTGTATGTGATTGAGTGTGACCATCACTGTTTTCAGTGTTGTTCTCCTCCACCAGACCAGGACTGCGTGCATGATCCTTGGTTTTACAACGGCTGTGTAAAGCCATTGCATCATTTTAGGTTTGAGACCCCACGTTCTGCCGCAGATTCGCCTAGTTGCCCATATCAGAGCACAGGCCTTTCTGCCTACAGTTTCCACTTGGTTTTTCCAGCTCAGTTTGGAATCTATGATGACTCCGAGGTACTTAACCGTGTCAGAGGGTTCTAATTCCTTTCCATAGAAGGTTGGATTGCTCCATCCTTCTATTTTATTTTATTTTATTTATTTTATTTTATTTATTTTATTTATTTGGGAAAATCAACAGATTATTTACATATATAAGAATAAACTAAATAATAAAGATAAAATCCAATAACAGATTTTCACTTAAAATTATAATAATAATAAAAAATATTAAAACAAGAAACTAAGGGTTCTGTACCCGTGGCCTGAGAAATTTACAAAAAATACAAAATTGTAAATAATAAATAAAAAATAATAACAGATCTAGGAACACAAATAATATACTAATAACCAGCTAAATTTCAAAAATTTAAATTTAACTGATATACTAATAACCAACTAAAATTCAAAACAAAATGTATTGTAAAATTTCAACACAGCAGCAATCAATAACACTACACAATAGCAATAATAACAATATAATAAATGTATACCTACAACTAAATTGAACACATGAGTATAAATTGGAAGGTAAGTAACTGGAAAGGATTCAAAGCAATAACATGATAACTTCAAGTAGAATATTTAAAATTATTTAATGTTAGTTATTACATATCTTTTAAAGGTTCCTAAATTACTTGAGAATATGTCCATATCATTAAAATTCTTATTAAATATACTACAGGCTCTGAATATAAACGCATTTTGTCTTATATTAGTAGAACATTTATGGAGATGAAAAAGTGATTTTTCTCTAGTTCTAACGCTCGGAACTCTAAAATTAATTTCAGACAGAAGGGGAGAACAATCAATAAAGCCATTGATAATTTTATGGAGATATATTATATCTGCGGAGTCTCTTCTAGTTTTTAATGGCTTAAGTCCATAAAGGTCCATCGAGCTGTTTACGTCAAGGTTTGAATTTAGTTTGAAATTTAAATGATGGACAAATTTTCTTTGGATGGCTTCAATGCGATTTATGTAAATATTATATTGAGGATTCCATATGGGAGAAGCGAATTCAAGATGACTGCGAACATAAGAAAAATACAATATTTTAAGGGATGATTTTATTAAATTCTTTTCCAATACGGAATAAGAATCCTAGCATTCTAAGGGCTTTCTTAACAATCATATCAATATGAGCCTCAAATGTAAGTTTACTGTCAAGTATAACACCTATATCGCGAATTTGTGTAACTTTTTTGAGTAGTTGGCCAGCTATATGATAATTATGGTCAAACTTAATTTTATTTCTAGTGAAGGTAATTACATAACATTTAGAAGTGTTCATGTTGAGACGATTGCGGATACAATAATCATTAAGCCTATAAAGATCTTCTTGTAGTTTAAAGCAGTCAATTATAGAATTAATAGGCAGGAATATTTTCATATCATCAGCGAAAAGTAGAACATTTGCATAATTAAAGCATTTTATAATGTCGTTGATGAAAATTGTAAACAGTAACGGTCCCAGGTGAGATCCTTGGGGCACACCTGAGGGTATATTTACAATCTCAGAGATGAAGCCATTTATTGTTACTCCCTGAGTGCGCCCATTAAGATAGGAGACTAACCATCTATATAAATCCCCATGAATTCCCAAAGCTAGTAATTTGGACAAAAGAAGACTGTGGTCAATTTTATCAAACGCTTTTGAGAAGTCTGTATAGATTACGTCAACTTGGATTTGATCATCCATTGATTTAGTAATATTTTCAATGAAAATGGCAAGATTAGATACAACCGATCTTTTTTTCATAAAGCCATGTTGGTTCACGAGTATTACAGACTCGATGCAGTTATATAGTTGTTCATGAACAATTTTTTCAAAAATTTTACTAAAGATTGGTAATTTAGATATCGGTCGATAGTATTTCCTTTTACGCGTAAAGATTACTAGTTCTGTCTTGTCTGGGTTGACTGACAGTCCTGTTTCTTCACACCATTCTTCCACTGTTGCCAGTGTTCACTGTATAAGGCCTCGGGTTGTGTCTGCATCCCAACACCTTATTATGGTTGCAATGTCATCCGCATACCCTTGCGTATATAGGCCCCTGTTGTTGAGTTTCCGGATGAGGTTGTCCACCACCAGGCTCCACACCAAGGGTGATAAGACCCCTCCCTGTGGACACCCTCGTGTCACCAGCACTTTGATGCTTACCTCACCCCTTGTCACCGTAAGTATCCGGCCTGAGAGCATGTTCCTCAGCCACCTTCTGGTGGTTTTGTTGAGTCCATGTCTTTCTGCCGCTTCATCAATGGATTTAATAGTGGTGCAGTTAAATGCTCCCTCTATATCCAGGAATAGCCCTGCCGCCAGTTCCCCAGTCCCTTGTGCCTGCTCCAGTTTGTACACCAACCTGTGCAGTGCCGCGTCGACTGACTTACCTGCTTGGTAAGCAAACTTTAACTCGTGGAGGGGCTTCTCTTTCAGTGCCCCGTCCCTTATGTGCCTGTCCATTAGCCTCTCCATTGTCTTCAAAAGAAATGAGGTGAGGCTAATTGGGCGGAATGCACCTGGTTGGTCGTAGTCAGCTCTCCCCGGTTTGGGTATGAACACTACCCTTGTCTTCCGCCATGGTATGGGGATGTATCCGAGGGCACAGCATGCGCTCAGGATCTTCGTCACCGGAAGTAGGATTGTATCTAGGCCCCTCTGTAGAAGTGCCGGAAAGATTCCATCCTCTCCTGCGGTTTTAAAAGGGTCAAACCCTCTGATTGCCCATTTAACTCTGGAGGGAGTAACTATTTTAGCCGCAGTGTCCCAGTCCTTACCTTCCCGTATAACTCGGGCTGGTGGTGGACCGGTATCATCTGCTTCTAACTTTTTGTAGCCGGGAAAATTTTTCCCCAGCAGTACCTCCAACTCCTCCTCCCAACTGTTGGTATATCCTCCATCAGCTTTTTTGAATGGGCCTTTTGCTGCCCCTGGGTCTTTTGCAAGAATTTTTTGGATTCTTGCAGTCTGTGGGATGGTTTCCACCTCCCCACAGTATTTCTCCCAGGAGCATGTTTTGGCTTTCTGGATTGCCACCTTGTACTCTTTCTGGTATTGCTTGTGAGCATCCCAGTTTCCTGACTTTTTGGCCTTGTTGAAAGCTTGCCTTACTATTTTCCGTAGCTCCTGCAGTCTTCTGCTCCATCACGGTGTTTTGTCCCTGGTACTTGTCTTCAGAGGGCAGCTATTTTCGTATGCCCTTATCATTGAGTCCCTCAGTACTTCTACTGCGTCCTCAATTTCTTCGGGGCAGCCGTATTTAGCTGGGAATCTTTTCATTCCTATATTTAGTTCCTCCGAGTATCTAGTCCAGTCAGTTGCTTTTGGGTTCCTATATGTATCGGTCCCCGTTTTGCTTGTTTCTCCCTCTAGTTTAAATTCTATGTGTCGGTGGTCCGACAGGGATGGTTCGTCCGATACTCTCCATCCTGAGACTCTTAATGTTCCTAGGGTCAGGTCTATCACCTCCTGTCTGTTACTTATAACGAAGGTGGGTTCCCTACCTCTATTAAGAATCTCAAGGTTCACTGTCATCAAGTATTCCAAGAGGTCCTGTCCTCGTTTATTGATGTCCGTACTCCCCCACACAGTGTGGTGCGAGTTAGCATCTGCTTCGAGTATCAGTTCCCTACCCTTCTCCCTGCAGTCCTGGACGAGTCTCGTTATTTACCTTGAGGGTGGTGGTTCCACAGAGTCATAGGGCATGTATGCTGATGCCACAACTACTTCCCTGCTTCTTTGGTCCAGCGTGACCTGTAGCTTCATAGCCACTAAGTCCCTACTGCAGTGTTCGGGTAGCAGTGTGCCAGGTATCCCTCTGATGAGAATACAGGCCCAGGGTCTGTCCCCCGACTCGTTATAATAGATTAGACCTTGGTTCATGTTTAGTCCTCTGACCTTCCCCCTATAAGTCCAGGGTTCTTGGATCAGCGCGACGTCCACACTGTCCCGAGTGACTCTACTGCCAAGCACTGCAGTCGCTGCCGGACTGCGGTGCAAGTTTATTTGAATGAACTGTAAGTTTTTAGCCATTACTGCCTAATCCTTAAGTCATTCTTCCTATTTACGCTCCTCGGTGTTAGGAGAGCGCACCGTGAAAGTGGCCTTCCTTATCCCGACATGCGCCGTCATCCTCATCTCCCTCAGCACCTTCACACTTTCCTCGTCCACACTCATGATCAGGCGATACATGTTCTTATCCCTGATCGAGTCGTGGACGATCCATTTTTTTGTGTGTAGCCGGGGAGTCTGGTTCTCCAGCAGTTGTAGCAACCTTTCGGTGCTTACTGCTCCATATTCGGGGATTACTGCCATAACCTTCACGTACTTTGGCAGTTCCTGCAACCCCACCACCTCCAGGTCGCAGCCCTGCCATTTCCGTATGGTCGGCACCATCTCCCTCAGCCATGTCTCTGACTCCTTGTCGGTGCAGGTCATTTTCAGGACGCCCCTCTGAGTGAAGCATTCGTCGAATCTGGGTTTGAACTGCCCCTTTGTTATGCTCAAAATCAGATCCGCGGCCGCCTCACTCACGAGGGCCTCCTGCTCTTTTGTAAATTCTTCCTCTCTGTTTCTATGGACAACAGCCACCCGAATTTTGTTTCCAGCGGCTTCCGCATAGGTAGCAGAGGTGAGAATTCCTCGGGGCTTTTTCCTGGCATTTCCCGGTGAAAGCCCCAAGGGTTTAGGTTCTGGTGAGGTTCTTCTCCTCTTCCCGGCCTTTTTTCCCCGGACGTTCCAGGTTGCTCCCGGTTACCTTGTGCGGTCCCCGTTAGCTTCCGGTCTGTCCCTGGTTTACTGGTTCCGGCCTTCGAGGTCCCTGGTTGTCCCCAGCGGACTTTTACAGTCCCTGGTTGTTCCTGGTTTCCTTCCTGCCGCCCCTGCTTCTCTCTTTTGAGTTTTCTCCTCGCAGCCCCACTGAGTTTCTTACTGATGTGAATTTTTTTCACATCGTCTGACAGGGACTTTACCTTGTCTTCCTCAGCGGTGGTTGTTGGAGTAAGTCTCTTCTTTAAGTCCCCCCCTCTCCGCTGGTTCCCCGAGGGCCCCAGTTGGAGTCGGGGGTTCTTAAAAAAGTTATTTTCCAGGTCCCCTGATGGTCCCTGCATTTCCACGTCTGGATCCCCTGGGGGATCCCGCCGTGTTGCGTCCGTCGGAGGTCCTTCTTTATGGTTCCCAGAGGGCCCCTCAAGAGGAGAGTCCACCAGGGTGGTCCCATCTCTCCTCTCCACTTCCTCTTGGTTCCTCAAAGGCCCCAAGAGGGATGAGTCCACCGAGGCGGCCTCAACTCCTCCTTCCACTCCCCCTAGGTTCCTTAAAGGTCCCTCGTCAGTGTTGTTTTGGTTTTTGTTTTTACAGTTCATATTTGGTCCCACGAGTATCTAGGGAAATAAACGGTCCACCCCAGCAGAGCCCCGAATGCTGGGGTAAGGTCTGTATACTCCGAGATGCGACCTTGTGTCTCGGAGGAACCGTTCGTGACACTGTTCCCCAGTGTTATTCAGCCCTGAGCACGGTATCTCACACCTTAGCTTGGGATGGCTATTGCAGGTCGTGTTTCCACTCCCTTAGCGATGGGTTCGCCACACTCCCTACGCTATCTCCACTTACTAACTACAAAGGAAAGTGCTGCCATCTATAATCTCAATAATCTTACCACTGTGCAATGAATCTGATGCTCCGAAACATTCAATTTTAGTAGGGTTTTAGGATAAAAAAAATTCCCTACCGAGAAAACACAAGGCCTCTAAGTCTATAATAGCCAGGTAACATTTTAAACACCCATATGAGTAGGGTTGCCAGCTCCCGTTTTATGAATTAGAGGATTTGATACGATTAAATAAAGGACATATGATGAAAATAAAGGACATCAATATTTTTTTATTAAAATGCTGTTATGGTATCAGTACTTACATTTATTAATAAAAAAAAATTGTTAATACACAATGTTAATCGAAGCCAAGTAAGTAGTACGACCTTAATTAGTCATTTTGCATTTAAAGTAATAAATAAAATTAATACTTGGTATTACTTTTGGCTGCTCTAAGAGCTTCTTCGTTTTCTATAATGAAATTATAAAATTGTTTGCATTTCATGTTGAAGTTCGACTTTATTTGTAGTTCTGCTTTTACATTATCAATATTTAACTTATTTCGGTTTTTGGTCCACGTATTCGTACACAAGGAAAAATCCTCTCGGCTTGGGCATTAGAAACGGGGATTGAAAATACGAATTGTATTATTTTTAGCAGATTCTTGTTTTCATCCGTAGATTTGAGAATCTGAATCCAAATATCAAGAACATTTTCACACTTCTTATCGTCTATAATTTTCGTCAGGAGAGGCTTTAATATGCAGAACTCTTCATACAATGCATCAAGGTTAATATTAGGTATCAAAGTATTGTCCTCTATTGAAGATTTTAAATTAGAGGACAAGATCAATTTTTGGGTCTGAAATAGAGGACGTCCTTTAAAATAAAGGACGTCTGGCAACCCTACATATGAGGTAAAAAATTGTGAGGCGCAATTACGCCGTTCTATTTATATTAAGAACATTAACTTAAATTTCAGTAAATTTAAATGTTTCACCTCTTCATGGAAAACAAGAATCTAGAAAATGAAAAATGGAAAAAAAGGTTTAAGAATGTGCTGATAAAATTTCATATTAAAAAAATCGAAAGCTAGCTTCCAGTACGTGTAATTTAAGAAGATATAATTCTTTCAATGTGTAATTTCATCCTTGTGTAATTCTGGTAGTGATATAGTGATATCCCTTACAGACCCGAGCTTTAACAAATAGTATTTATTTTTTATTGTAATAATATGAATAAAGACAATTAAAATACATTAAAAAAAATGCATATCAAAAAAATCTACTTGCCAAAATAATGACTGTTTATCCATAGGAAATAAAAATGAAATTAAATATTTAGGTGTAATAATAGATAGTCAACTTATGTGGAAAACTCACATAAACAATATCATAAATAGATTAAGAAAACTCATTTACATATTTATTAGTCTAAGAAATATACTTAACTTAAAAATTCTTAAAAATATTTACTACGCTCTAGCCCATTCAATAATACAGTATGGTATCGTTGCGTGGGGGGAGCTTACAAATCATCACTTTTACCGCTGGAAATAACTCAAAGGCTGTTAATAAAAATTTTAATAAAAAAACCATCAGACTACCCAACCTTACAACTTTTCCAAGATTTTCAAGTCCCATCACTAAAAAATACATATACGAAAAATACGCTACTTCAAATCCACAAAGATCTGTATAAGAAGTCACAACATGCCATGGTTCGTGTCGAGAGCAATAGGCAAAATACAATGGGTCGCTTATGGACTCCATTAATGCATACCAGTTTTGCACAACACTATTACACGTACACTGGAGTGGTATGGTTTAATAAATTAACGACTGAGATGAGATTAGAACCGGACTTTAATAAATTTAAAAATAAAATTAACTTCACTACAATAAATAATTTAACGAATTAGAATGACGATGATATCTCACTTTATTATTTTATAAATTATTGTATAAAAAAACTAAAATCTCTTCACTTTATATGTTTTTATGATTCTTTTTTTCTTCTATTTACATATGTATATTAAGTTTTTATTATTTTCCCTTTACACACGAGTTTTAGACTCTTGTAAAGGTAAACATGTCAATTTTTATTGAAATATGTTCTTACTATGTAAATTTAAACATTATACTGTATTTAATAAAATAAATAAAAATATTAAAAAAATAAAAATAAAGATAACAAAATAAGATTTTCTCCGGCCTTACTGGAAGTTATTCCCAGGAGATAGACATGTACCATCGCGGACTTTTCTATAGCCATTTTTAAAATATAAAATTCCGTAGTATATTATTTTAATGCATATTATAAGATTTAGCCAGCGTTAGCAATGTAAGCGCCCGAAAATATTTTATTTACGACTTCATTACAAAACGTCGACTTTTCTATACTTTCTTTAAATATAATCTGCATGTAGTACATATTTATAAACCTTCCGGAAGAAATTCTCTAAATAATGGTGAAAACCCTATCAAAATCCGTTGCGTAGTTTAGAAGAACTAAGCGCACAAACAGACAGACGCGGATAGCGACTTAAATTTATACTATTTAGAGATTCGAGATTTAGAGAGGTAAGTTAACAAAAATTTATTATTTGCCATGAAATTTCAAGAGCGGGCTTAGGATCACAAGGGCCTAGCTACAAAAACTTGTGTTTTGAGTTAATCTTAGTTTCGGTAATGCCAAAATCATATTTATTAGTGACACGAAGCTTTATATCGTACATATAGCCGTTTAAGAGATATAGTTGGGCACATGAGCACTCAATCTTTATTTATGTTTATCAAAATTTGATAGACATCACATTTTAAATGCATTTGGTGGGAGATCGCTCTGATCATCCCTCTAGTCATTTATTAATAATTTACCCAGCTAAATAATGTATTTCATGCTTGCAATCAATCGAGTCTGGTGCCAATCCTTTAGAAGCGTTTGCACCATCCGAAATAATATATTGAACTTACCCTCACAATTGTGAGTACAGGGTCCGAAAGGGATATATCGGTACCGTCAACTATGGTATCTTTACCTACTTCAGTTAACTTTACCTACGTCTACCTAGTGCTTGAAAAACTTAAATTCCTTGAAAGCAGAAAACGGTAGGTACTTTAATGACTGGTAGATAGTTTTTTGATGGACCTGGCAACTCTAAAAAAACTTTCCACTGGCAGCACTGCCTTAGTTGTCAAGACATTGAAGATTCGAAGTGCGTGGCGTCATTTGGTGCTGGAGGTTCCTGTGCAAAATTTCATCATTTTTGTCGTAACTGCTGAGCAAAGGTGAGTAGAATTGATATATTTTATGTAACATCCTCTTCTGAAGACGTAAAAGTGATTTTCAAGCGTTTCTTTTAAATGGTTATGAAGAAATTCGTCTGGGTAATGTTAGTTGACGATAGGTAAAGTTACCATTTTATGTTGAGTGGCAACTTGACCTATGAATAGGGTTGTCCAATCATGAGAAATATTTATAATATTTTTTTGCACTTTTTTTCTTTATTTAACAATCTGATTTTATTTTCAGTGCTTAAATACTTGGGTATCAATTATATAAAGCCGTTATTATGAAGAATTCAAAATATTTTTTTATTTATGTAGTTTTAAAAAAAATTATCCCATTGACAGATTTACTGTATTTTTAGGGCGATTAACTTTGTAGCAATTTTTGTTATGTACATTTATTTTTATTGTTTTAGGTTAATTCGGGATGCCACCTATACGGAGTAGAAGGCAACTAGGGGCTAGACCTTATAAAAATTACTCCGAAGAGATGATGTCTATTGCCATTGATTTGGTTAAAAAAAAAACAATTAATTCTTATGATGCAGAGAGGCAATTTGGTATCCCCCGTAGGACAATTGAAAAAAGGATAAAAAATTTACACACCGATAAACCTGGACCTAGGTTCAGATTCACGGAGGAAGAAGAATCTAAATTTGTTAAAGTGTTAATAGCCGCATCAGAATTCGGTTTGCCTTTGGCGCATTTGGAATTTCGTATGTTTGTTTATGAATACCTAACAAAAAATAACAGAGAGTATATATTTGATAATAAGCCTCCAGGCAACTGGTGGGTAAAAAGTTTTATAAAAAGACACGAACATGAATTAACTGTGAGGTCTACACAAAATATAAAAAAAGCGCGAGCGGAAAAAACAATCGAAGAGTTCAAAATTTACTTTGAAAATTTAAAAGCATCCGTTGAAGGGTTGGCAACAAGTCATGTATTAAATTATGACGAAACAAATGTCAGTGATGACCCAGGCGCTGCCAAATGTATATTTCGCCGTGGGGTGAAGTATCCAGAGAGAATAGTAAACTCTTCAAAGGGTTGCATATCAATTATGTTTGCTGGAGTAGCCAACGGGCTCCTTTTACCGCCGTATGTTGTCTACAAATCGGAGTGCATGTGGAGTCACTGGTGTGAGGGAGGCCCCGAAGGAGCTCGATACAACCGAACAAAAAGCGGTTGGTTTGATTCAACCACATTTCTGGATTGGTTCACAACAATAGTAATTCCGTGGGCCCGGCGGCTTCAAGGGCCAAAACTGGTAATTGGTGACAACCTTTCAAGTCATATCAATATCGAAGTTGTAGAACTATGTGAGCTGCACAACATAAGGTTTGCCTTTCTTCCTCCGTGCTCTACCCACCTTACACAGCCTCTTGATGTGGCCTTTTTCGGGCCACTTAAGAAATCGTGGAGAAAAATTTTAATGAAATATAAAATCGAAAATCCCAAGCAGGCCTGTTTGAACAAAAATCATTTTCCGTTGTTGTTGAAACAATTAATTGAAGATACAAACATAAACCAGAAAAACAACATCATTAGTGGGTTCCGCGCAACGGGCATACATCCATACAATCCACAGCAAGTTTATAAAAAAATGCCTGAAAGCAGTGAAAATATCAGCTATAATGTGGATCAAGCTTTGCTTGACTACCTCAAAGAAAACAGAAAACCAAATCCTATCAAGAGAAACACAAAAAAGAAAATGAATGTTTTACCTGGAAAATCAGTTACGAGCAATGACCTATTAATTGATAATCTAAATAAAAACGCAACTAGAAAGAGAAATATTCAAAATATCAATGAAGAGGCAGTGACACAAAGAATCCCTAAAAAAAGCAATGATCTAGCAGGATCATCGGACTTAGCTCTAAGAAAGAAACCTGAAATAAGAATCCTGTCGAACATTTTAATAAAAAGAGGAGAAGAAGAAGAAGAACCAAATGATACTAAAATGGAAAGGGGTGTTGAGCCGCAGATTGTGAATGAGCAGAAAATGGGGAGGGAAGAAATTATGGAAAAAAAAGTGGAGCTACAGGCAGATATGCTTGAAAAGGAAGGAGATAAAATACAAATTGGGCAATACATTTTAGTTGGCTTTGCGGGCACCAAAAACATAAAAAAATATTACTGCGGTCAAATTATAGACATAAGCGGCCTTGACATTTCAGCAAAGTTTTTAAGATGCAGAAAAGGTGGATTTTACTGGCCTACGATCGACGATGTCAGCATTATATTTGCTGTGGACATTGTAAAATTTTTACCGGAACCTGACAAAACTCGACGTGGTATCCTTTACTTCGACGTCAAATTTTCGCACAAAGTTGAATAATGATACATTTGTTTTTATAATAATACTTTTTTTTCATTAAAAAGTTACCAATACTTAATTATTCTTATTGCCAATGCTATAAAAATTGTGTAAGATTTTATAATAAAACGTTTGGATAAACAAAATAAGATGGATCTTTTATATTAATGTTTTTGATATAGCTACCTACATAGTTTCAAGTTTGGTGGCAGCCCTAACGAAAGTATTGCATTTGTATGGAAATGTAGTCAGAATGTCGGGCATCTTTACCTACTAACCAGTGTTGCCAGTAAAATGCTCTTTATTTTTGCAAAAAGCATAGAATCGAGATCCAAGCGTTGGAAGGAACACCAATTTTACCGATTTTATACATAAGCTTTCAGTTTCATTGAGAAATTTTGAGTAGGTAAAGTTGCCAAGTTTGTGACTTCTTTACCTACCTCCTACTTTTATTATTAGTCGGTTAGTTTCACAGTTTTAAAGTCCAATGAGTAGATAAAATTAAAGTCATATCTTACTCTAACCTATCTAAAGCGATAGCATTTCCAAAAGATGATTTTTTTTCGATTTATTAACTTTTTTATTGAAAAATTAGGTAAAGATGCCTTAGTTGACGGTACGTGAAATTCACACCTGTGTAATTTCTTCTGTAACCCATTAAATGCCTTCACAAAGGACATGAAACAAATCAAACCATTATTATTTTTATTTCCAGGGGCCGTAAGCCAAATTGGGTTAAAAAAGCCATAATTTATAATTCTTATTTATAAGCATGATTGTTTTGTGTTTTTCGGTAAGTAAAAGACTACTATTTCGCAGAGCATTTTGGGAACTGGAAAAAACCGAGAAAAGATATTGGACTACGAAATTTAAAAAGTGAAAACAATGTAATATTGAGAATGATCGCATATTAAAATATTCAGTGATTAGGTAACTATTTACCTATGTATTCTGCTACATTATTTACACTTTTAAATTTCAAATAAAGGGGTAGGTAGTGTGCATAAGACGATAACATTCGTTTTTCTGTTAAATATTTAGCCTCCGAGGGTGCGGAGTTACCCTGGCAAACGATCCTTGCTACCCATTCCGTCAAATTAACTGCCACCTAGGCACTGCAGTCGGCTATTTGTTGGAATTGAGTAAAAACGATTTATTCTAAACTATTATAAAAAGAGTGAAATCCCCAAAGAGACACAAATGCTATATATTAAAACAGAAACATAGCTAAAAATAAAAGTTTTAATCCGAAATACTCACAAAAAGGGGAAATATTCTATTTATTTTTTTAATTAGTAATAAAGAACGCAACCAACTCCACTGTGTATAGATCACGAATTTAAGACCTGGCGTTCTGAATTTCTACCGAACTATAACATATTTCCCTTGAACACTTTAAGTTTTTAAGATCTTAAAAAAATATATGTTATTTTTTAAGAAAATCTCCGTACATTTGTCATGCTGAAAAAGTTAATTCATGAAATTCCCTCAATAGAAAAATTTAACACATTACAGCTATGGAAAAATTCACAGTTTTCTTTAAATGCTTCTAGAGACGTTATCGAAATATTTTAGCTCTATTTTAAATAGTCGTGTTTAGTTAAATATTTTCACAGCAGTCGCTTAAGCCTGTTCATTCCAATCGTTTTTAATATTAGCGAGCCCTCTCTAACATTCGGATTTACGTAAGTCCTTTTTAAACAATCGTCATTCGCCTGCCCGACGGCTTTCTTGTTAGGAGAGTGGTTTATTTATGCTTGTTAGGCCTGCGCTTGTGCTTTCGGCACTTAAAATTACATGATTTATTGTAAATAATATTTGAATAATTATATCGGTTAAATAATATTGTATTTCAAAAATGGGAAAAAACAACATTTTCGGTTTTATAAAAATATATCAAATCTTTAAAGTCATACATGTTGCAATCTGGACGGCAACTGCTTTAATTTTGCGACCTTTACTACTGAGGGCGTGCAAGCCCGTTTTACATAGTCCCCGTATACTTATTATTATAATATTATTTTTTATATTTTTACACAATTTTTTTAAAAAATTGTATAACGAAGATTTACTTGCAAACTTTCGGTGTCCGATTGCCAGTCGATTTATGGCCAGTTCAGTGATATGGAACGGCCTGCTTTGGCGTAGGGTTTCTATACATGACATTATGGGACGTTCTACCATTCTATATCCTGAAAGAGTACCACAAAAACGGTCTCTTCCAAATGTTAGCTCCAATCTTTCAATAGGTATATTTTACGTCATTATTGATATTTTTCCCAACAAAAAACCATTATTTTTGTGAAGTTTCGACCAATTTGTCCTGTGAACTCTAATGGATTCAGCAATCATTTACCAAAGCAATGCTCTCCATATATCCAGAGATGTGGGAAATATACAAAAATGCAAGAATAATCAAGTTGCTTTCCGATTTTTAGTCTTTAGGAAAATGTACAGTATGAAAATCTTCATGCCTGACCTGCGACTAGGATATATTTTATTTAATCCATGCTTGTAAATTTAAAATATGGAAATAATAAATATTTTCAAAATTAACAACCATAATTATCAGGATCGACTGACAAGTGCTCCACAATCGACCAGCAAGGGTTCAACCCTTGCTTTATAACATTATAACATCTTTCTGTAGTTAGCATTATGTTTCTAGATTTTGTCTGTGATATATATAGTATGTATGATCAAGTATGTATGTATGATCTTGAAAATTGTCTTTGGAAAGGTTCTAAAATTAACAGTAGGTATTTGGGTATGGGAAATGGTAGGGCAGATTTAATACATACATTGTGGTGCATTCAAGTATTTATTTGAATGAATACACTAATCATTTTTATTTAGTTTCACTCCAATCGTTGACGTGAATATTCTTTATTAATGTACTTAATGTTTGTATAAGGTTTTTCTAAAGTACATGTTCGGCATTTCATGTGGAAAGTTTTGGTGGCAATTTTACAATACTCAATTGAATTGATTGGTTCTTTAGCTTTGCGCAAAAAAGTTTACATTTGAAGGGAGTGAAACAAAAATTACATCAAATATTATTTATGTACAAACAACAAATCCAACAGCTGTAGTTATAGTATCAACAAATCACATCAAAGTAAGTAGTTGCCGTAACAAAATAATAAATTACAAATCAAACCCTCGGGCTTCGGCGGTGGGGAGCAGTTGGGAATCTTGTGCGGTTTCACACAAAAAAAACTTTTAAAAGTACTTGCCTATTCAGATACTTACAATAAAGGTACCTAGTCATGTGACAAGTGCTAACACAAAATGTCTGATAAATTCAATTGTACCTACACACTAACAAGGTGTACAAAATAAAGGTAAAATTACATGTATCGCAATCATACAACCTTTCTCACAATAAGTTTCTTAAACAAGGCATTGAGAAATTGAAACACTAATGAAGCAAATCATATTTTGTATTTCTTGAAAAAAAATTGGAGTGAAGGTATGTAGGTACTTAACACACATATTTAATAATACTTGTATTTGTAATTATAATATCATTTGACCTTGGTATATTGTATAACTGGCCTGACTGGCTCGTTAAAATTACATAATAAACACAAATATTTTAATATTCTGCAATCTTGTAAGCATGGTGTACTTACGAATGAATGCTAACAAATAAATTAATATTAAAATAACTATACATATCACTATTGCCTACATCATGTGAAGCTGGTTTTGGTTTAAATGTTAAAACCCATCTTTCTCATACATTCTTTATGAGCTTCTATCAGTGCGGTGCAATTTTCTTGGCCATTTTCGACAATGCTGAAAAAATAAAGAGTCATTAGAGGGCAGTTTATAAATATGTACACTAAAAAATTGGTACGGTGGACTGGAGAAATTATGTATGGCATTTTCTTTTGTTTGATAAAAATAAATCATTAAATGTATTAAATATATAGAAATCCTTATGTAAGTAAATTAAATCATAAGAGTGCATTAATTGCGTCAGAAAAATATAGAAACATAACCTCAAATGTTACTCACCAGGCATCTCTGACTTGTTTAGTCTCTGGACACGCACAACACGCTTTGCAGGCTTTGGGTTTATCGGTTGGAGATGCAGCTATTGGAGTTGCAGCTTGAAGCTGCGCAGTTTTAGTTGCATTGCTTCCCATTTTTACTAGACTTACCAAAAAATCCGCAGAAATAAACTCGGATGATGAGCACAAAATTGAGTGTTGCCACAATAAATAGAACTCACATTGCCACATGGAAAATTACAAACGTCAACTGTCAAATTATGTTTTTTTATATGGTTATTATTCAGTTACTTGATTGCAGTGTTGCCAAATGCACCATGTTTTTTTCTGGTTTGGTTTATTACCGGTCATCAAAAATATCTACTTTGGTGAGTTACGATTTTTTAGCATGGGTCACGTGGGGAAAATCCCTAATCCAGAAATATGGTTCTTGAAATTCAGTATGCGTTCACAAGAGTAGATAAAAATACATTATATGTACAATTGTCCGGGTATAAAGTGTACAAACTTCGGGAGATGATTCTACATGATGGTAGAAGTAGAGTAGGTGAATAACTGTTTACGAAATTCCGTTCTTTTTTTCCCATAAAAATTTTTTTCGCATAGAACATGAAAAAACATTATTTTTACCTACATTCACAGGAAAACAGTAGAATTATTGTTTTTAATAATTAATTATAGATCATTTTCTAAGCTTCCGTTGTTTTCATATTATTATGCTCATTAAAAAGATGACCACAAACGTGTTTTTTTTATTCTTCAAAACATGTTTTTTTTAAAATTATTTTTGGGATATGACATCGCTGCTTGATGGTAACTTCGGAATGGTATTAACAGGGTTGCCAGTTCGTGATAAATTCCTCAAATTTCGAGGAATTTCTAAGACTTTTAAGGATTGGGTAATTTTTGGGGAGAACCTTTTTTGTAGTAAATGTGGGTATTCTTCGTGTGTTAATGGTTGTTAGAATGTACTATACTTTCGATTTCTGAAAAACAAATTTTAAAAAAAATCTATTTTTAAACCTTGAACGAAAGAGAAAATGGAAATGATCAAATAATAAAAACAATAAATGCAAATTTCAATAAAATTTTGTTCATTTAGAAGGTAACGGAACATGAGGGAATTTTGTGGGGAATTTGAACATATATTGTGAGGATTTTAGAACATGTGCAGTGGCAACCCTGGGAATTAATATTATACGCATAAATAAACCGGTATTTGGTGGTATATCGTATATCTAATATCTATGAATTCGTTACTTGTTTATATCGTTTATATTTAAGCTTGAAGCCAGTGTTGCCAACGAAGGCGATTTATCGCCATTTAGGCTACTCAGAAGGAGAATCGGCGACGAAAAAATCTAAAAGGCGACTGGTCGCCTATTAGGCTACTTCAGAGACAAGTTATTAAATCAGCCAAATCACAAATAATAAAAAAATTATATTTCACCCGAATGTAAATGTGTGTGTGTGCATAATGTAGGTAAGTACAATTTGATATTGACATGATTCGCCCTATTTGTTTATGATTCGTTCGTTTCGGGGAATACCCTGAGCCCTGAATTCGTCTATTTGTCTTAGCCATTGTCACTTTCGCTTTGAACAACTTCCCCTGCACGATTATTGTGTTTTATAGTTGTTTTATATAGTTTAATTTAATTAGTTTTTCGTTTCTATGAAAAATGGGTAAAAAGGGTAAATATGCAAAACATTATCGTGGTGAGTAGGAAAAACTACCAGCATTTAAAAGTAAGTAAAAACGAATGTTTTATACTAATGTTTTGTTTTCCAGACTAAAGCAAATCAATAATTTGTAATTATACCTAAGTACTTAAAGTCCAATATCGCCATTTAGGCTACTCAGAACGAGGATCGGCGACGAAAAATCTAAAAGGCGACTGGTCGCCGATTAGGCCACCTCAGATTTTTAAATTTTAATGGAAAAATGTGAGGAATTTTTCGAAATGGAATTCCGTAGCCCCCCCCCCATGGATTTCAAAATTGTTGTGGAGAATCACACAATGTTTTTGGCTGTGTGGAATTTTTTTTCAGCGAAGTTCTGTTACAACCCCCCCCCCCCCCCATGGATTTAAAATATTTTGTGGGGAGTACTCATTTTGAATAATTTTTGTGGGGGATTATGTTTTACAGAAATTCTCTAACAACCCCCCCATGGATTTCGGATTAATAATAAAAGGGGGAATCAAGCTCACGTACAATATTTGTTGGGAATATGTGGGCAGAATTTATGCGAGTTCATTAGAATTACTGCAAATGAAATTCGGCTACATTAGGCTACTAAATGTTTGAAAAACGGCGACATCAGGCCAGACTTGTTGGCAACACTGCTTGAAGCTTGTCATCATTTGTCATTTGTCATTGCACAATTTCAGACCCGCTGTCATTATTACTCGCGTTTGTGTTTATAGCGGTACCGTTATTTAATACACCTTTTAATTTCTCTATCCGCTAACCTGAGCGTACTTCAAGTAGTGACATCGTCAATAAGTTATTTGCACATATTATTATATGCAAGAACCACGGGAAGTATGTCAATTGATAAAATATAAATATTTTTTTAAATATTTAATTCTAAAGTTCATCGAACATTGACACCATTACAATATTATTTTTATTTCTAGGAAAAATCAACCAATAAAGTGAATAAAATCGCAATGAGCATGTTTTGTCAATTGTTGACCCAAGTTTTAATTTGGGTCCGGGTTCTGTTTGACTCCTTGGTGGACTTCTTCGCCTCCCTATACTGGGACCCCAAAAAAGAAGTCATCCCACCATTGGATGACCGCACTAAAATTCTGCTTGAAAGCGCTTCATCGCTCGCATTGAAAATTAGAAAGAAACAGTTGAAAGCGGAAGACCTCGTCAGAATTTGCATTGAACGAATTAAACTTGTAAGTAAAGATTTGTATAGCGCCGTTTTTGTTAAAAAAAAAAAAACACCTCAATGGTGCTTTGTCATGAACCCTACTAATGAGCTTGTTCCTAATGTTCGCACTCACGTTGCCGAACTCTTTTTACACTATTGCAAGAAGTTTTAGCAAATATTTACCCAACCGCAGCACATAATAGGCATGGATTATAGAAATTATACTTTATTTCAACTTAATTATTACCAAGAAACAGATATTTTCATCGGGAGAGATGGTAAAAGATGTGTATTATAGTTCCATTTTTATAAAAAGTTCAAAATTTCCCTTATAAAGAATCTTGTACTGCCATTTTGATTTTTTTTAGTATTGATTTGACATTTGCAAAGGAAGGTCAACATAAAATCTGTTTTGTGCATGTATATATTTGTTCGGTAAATATACAGACACGCTTAATATGCACTTCTTTATAAAAAAAACAATGTGTATTAGTTAGATAATAATGAGAGGTAAGTATTTTAATTTCAAGAAATAGAAAAAAATGCATTTTAATAGTTATTTCATCAAAATTTAAATTGATTGTTCATTTTTCGGTCATTGTTATTGATGCGAAAGGTTAATGGTTAGTTTTTTCTTCTCTCATTTAACCCAAAATATGAATCTATTATCTTATAATGGGTTCTTATTTTGGGTTTAAATAAGAAATAAAATAATAAAACTATTATAATCAGAATGTCAAAGAAAGCGTGAAGATGTCAATTTGTCAATGTTTTTTAATGAAATAGCTATTAAAATGCATTATTTTTCATTTCCGGAAACTGAAATACTTACTTCTCATCATTATCTAACTGATCAAAGTGTGTTTCAAATAAAATGTGCATAAGCTTGAACCTACTTTCTGTATATTTACTGTTGGTTCTTAGTAATTAAGTTGAAATGAAGTGTATTTTCCACAATCCGTGCCTAAAAGTGTGACAATTAGATAAACATTTACCGAATTTTTAAAGAATCGACATCAGATGGATGTGTTGATAGATAGATTAGATACTAAGAACCTAGATATTTTTTGAGTTAATTGATTTATTATATAATTTTTGACCAGGTGAACCCATTCATTAATGCTGTCACAGATGAAAGATACGAAGATGCCATCAAAGAGGCACAAGAGGTAGATAAACAAATAGAAATAGGAATTTCTGATGAAGAATTCAAGAAGAAACCGTTCTTGGGTAAACTATTAATTATACATATCTTCTTTTCTTTTTATACACAGCTGTCCCAAAACTCAACTTTATCCTTTGGATGGCTGATATGCCAACACATAACGGACCAGAATATCATAACATGACTTAAGAAAAAATTATTAGTTTACGTAAATATTTGCACCTTTATGAATTTCGAGAAAATCGACACCTACAATCAGTTTTTGGAGTGCCACAGCTACAAAACTCTATATTCTAAGATTAAAATTTTTATTACGCAACCCTGAACAGCTCTGATGTTGATCACAGTCCAAATAATATTAATAGTTTTATTTGGAAAGTGTGCCTTTGGCGAATAACAACACAAGTAAGTAAGGTGTCGATTTTATCAAAATTAATAAATGTACCAATATCTCGTTGTACTGGACGGGAGTCCGCACAAGACTGTAGATTTGGGCGCCGGTTCCAAACCGTGTCTTCAACCGATGAAAATGCTCCTTTACGGCCGATGATGATGATAGTTGAACAAATTTATGAAAAATCTGCTTTCCGCACCCGGTGCTTGGTGAATGTTGGGCACTGGGTGTGCTTTCGTCTCTGCTCGCTTCTAGCGTTGGCGGTTTTCCAGAGTAGGGCCGGCTGATCTTGATGAGGTAACGCCAGAAGGTTTGGAGCAGAAGACTTGGCGAGGTGAGGCAGGTGGTGGGCAGGAGTCACTTTGTTGATAATAAAACGCTTGTTTCGGTTGTAAAGATGAACTGATTTTTATTTTTTTATGTTGCTGCTTATATGCAATAAGCTTGACTCGCAGCCGACATTGGGCTGTGAGTCAAAAAGTGGTGGGGGATTCTATCCGCGCCAGTAATGCGTGTATATGCCCCGGCAAAATGTCGCATATTCATTTTGCCGGTGGTATAGCCGAAGGCAGACGTTTAAATTTGCGAGTTTGCAAAGATTTTGTAGGCTTGCCTGAATAACAATTACATAGTTTAATTACATAGTAGTTATAAGAATGTGTACCTTGACAACTAGATTTTTAGTTTGCCAAGATACGACAAAAAATAAGAAAAGTTTGTAAATAACAAAATGATCTTGAAGCGATCAAATTTGTAAATATGGTTATGTTAGTATTTTTCTCAGGTCCCCCGTAACATAGCGCTCAGAAAGAGAAAAGATTCACTATGCTACGAGGTTCCTGGATTTTTGTACAGGCAAAAAAGGTCAAATTAATTGTACAAAAATGGTTATACAAATATGTTAAAAACAGCATTTTAAATATCTCCTCAGTTGTAGCACATAGCAAATAGTGTTTATTTAACTACCGCCGGGGAGATGTCCAAGTAAAATATAGACATTTGCAACATTTAATAAATTGATATTTCTTAGTAAATTGTATGTACATAGTAAAAATTTGACCATCGTTCCGCTCGGCAGAGGTAGGCGCGCGATGCGGTATCGATGCCTTTCGGAGTCAAAGTTTTCAGGCCGCCTTGGCTGAAAACGGGAACAAAATGACCAGTGGCCGGGAGTGATGATTTCGCCAGTGGCTTGGGGTAGGCACATTTTATAAATGTAAAACATCTTTTGATAAAAATAAATAATGTGGCCAACGACGTCCGTTACACTCGTAAACTAATGATTTTTAACCAAAGTCATCTTATAGTATTCCGGTCCATCATGAGTTAGCATATCAGCCCTCCAATAATATCAAGGATAAAATTTAATTTTGGGACATCTGTATGCGGTGAAGTTAATATACGATACATATTTCAATGAATATTTTGCAACACTTAAGCTGAAGAAAAAATGTTTATGCTGGTTTTTACAATCATTCATACAAATTGCACACAATTACCTTGAATTTATATTACATGTGGTTAGTCGACCATTCAAATCTAATTTATAACGTAACCCATTCCTCGAAAATGTCAATATTTTAGAATTGTATTCAATAAATCAGATTAAATTGACAGCAGAACGATTTATAAAAAAGGTGTACCTTTAAACTATTGGTATATGGATGGCACCAACTTGTTCTCTTGGTACTTTTCTATCCATACTGACCAATTATAATAAGATTGACAAATTGTTCGTCCCCCTATCGCAGAACTAGCCTAAACTGAATTTTACAGGAAACCTCTTTTAAACTTTGTTTTTTCATTACAAGTTATTAGTGATATTTACCTCCGGACACCATGTATGCTCCGTACTAACCTGAGGAACATTTGGCAAACTGAATTCTTGTGAGGCAATAAAATTGAGTTTTTTGCATTGAAAGTGAGCCGATTTTCACGATTGAGAAAATTTATTTCAGTTTAGTTAAATTCACGATAGTTATTTTTTTTTTTTTAATTTAATTATTTGAAGAAAATATATTTATGAAACCAAATATTTATATACCTAAGGTCCATTTTGAATTTTAATTTGATGTCAGTAATTTACTTTCGTATACAAAATAATTAATTCATAATTGTTGACCTCCCAGAAACCGGCCATACTTTTTTTTTAAATGTGAAACCGCACAAGAGTCCCAACTGCTTCCAACCGTCTAGAGCCAGTGAGACCATGGCAACCCCAATTGTGGTATGTGTTATGAGGCTAAAAATATTGGGGAGGGGAGAGGAAGGTGGGGAAGTACCTGGCTATTATTTTATTTTTATTTTTTTTATTTATTTGAGGAACATAAACAGTCTTAGTAACACAATATACATAAGAGGATAACAAAAAAACAGACCAATTATTAATGTTCACAGATAGATATTCAGAAATATAAAACTAACCTGTAAACTAGAATATTTAATAAAAATAGATAGAAAAAAAACAGAGTAAAGCAGCAAATAAGAAAAATAATAATACGAATGTAAATTCAACAAACGATAAGCCTATAATATGCCTACAATAAACAGCAATAAAATAAATGTGATTATAACTATACTTAAATATACTTAGGTTGGAACGGGAAAGGGGAGGAGAGGGATAAGGAAAAGTTGCCACGCAAGTAATATTAAAATATTAGGTACAATCAATTTAACAGTCGTGAATATGAGTTAGAATGTGATACAATGAAATTCTGTAGTAATAGTAACTAGCAGTGAATATGTCAGCACGAGTGTCTATATTTGCAAATTTATTATTATAGTAGTTACATGTCCTTTGCATAAATTGGTATTGCATTTATCAATGTAGAAAAGGGTATTTTGTCTGCTGTATCGAATTGGCGCATGGAAATTTATTTTGTTCAGCAACTCCGGGCAGTCAACTTTAGAGTTAATAATTTTATACAAGATCATCTGATCAGCGACAATCCTCCTGTTGAGTAGTTTCGTGATTTTAAAATGTTTCTCGATTTCGTCGTAAGAGTTGTATATGTTAAATGATTTAAAATTGAGGAATTTGAGAAATCGTTCCTGAACTCTTTCTAACCTGTTAACATAAATAATATAACGCGGGTTCCAAACCAGCTATCTGGTCACCAAACACAGCCAAAGCCGTTTCAAGTAATGTTTCATTTCTGAATGGTGGTCCTACACCAGGGAGATACTGAGAGTATTTTCCACTCTGAAACGTGCCGAAAATATACTTTATATTATTTTAAATTCAGCTCTTCAAAATGTCCCTGAAGTGTGGCACTGTGCCCTCTGGTTGGAAAAAAGCGGTCATTCACCCTATTCCCAAGAAAGGTGACCGCTCCAACCCGGCCAACTACCGCCCCATAGCGATCACATCAGTTCTGTCCAAAGTGATGGAACGTGTGATCAACGACAAACTGCTCACATACCTCGAGAAGAACAAAATTATCAACGACCGTCAATACGGATTCCGGCGGAACCGCTCGTGCGGTGATCTTCTCGCGTATGTGACGCATGTTTGGGGGCGGTGCCTGGAACGTCACGGTGAGACCCAAACGGTCGCACTAGACATATCCAAGGCCTTTGACCGGGTCTGGCACCGAGGACTTGTCAACAAATTGCATTCTTACGGACTTCCCGCATCCCTGTGTACGTGGATTGTTGACTTTTTAAGGGATAGGTCGATTCAGGCGGTTGCTGACGGTTTCACCTCTTCCTCGCACTCCATAAATGCTGGCGTCCCACAGGGATCGGTTCTGTCTCCGACTTTGTTTTTGTTGCACATCAATGACCTTTTGACATGTGCACCAATTTATTGTTACGCGGATGACAGTACAGTTCATGATAGCTTTTTGTTTGACAAGCCCCCAAAGGGCACACAAACTCCAACGGCTCGGAGGGCTTTGAAGCAGAGAATGGACGGTTATCTCGAGAGTATTTCCTCCTGGGGTAAAAATAATCTCGTCGAATTTAATGTTTCAAAGACCCTATCCTGTCTGATTACGTCTAAAAGGGATCCAAATGATAATCTAGTCTCCTTCAACGGAAGCAATCTTTCGAACAGGCCTTCCATTGATATGCTTTGTATAACTATAAGTGACCAGCTCAGGTACGGGGGCTCCATTGAAGCCAGAGTAAAGTTGGCCTCTCAGAAGCTGGGCGTACTGTACAGGGCCCGCAGATAATACCAGAGATGTGCTTTATTTCAAATAAATCCATTTCAAATGGAAATGCAAAATGCAAAATGGGTATTTTCCATTTTGCATTTTAAATGCTTTTCTAAAAACCATTTTGCATTTTGCATTTTAAATGCTTTTCTCAATGCATTTTCCATTTTAAATGCTTTTTTGCAACATTTGTCAAATTGCTCCCTGGTAGGAGCCCTGGCAATTGAGTGATACCATTACAAAAAATACTGATTTAAATACTGAACATGGCCATGACGCTGTAATATTAAATGTTAGATAGCAGTTTCTATGTTTTTACGTTGGCAACATTAGTCCCGCGCAAATTTTTTGTGGTTTCATAATCTGTAGTCGTGGTGTTTTTGGATTTACCATCATGTAATATGTTTGTTCTACATTGATGTCCATTATTAAATGACAAAATTGTTTAAAAACTCTATAATTATTTTAATTGTTTGACCTGAGAAACCATTTTGCATTTTCAATGCATTTTGAAAATAGGTATTTTGCATTTTGCATTTGAAATGCTTTTCTAAAAACCATTTTGCATTTTGCATTTTAAAATGGAAAAGTTTTGACCCATTTCCATTTTGCATTTCAAATGGTTTTGGTACCCATTTTGCACATTTCTGGATAATACACAACTGCTTACCCTGTACAAATCGCAAGTGCGCCCTACTGTCGAATTTGGCAGCCATCTCTGGTCCGGAGCCCCTAAATACCTGAAAAAAACCCTAGACTCTGTGCAAAAACGGGCGGTCCGTTTGATAGATTCCCCAATCTTAACAAACGGACTGCAATCTTTAGAGCACAGGCGTCAGGTAGGTATGCTGTCCTTGTTCTATCGGTATTACAATGGAAGATGCTCTGAGGAACTAGCGTCATTGATCCCTTCGGCACCGGTGCGTAGTCGGGATACACGCCAAACGCGCGCCTAACATTTGTACACAGTTGACACTTGTCACATGAGAACGGGTCGCTTCTACAATTCGTTCTTAAGTTCAACAGCTCGGCTGTGGAACGAACTGCCGGCCTCTGTGTTTCCTCCCTCCTACAACATGGGACTCTTCAAGACCCATGTTCACTCCTTCCTCTCCACAAAAAGACCCGCCACACAGCATCCCCAAAGATGACATAGGCCCTGAGGGAAATTATTTTCTTCAGGGCCTCCTGTGTGGAGTTAATAAAAAAAAAAAAAAAATAAATAAAAAAAATTAGTAAAATGTGAAATGACACAAATTAGTCAAATAAAATTTACCTGGGCACATTGGGATACAGGTACTGTACTGCTGACCCTGTACAGATTGCAAGTGCGCCCCACTGTTGAACTTGGCATCCACTTCTGGTCTGGAGCCACAAAATACTTTTCACAAAATTACCCTTGACTCTGCAGAAACGGGCAGTCAGTTTTATAGATTCCCTTATCTTAACTAACCATCATGCCATTCCAATGCAAATACGATAGACCGCCACAAACTTCTATCTTAATAAATTAAGAAAATTAATTATTTATCTTTTTCGATCTACCTGGTGCTTCTATGACTCGTTCTTGGTTCAACAGCTCGGCTGTAGAACGGTTTATCGGCTTATGTATTTCCTCCCTCTTTCAACATGGGTCTCTTCAATACTCATGTTCACTCGTTTCTCTCCTAAAAAATACCCTCTACACAGCGTCCCCAAAGGTGACATAGGCCCGACGGAAATTGTATTTGTCCTGTATGGATTTAATGTAAAAAATAATAATACGAAAAACAATATTAGCAGACTCTTGTCTAGAAAATATTTTAGTTTTATCTCACTTCTTTAAAATTATATAATGTCTGTAATAAAGCGCTACATCAAATTGAACAGTTTAGAATACGACTGTGCACATTCTCTGACGCACCCCGGGGGAGAGGCAACTGTGTATAGAATGAAGGAGGGAAACAAAACGAGAGCAAGAACTCTTATCTCACTGTTCATTTTGTTGCCAATCGAATAAGATATATTGTATGAACATTTTTTACAACGCAAAATCTTACTAAACAAAGTTTGTTTTGAACGATCCTTAAAGATTTGTCGGCATTCAAAATTTTCATAACCATAAGGATATGCCGGTGAATAAGCAGTTAGTGAATAATAATTGTTTCAGGGGTTCCGTTCACGGCCAAGGAAAGCTATGCCGTGGCAGGAATGCAGCACACCCTGGGGCTGGTGGAGAGGAAGGGGATGAAAGCGGAAGTGGACGCGGAAGCTGTTAAGATCATGAAGGACGCCGGAGCCATCATTGTAGCTGTTAGCAATATTCCCGAAATCAACAAATGGTAATTGAAGAATATAATATGCTACTGAAATAAGGAGAGACTCGGTTATTTTCGCAAAACAAACTTAGATTTATTTTTTAAATGAAACAAACACTTTGTATACAACCACTTTATTTATTATTTTTCATATCAAAACCAGTCGATAAGCAAAATAATAAATGAAGTTTATGGTTATATACAATGTGTTTGTTTCATATAAAAAATATAATGCCTAACCACAAAGTAATTGCTTCGTATGAAGAAAAAAAAAATTCAGTGTTCTGTGTTGTATTTAACCTGATGTAGGCGACTGTTGTATATATGATCCATCGGCGACTATCTCTGTACGCGGATGTTGCATATCGTGTGATCAATGAAGTTGAAAAGGTTAATAGATTTTTGACACATACTAATGAAGAATCAGAATAACAGAAGGGTGTGTATATGTATGAATGTGAATGAAGCAAGGAATGTATGCCAAGACAGATTAGTTTGGCGGTCCGTCCTCTCTGCCTACCCCTGCAGTGGATAGTAAGTTTAATGATTGGTTCCCGTGTATTTTTTTGAGGTTAAATTTACTCTTTTTCACTGTCGTCTACTATGAATGTTCACAGGCAAGAGTCCCGCAACATGTTGTTTGGACAAACTGCAAATCCTTATCATACCGGCAGGACCGTCGGAGGATCATCAGGGGGGGAAGCTGCGCTGGTATCTTCAGTGGCATCTCCCATTGGATTGTGTAAGTATTTTTATTGAACCATGAATATTACCTTCAGATTCAAAATGTATTTTATACATATATAAAGCCTTGTAAAATTTGTGATGGATTAGGTAGGTATGATATATTTTCTCATAGAAAATAATATAACGGGTTTGGGTTATTTCACTTAAAGGGCGAAAAACGGTGGACAACAAAATAATGATATAATAAACTCAAATTTGTGAGCCTTATCTGACATTTATTAGAATACATTTACATGTGTAACACAGTTTTGTGACAGTTTACCTCTAGTGTGCCTTGCACAATACAATCATCTTCTATCTATACATAATCTATATCTATATATAAAAATGTTCATTTGTTCAAAATCTTAAATCTCCAAAAGTTCTTCACCGATTGCTTTGAAATTTTGACACAAAATTGCATTAGAATATGCGTGTGTTTTTATATAACTATATTATATAGATACAAGCAACGCGTGGCGGGGTACAGCTACTACATAATATATTATTAACCTCTCAGACAAAGACATTTTTTTACTATGTGTTCCTTTGAGAACTGTCAAAACGTAATAATTTTTGTGTTATGCTAAAAGCTTCATAACTCACGTTTTGGGAAACGTAGCCTCATTCTAAAAAATGTTTTGGAAAGATTATGAAATCCACTATCGCATTATGTTGTAATACGTAAATATTTGCGTTTCTAAATATACATTTTATGAAAACGTCAAAAATATGTAAGAATCGCTTAGCATTATTTCAAAGCCGTGTAAAATGTACTTTTTTCTGAGTATCATAAAGAAATAACACTTTATATATTGAAGAAATATAATTAAAAACTATTAGTCACCTCAAAATATTAACCGTCCAAACTAAAATATTTTTAATAAATTATTTAGAAACGCAATAAATTATGAACGAACAAGATGACAGATCCAATCAGCTTAGATAATGCACCTCTACTTTCCATAGATATTCTTGAATACAGACGCGTAGCGTTATTCATTATCGATACTCTGTTTTTTAAATCATGGAAATCCGTATACTAGTGATGGAAATAAATCGATTTTTGTAAAATCTCGCGTGTTTACGTGAAAAGACGTTCTAATGTCTTGACCGCTATTATCATATTTACGTCTTTTGACGTTCTAATGTTCTGAGTGGTTAACATGAACACAAAAAATGCCATCTGGGCTTGTTTCGCGATTCAAAAGTCTGGCCAGTCGAGCCTTAAATTTTCAATACAAAACTCTGTTTCATCATGATTATGAAATTCAAATGGGATGGCGATATACAATGTCAAGCAAGTGTAAGAGAGACAGAGCATGTGCTAAATGGTCTAGAACCAAAAGGGGTACTAAGTCAGTGGTGACATTTGATTGCTAGTGTTCTTCTTTAGTCTATATTCAACACAATCATATAATAATTTAAAAAATGGTGTTCACTTTCAAGAATGCCATCTTTTGTGCATTTTAAATAGAAATTATATTTTTGAAACAAAGGGTGTTGAAATATGGAAAAAAGCTACAGTCATAGATAAATGTTTAATATTCTAAAATAGATACATCTTATCTTAACATTTAAAAATTCAGCGTAGAAGAAGTCGGGGACGCCCGAGGAATACTTATATCTGCACTGGAATGGGATACAGAGTCGATGTAATACAGTTTTTTAACAGTAACATTGGAAATATGATTTAAGATTTTCATGGCCAAAAGTATTTTTGTTATTTGTTTTTGGGGTGTTATGCCATGTTGCGCTAACTCCTTCTTTAGCCAACGTTTCGGACAACATTACAGTGTCCATCATCAGGGCAGATGTGTCACAGGGCAGATGAGTCACAGGGCAGATGTGTCACAGTACAGATGTGTCCTGATGATGGACGTTAGCGCAACACGGCATAACACCCCAAAAACAAATAACAAAAAAGTAATATTGTGGTATACAGTAGTGAATGGTGAAAGAAGTCGGAGTCAAAAGCAAAGTATTGCGGGGTCCACTGGTTTTCACATTTAATTCAGTGGTTTAGGATCACAAGGGCTTATCTAGGAAAACATGTTTATGAGATAAATGCAAATAAAGGTTGGAATGCTCATATGCCCAACTGTATCGCTTAAATGGCTGTATGTACGAGGTAGAGCTTCGTGTCACTAATAAATACGATTATTGCATTACCGAAACCAAGCTTAACTCGTTGTTAGTCCCCTGCGATCCTAAGCCCCCGAATTTATTAATTGAGTTTAAATAAAAATGCGGCGATTCCTAAACACTTGACTACATCATTGTGTATGGCAGAGGGATTTTTTCCACTTCTTTGACATTTTTTATTTTTTTTTGAAAAGTATGCACTTTTTTTCAATGGCTGTTTCATTTTTGAGGTTAAACCTAGAAAGTAAAAAGTTATGCGCGCACTGCTGGGTTTTAATCTCTACCGGCAACTAATGTCAGAAGCCACCGCCGGCAGCGGTCGATTATAGCGGTCAATTGAGTAAAAATACTAAAGAAGAATAAGATTGGATGAAGTAATTCACACAAACCGGAAAACGATTATTGGAGGAACGATCGTTGGAGATTTGACTGTACATAGTTTTATAATTATACTAATACATATAATGGAAATATTTACTGAAATACAAAACTAAATGTTCCAGGCTCTGACATTGGCGGTTCCACCCGAATGCCAGCCTTCTATTGTGGATTGTTCGGGCACAATCCTACGGCCGAAACGACTAACATGAGAGGTAGGTACCTTACCTATTAAAATAATCATGGGCCTTACTAATAAATGTGTTTTAAATTTTACACAACTGGTAAATAACCATTAATGTATGGTAAATGTATTATTCACACATTATAACAGGATAAAAACAGAACACTTTAAAACATATGATAAAAAGAACAATGTAAAATAAAACATTTATTTTTATCATTACTCCATACAATTAAAATTCTAAACAACACAAAATAAAAACAAATATATAATGTTAGGTTATGTTAAGTTGACATGGCACAATCAGGTGAATCAAATAGGTCATTTCAAGAGTCAGATCAACAGAGTATATATGAGACGATTTATAAATGTGAATGAAGCAAGGAATTTGTACCAAAACAGAGTCGCGTGGCGGATCATTCTCTCTGCCTACCCCTATGGAGAAACGGCGTGGTGGATAGTTAGTTAGGTTAGGTTTATTTTTCTTAACTTTTGACGAAACTATGTTGTTTTATCATGGAACCATCATTTTATATTAAGTTAACTTATTTAACCTAAAATTTTCCTTGTTAGGAGCTACATTCCGCACGGGCAAAGAAAAAGGCTCGATAGTGTCTGCTGGAACTGTTGTCAAGAACTGCGGAGATTTGCAACCAATCATCAAGTTGTTGACTGCGGAGCATGCCTCGGAGCTGAACCTTGATGCCCCGGTGGACCTCAAGAAACTGAAGTACTATTACGTGGAACATACCGGAGATAACAGGTGCAGCTCGGTGCACGCTGATTTGAAGAAGTGCATGAAAATGTACGTAAATTATTAAAATACTTATTGATATCAGTAATGTAACACTTGTTTTGGGGGGTATTTCCACCACCTCTGAGTAAAGTCTCACCAAGTATCTAATCATTGGATAAACATGCGTTTCTCGGCGAGGGTGATACAGATAATGTGCTACTTGACAAGTAGCGCTAATCGGTAGTTTACTCAAAGGTGGTTAATTATCCGCTTAGTGTTATGCAATTTATTTTTCTTGGCAGCTGATCTTTCACAGGTTTAATTTTTTTTTCACACAAAGAACATCTAAATGAGCATAACATCACAAAAACTAAATACTCTACCATGCAAGATGGAAAATAGTAGATTGGGAATACATAGTACAATAAATAAATTGGATAAGTCAATGCCGAGCTAGGCAGTAGTTTGTTTAGTTAGATTTTATTTGTTCTGCTTTCCAATATAAATTCTAATAAGACCTGATTGTGGTTGATACATTAAATATGTCAATAACATCCTTATATTCATTACCCAAATTCTGTACACGGGGAACGGGGGTATTCAATTTATTGTGATAAAACAGTAGATATTACATAGAATAAAGAAGAAAACTTGAAATGAGTTCCATACAAATTTGAATGGTAACAAATCTTCCATTTAGCCCAATAGCCCAGTGCTCCGTCTCACTTACACTCGCCTAACATCATAGATTTCAATCGCATTTAAATTTCGTGAATACAGTTTTGTATGGAATTTTAAGCCTCGATTAGGCAGATATTTGTGTGATGAATGAATGGTGAATTTTTTAAAATTGTTAGTGCAATATTATTAACCAGAGCGTTGTAGTACCATTTTCTAATAGATATTGGATGCGACTATTAGAAAAAATATTCAACACAGATATAATATATTATGAGTAATTGACCATTACTTATTGATAGTGTATGTATATTTTAACCATTCCTGTTTTTATTTTGTAAGATAATATAAAATGACATAATAGTTGTGTGGTGACATAGAGCTAATAAGAGAAAGCTGCCCGAGGTGAGGCGAGGGGAACAAACCAAGTTTGCGCGGTATAACATTTTTTAATTTACTCACCGCAGTAAACAAGTACATGAAAGATGAATGAACGTCTGGTTAAAAAACATTTAGTGCTTGCGCTGAAAAGTCCCAAACACGGACTGCGCTGCAAACTGCTTCCTTACTTCAGCGAACTTTACTTTTCTGCGCAGGGTCTGATTATTTCGATGTGCGCTTGCCGGCGGTCAATACACGAATGTTGTCGTAGTTTATTTGAGACATGCTCGAACCCTCCTGATGCCAAAAAGATTGTCACCTGGTTTCCCTCCAGTTCGTCGAAATGATTCTCCATTTCTGCATTAGGGCATGTCTATTTCTTCAGATATTAGTGTATGGTTATGTATTCATTATTTGTATTCCATTGTTCAGGGTTGTGGAGAACCTGAAGGAAACTGTTGCCCTTGACCACCCTCCTGCCAAGATTCAACTGGAAGGATTCAAGTCCATGTATAAGATCTGGAGGTACTGGATGAGCAAGGAGCCGGCCGACTTCGCTTTCTTGCTGGGAAATCAGAAACGCCGTGTTCATGGACTGACAGAGCTAGCTAAAAAGGTGAAAAAAATTATACACTTCCTCTTGTCCTATAATTCTTTACCTCTTCGATGCAGTGTCTCCATGCGTCCCTGTCTGGGCACTGTCCAACCTTATCAGGGTCGGCCAACAGGACGTCTTCCCTCTGGAATTGCCATCAGTATTTTGTCGTAAGTCATTCTTCTGGCATCTTAAGGACCTGCCTGATGTCCAAGTCACCTCATTTGCGACTTTTCTATGAAGAGTAGCAGGGGTTCGATGCTAAGCACATCTCGGATACTTGAGCTTCTTACTTCATCCCCTTTTGTGACTTCTTATTATGTATTTAATTTATCAAGGCCTGCAAGAATATAGTATCCTTAAAATTTACAAGCCATGACATTTTTTAGGTGTTTGGAGATGAGCTAGATACGTCATATGTCATTTGTTTGGGCAAATTGAGTTTTCTTCATTCAAATGAGGAGAATATAATTAATAGTGACTTTAAAAATATTCTATTTAGTTCATGTCATAGATACGTACTCGTATATCAATATCATTCTAAGATTTGCATATGAAATTACACAAATTTTCTGAATATCAACGGTGGTTGAGACAAATAACACCGATATTTACAAATTCCGAAAACTAATTTAAAATATTGAAATTTATATGAAAATTGTTATTTATTTTTCAAAATTTTGATGTAAAATATTGCAATTACATCTATGGTTTTTTCAAGATAACCCAAAAAAAGTTGTACACATAAATTTAGTTTTGTATTAAAAATGTCTAAATTCTTTACTTTGTTGTACTTTCAAGACTATTCTATCCGAAACTACTGAAAAGAAACATTCTGAAAAAAGATGCCTCGAAGGCACAGTTCCTTGATGCAAACCTGGTTTTCTTTATCAAACTTTATTTTCCCTTTTCTAGTATTGTCAAATCATTTGAGTTTTTATTTATTTTTTATATTTTATATCTGTCTACCAAAGATATTTAGAGTAAGCAGTAATTGACCAACAACCCTACTTTGTGGTGTAAACTTATCTATCTTTAAATATTGTGTCTTTTCTGTTTCTAGATATTGGGCATGAGTGAATATAGCTTTGCAGCCATATTAGGTCTCCTCGACGGACAGATATTCCCTCAAGAGAAGGAAAGCTGGGCTGTCCCAACAACTGAAAAACTCAAGAAAGAATTACTGGTAAGATAACTTCATATGTATTTAGTAATAAAAAGGGGGCCAATAGGCAGGTGACAGTTTCTTCCAGCCAACCCCGATACTTGCAATGACCGTGTGACTAAAGTCTTGCATGAGAAAGACGGCATGAAAGCGAGGAAACTATAGGTATGCATATAAAGAGTATGCTAGGTTATCCGGTGTTTCTTCATTATCACCTGTGATCCGAGATAAATCACTGTGTTAAAAAAATAATTCCTGACTATTTAACCTTTCCCTTACTGTGCTAAAAAAATACACGCGTTCTGGTGCTGTGTAGTCAATACACATCTCAAAATAAGCGATTTAATATCGGAAAAATATGAATATTCATAGCTAATCGATTATGTTTATTATATTTTATATCAAAAGTGACAATAATTGTAATTTAATTGCTGAAAACATGAAAAAACCATCGGCAGATGCTAAAGAAACGTGCGAGGGGTCCACATCTAACGACGGTTCGCGGCCAACTGGCTAGCGGCGCGGCTGGCGGCTGGCACAAACACAGCTGTGTGGTCGTAGGTATTGATGGTCTAAATCAAAAACTACAACTGCAGAAGTGTGGATGTCTCATGTTCCCGCATAGCGAATTAAAGCGGGACATCAATAGCGTGTCATTTCCTCGCACACTCTTCGCGTATTAGTATCACACGGTTAATTGTATTGGTGTATTTGTTCCCGATTTTTAACAAAAAACTCTGATTTTTAATTGAATTTGAAAACTATGTAATATATTATTTTTTAATTCAGTGCATAACCTAAAATCTGAACCCAGAATTTATTATATTTATAGGGTTATTAAAGTTATTAGAAGCAATGTGTAGTAAATACACACCACAGATAAGGAAAGGTTAAGCGTGGGCGGCTGAAATATCAGGTCAATAGGACAATGATTCCCAAAATTATAAAATGACAACAATTTTAGTTTATATTTATTAAATTTTATACAAATCAAAATAACACTGACCATAATTGATTTGAATACCGCCAAATAGCGAGCAGCGACAAATTGGCGTTTAGCGTTTGGCGAGTACTGACATCTAACATTTCAGTTGGAAGCTCTATCCATTCTGCATGTACCTACGCTCGTTCAAAAAGCCCGCAGATCCAACTTCTGTCTCTATAAGAGCCATACAATAAACGAGATGACACTATAGTCCTATGGCCTAATATTACGCAGACGAAATTTCGCTAACTGGAGGTTTGAGTCATGTCCGGGACGGACTGACAAAGATAATTCGATGAATATAATAATGTGTTTGAAAGAGATAGTTATTACAAAAGTAGGTCGGGTAGTTATACAATGTGTAAACGTCACGTAAAATAAACTTTTTTTAAATTATTTCGATACTCCGGAATGTTCTTTTGCTATTTTTATAATTTGTGACGGTCATTATATTTTTCGAAATCAGTTGGTGTAACATTAAAAGTAAAAAATTTTTTTTCAGTATCACTGACCACTTTTCGGCTAGAATAGAAAATAGCTTAATTTAAAACATTTTTTTCTTTATTTTGCCCTATTTTTTTATTAAAGAAAATTCAACAAATATAATATATTGCATATTTTTCTTTAGGCAGGGAAATTTATTTTGGGGCGATTTCCAAATAAATATTACAGGGTTATTCTGTTTTCCTAATTCATCATTGGTAATTAATTACTACTCATACGAAGTTGCGTAATACTTAAGTATGTGTTTATTAATGAAAATTATAAATAATGTTTAGCAATATCAAAATATAATTTGAGTTGAATAGATGATATACCTACAAATTCATTGGCATATTAACCCTTAGGAACCGGGAAAGATTTCATTGAATTTGCTGCCTGGACCGGCATGATTTTCTAAAATTTTGGGTTATTGTTTAAAAAATTATACAGCTGCACCAAACAGGTTTTAAGTTATAAATTTTATTTTATGGCATTCTTAAATGTTGAATTATTGTATACATACATATATTCAATATTAGGTTTTTAGTGTCTGATTTTGTGTTATGTTAAATTTACCTTCAAAATGCTGCCACTCCAAATATAATCACTCATAGTTTATTTGTTCGTTATAATATTGACGAATTTTTTCTTTATACATAAATAATGTACCTTTGTCAGTCATCTTATTAAGATTTATCTGCAGTTTTATTAACACATTGATTACAATTATTGATTTCTTACTACGCAGTCACTTTTTTCCGCTGACCACACATACACTTACATGAGACCATGTCCATATTAGATAGGGTTACCATAAGAGTATTAAGCGCTGCGGGCACTTTATATTAAGGCGATGCACTACGTCGTGTAATATTTTAAATTGAGCCGCTATTGATAACAACCCTTACGTAGATGGCGATAAGGTTTAAATTCCCGCTTAACACCATCCGCCTGTTTTGATTTATGCAAGAAAAAAACATGGCCAAAAGTGCCTTTTATTTTATTTTGTGGATGTTCAGGCATAAATATTTCTTTTTTTTCGATCATTTTATAAATAACTTAATTTTCCACATTATACAATAAAATCATAACTGAAAATGGGTTCGTAAGTAGGAGATTTTGAACTTTAAAGCAGTTTTCATAGGCCTTTACACTATTTTTTTCTGGGCTTATAAAAAGAGTTATGTAAAAAATACTCGATTATTTCAAAGGCCAAGATATATTATACTCGCGGTATTCCTTTAAAGCATCTGAAACGTTTCTAGGCGACCAAATTTTCAAACCAAAAACACATGATTTTGCATTACTACGTATGGCATCGCCTTAACTTAATACACTTATAAATTATATTATATCACTTATAAATATATGCACTTAGAAGAAAATCACTCTCCCGTTAAATACAACTTCAAGAAAGGTAATTATGAAGGATGTTGTCAGGATCTAACAAATGTAAATTGGGTCTCACTTTTCAGCAACTGTCATCTAAACAATAAGGTACAGTTATTCTACCATATACTATGGAATATTATAGATAAACACATTAAAAAAAAAGTCACATAAGAAATCACTATCCCAATTGGTTTAGCGAAAAATGCTCCTCAAAGAGAAAAATAAGACTACGGGCTAAAAAACACAATAACCCAAGAGACCATGCCGAGTTTGCTACTCTTAAAAAGAGTAAGCTAAGTAAGCTACTAAAAAAGATTTAAAAAAATACTTAGAATAGAATGCAACACATCCTATATTAACCTTGTTGAGCAAGGGATAAAACATAATGTAAAGACTTTCTGGGCTTATTCTAAATCATTGCGTATTACGAATTCTATTCCAAAAATAATGCATATGGATTTTATGTCTGCAAATAATGGACAGCAGATTGCCAACATTCATTTTTAAGAATTAAAAACCCAAACTATTTATCTGAAATTATTGGAGATAGTAAAACATGGACCATGGAAGAATATGCACCGCAACGAAATATTTTTGAAGACACCCGAAGAATAAATGTTCCTAAATAAATTGATATATCTAAAGTAACAATTCACTAATGTAAATATTAACAAGACTATCTTGTAGTGGACAAAGGATTTCACATCTCTCAAACAGTTTATTATTAGCTATAAAGATAAAAAAATTCTAATAAACAATTATGTTCACCGCAAGTAGCAATAACTCAGCCTGTAATGTAAACACACGCGAGGCAACGGGACGACACGCATACATCGACGCGCATTACGAGACAAAAAGTTTGATGAACTGTGAAGGGATACATGGATACAAAAAAATTAAGTAAAAATCACTGTAAGTAAAAAAGAGTACCTCTTTAAATGGCATGGTAGAAAACATTCAGTTTTAGAGTATGAATCTTTTACTTTGAAAATTTACCTGTAAATTAATTCAATATTTGGAGATGAACATGACGAATTCTCCAAACTGTTATTGTAGTGGGTCGGCTTGTAGGAGAATTTTCCTTCTACTACAATTGTATGCAGTTGGTCGGATCCTTCAGGTTAATTAAAGATTAGTAACAAATATATTTTTTTAAGTGACCTTCCGCTTCTGGACCCCTAGAGCCGCCTCTGTATTTAAGATATATTTATCATGTGTTACATTATTAAATGTAAATAATAAGTATAGTGCAATACAAGCTCTTCATACATATTCATAGAATTTTAGATAATAATTCATAGAATTCATACATATTCATAAAATTTCCATATAAGAATGTGGAAAACAGCATAATATGATGTACAACCCGAAGAAGACAGAATTGATTGCGTTCCACCACAAGTAAGATGCTCCCCGTATACCTTAACCACTCAGAACATTAGAACGTCAAAAGACGTAAATATGATAATAGCGGTCAAGACATTAGAACGTCTTTTCACGTAAATGCGCGAGATTTTACAAAAATCGATTTATTTCCATCACTAGTATACAGATTGCCATGATTTAAAAAACAGAGTATCGATAATGAATAACGCTACGCGTCTGTATTCAAGAATATCTATGGAACGTAGAGTTGCATTATCTAAGCTGATTGAATCTGTCATCTTGTTCGTTGATAATTTATTGCGTTTCTAAATAATTTATTAAAAATATTTTAGTTTGAACTGTTAATATTTTGAGGTGACTAATAGTTTTTAATTATATTTCTTCAATATATAAAGCGTTATTTCTTTATGATACTCAGAAAAAAGTACATTTTTCAAAGCTTTGAAATAATTGTAAGCGATTTTTAAATATTTTTGACGTTTTCATAAAATTTATATTTAGAAACGCAAATATTTACGCATTACAACACAATGCGATAGTGGATTTCATAATCTTTCCAAAACATTTTTTAGAATGAGGCTACGTTTCCCAAAACGTGAGTTATGAAGCTTTTAGCAAAACTCGTAAATAACACAAAAATTATCACGTTTTGACAGTTCTCAAAGGAACACATAGTAGATAAAAGTCTTTGTCTGAGAGGTTAACGAGGCAAAAATAAATGCATGTTCGAACATGAAATACTCGGGGCACATTATTAATGAAGACGGCGATATCGAACTACAAAGGAGAAGCCTAAGCATAGTGTCTAACATGATTGCCCGCAGATTTTGCAAATGCAGCAATACCGTTAAAAAAATACTGTTCAACGCATTCTGTACTGGCCTGTATACGTGTGAGACATGGTGTCACTACCGAACTTGCTCGATGGAACGACTCCGAATTCAATATAATGACGCCTGTAGAATCATATTTGGATACCGAAGATACAGCAGCGCGTCGACAATGTTCACGGAACTAGGACTGAATGGATTTGCCGGCCTGATGAGACACCGGGTCACTGGAGCCAGGATGCGGCTAATGGCCTCCGCCAACACGTTGGTGACCGCAGCCTACCAGCACCAAGCGCCACTCCTAAGTGAGCGCTGGGCCCAAGCGCACTCAAGACCACACCGTGCATAGTTTTCCTTATTTGATAATTTATTATATCTATTGTACAAAAAAAAAAATGTATATCTATATGGGACGTGTGGGATTGCACTAACCTCCCCACATCCTGGAATAAAATATTATTATTATTATTATTATTATTATAGAGATTCCTGGTATGTTGGTTGTGTTGGTGATATACTTATCCTGTTTTCATAGTAATTTTTATATTTTCCTCATCTTTTTTATGTTTACTTATTATTTTAGAAATGATTTTATACTTATCCATCTGTCTTCATAATTATAGTAAAACCTTAATGTAAAGGGCCACAACAAAAGCAAACATATTTTAATTCTTAATAATTGAATGTAAGGTATATTACATAACTATGCTTGTGTTTTGCAGGACATCCTTGGGTCTGATGGAGTTCTGCTGTTCCACAGCGCGCCCCACCCCGCTCCTTACCACTATACATTCTTTGTACGCCCATACAATTTTGCTTATTGGGGGATATTCAATGCTCTGAGGCTACCCGCAACTCAGGTAATTACTTAATCCTTTTTTTAATTTTATAATCCACCTCGACTTTGAAACAACCAATTTATTTCACACTTAAAAATTATCAGACCTTTGCCATGTCTATGGATTTGAGTTTTCAGACATTAGACATGTCTACTATTTTGAGTTTTCAGACATTAGACATGTCTACTATTTTGAGTTTTCTGACATTAGACATGTCTACTAATTCGAGTTTTCAGACATTAGACATGTCTACTAATTCGAGTTTTCAGACATTAGACATGTCTACTATTTTGAGTTTTCAGACATTAGACATGTCTACTATTTTGAGTTTTCTGACATTAGACATGTCTACTAATTCGAGTTTTCAGACATTAGACATGTCTACTAATTCGAGTTTTCAGACATTAGACATGTCTACTATTTTGAGTTTTCAGACATTAGACATGTCTACTAATTTGAGTTTCTGCAAAATATTAAAGCACATCGTCGAAAAATAAACAATACCGCCTAAATGCCAAAAATCTAACTGTGCAAGGAAGATGATAAAACTCAAGTAACTCAAGAAGTATCAACTTTCCGTTTCACTTCAAAACTGTATTGTGCCAGGAGTATTGAACATAACCGATGTCAGTTGTCTTGTATCACTTATTTGCCGCTGTGTGCAATATCTAGTAGTAGATTATTATGAAAAAGGCATGCAGTCATAGGCGGAATTCACTTATCTATTGAATTTCTTAATTAAGTTAATTTTAGACCTCTGTTGCTTGGGTGGTATTGTTTCTTCGTCGACGATATTTTATGATTTTATTTATGTATTTTTATCAATTTAATGCTATTTTCACAAATTTAATATGGAAGTAGAATAAATAAAATTTGCAAACACTGTTTTTTTTTCACAAAACCTAGAGGTTGCCGAAATAAGAAAGCCAGTACCTCTTAAATACAGTTAAACGAAATGGGTGTGATATGTTCCATGCCAAAGAATAAGATGATTATTGATTGTTTTAACTTTTCAGGTTCCATTAGGACTGAATGATGCAGGCCTACCCCTCGGTATCCAGGTGGTCTCAGGTCCCAATAATGACCGTCTCTGTATGGCCGTTGCAAAGCACCTCGAGCAATCTTTCGGGGGATTTGTTCCTCCTTGCAACACCATCAACTAATAAAAATAAGCTTGTTTATTTAAGGTTATGTTATGTTCAAGATGCTATGAATTAATACCAAAAGGAGATGGCATTTTTGTTAATCATCATTAGATTTCTATGGTAACCCGATTCGGTATATTTGGAGTACAGCTTAACACATATAATTTTGCAGGCGGCCAAAGGAGAAACCGACTAATGAATTAAACTCAAATAACCTTTGTTGTAAAATGTTGATTTAGCATTTTCGCTCTTTCTTTAAAACACTGTCAAAAATAATATTAACTTCTAATACATAAATATTATAGTTATGCTGAAAATTTTATATACTTACATACATATTATATGATAATGGTGCAAAGATAAATATATTTACACATTTTTTTAAGGAATTTTTTATATATTTTTAAAATAATGAACCACTTATGAATATAACTGTGGTACTCGGTACCTACCTACGGGCCGCGAGGTGCGGGGAGCACTTCGGCGGTAGTCTGTATTGCCATTCGGTATTCTGTAGTCTCACAGTTAACAAGCAATAAACGATCTCTGTAAATAGCAACCAGCCTTACGTATTATAATCAATCCTGAACCCAAGTCCCTTTAAAGGTGAATCTACAGGATACTACAGTGGCGACGAGGAAACTGAGTCATTAATTATAGTAAAACAGTGACGAAGTTTAAAAGAATTTACGCGGCAAACGTGTTGTTAAAATTCAAGAAATTCGGAGAGTATTCACGTAATGGCGGTGCTTTTTTAAATGTGACGGACGGGGAGTCTCGCTACATTAATAGAACAGGATCGTTGAATCTTTGTAAGTTAAGATTGAAAATAATTCAGCGGGGAGCTGAATTACGAAACCAGAATCAAAAAAAAAAAAAAAAATAGTTCCAGATAATCACGCGGGAGCGGAATTATCGTGAAGAGGATAAATATCCAGCGGGGAGCTGTATAAATATATATTTCAAACCATAAGAAGCCGGGGGCTGAACAACAGCAACACAGCTGGGAGCTGTATTGGAGCAAGGAGCAGCTGAGAGCGGGTCCTTGGGAACTATCGGTCGAGAGCTATTCTTGGAGTACAGCCGAGGTTAAGAAGCTGCAACAGTAAGAGTAGATGACCAGAACCAGAGGTTAAGAAGGAAGATCTGCAACAGGAGGGAGTAGATGACCAGAACCAGAGCTACAATCATCATTAGACTTGAGTTAAGTCATTAGTTTAAGTTTTTTATTGATAATTTTTTTTTAATAATATTGTTGTAATTTTGTTGTAAAATCATGGCTCAAATCAAACCATTAGAGACATTCAGTCACAAGTCAGATTGTTTCGGGGTGTTCAAAGCAAGATTGGAGAATTACTTCATATTATATGATGAGAAAATTTCTGCCGAAAAGAAACGAGCTATATTCTTGAACGCTTTGGAGGAGGAAACTTTTAAATTATTGATTGAGTTGGTTACTCCTAAAAAAATAAATGATGTCACAGTAGAAATTTTGTGTGAATTTTTGGGTAATTATTGTGAAAATGTTACTTCGTTGTTTGAAGAAAGATCAAAATTTTATAATGTAGTTAATGAATCAGGAGAAAGTGTGAAAGAATTTGCGGCACGGTTAAAAAGTTTATCCATAAATTGTAAATTCGGTACTAGATTTGAAGATAATTTAAAAGATTTATTCATTTGTAAAGTAAGAAACCCTAAAATTAGAGAACGGTTATTCATTGAGGGCGAAAAAAATTCGTTTGAGAAATTAATTTCAATCGCAGCGTGTTTAGAGGCTTCTGAAGCAAATTTCAAAGATGAAAAAGTGTGTTATCAAGTAGCTAGTTCACGTTCAAGATCAAAAAGTCCGAAAAATAATCCATCAGTATCGAAACATCGAAGTGTTTATTTAAATTCGAGGCATAGTAGAAGTTCATCGCGCGATAGTAATAATTTTAAACCGAAATTGAAGCATCTAGATTCGGAACAGAAAAAGTGTTTTAATTGTAATAAATTCGGGCACTTTAAATCAGAGTGCAAGGTTGTGAATAATAAATTTTCGAAGTGCTTTAAATGCGGTCAAAAAGGTCACATTGCTAAATTTTGTAGAAATATTTCTTGCATTAAAAAAAAGATTTTTGTATCAAGTATTAATAAGAGGATTGAACCGTATGTAATTAAATTGAAAATAAATGATATTTCATTCGAGGCAATGATAGATTCAGGAGCGGGAATTAGTGCCATACCCGAACGTATCTATAAATTATATTTTAAACATGTTAAATTAATGCAATTTAATTTACACTTAGCGAGTTACGATAACAAGCCGCTAAAAGCGAGCGGTAAAATAAATTTATTGGTTACATGTAATAATAATCAACAAAATTTTGAATTTGTGGTTATTGAAAATGGATCGGATTTAATTTTAGGTAGGGATTTTATGGAATTATTTGGGATTAGCATTAGTTTTTTGAATAATTACACGGTAGTAAATAATTTTGGTGCTAATGAAGAAAGCAATTTAGATGTCGATAAGTTGAAAACACAATTTGGAGACGTATTAACGAATAAATTAGGGAAATTTAATAAATATAGCGTTGAGCTGGAATTAATAGAGGGATTTCAGTCAAAAATGTGCAATGCAAGGCAAATACCTTTAGCTATTAAAGATAAAGTCGAACATGAAATTAATAGACTTGTTTCAGAGGGAATATTACAATCAGTAGAAACGAGTAGATATGCATCTCCCATTGTTCCAATAATTAAGAAAGATGGATCAGTTAGGATCTGTGGAGATTATAAATTAACAGTTAATCCAGGTTTGGTTGTAAATAAATTTCCAGTACCCGTAATTACGGATTTATTGACACAAATCAGTGGAGCGGTAATGTTTTCTAAATTAGATTTGAAAATGGCATATTCACAATTACAGTTAAGTGAAGGTAGTAGAGATATAACTACAATAGCTACACATATAGGTTTATATAGATATACTCGACTGGTGTATGGTTTGAATGCAGCACCAGGTATATTTATGCGGGTTATGTTTAATTCATTGCAAGGTTTAAACGGAACAATTATATTTTACGATGATATTTTGATTACGGGCAAATCAGTTGCGGAACATAATAAAAATTTATTAGCAGTTTTGAATAGATTGAAACTTTGTGGTCTCACGGTAAATGAAGAAAAGTGTGAATTTTTCAAAACAAGTATTGAATACTTGGGGTACTTTATTTCGAAGGAAGGTTTTAGACCATTAGAAAGTAAAGTTAAAGCAATAATGGAGTCTAGTAGCCCATGTAATATTAACCAGTTAAGAAGTTTCTTAGGTTTAGTTAACTATTATAGAAATTTTATTCCGAATATATCTAGTTTGTTAGGACCTCTATATAAATTATTAAAAAAAGATTCGGAGTGGATTTGGTCAAAGGACTGTGAAAATGCAGTTTTAGAACTTAAAAGAGAAATTTCTTCTGATTGCGTGTTAGTACATTTTGATCCACGTTTACCAGTAAAATTAGTAACGGATGCATCCTTAGAGGGATTGGGTGCGACAATTTTACATACTTATTCAAATGGTAGTAGTAGACCTATAGCGTTTGCATCAAGGAAATTGACAGACACAGAGAGTAAATATAGTATTTTAGATTTAGAAGCAACAGCGATAGTGTTTGCATTAAAAAAATTCTTTGTATATTTATACGGTAGGAAATTCAAATTAGAATGCGACAATCAAGCGTTAGTACGAATTTTGTCAGAAAAGAAGGGCATTCCTGTATTGAGTGCTAATAGATTGCAACGTTACAGTTTAATTTTGGCGGGGTTTAACTATGAAATTGAATATGTAGCATCAGAAAAAAATTGTTCAGATTTTTTATCAAGATTACCAATAGAAGAGACAAATAAATCGGAGGATTTATATATTGAGAAGCTAAGTTCCATTAATTTTCAGGATATTGAAAAAGAGTTGTTATTTTATGTTAGTGATAACTCTCAGGTTCCATTAAATGTTGATAATTTAAAGGAAACCACTATTAAAGATGACGTATTATCATTGGTAAAACAATATTTAAGGCAGGGTTGGCCAAGGAAAATTCCAAAAGATAGTGAGTTATGGGCTTTTTGGGAAATTAGAGATGAGTTGTCTTTAGTAGAAGATTGTATTTTTTGGGGACATAAAGCCATCATTCCAAATTCTATGAGAGGGGATTTGTTAAATATGTTACATCGTTCACATTTAGGTATAGCTAAAACTAAAGGGTTAGCAAGAGGGTATTTCTGGTGGCCAAAAATGGGAAAAGATATAGAAAATTTAGTTCCACCAAAAACTCCTTTACAACATTGGCCGATTGAGGAAAAGCCGTGGACAAGAATTCATATTGATTTTTTTGGTCCGATGGCTAATACAAATTTTTTAATTATAGTAGATGCAAGTACCAAGTGGATAGAATGCATTAATTTAAAACAAGCTAATACGGATAATACTTTAAGGGAATTAAAGAGGATGTTTGCTCAATTTGGTACTGTAGAAACTATTGTATCGGATAACGGGTCTGTTTTCTGTTCAGAAGAATTTAAGCGTTTTTGTAAAGATAGAAAAATCCAGCACATCACTTCTCCTGTGAATCATCCGCAGAGTAATGGATTAGCTGAAAACGGAGTTAAAACGTGTAAAAATTTTTTAAAAAAGATTTTACATAATGGGGGGTTACCGAGAGACGTCGATGATAGGTTAACAAAATTCCTAATTGATTATAGGAATACCCCAAATATCACGACTGGTGTAGAGCCAGCGGTGGCTATGTTAGGACGACGATTAAGGTCCGTGTTTGATTTCATTTCTCCAGCGATTGCGGAAAGGAGGGGGGAGAGGTGTATGTCGGATAAAGTAAAGAGTAAAATATTAGTTAGTAGAGAAAATCAGAAAAAGAGTTATAAATCTAAGAAAAGAAATATGAATATATTTGTGGTGGGGAAAAAGGTGATGACTAAGGATTATAGAGGAAAAAAAGGTTGGGTGGTAGGTATCATTAAAAAAAGAATTGGATTTAATACCTACTTAATTTTCATAAAAGACACAGGGCAAATCTGGAAAAGACATGAGGATCAACTGACACCAATGAGTGTAAGGTGGAATCCTAAAGAGCGTGAAAAAGTGTATAGTGACGATCTAGGCTCTGATATGAGAGTATCAGACCTAGACCTTTCCCATTATTTTCGGAAAGGGGCTAATGGGTCTTCTCCTCTGTTTCAGGAACCACCGTGGCAGTCTCCTTGGACTGGAAGGCTGCGGCATAGAAAAAACTAATGTGTAACAACCTTTATTATAATTTTGCTATATATGATAACTCTATAAATATGTTGTAAACAGGCTCAGGTAAGATGTAAACCTGGTAGGAGTTCTCCTCTTAAGTGGGGGAGAATGTGGTACTCGGTACCTACCTACGGGCCGCGAGGTGCGGGGAGCACTTCGGCGGTAGTCTGTATTGCCATTCGGTATTCTGTAGTCTCACAGTTAACAAGCAATAAACGATCTCTGTAAATAGCAACCAGCCTTACGTATTATAATCAATCCTGAACCCAAGTCCCTTTAAAGGTGAATCTACAGGATACTACATGAATAATATATGAAGAAAGATAGTGGTGCCGTCTTGTTACTGTCGCCAAGACATGCATTCATTTTTGAGGTACATAGAACTATTTTAAAGAATGATAAAGTTTCAGTGTGCTGGGGAAAAACCAATTGATTACGTCTGGCCTCTATCGGTTGCCAGGTTATCAGCGGCGATTTCTGAGTTTCCCACTGTGTACCGGTGTTCACTTTTTATCCTCATTTATGATGCGAATCCCAGAGAAGAATAATTTTAGAGCAGTCCTTTTTTATTTATTTTTTGTACCTACTTTGAATTTTTAAAACAATATGTTTTTTACTACACTTTCAGTTATATAAAAACTTTTACTACATAAATAAAATTTGATTAACCTTGCATACGTTGGAAAACTTTAAAAAAAATTGTTTTTCTCAAAATCTAATTTTGTTTTGTAAAGTGGTTTTACATCTGGACCCTTATGCTGCCGTGGTAAAGAAAAACACAGTGGATTCTCAATCCCTCCTAGTGCCAAAGATATATTGTCACGAGGTTTGCCTCCAGCTTTTGGGCATGTCTATATCTTCGTCATAAATCGTTCTTCAAAAATGATTTAAAAGCTAGCTATATATACTCAGTAAACATTCCATGATTCTTGTTGTTTGTTTTTGGGGTGTTATGCCGTGTTGCGCTAACTCCTTCTTTAGCCTAACACCCCAAAAACAAACAACAAAAATGCTTTTGGCCGTGAGAATCTAAAAACTTACCATTCCATGATTCGTTGAATGAAATCTGACGTCAAATGTACTCTTTGTTAAGTTTATACAATGTAATAACTAAACATCCCTGTGCATCTTTTTCTGTTACATGCGTACTTTGCGAATAAGAGGGAGAGGTTGCCATACAGTTTTATGCTGATCTGAGGTTCTGAGATGATTTGTCGTTTTTTTTTCTTTCAATAATATTATTCAATTTACAAAAAACTTTTTTTTAAAAATAGAATAGTAATATTATCGAATATATAAAAGAAAAACTTACAATTACAATGCAGTTGTACAAATTATATGTTAAGACAAAAAATGATTTGTGGATGTTTTTTTATTGATGACTGTGTTATTCAAGTCTCCCACACAAAACTATTGTAAAATATGTCAATATAATGTCATCTTTATTTAATATGTCAGAAATCGGATTGCTTATTCTTTTTTCTTATCGCTTTTTAAATATTCAAATATAATTTATCTCCTCAGGCTAATTTGTTTGGTTTCGGGAACAAACAGCTATTATCTGTAGAGTCAATTTGTCCACTTTTCGTAACAGCTCATATGTGTCATAGAAATCGTTGTGTCTCGCTTACTGCTGTAGTTTAAAATATTAACTAAACGGTGTTAGAGAGAGAAAACAATAAGCATTATATTCAAATATAGAATTAACCACAGAATAATTAAAATGTATACCTCAAAGCAGAGGCGTATTTGCCCTTAGGCCTATGTAGGCCCGGGCCTAGGGCGGCCAGATATTAGGGGCGGCCAATCGTGACAAAAAAGTCACAGATGATAACAAGAAATTACTTCCTAAGTACCTAAATATTCTACGTATGAAATAGCGATATGCAAGAGCGTGTTCACACACAGCACAGCATGAATGATAATGGCAGGAAAATTAAAATGGTTTTGACCCTAGGAACTTACTGAAAAGTTTGGATACTCCTGGTCAATATGATGGGTACTGAGAAAGGGGCGGCTACTTGGTCTGGGGCCTAGGGCGGCCAAGACTGCAAATCCGCCTCTGCCTCAAAGAAATTAAAGATTCAGACTGCAATTTGAGAGAAATTTATGAAATTTTGTGAATTTTTTACTAATTATTTTTATTTAAAACGACAAAAAGTGAGGTGGCTTTAATGTTTTTAATACGTTTTTCAAATAAAATATATTTTTTTATCGTTGATTTTAGTTCAGTGTTTATATGAAAAAACGAAAGAAATATAATGGTCAATATGCGAGATGCCTGAAGGCTTCAAAAAACTTTAAAAAAAATGATAATGATAAAAAGTGTAAAATGATAATAAAAAAAAGGAACCAAATTCCTTATTGAAATAAAATTATGAAAATAATTAGCAGCCCCTGAGAGAAAGCCAGGGCGTCACCCATGACATCTCCTGTTAGTAGGAATTACAGCTTCATGTTTATATGCATAAGTATTTTTATATTTGAATTATCCAAAAGGATTGATATTTATAATATGTACTTGCTTAACTAGAGTATTTATATTTCGTTATAATATATGTATAATCATTCAGATATCTTATAACTAAATAAGGTTTTTTAATGGAACTAAGTACTGATTTTTATTTTTTTATAATTTAACTTTATAATCATTATTTAAGTTTTTCAGAAACATTATTACGGTTAGGATAACTTCATTTTTATGGTGCTCTAAGCAAGATTCTCTAATACACTGAACACGTAATCCCTAGAAGTGTGATCTCTACCGATTCCAAAAAACATGTGTATCGCCAATTTACGTGGAGCCTAACGACTCCTATGCCGCAGTCAGCCCAATAACAATTGATTATTTGTTCAAGAATTACGATATTTGATCTTGAATTTTACCAGAAGTAAGAAAAAATTATGTTTACTTAACACACTTCTACTGAATTATCTCTTCAGTGCAATTACAGATGATGTAATGTATTGTAACAATCTCACTGTTCCTTTGTTCAATTTTTGTAAAGTCAAGTTACAGTGTCCGTCACAAAAAATATGTGTTTTTTGATTGGCTAGTATTGCCAAGTTCAATAATTTGTCCGTCAGAGTGGGAAGTTTAGTTGTTGTGGAAACTAGAGCTGGTTATGCCATTCCTACCGAAATTTCGGTAGATCTAACGATCTAACGGATATTTGTAGAAAATTTGTGAATTTTTGAAAATCAACCGACTTTTTTGCAAAACTATGGATGCAACTGCACACATAGCTTAATTCAATGGCTGTCTTAAGGGATCAGTTTCCATGCAGCCTTATCTCCAGATATGGCAATATTCACTGGTCACCTCTCTCCCCTAATCTAAGCTCATGTGATTTATTTTTGTGGAGATATCTCAAGTCCCAAGTATATGTTGGCAAGCCAGACTGCCTTGAACATATCAAGACGATTCGGATTCCACGTCAGATGTTAATTGTATCTACTCAAAGTTTTCGGGACCGGCTAAAATACTGCATAAATGTAAATGGCCAACATCTGAGAAAATTCCCAAGTTATGTTTGGTCATAAATCCAAAGTACATCTCATTTGAAAACCAAGTGATTCCCGTGACGGATAATGTATAATAAATGTGCAGTAAAATTATTGTTATTGGATCATTGTAAGGGTACTGGAGTCAACATTCCAATAAATAAAAACTATTTATTAATTTACAATAAAAGATATAGATTTGTTTTAGACCACTTTAATTTTTCCATTTTTTCCATTTCATTCCATTTCCATTCTATGATTCATAGACTAGTTAATGTACCCCTATCTCTTAACAATTTTTCAAAGGAACTCAATATCATTAAACAAATTGCAACCAATAATGGATATAACACCAATTTAATTGAAAACATTCTTAATAAAAAATATAAGAATAAATTTCTTAAATCATACATCTATCCTGTACAAAAGGACGAGAAAAAGAATAAATGGAGGAAAATTATGTATTTTAATAATAAAATTTCTAATTCCTTAACAAAAAATGTACCGAATGAAATTCTTCCTGTATTTTATGCAAATAATAAACTTAAAAATTACATATTAAATAATAAAGACAGAGATTCAAAAATGAAAAAATCTGGAATTTATAAATTGAAGTGTAATGATTGTGGTTTCTTTTATATAGGAAAAACTTCGAGAAACTTTGAAATAAGGATTAAAGAACATATGAAATCTTTAAATAATAACAGTTTCTCGGAGTTTGCCAACCATTTGTTGGAAACTAGTCATACTTTTAACTTCAATACTGGAATAGAATTAATACATTGTAATGTCAATGGCATCCAGTTAGATAAACTAGAAATTTTAGAGATTAGAAAGAGTGTGAACGCAAAATTGAATATTATTAATAATCAAAAATTATTTTTAAATGACCCAATATTAAACCTATTCCCTTTGTAAATTGTTCCATATTGCCTCTCTTTCCCCTATCCGTTTTATCTTTTCATTGTTGTCATTGTTTTTTGTCTATTATTTTTTAATGACACCATTGTCTATGTCTATTATTTATCTATTGACACCATTGTTTACGTCTATTATTTATAATTAGTTTTATCAAAAACCCTGAAGAAGTGAGCGTTGCTCATGAAACATGTTGGTAATTAAACAATAAAAGTGGTTAAAACGAAGTATTTTATTAATTTTTAATTACTTTAATTTTAATTGTACTTTACCGGTTTCGGAAGCACCCTTCCTTTGTCAGGAGAATATTAAAACTAAACTATGATACAAAATATTGTCAGATATATACACAAAAAATACAATTAAGGTGTTTGAGTGGGAGATTAACAAAGGGGGACGGGTAATTGGGGGAACTCCAGCAATAACAAAGCGGTTTACGGGAAATATATCTAGAATGGGACTAAATGATAAATTAATTTGGTTATTCAATATACTTGCGTTATTATTTAGGGATTTTTTGATTTCAAGAGCTTCTAAGTTATCCAATCTTTTGCTTTTATTATTACGGTGAAGAATTTTAACCCCTGTGTCCTTATTAAAAGTATGATTGGTGGAAATAAGATGATTGACAAACTCTGAAAAATTATTGTTGTTTAAACATCTTAAATGTTCCGTGATTCTAATATTTATATTTCTGGTTGTCTTACCTATGTAGAATGATGGACAATCATTGCAACATAGTTGGTAAATGCCTGAGTGGCTTAATTTATGATCTTTATCTTTAGTGTTTTTTAATAATTTACCTAAGGTGTTATCAGTATAGAACGCGGGTTTAATGTGTTTAACTATTTATAAAGTCTATTTGGAGTGTAATTATTACAAAAAAATATTTTTATATGCTTTTGTACTTATGCAGTTCATTCAATTATAATAATTATTATTGCCGAAATAAAATAAATATTTATCCATTATAATTTTTTTTTCATGTTACCCCAAAAAAAAATATTGAATCACTGACTAAATTTATTATATTTATTTAATTATTGAAAATACCCTACTTTATTCAATGATTTCCATGGACCTATTATTTTAACCTTTTCGTCCCGGAGAGAAAAAAATCACATAAGATCCGAAGGGGGGTCACTAGGGTCCCCCAATTTGTTTTGCTTATTAAAGGATGTTAATGGCATAATCTTGTCTAATTTGTTTTAGTAATAATTAGGTGGGAGTATATTCAACGTGTTTTAGAAGTCATTATCTAAATAATTTCATAAACAAAGTCGTAGTTAATATTCTAATGAATTTAGATAATAATGCGCCTTTTTCCATACAAAACAGGGAAGGCGGGCCGATAACGAGCATAACTCCTCGATTCTGAATCTCGACTGGCGATTGGCGATTACAGCGTAGCTAGTTTGTTGCACAGGGTGGTCCGTAAATGATGGATATATTTATTAAGATATATTTTTTAAGTTTTAAGAACCTACCACTGATAAACTAGGTAAGGATGTTATTTCGAATATTATGGAATATTTAGATGTTAGTTAAGGTTATAATTCCTAATTTTTGATTTTATATAGTATATTTACATTTAGGGTCAAATTGTAGTGTTTTCCTTACTATAAATAATGGGTTCGTTTGTATGTCGAGGGGTTCGAAATAAAACGATTTTTTGGAAAATAGTGAGCGTACTTAAACGTGGAGTAAATTGATTTTTATTGTAACTTCAGATATTCCATTTTTCTATGTGAATACACCACAGTCCCAACTGCTCCTAATCATCTGGAACAAGTGAGACTATGGCATTCCCAAATGGTGCATGTTGGAGTGGCGGCTCGTAACTTTTAGGTGTACAAGAGTGATAATATTTAAAATAATAGTAGACCCAAAAGTCACGAGCCGCTACCGGTATGTTGTAAGGCTAAATGTAGTGGGGAGGGTAAGGAGATGGGGAAGCGGAAGGTGGGGAAATACCTGGCTATTCAGATATGGTCACCAAACAAGGTCAAAGTCATTTCAAGCAACATTCGAAATGAATTCTGGTCAGTAAATTGTGAAATATCACAAAATAATCTATTAAAATTTACTTGCGCACACCGGGATTTGAACCCGCGACCTCCGGTTTACTAGTCTAGAGCCCTACCCCTTGACAACTGATGCTGTAATATTTATGAAAGAAAAAATGTATAATATCAAGTTGCAGGGCGGTAGATGCTTTCAGTATTGCTCTAGTAAAAGACCACCATGTAGAATCCAAACGTTGCTTGAAATGACTTAAGCCCTTATGGTAATTAGATTTGAATATGCATGTACTTCCACCTTTGTCTTTCCCATATCCTCCCCCTCCCCATCCCCACTATCTTCAGCCTCACTAAATACCCCAATTGGGGATGCCATAGTTCCACTAGCTAGGACTGTTGGGGCTCTTGTGCGGTTTTCACACAATATAATTAAAGATATAGTATTTTCTGATCTAATTTAAAACATTGGTAAATATGCCGTAATAAACTGCAATAAATACATGCCGACTAATTACATAAATTCTAATATTCTAAGTACAGAATAAATATTTTACAACCCTGAAATAGATATTAATTTATAAACACCATTCCACAAGTGTAAATGTACTACTTACCAGTCTGAAGATGCCCTTAGCAGAGCTAAACTTGTCCGGTTTTACAGAGAATTATTTACGACGAAAAATTAGAGAACTAGCAACTAAAACCCAATATACAATTTAACAGACGTTTGCGATAGACTTTTTAACCATATAGTACTCTGTTTTTATTCAAGTTCCTTCAAATTACTTAAAAATGTTAAAAAAATATGTATCTCTTTCTGACCGATTTCTTTTCCATGTGAGAAACAGAGACAGACCTAATTTTAATGTTGTCTCCAAACATGAGAAATTTACCGGATGAACGCCAGACAGGCCGATCTTTGTGCGGCAAGCGAACATTTTAGCACCGCAAAAGGAAATACAAGTAGTGCAGTGTACGCGACCGGGAGTTAGCACTTTCCATAAAATGCAACTTTTACGTTCCAGTTCGCAGCTCGCTGGATCGTTCTCGGTGGATAGCGGGGAGTAGGGATGGGGACGGGGGAATTTTAGCCGATGCTACGAAGCTGTGGTGCGGGGCAGGGGACAGGAATTTTGCCGGAATTTTGTACAAATTATTTAATATCTAAGAAACTTGAAATACAATATATATTTTTTAAATGTAGATCGATAACCAAATAGTTTTTTTAGGATTACCTAAATTATAGAGTATGAGTTGTAAACAACAACTTAGATATAGCATAAAACTCCCGTTAGTGTAAGTGTGTTCCCCCCGTCCGGTACGGGAGTGTTAACTTCTCAAGTTCCAAAAGTACTCTTCAGACAATAAAAATTTGTATCTGTTAAGTGCCAGCGTATCCAATGGGTAATCTTAAAACATATTTTCTACTTGTAGGATTTTTACACACTGCACACTACAGAGCATGGAATAAAGAATAACACAAGAAGTGCCTTGTGGGTGTTTCGTGATCCAAATATTTGTCTAATCGAGGCTTAAATTTTCAATACAAAACTGTGTTTACAAAATTTGAATGGAATGGAAATCTACGATTTTAGTGCTTGACCTGTGACAGACCACGCCATAAATGAACCTACACCGACCACGCTATATTTTTGTGGCTTGGCCTATTTCAGCATATCGCTCGCCATATATTCGCATTGGCAGTTTATGATGCGTATAGCGTAATGTCTGCCGAACTGCCCGCCAAAAGGCCGCTTCCGCCTGCCGGCCGAATCGTGACGCTAAAAAGTCACCACGCTTCCTAATAAGCTCTGCCACACGTACACTTCGGAGCGGCGGTACCACGCACCGCTCGAGGCCGCCGCGCAGAAAAGCCTCACGATGGACTGCGCTGTAAACCGTTATCTTACTTTCGGACTTTACTTTTCTGCGCGGCGCGGGCGCGCGGTAACGCCGCTCCGAAGTGTACGTGTGGCAGAGCCTAATGTATTTAACAAGGTTGGCTAATTGGCCGGGAGTGGTGGGGAGTATGAGAGACATGCGCAGATGCGAACAGCGCACACCACGTGCTGTAATCACGCCGGCCTAGTGTTGAGAAATCGAAGTAGAATTTTGCTGTCAGTTTTCAATTGACTTTGCGCGGTCGTGCTCGCTTGGCACATCACAGAGATTGCAATAAGTATTTTCAATATACTTTTAAAGTTTATTTTTTAAATTAAAATCACTCGAAGACAGCGTAGCGATGGCCGAAACTGAAATGTTAAATAATAGTGATCAAGATGTGCCATTTTTCGAAGGAGTGGAGAAATTACTGGAGATTTGGTTTGTTCCTACTAAGAACGCCGACTTGAGGAAGATACCAAGGTAGGAAAAAGTTTTAAACTTTATCGTTACTTTTTGTGAGTTGATGAAAACACTTTTGTTGAATGACAAGATTCCCGCTCAGAATGTCAACAATGTAAATGTTATAGTTTTCCCCCAGCTGATGGGGGTGCGCAGTCGTTCGACCGCGATCAGGTGTGAAGAATCATCATTACGTCACGTAATAAATTACAGATTGATATAATTAATACAAACAAGGGTAGCATGTTGGAAATTGGAGGCTCCGAGTTCGGTGGGAGATTGACAGTGTTATCTGAATTTTCCAACATTTCCCATTTATTCGGAAGACGTCAGATATTCACGCCATTTGAAGTATCGCACGCGTACCAATATTTAAACCTGTTATGCACCTACAGCTATTCTCAATTTTCTTAAATTGCAAGCCGTTCATTTTGTTCGTGGTAAACTTTCTACAGTCCCGAGGTAGCTAATTTTGTTTTCATCTTACACCGGACCAATATAATAATATAAACAAGTAACTTTACGAATGTGTAATAATGGGTTTCTCATTTTGAAGGTACGGAATAGGGAAAACAAAAAAAATCTTCATAAAGTTGTTCTCCTTGAAATAATACCATATTGCCGTTAAAACTGACTAGGTGTAGGTAGTAGGTAAGTGTGATTTCATAAAACTCAAAAAATCTTAAATGGGTCATTTTCAGATACTATGCGAATAAGTCAAGTCGTTGTACGATCTGCAATATTTCCATTTTACATCACTATAAATTCAGAAATTCGACACTTCTAACTGCCATGTTAATTAGCAACTAATAATTCGCTCTTGTAATGTAAAAGAAACGTATCTGCGTTTCTCGTGTTTGAAAACAGTGTCTAAAAATTATTTGACGAATTCTTAAATATTTATCATAAATCAAACAACCCTAATTTAGAGATGTTTTTTTCGGTAATCTGTATAAAAGAGTATTTTATTTTTATAAAAAATACGTTTTACATTAAATATATTAAATTTGTAATAATTGCGAAGAAACGTATATAACAATAACAGTGAAATTAGAATAGCAAACGTTCTCTTTTTACACAACAAAGTTGGTGAATTCCCGGATATTTCTGCATTTTTTTATCTCAAACAGCAAGCATCGCACATGTATTATATCGTACATCCTATCTCTATATTATACTAAAAAAATTCGCTATTCGCTATCACTCAGTTCTTCTAAACTACGCAACAGATTTTGATAGGTTTTTCACTATCGTTTAGAGAATTTCTTCCGGTAGGCTTATATGTATATATATGTATAATACATTTATATAATATTTACAGAGAGTAGAGAAAAGTCGAGCAACGCCAGGTTGCTATGATTCGTATGTTCTACTAGACCAATAAAATTCAATTAAGTTAAATGTTGATTTAGTATTTGTATTGTACATACGCAATATATTACAAAATTATTATATGTACGACAAAGAAATGTTTAAAATATATTTATTGACAATATTAACGATGTAAATATAGTTAATTCATCCGGATGAAGGTTCAATATCAAGAACGGAGAAATAAACTACGGCGCATGTTTCGGGGGACCGTAGGAACTCCGTATGCATTTCGGATGGACTTTGTTTAAAAGTAGGTAATTAATGCAACCTTCGACCCTTCCAATTTAAATAAAGGTATTAACCGTTTGAGTGCCAAAAAAATTCATACAGTTGCTTGTAAAATGCCACCAAAAAAACATTATTTTTTATGAAACTATATATTTTTTTAAAACCCCATAAATTCTTTGAATTTTCAAGGATTTCGATGATTTTTTTCAGTGTTTTATTAAAGAATATTGGTTTAGAATCACGCGGAGGAGGATCCCGAAGTCCAGGCGTTTCGAAAAAATGAGAATTTTACGTACAGACGTACGCGCGAATCAGAACACGACTGACGCGATCGACGGAAATCGACGATCGGCAATCTTCGTTAAAACACGAATCGACGAAAATCGACGATTGGCACCCAAACGGTTAATATATTGTCGGTTCACTTTTATTCTCATGGCAATATTCTTACAATTGCTTACGGGATTGATACAATGTTTTCAAGAAGTAAAGGTTGGGGTGTTTAAAACCAAAAAGTCACATTATTTGATGACCAAATCGACCACTTTTTGTCATACGATGGAGCTGAAACTCGGCAAATAGACTCGCTGTAGATGAATATGCATTCTATCAACTTTTGGTGGAGCTCATGCACACTCGCGCGCATACAATATTTTTTCTGAAATTGGCTGACATTATATTTAAAACATTACAATAGTGAAATATACGAAATAAATGTCGGTTCTATCAAATTAGAATTTGGCTTAGGTGTTAGCGTTGCTGACTCCAGTCCATAGGGAGAAAGATTTAATCCTCAAGTCAAACCAATTTTTTGAGAGGAAGCTACAAGCCAAAAATGTGTATATTCTTGGTATGCCTTATATCGTCACGAACATAGGTAAAAGGCATTAAAATCGATTGGCAAACAGAGTCTAGAAACGCTCAATTTCAAGCGCAAAGTGGTTTTTATTTATTTTGTAAACAATTTTATAAGAAATCAAAAAAGTTAATCAAGGGAAACTGTCACAGATAATCTTAGCCATAATATTGTTTTTTTTTATCATTTTTTTATTTGAATTCCACTCAAGGGAAATGATAGAAAAAGCTTCAATTTATTTAAAGCATATTTTTCTTATTCATAATGTAAACCAATTCGTTATAAAGATCAATCGAAAATTGTGATTTAGCATTAAGCTTCGCCTTAATTCTGTTTTTGTAAAGTCAAAAATGTGTGTTTGTTTAATGTTTGTTATAATCCAAAACTGAATGCTGTATAAACAAGATCCCCGAGGCGTACGTGAGTAAAACTATGTGTGTTAAAAATGTGGAGATCCGGAGGAGAATAATGGATAAAATTATGAAAGGGACAGAAGAATTTAAGATGGTTTGGACACGTAGTAGGCATCGGGTCCAAAAAGTATGTTACTAATTTTCTCTTCTTAATAAATCAAAGCCAAAATTTCCTCAGAAATCATAAGATTTGTTAGTGAATACTTATCTACATAAACCACAAATTTTAATGTATTCTTATCTAACATTTTTTAAATTTCAAATGAAGAATTATATAATTTGTCCAAAGAACACTATTTCAATGACAATTATTTTTCAATTTTTCAGGTAGGTACCATTATATTTTAAAAAAATGCGAAAAGAAAGTCCAAATAAACATGGCGATTTCACATTTGAAAAAGTATCTTTACTGATCACATAGTTGAAGTAAGGCTTGCTTGATTAATAAAGTGGATGCAGAACAGCAAAACGGAAACGGAATACACAAACAACTTTACAAACAGATGAAATGGCAAACGGAAAGTTGAAACAGGACTTCGCTACGCTCAGTCAATTATTTACACATCCCTAAGTTAACGTTTGGTTGATAAGGGGCTGCGGGGTGCATAGGTTATCGGCTAATAGTTGCAAGTGGATATCACAATCATGTGACAAAATTAACATTGATTTAGTTTTAATTGGTTTACGGACTTTCATTAATTTAATCATCAGATAGGACTGTTGTTGGTTTCTGATGCTAACATCTTTGTTTACAGAACGCAAATAAAAATATTATAAGTTTTATATCTTTACATATATGAAAATGAATGATCGTTTGTTTGTTTGTCCCTTACAGACTCAATAACTACTGGACGGATTTTGCTGAAAAATTTAAAGTATGTTCTTATTAGTGTCAGGAGTGTTTAGAGAATGGTTTGATTGTTATAAAAGTAGGAAGACTTTCCGCATTATCTCTGGATGAGAGAATGGAATGAGATACGTAGTCGAATAAATGTCGATATTATTTATTTATTTTTGAGTAACAATGAGGTATACAGTTTTATGGTGGATGTCGGGCACGTCCGAGGAAGACGTGGCACGATCAAATGAAACAAAAACTTACAAAAGTAAACTTTTCAATTCTTTTGATTTTTATTTTTTTTATTTTATTTTTTTTTATTTTTTTATTTATTTGGAAAACCAACAGTTATAATAATTACAAAGTATGGTGTATTAAGTGTTAATTATTTAACCAATAATAGGTTTTCACTTAAGTAATCTTTAGAATAATATTATTTCCACCTTAAAAATATAAAATAAAAAAAGTTTTCAGGTACGCTAGAATTAACAAACTCAAAACTGTACTCCAAACCATTCATAACCCCAAGCAACGCTGGGAACACGTCAGACAAAAATTTCCGTGATGCGAAGAAACCTACAGTATTTGAAAAACTCCTACCATCATTATTGTAAGCGTAAAATATTGTTTGTATGATGGAGGACGCTAGTAAAGGTTTATAATCATAGACATATGAATATTAGTAGACCTGCCCTAAGTGATTAAAAGCGTATTATCCCCACTCCCCATACCGGTTCCATTGGAGCCGGCTGTGCTCGCGTATGGCCTCAAGTGAAATTTGAAAACGTGACGTCATCATTCTTGTGCGAACTATGGTCGAGGCATCATCGGTTCATTTTACGAAATAACACGGCAAAATGTTGACTTGTGATATGAAAACTTGTAAAAATAGATGTGAAAAAGAGAATAAACCCAATTGTCGTATTACATTCCATAAGTAAGCATTATTATACTTTATTTTAAGCTTATTCACACCGTATTATATGGATCAGTTTTAGAAACATATACTATCACATCACAATGTAGCGATTCTCAAGTGTGCTCATCGTTGTTTACTGGGGTAAGTAAATTATGAAACATTTGTAAAAGTGTCTTAACTAAATACTCTGAAACTAACTACGACTCTGAAAATAGAAGCTGCCTTACTTTGCCGAATTTGGACTTCGCAAATTAGTTCATAACGTGGCGAGTAATTTGCGCTCCCATGTAAAAATGTCTATTCATTCAAAAGCAGATTTTACTTTTAAGAAGTAAATGGTGATATTATAATGCGAGATGCCTATTTACTGTCAGATTGATTTACTGACGAATCACAGTCAGCTTTATCCCCTTCGTTCTTCAACAGTTGATTTTACCCCTCGCCATTATCTTCTCGTCTATTAATTCCTATGTCTGTGTTTATAGTGAATAATTATTTAAAAGATACGAGGCTATTTTTATGAATATTTTTCTAATTCTTTATAAAAATAGCATTTGATTAAGTTAGCTCAGAAATCGAGATTTCAGAAATTCGTTAAGCACTTCCAGTAGGTGGATAAAGAAAGGACTATACAGGAAAAGATAATACATATACACATATGATGCCCAAGCGAATAGATAATGTTGTCAGACATCTCTGAAGAGACTTGACACTTTCAAGTGAATCAAATATTATAAACCACAGATGGGTCTGTTCATACGTGCTCATAAACATGTGCTTCTGAAATGTGTGACATACCATTCTCTCTGCCTACCTATGTGGGGTATGGAGTGACAACATCAGACATTGTTATTTTTCTTTTCACTACTTGTCACCTATTTCAAGTAGGGTTTATGGTTCCCCGGATTCTATCAGCGTATGTATAGCAGAAGCAACGATCAATTGCATTTTCATTGTTCTACTTTCGTCAAGGCCAACAGATATATATATGTATAAGAAGGGTAAGGGTAAATGCAGGATACCACATAAATGGGGGAATGAACGCGGTTGGCATCCACAATGGAGTGCAAGATATGTACATTGTTTATCCAGACGAAGAGGGTTGTTTATTTGTTGTATAAAGCATTTCTCATCGAAATTCGGAATTTTTCCAAGGTATTTTAAATGTTCTACATATTTCTTCATTTTAAAGATGTCACAAAAAACAAATACCATTTTAGAAACTAGATAAAATTACCTGTATTTGAAATATAATTTAATGTAAAAAAAGTCAATATTTTAATTACAAAGATGAAAAGTTGAAAAAAAAGCCAACATATTTGATCAAAACATTTAAAAAAAATAGTATTTGTTTTTTAAAAATTCTCATTTGTATTTATGTTAAAACAACATCACGTTCATCGAGGTTTTATTAAAATGCGGTAAAAGTCAATTAAATAATAATCCTAGTCCTAAATCACCTTGCTTTTTCCGATATAATGGGACTATACGCACAAGATGACATTATTAGTGGGTTAAAACTGACGAAAAATAACACAAATAATAGTAAATATATTGAATTATACTAATATAATGGTGAATTGGTCATTACAATAGAAATTATTATGAAAAACATGTTTTAATCACAAATGACAAATCAACACCATAATTCGCGGGGAAACTGACGTGGCGCATGCGCATAAGTCTGTCAAGTAAATCATAAGTAAAACTATTTCAAATAATGTTAGGATTCTAAATGGCGGTAACTCATCAAGGCGATGCTAACAATGTACTATTCCACTCTGGCCGCGAGGTGCAAAATATAACAAAATTATTATCAACAATTAATTGAGAGCGGTTAATGAGCTGTTGTACGTCTATGGAGCTGACATCAGAACCATTGACCTCCGGGCTAAGGAAGATTTTATCACTTCCCTCCGTAAATTTTATTTGATTAATTTGTCTTATATCTCAATTTACTAATTTAAAATAATATATATTGTATTTGCGGCACGTTTTTAAGAGTGTAAGATACACTCAGTATCGCCCTGGTGTAAGACCACCCTTCAGGATTGAAACTTTACTTGAAATGACTTTAGCCTATTTGGTGACCAGATCTGAATAACCAGGTACTTCCCCTCCCCACTACTTTCAGCCTCACAACATACCCCAACTGGGGTTGCCATAGGCTCAGACTGATGGGAGCAGTTGGAACTCTTGATGTTCAAGAAAATTCTGTATTGTTTCCAATTTATACAAATTAATCTTGATAATTAATACATGTTTTTTATTCTTTGTTACAGACAAAAATGGGAGAGTTTGTTGAAGATTGTTCGCTGTGAAATTATTTCTTTCACTCACAGCGAGCAAGTCGACGCTTACGTGCTGAGGTAAGATATTTGATATACATTTTATCGTTTGTTTATACAATAGGTGGTACATAAAAAAATGCAATTTTGATGAATTATTTATGGAGCACCAACCGTCGTAAAATTGGTATACAATTATTGGAATGCGAAATGGATATACCTACTTCTAAAATAATGACGTGGAATGGATTAAATTTATGCAAAATGTTTGCATCGAAGAGCGAGATATCTCCCTTTCCAACTGCGGGCGCGAATGTCTTTTCGGGGGTTTGCAAACACGTTCACTGATTTTCACATACTGTATGAATAATCAAGTCTTAGGACGGGTTGTTTCGGAGAATTTGAACAATTCATCAAATTTCAACGTTCATTTTCAAGTTCTGTGAAAGATTTTTTAAAGTTCTGTTTTAATTTCAGTTTTGTCAAGCAACTAGCCTATAATGATATAATAACAGAACTTTAATAGGACTTTCACAGAACCCGGAAATGAACGTTGAAATTTGATGAATTGTTCAAATTCTCCGAAACAACCCGTCCTTAGTATCTGTACCCGAAATAAAAGACTTGGGGATAATATTTGACACCAAATTAACATTTATAAACAATATAACCACTAAAGCGATGCAAAGGTTGGGTTTCACATTAAAAACTTCAAAAGATTTCAAAAATTTAAAAACTTTAAAAATATTGTATTCATCCATTGTCAGAAGCCATTTAGAATTCAACTCAACCGTTTGGAATCCATTTTACAATATTCATGAAAAATCTATCGAGCGAATCCAACATAAATTTTTACGAAACATAAATTATAGATTAGGAATTCCTATTGAAAACATTAACTACACCTCACTGTTGAAAGTCATGGGCCTTGCCACATTAAAAGATAGAAGAATATTTTCTGATCTATTTTTTCTTTATAAAATTGTTAATAACATGTTTGACTCCCCTGAACTCCTTAAGCTGATTGACTTTCATGTTCCTAGTAGAACGGTTCGTCATAAGGTACCTTACCATTGTAACATTGCAGGTACCAAAGCAAAAATAAATTCAGTAATGAACCGACTGCACAGTGCAGGGAATAAATATCACATGAACACCAACGGTACTGAATGTCTATCGGCCTATAAAAACAATGTTATTAAATCTGTATGTCTATCTTGATAGCTTTGTAATGTTTATAAATTTTCAATGTATCTAAATTTATAGGAATGTACATCCTATAAATCCATCCTCTGTAAATAACATCCTCTGTTTGTTGCTTTAAGTTAATATTTCTATACTTGTATATATTTTAATTGTTATATAAATCTATTACTCTTTGATTATATCAAATGTATTTTTAATTGTATCATACGTAAAAGCCCTAATTGGGCGTGTATGAATAAATAAATAAATAACTAATATTTTACAAATTATAACAAGCCTTAAAACATCTTTTTAGAAGGTTGCCTTTTTGAGATAAATAAATGCAATAGAGCCATAGACATATGAATATTAGTAGACCTGCCCTAAGTGATTAAAAGCGTATTATCCCCACTCCCCATACCGGTTCCATTGGAGCCGGCTGTGCTCGCGTATGGCCTCAAGTGAAATTTGAAAACGTGACGTCATCATTCTTGTGCGAACTATGGTCGAGGCATCATCGGTTCATTTTACGAAATAACACGGCAAAATGTTGACTTGTACTATGAAAACTTGTAAAAATAGATGTGAAAAAGAGAATAAACCCAATTGTCGTATTACATTCCATATATAAGCATTATTTTACTTTATTTTAAGCATATTCACATCGTATAATATAGATCAGTTTTAGAAACATATACTATCACATCGAGAAACGTCTGGACGCGAAACACAAAGCTGGTTGGTTGCTGGGAAGTAAATTATGAACATTTATAAAAGTGTCTTAACTAAATACTTAAACGAAATATTCGACTCTGAAAATAGAACCGAATTTTTTTGCCGAATTTGGTCTTCGCAAATTTGTTCATAACGTGGCGAGTAATTTGCGCTCCCATGTAAAAATGTCTATTAATTCAAAAGCAGGTTTTACTTTTAAGAAGTAAATGGTGATATTATAATGCGAGATGCCTATTTACTGTCAGATTGATTTATTGACGAATCACAGTCAGCCTTACTCCCTTCGTTCTTCAACAGTTGATTTTACCCCTCGCCATTATCTTCTCGTCTATTAATTCCTATGTCTGTGAATAGAGCAGACTTAATATATGAGGTGCGGAAAAAAGTATTATGTACTACATTCTATTAACCACATTCATAACGTAAAGACCAAAATTTTATACCTACATGTAATATTTCTGACAATCGCAAACTTATTGAACAAATACTTGCAAATAATATATTTGTTTTTACATTAATTAGCTTTACACAGGAGGCCCTGAGGAAACAAATCCCCAGGACCTCTGTCATCTTTGGAGATGCTGTGTGAAGGGTCTTTTTAGGGAAAGGAGGGAGAGGAAGTTCTGGAAAGGAAAAATGTATCATGGGTGGATAAGGAATCTGGGGGTGAATGTGTCCAAGAGTGACGGACGTATGAATCTAATCCCTCCCAATGCGGTACAAGGCGATGGGTCGAGAGAGACCAAAAAGAGAGGTCAAAAAGTCTGCCTCAACCGACTTCTCCCGATCCTGCCTACACCACGTGATGTGATGACATCCCTCGCCAAGATTTAGACAAACCTCACCGAAATACCGATACGAAATACTAGCGTTGTAAAAAACTCCTGTCGCAATGATAAATGTATTTTACCGACGAGGCGATCTTCGCTAAATTAGCTGAAAGTCTTACAAAGCAAAATACAATTTCGAATAAGTTTATAGTACCTTCAGCCAGCTGTGACCTTCTCAGTTGTGCAATTTTTAATTAATTCACGAGCTTTAGATTGCTTATCTGTTAGCATAGGCCTCTGCGGTGACCCTGCGCGCTATCGAATGTAATGGCAGCGCTAACTTACGGTATTTGTTGACCTTAACATTAATTTTGGCAACTAGAAGAGCATCCGACTGCCCGACCGTACAAAAAGTCAGTGAGCATACTATCTTGGCAACTACACCAAGTGCAGACTATTTGTTGGGAAGTGACCCAATCTGCATGGAATGCGTCTTCTTTTGACATTTCTAGAATAAATAACGATATTTTCGAGAGCTTTTCATATTAAAAGTTCTGTAAAGATAAATATATTTTGACCAATATGCCCATAAATGATTTTAACGCTGTTGACTTTCTGTATATTAAAGCTTTTTAATATATAGCTAAAACAATATAAACGGAACTGTATATTTTCAATATGTATAATAAGGTGACTCCTGCTTCGTAGCAGTCATTTATTTTTGTGAAATATAGCAATTTAAATTAATTATAAATGTAAAACAATGAAGAGATTTTAGTAATACAAGACTCCATTAATGGAAAACTGAACACGAAGCGAAGCTAGCAGTCCATGGGAGTACGTCTAGTACTTGCCCTGATGTATGGCAGTGAGGCATGGAACTAGCAAAGGAAAGACGAAAACAGACCGAATGTTGTAGAAATGAGATCCCTTAGACTATGTATGGTAAAAACAGGTATGATCGTGTGGTGTAAGCGTAAAGTGTAATATTAAGAAAGGGATGCTTAGACGGTTTGGGCATGTAGAGTGAATGAACGAAGAAAGGATTCTAAGGAGAATATATGACGCAAATGTGTAATGGTAGAAGTTGGGGACGCCCGAGGAAGACGTGACACGATCAAGAGAATCGAAATTATTAGTGATTCAACGAATATCTGTCCTAAAATATTGAGTTTTTTCTTAGAAATTAAGTGGCTCCAAATAATTTCACGAGATGTTGTAAAATAGATTTTCACAGAAATAGAAAAATAAACCACACTTTTCAAAACATTGGTTATTATATTATGGCTACAATTTTTTTTAATTGTATGCCCACCACTCTGAAACTACTACTAATGGGAAATACATACACAAACATTCACAAAAAACTGATCATAGCCTGGATCAAAAAACAAGATATCCATTTTATACAAAACATTATAACACCAAACCAAACATAATCATGGATGAATGTGTATGTATGTATGTATGCATGTGTTTACTTATATGTGTGTATGCATGCATATATGTGTATTTATGTATGTATACATGGGTGTATGTATATATGTGCATATAAATAAATATTTTTTTTCCTTTTTCTTTAAATAACAATGTACAGTAACCATTTAAAAAACAAATAATTTAAAATCCCAACTTACACTTATATAAGAAAATTTAACCAATACACATAAATACATGTACCATTTAATCATAACCACTTGTATTTAGTCTATGTAACCACGTAAACACCTCAGCACAGGTTCTCCCAGTGAGGTGTTCAGGAAACATATAACACTACCCACCACAGTGTCACCTACTCAAACCTACCTCACACCCAGCAATAAAAAAATAAAAAACACCATATTAACAACAGTTCTAAATTTATGTATTATATACAAATGTAAATATTTGGTAGACACTGTAATGTATGAATAGAAATAAATAAATAAATTTCAAATTTATATTTACTAGTGTTCCTAGTATTGGTATGAACTCCGCGAGCCTTAGTGCGACATAAACATTGAAAATTATAGGTACCATATTATATTGTAGTCGTAAAACTAAATATGTTTTAATGAACCAATTGCTCCTAACCGTCTGGAGCCTGCGAGACTATGGCATATCCAATTGGGGCACATGGTGGGAAGGCTAAAGATAGTGGGAAAGAGAGATTACAAAAGAGGAAGGTGGTGAGTATGATTCCGAAAAAGTGTTGTTTCAGGGATATGTATGTTTTACATAATTATTTCCATCACACTGTAATTAGCTTGCATTTTCATAGCGTCATATCTTTGAACGTTGGTTTTTTTCTCTCTTGCATTCACTGATCTTGAACTTAGGAGTATTATTTTTCTACTTATTTACCTACAGTAGATATGTTTATATAATATAGGACAGGGCTGCACTTACTAGACCCAAGTACTTATTTCCTTAAGATTTGGAACGTTGGTTAGTACGAACAAATTTTGATTTCCTTCGGAAGCTAGCTGCAAAAATTATTGTGGAAGGTATGAAAAAAATTATATATAATTTTTTTTATCCAACTCGATGCATTATAAAGCATATTCCATCCGGTTTGATGATTGTTATTATTTATTTCAATATTATCTGAATATCTGAAGGCACAACACATCAAAGGTCGTGTAAATGTACGCGGAAATCAGAAAACAATAAGGGTACGGATGTGTTACAGTCATAGTGATTAAATAGCTAGTATACATAATGACTGATCATTATATATAATAACATAATTGTTTAGACAATGTGATAAATTAATCACTTTCTCCGGATATCATTCATTATATCGGGTCAAAGTTAGCCAAAGTAATAAATACAGTCCAACTGACTTTTCACCCCCCTATCCTAACCTAACCTATCATTACCCAACCTAACCTAACCTAAGCTATGATAACCCAACCTAGTTTAAATTTACTTTATAAATTAAAGGCAAATTGAAATATAATCTCCACCTATACCTACTTGTTATATTACTTTATCCAAGTCTTCGAAGATATTATATAAAATTGCTAGTTAATGTGATTAATTCTGTGTCAATTATCACTTTATCTAAATTGGGTAGACATTATAAATAATGGCTGGATAGTATATATAATATCCGGATTTATTATTTTGGCTGTAACATATATATTTTTTAACTTTCACGCTATTGGCGGGCTTTCAGCAACCTAGTAAGACAACACTATTTACACTGTCATAAATCCACATCACTTTGGAAATGTTTTCGTTACAATTATTAAACGTTCGCGTGTTGGGCTTCTAAATACATTTTAACGTTTGATCTTCAATGACGCAAGTCAAGTAAAAAACATATTTAGTTTTACGTCTACAATATATAATATCTTCCGATATTGAGTCATTTTATGCAGTTCGAGTAATGCCTATTTATTTGGCCACCACATCTAAGCAAGAAGCGGCAAGAAGTGTCATAAGATTTTTTAATTACCCTACCATTTAGTAATAATACAACAACAAAAAAACATAAAACTACCTAACGTTTCTCTACACGTTAATTTGTCTGTTAATCTTCTGATGAACAGAAGTCTTGTACTAATATAGCATTTATGCACTGACTGCACCCAACGCTCTAACTAAAACTACCGAATCCGGTCTACGCGCACCGCTTATCGCGTTCAATAGTGAAACAAGTTTCGACGAGATATTAGTACGAAGTAGCGATCATATTAGTAATTGTAGCCATTTGCATTTATGCAATATTATTTATTTACGTGGAATCGTATTATTTATTCAGACCGCATTTTGCAAGACTTAATTACACATAATGATTGACGATTGTCATGCTCAGGACGCTGTCACTTTGAACACCTGTGAGAAAACTGTAGCATCCGTTATAATTATGACATACGCGCTTTATCACTTTTATATTACGTATTAAATTAGCCCTTAAACCGTTTAAAATGATTTTTTGTAATCCTGATCAGCTGTGACATCTCTGAAATTGGATGACATTTCAACAGTTAATATACGAAATAAATGTCGGTCTTAAGTTTTAAAAGACATTTTAAGAGTTCACCACAGTTTAAAAGCCATGGGGAGGAATCAAGCGTCAGACAAACCTAAAAAAAACAACTGTTAATAAAAATGGATTTAAAAATACGTTATTTTTAAAGGTTGATTTTTTCAACAATGAAAATGGAATGGAATGAAATAGTAGAAGGGATTCGATGTCAATTCCATCTGGAATATTTTTGAATTTATTTCTTCAACCATTTTTTTTCCTTTTCATATCATATTGTAAGAATTCTTAAAGAAATGTCTGATGTAATCTTCATTTTATTTAGCATCAATTCTCGCATTAATTCCTTCGACCTATACAATGTATTTTCTTTTGATAAAATAATTTTAAATATAAAAAAAATATGTGTATATTATTTGAGGTGACCGGATAAATTATGAAAATGATAATTCATCACATCTTTAAAAAGTTATATAAAGTCATGGAAAGTGATGAAACAAAAAAATATTAACTGGATTATGTAGGTTAGGTTAGGTTTAAAATTTTTTTCATCGTTTCTAATGACTTCATATCACTTTTAAAAGGTGTGTTGAATTGTCACTGTGTTGAGTTATCATGGAACCATTATTTGATACTAGCTGATTTGTACCCGGCGTTGCTCAGGGACTTGTAAAAAAAATTCCGTAGTACACACAGACATAGGAATTAATAGACGAGAAGATAATGGCGAGGGGTAAAATCAACTGTTGAAGAACGAAGGGGGTTAAGCTGACTGTGATTCGTCAATAAATCAATCTGACAGTAAATAGGCATCTCGCATTATAATATCACCATTTACTTCTTAAAAGTAAAATCTGCTTTTGAATGAATAGACATTTTTACATGGGAGCGCAAATTACTCGCCACGTTATGAACTAATTTGCGAAGTCCAAATTCGGCAAAAAAATTCGGTTGTATTTTCAGAGTCGAATATTTCGTTTAAGTATTTAGTTAAGACACTTTTATAAATGTTCATAATTTACTTCCCAGCAAACCAACCAGCTTTGTGTTTCGCGTCCAGACGTTTCTCGATGTGATAGTAACAACTGATTCATATTATACGATGTGAATATGCTTAAAATAAAGTAAAATAATGCTTATATATGGAATGTAATACGACAATTGGGTTTATTCTCTTTTTCACATCTATTTTTACAAGTTTTCATAGTACAAGTCAACATTTTGCCGTGTTATTTCGTAAAATGAACCGATGATGCCTCGACCATAGTTCGCACAAGAATGATGACGTCACGTTTTCAAATTTCACTTGGGGCCATACGCGAGCACAGCCGGCTCCAATGGAACCGGTATGGGGAGTGGGGATAATACGCTTTTAATCACTTAGGGCAGGTCTACTAATATTTATATGTCTATGGTAGTACATTATTTTGATGTATCTCATAAGGTTTAGCCAGAGTTACCAATGTAAGCGCCCCAAAATATTTTTTTACGACTTATTACAAAACGTCGTTTTTCTCTATTTTCCATGAATATAACATGCATGTTCTATATATGTAAACCTTCCGGAAGAAATTCTCTAAATGATAGTGAAAACTCTATAAAAATCCGTTGCGTAGTTTAGAAGAACTAAGCGCACAAACAGGAAGACTCGTAAATTATACTATTTAGAAATAATTATTCTCGAACAAACCCCTGAAATTGAGTTTCAACGTAGGTAATCAATTTATTTCCTCTTTGTTTTAAGAGGTTTATTTTGATATTCAATCGTAAAAGATCAATGGTTTCGTTGCTTGTGTGGCACGTAGCGCCGTCTTGTTGAAAGTAAACGTTGTCCAGATCAATACCATCCAATTCTGGCCATAAAAAATCATTAATCATCTCTCGATAGCGCAATCCATTCACCGTAACTGTTGCTCCAGCCTCATTTTCGAAAAAGTAAGGTCCAATGACTCCGCCGGACCATAAACCGCACCAAACAGTCACACGTTGAGGATAGAGAGGCTTTTCAACAATAACTCTTGGGTTTTCCGAGCCCAAGATGCGACAATGTTGCTTGTTGACGAAGCCACCGAGGTGGAAATGGGCCTCATCACTCAAGATGATTTGCATTTGATTCACTCAAGTGAATTTTAATAATTTCAATGCGTTGTTGAAGCGTGTATCGTTCCATTTTTATTAATGGCGTAGTTTCTACTTGTCAAATGTCAAAAAATGACAGCTTCAAAAATAACATCTACCGAAATAGCGGGCTATTCAAAATAACACCTCTTATTGGAAAACCCTGTAGTTGTTTCTTATACGTATAACGCACAATACTGCATATTTACCATCACTGTTTACTGAGAATTCTCGAACTTATCTACCACTGAAATTAAGTTATTTTACCGAAAACAATCGATTTCGTTACATCTGGTATGCATTCTCAAACAAAACTCCAAGTTATATCCTTCTACCAACATTTTTTTCCTGTTACTATTTTTATTGTTTTTTTGTTTGGTTTTGCGCCCAACCGGGTTTTTACTTAGATTTTAAGAACACAATATACCTAGTAAGGTATCGAAAGTTATACACAAAGTTTTTGAAGCATGAAATAACGTTGAACTGATAAACTGAATATGAAACAATATTAGTAAAACATGTAACAGTGACATTAAATAATACAGAAACTAGAACAATACTACATACAATACAAATCACTAAAACTAAAATACCAACGCTACTATAATGTGTATGGTTCAACAAAGTGCTGGTATAGATAACACTTGGTTCTATAAAAGGAGTCAATAAATATATCAAGAGTACCCCCAAACTTGTTGCCCAGGTCATGCATCACATAGGTTAGTGTGTGTGTCTGATAGTTGGTTGTGTACGTATCGCAGAAGAATGTTACATTTTATCTTGTATTCCTAGTCGGCACTTTATATTACTAACCTCAAATTAACAACCGAAGTTGGTGTTTTTACCAGCTCATATTTTTCCTCTTGGGCATTATTTACTAGTTGAAGTTGAAAACTAGTTGAAGTCCCCGGCTTTGAAGTCCTCTTGTTTTGAAGGTCGTGTTTGCAAATTTTCATCAATCTCGGAATCAAACTGTGGATTTGTCTCAACGCCGCACAGTGGGCTGAAAATCGGCTTTCATAGACATAGAGACTTGAATTTTCAAGGGTATTTTTTTTGGCTAGAAATGGATTTTGCTGATCATTACTATGCTATAAAATGTCGTACGAAGCAATTGCGTGTACAAATGAAGAAGTTATAATTTTTTTAAGAAAAATTTGTATGGCGCTGACATTAAAAATGAGGCTATCTCTGGAATCATAAGGTTGGCCGTTCTATCTTTACACACAGATAATACTACTATTTATTTGTATTTTTTTGACATACTTCATATTGTGGCGCAAGGTGCGATTTATTTTTTAAAAATCCTAAAGTTGAAAAAAAATCTTTTTTTTGTTAATGAATCATTTTAATGCTTAAATGCTTTACATGTGAGTATGCTTTGTCTAGTTTACAATATTTTATTTACACTGCAAGCCAAAACACTGTGCACAGTGGGCTGAAAATCGCCTTTCATAGACATAGAGACTTGTATTTTCAAGTGTATTTTTTTGGCTAGAAATGGATTCTGCTGATCATTAATATGCTATAAAATTTTGTATGAAGGAATTGCGTGTACAAATGAAGGAGTCATCATTTTTTTAAGAAAAATTTGTATGGAGCTGACATTAAAAATGAGGCTATCTCTGGAATCATAAGGTTGACCATTATATCCTTACACACAAATATACTACTATTTATTTGTATTTTTTTGACATACTTTGTATTGTGGCGAAACTTGTGATTTTTTTTTTAAAAACCCTCAAAGTTGAAAAAAAAACTTTTTTATGTTGAAGATTCATTTTAATGCTTAAATGCTTTACATATGAGTATGCTTTGTCTAGTTTACAATATTTTATTTACACTGCAAGCCTAAAAGCATTTAAGCATTAAAATGAATCATCAACAATAAAAAGGGTTTTTTCAACTTTGAGGATTTTTAAAAAAATAATCGCACCTTGCGCCACAATATGAAGTATGTCAATAAAATAAAAATAAATAGTAGTATTATCTGTGTGTAAAGATAGAACGGCCAACCTTATGATTCCAGAGAAAGCCTCATTTTTAATGTCAGCGCCATACAAATTTTTCTTAAAAAAATTATAACTCCTTCATTTGTACACGCAATTTCTTCGTACGACATTTTATAGCATAGTAATGATCAGCAGAATCCATTTCTAGCAAAAAAAAATACCCTTGAAAATTCAAGTCTCTATGTCTATGAAAGCCGATTTTCAGCCCACTGTGCGCCGCCCACCCGCAACAGACACTCTTCTTTATATACGAGTAAATAGACTAACAAATCCCCTGTGAGCTGCCCGCGTTTTACACTTTCGAAATTTAATGTACACAGTCACCTTCCTCTTGTTTTGAAGGTCAAGTGTGCGAATTTTCATCAGTCATAGGAAGTAATAAAACTGTATACATATCAAACCCACACTGCCCGGTGTTCGCCACAGACAATGTTTTTTTTTAATATAAATAGATAGATAGATGTATTCTCGGCCTACCAAATGAAGTTGATCGTGAAAAAATGCTCCCACATCGAAGTGTTTATTTATAGAAAATCTATTACACAATTGTATGAGCTGTCATATTTACATCCTCACTATTATTAATTATGCACGTAGCGATGCATTGTTAGATTATCATAATACGTATTGTGGAATCTCTTTATGCAGTATAATAAAATGATGTGTGTATAAAGGTGCAATTAAACAGTTAAATTTCTAAATTTTTGTGTGTTTTATGTAATTACGTAATAAGCAATTTGATTGATGTTATATCAAATCAATAAATTTTGATTTCTACGAATTAAACAAAAAATATAATAAAAACCATCATGTGGTTAGTTATTGCTGAATGAAATTACGCATGTATGAAATCTGGTTCAATGAACTTAAATTTGCTTTGAATTGTAATTTTCAAAATTAGAACTGTTTTGAAGAATTCTGGCAAGCGGTGAAGTACCTACCTGTAATTTAATATTTGTATCAGAAAATTATTTTAATTGCCAATTTCTAAATTGTAACTTTTGTTAATAATTCGGACTATCCCGTGATTTTTCACGTGTTAGTTGAGTATAAAATCAAAGAGCCCAGCGATGATGTTTGAACGGAATCAGTTACAATTGAAATTTACAAACGGAAAGTGATAAATAAATATGAAAAATCAATTCATTCGTCGAAAGCCAATTTAATTTACAAATATGTTGAAAATTTCGAATTTTCACAAATGATGAGTGTCAATTTCCTTTGAAATAAGATGTTTTCGATTGTCTTGAACTTTTTGATTCTTTGAAGTTTAAAAATATTACTTTAACTACATAAAGATTTTTTTAAGATGGCCTTTAAAATACCAGGTTTTTTGGAATTTTGTATTCTGTATTTAGTGGTAAAGCCGGTAAAAATTTGCATCGCTCTGATAAATATTATTAGTATTTTAATGATAATTTATAAATATACGGCGTATTTTGGTATTCTAAAATGAAATCTTTTTCAACCAAAAGTCAAAAGGAAACATGTCGTTTTATTTTATTTTTTTCATTTTTGCTGGTTCACATAGACCTTCCCATAAAGGTGAGGGGAATAAACGGAGTGTGAGGAGCGGGGAGGTGGCGTAGGCGTCACCCTTTCAATGATTTGTCAATAAATTAATGTCTGTGCTGGTTCAGTATTTTACAACCGTCAAAAGGTTTCGTAATTTGTTCGCAATTTTTCCAATCCACTGACTCAAATTGGTAATAATCTATTTTCTAACATTTCATCTTTTCCACCATTTTGCTCATCAAAGGGTTGCTTAATAAATTTCCTACAGTCAGACGACTTATCTTAATATACTAAAATTCAGCATGCTTATGTTTGTGCTCGCAGAACTCGAAAAGTAATTAACCGATATCGCTGAAAATTTCAAAGTTTGTTCTTATTGGTGTCATGAGTGTTTAGAGAGTAATTTGAATGGTAGAATAAGTCAGAGACGTCCGAGGAATACTTAACGCAATATCTCTGCACCGAAATGAGATACGGTGTGGAATTAAAGTCGGCGTGATGTAGTTTTTTAACAGTAACAATTTGGTATACAGTAATGGATAGTAAATTATTAAAGTACGCCTGAGAGACATTAGCAATAGTAAAGCATTGCGGGGTTGACTAGTTATTTATATGAATCATTGTTTATTTATTTGTATGCTTTGTTTGGTCATTAAATTGTTTATTTATTTGTATGCTTTGTTTGGTCATTAAATTGTTTATTTATTTGTATGCTTTGTTTGGTCATTAAATTGTCGAAAATTAGTTTCGGTTTCCATTATTTGTTTGTTTTTATCTATTATTCAACGAATTTTTGGTTACATTATTTTTTTCTGAAAAGTATTTGCCACAATTTTATGGTTTCTCCTAATTAAATAATATGGAATTCTACAAACACCAAAAAAAATCCTTCCAGTTTCAGACTAATAATATTTCAAGCTCTGTTGTTTACTTTATTTGTGTGGAAAATTGTTACTCGAATAGTTAGATAGTTAACCCAGTTAAGCCTGGTACACACGCAAAGCTCACATCAACAGATAATATAAAGCACAATAGCGCTCGCCATACAATCCCATACAGACCCGACACACGTAAAAAGATAACGCGCTATAAGTGTGGTTCTGAACTTCGCTAACCGAATTTATTTTACGTAACCGCTCCCGACGCGATATTTGAAAAGTTATGCGTCCCCCTCTCCGCCGTAAAAAGGAGAGGGGGTCATTTTAATTACGGAGCTACCAACTAAGTTCCGTGTTCCCTTTGACAGCCATGACATAAGCAGCCTAATAATGCATTTCTTATTTATTATGTTAGCTCATATCGTCATGTGTGCTAGTAAATTTAGAAACATAAAAAAAACTTTATTTGGCAAACATACTTAACATATATTTAAAATATAAATATAATCAATATTTGAATTTGAAGTAAACAAATTTTCGCCCTTTCAAAATTAATCATATTTTTAATCTCAGTATGTTTATATGGTAATATCATTCGGTTTTTTGATAAAAGTTGGACGGCTTGGACGAAAGTTGAGCTTATTTTACAATAATTTATTATATGTCGCTTTCGTCGATCGGCGTGCGAACTGCGAATTTCCTGATTCGACGGAGAGGTTATGTCAGGTTATGTGAAAATGCGCTATTTACGCGCAGATTGTTTAAAATCTAAAAAGTTTATAAATAGCATTTATAATTATATAGTTGGCGGCATCATCATCTGAGGATGAGCTGTCCAACAGATCCAGCAATAGGCGACAAGTATCATCCATTTCGAAAACGTGCTCAAGCTGTCAGTAAGTAAAGTTGTCACTTTGACAGATGAAATTATGTTCCTCGGCCGCTCTCGAATTCAACTGACCCCCTCTCCTACCATAGGAAGAAATATTTGATAGCGTCGTGTGTCGGTAGAAAAGATGATGCGCTGTACATTAACTTTTGATGTGAGCTTTGCGTGTGGCAGCAGCTTTATGTTAGCTCATATCGTCATGTGTGCTAGTAAATTTAGAAACATAAAAGACGTGCTCAAGCTGTCAGTAAGTAAAGTTGTCACTTTGACAGATGAAATTATGTTCCTCGGCCGCTCTCGAATTCAACTGACCCCCTCTCCTACCATAGGAAGAAATATTTGATAGCTTCGTGTGTCGGTAGAAGAGATGATGCGCTGTACATTAACTTTTGATGTGAGCTTTGCGTGTGTACCACGCATTAGGGCATTTTGTTTTACTCTCAATCGGAGTAGGTCGGTATAATATATCATTTACAATTTGTCGCTGATGTTTGCTTTATTTAGTCGGCTATAAAAACCCATCATGACGAGGTTTAGACGAAAATTGATGTCATATCAAGGAAATGAGAAATATCTAGATATTGATTGCACTTTGCTATAATGGAAATTACGTAGTGTAAACCAACTGTATTATACTAGAAATATAATTATAAATAATCTTTATGTATAAAAATTCAGCCTTCGTGTGTTTGCGCTAGTAAAACTCGGAAAGTAGTCTACCGATATCTTTGAAAATTCCAAAGCTTTTTCTTATTAGTATCAGGAGTGTTTAGAGAGTAATTTGAATGTTAGAAGAAGTCAGGGACGTCCGAGGAATACTTAACGAGATATACAATACGGAATCGATGTAATGTAGTTTTTAAACAATAAAATTGTGTTATACGCTAGCGAATGGTGGAAAAGTCAGCGAACCCTGAGAAAGAGACAATAGCGAAGCATTGCTAGTAATATAAAAGAAATATTTAGTACCCAAATAATGTTTTTACTAATATCACAACCAGAGATGTGCAAAATGGGTACCCAAAACCATTTGAAATGCAAAATGGAAATGGATCAAAACTTTTCCATTTGAAAATGCAAAATGGTTTTTAGAAAAGCATTTTAAATGCAAAATGCAAAATACCTTTTTTTTCAAAATGCATTGAAAATGCAAAATGGTTTCCCAGGTTAAACAATTAAAATAATTATAGATTTTTTAAACAATTTTGTCATTTAATAGTGGACATCAATGTAGAACAAACATATTACATGATGGTAAATCCAAAAACACCACGACTACAGATTATGAAACCACAAAAAATTTGCGCGGGACTAATGTCAACATAAAAACATAGAAACTGCTATCTAATATATAATATTACAGCGTCATGGCTCCATGTTCAGTATTTTTTGTAATGGTATCACTCAATTGCCAGGGCTCCTACCAGGGAGCAATGTGACAAATGTAAATTATCTCTCATAGCGAGGTTGAGGACCGACTGATATTTGGGGCTTATGAAAAAAATGAGTGGAGATAGTAGGAAGAATGTTGCAAAAAAGCATTTAAAATGGAAAATGCATTGAGGAAAGCCTTTAAAATGCAAAATGGTTTTTAGAAAAGCATTTAAAATGCAAAATGGTTTTTAGAAAAGCATTTAAAATGCAAAATGGAAAATACCCATTTTGCATTTCCATTTGAAATGGATTTATTTGAAATAAAGCACATCTCTGATCACAACACACTGCATATACATTATACGTGGCCAATCATTGAGACGCCAATTTCATTGTGCTATTTAATTAAAATGATCTCATGTACGCACTTACGTTAATAGCTATTATTTATCATTCACACCAAGATGTAAGTTACACAATATTAGATAATAATGCTTCGCAAACAGTCTGCAATTTACTATTGCATTGTTACTGCATTGATATTTTCCGTTGTCAAACAATGCCACATTATTTCTATTTTTAATACTGGCAGTTCGTGGTGAAATTGCATTCTAATGATTTATTGAAACAATTTAAAACTTTTATCCACTTTATTTTTTTTAACCGTTACCGTATTCAGCCTATTACGGCCATCTTCATACTGGGACATGCCGCTTCCCCGCAGGGGTAAGCAGAGAGGGCAGACCGCCAAACTAATCAGTCTTGGCACACACTCCTTGCCTCATTCATATTCATACATACTCTTCTGTTATGTTTCCTCGGGTGCCTGCGACTTCTACTTTATTCGCGATATACACGGTGTCCGGAAACTCGTAGTACAAGCGGGAAACTGGAGAATCTACACCACATGGGGAACCCAAAAAAACATAAAGTTTTTTGATTTGAGCATTTTCAAAAAAAAAAAAAAAAAACCAAAAAAATATATTTTTCGGCTATTTTAGGGTTAAAGTTTTTTCTGGTGTGTAGGGTTGAATAACAGATGTTTTAACCCTGCAGAGCAGAAATATTTTATGATTACACCGGGTTAAATGAAGGGTGATTTCAAAATAATGCTTCAAATCCGAGTTTCTTCATTTGTTTTACTTTCAAATAGTTTTAATTAGTTGGGTACTTTGATCTTCAGTAATAATTTATAAGAATTTGATTAAAAAAAAAAAAAAAAAAAAAAATCAATTTCAAACTCGATTTATTCGATAACGAAAGCTCAAATAAAAAAAAAATATACTACAAAATCGACTCCAAATGTGATGTAGATTCACCAGTTTCCCGCTTGTACTACGAGTTTCCGGACACCCTGTATATTGTCCCTATATTCCTTTCTTCGTTCAATCGCTCTACATGCCCAAGCCATCTAAGCGTACCTTTCTTAATGTTATTAATTACGCTTACATCAGCCTTGCATTATTTGCGAATCTCTTTCCGCATTTCTCAGATGATCATAAATGGTTTTACACATATACACCTCAGGGATCTCATTTCATCACAATTTAAATTATGTTAACAAATTGTTACATTATCCTTATTTTACATGTTTTTTGTTTTATAAAATGGTACGTATACATTTGCGAACCGAAACGCGAACAGAATTACGGGAAAGGATCGTAGCAACTGAATGCTAAAATTGCAATCTGCGTTTCGCGCCATTTACGGTTCCTTCGTTCTTTTCCCATAAGTTGGGCTCAACTCGGCAGTTCGGCTCGCCTATGTATACGTAGCATAAGAAATTTTGAATTTATTAATATTATAACTTTGTGTTGCCTGGTTTTAAAATTTTCAAAAATAGTTTTTACATTGTGTTTTATATCTATGTTGTAATACATGTATATAATGAAAAGTTGGTGAATTCTAAATTTATTACGAGATTTTGGATTTTCTCATCTCCGTTGCTATATGTGGTGTTTGGAAATAAGAAAAATTGTCCCGTTATAGGCTGAAACCGGTAACGATAAAAAATTTAATTAACATTTGTAATAAGCATTAACTTTGTGGTTCGTCATAATTTACAATAAAAATATATAAATTTGTTTTAGACCACTTTAATTTTAATTGTACTCTACCGGTTTCGGAAGCACCCTTCCTTCGTCAGGAGAATATTAAAACTGTTCTGTTTTAATATTATTTCATTTCTCCTGACGAAGGAGAATATTCTCCTGAGGAACTGTTCTGTTTTAATATTATTTCAGTTATATATATTTTTATTTTTTGTAATAAAACGTTATTTTAATAAGGATTAGCTTTCGGCGCTCGGCGCTGCCCCAAATTCAGAATGTTCCGAAAATAATCAAAAAAATTAAATGAAAAAGAAAGGAACCTAGATATTACCGATCTGTGCGATATTGGTTCCAGACGGGAGGGTGAGTGATGTGTCCGGGGTATCTCTTTCTCATGGAACCGAAGTATAATTTAAAACGGATGACATTTAATATTATTCTCATTTAGAATGTGAGGTTGGTGGTTGGCTGGGGAAGATGCCTGAGTTATTCTAAAGATCCCAAAGATTAACTATGTCAAATTTGGTATTGATCGGCCAAACGGTGTAATATTTTTTAATGGAATTAACAATTTTTTTTAACCCTTGAGATCCGACCAACTACAATAGCAGTTCACTGAAATCATGACTACCTTCAGGTGCTTTGCAATTCGCAGTGAGCAGAGCTAGGTTTTAGAAGTTTTTAACTCATTTCAATCCTGTCCTTTAAAATTCCTATGTAAAACATTGACATTGTAGATTAGTAAGTAAGCCTGTCAATTATTCCAAATATAACTTTCAATATTATATTTGGCTTTGAGATATTTACAAAAACAGGGTTTTCCAATAAAATGTGTTATTTTGAATAGCCCGCTATTTCGGTACATGTTACTTTTGAAGCTGTCATTTTTTGACATTAGACAAGCAGAAAATTCGCCATTAATAAAAATGGAACGATACACGCTTCAACAACGCATTGAAATTATTAAAATTCACTTGAGTAAATCAAATGCAAATCATCTTGAGTTATGAGGCCCATTTCCACCTCGGTGGCTTCGTCAACAAGCAAAATTGTCGCATCTGGGGCTCGGAAAACCTAAAAGTTATTGTTGAAAAGCCTCTCTATCCTCAACTTGTGACTGTTTGGTGCGGTTTATGGTTCGGCGGAGTCATTGGACCTTACTTTTTCGAAAATGAGGCTGGAGCAACAGTTACGGTGAATGGATTGCGCTATCGAGAGATGATTAATGATTTTTATGACCGGAATTGGATGGTATTGATCTGGACAACGTTTGCTTTCAACAAGACGGCGCTACGTGCCACACAAGCAACGAAACCATTGATCTTTTACGATTGAATATCAAAATAACACCTCTTATTGGAAAACCCTGTATTACCCGTCTATATATAACCCCCAGCAACACCGGGTACACGTCAGCTAGTTTATTACAAAACACGTCATTTACTACTCCCACTTTCATTCTAAACCGTTGAACTTTACAAATTTAACTTATCTCCCGTTTTAAAATTAGGTAATCTATTTCAAGGGCATTTAAAAAAGGTCACAAGTGCAAAAAGCCCCGATAAACACGGAACGAAATTTAATTACTACTACGTGTCGTGCCCGGCAAAATACTAATTTATACAAATTAAGTTTTTTATTTTCTTTTTTTATATTCCTAATCTATAAAGTAGGTACTCTCTTTCGTATCTAATGAACCTTCTATTTTCAACCTTCACTTAATTTGTCGTAAGATTTTTTTTTAATTAAATGCCCACGATTCTGAATCGTGCTTCAGATAGATCTTTTCGTAGAAATTAATTTATAATTTTGGGGTTTATGGAGACTAGTGACGTCTATATACATTGTCAAATTAATATATATTATCATTATATTTCTGAAATCAAAGTATATATATATTTTCATAACTACGCTAGGTTAATTAAAAATCTTCTTGTTCTGTCTTATTACTGTTATAATGTGTTCGCTTTTGGGAACAACTCGTGTGGTCTCATAGAAATCGTTTTATCTCCCTTACTGTCAGGGTGAGAAATATGGTCTAAGCGGTGTTAGAAAGAGAAAACACCACGCTTTATATTCAATTGTAAAAATTGACCACAGAATAATTAAAATGTGCACCTTTATGAAATCTGAGGTTCCGAACAACAATATTTTAACATTTAAATCTCGAATAAAAAGCTGGTTTCAAAACATAGGGAGAACTGAAATAGATCTGACACCAATTACAAACTGAAACTGAAACCTCTCAATTGAGCAAAAAAAAATCATATAAAATATTTATAATTATTTCAGAAAAAAACACTATTTAACTATAATTACTTTATACTATCCATACTACAAAATTTTGATAACATATAAATGAAATCTTCAGCACGGGAGATCCCAGTGAAGATGTCATTATACCTATTTTTTTACAAAAAATAGGATAGTATAAATACTTATTATTATCATTAGATTCAATTTAAAAAAAATTTAACTTCGTCTCTTCAATTTTTATTAATTATTTTTATATGAAACTACAAAAACGTGAGCTGTTAATTATGTTTTTAATACATTTGTCTCATAAAATATGAGTGTATTTTTTTTACTCTTCACCAGTAATTTAGGCGGAAAAAATAAGGTGAGCCATTTAAAACACTTTTTATGTTTGCATTAATAATTATGTTTCATAAACATTTATTTCTAATACGGTTCAGAAATATTCCATTTATTTGGATTACATACATTGCAAAGCGAAAATACTGCAAAGGCCAAAACTATTGATAGATTTTAAAATACATTTAAAAACTATTGATAGATGTTAAAATACATTAAAAAACTATTGATAGATGTTACAATACGTTTACCTACATTTAAAAACTATTGATAGATGTTACAATACTTTTACCTACATTTAAAAAATGTTATTATATTCATTTGTTCAAATCTTCTAAACTTTATTTCAAAACTACAAAAATATTTTTTCATGTTTAGTCTTTCATTATCACAGTGATTCGGTTCACTGCGGAAAATTACTGAAATCAACGCTTACGTTGCTTTGGCTTCGGGCCACTGCATATTTTTAATTATTATTTTAATGAAGGGAATTAATTATTCTAATCAAGAGAATTCATTTAATTGTTATCAGTTAATTAATAATGTTTGACCCTGTCAAATTCTAAAATTAATCTAATTTTAAGATGTGATGTAACTTTTATTTCCATTCTAATGCTACGTATAAACAGGACAAACTTTTAGAGTCGCAAATGATGGGAAAGGAACGATTGTTCATTTTCCGTAATTCGTGGCTCGGCATGATAAAATATATACGCACACCAAAGTATTTACTGAACTGTTTATTATAAGAGAGCCCGCGTCTCTCGCTCCACAAAGGCAACTTGAGGAATTTATTTATTCGCAATAAAATTGGGACTATTCCATTCATGAGGCTTCCACTGAATTCCCCTTTACATATTTTTAAAGTGAGACCCCTTGCTTTTAACTTCACAATTATGTTGTTTAGCTAAAAGGCACGCGTCTGTTCTTCCGAGAGTAGCGCCTATTAAAACTTGTCCTACGGCGTCATCATAATGTTCTCCCTTCGTGGGGTGGGATACCTAACCGATATTCCATAACAAGGGGCATAATACATCTATATTACATGTACATCTATGGTGGGAGGCGTGGGTATCTAGATAATACCAGCGTCTATGGTATGGAAGTTCCCGCCAATCATAATGTAGGTACTATGTATTGCAAAAGGCCAAGGTCACCGCGGCGCGCAGGCGCGGGAAACTCAGATGAGAGGAGGTCCCGTATTGATCGCCGTGGTCGCTTTTCCTAGAGATTTGACACTTCGCGGATCGATCGCATGCTGCGGACCTCTCCCTCTGCTTTCCGCCGTTCTGTTATTTATTTTGATCTTCTGCGAGCCTCCCACGCAGATCGTCGACCCAAAAATAATTCGTTGTTTCCAAAACGGCATTATTATAATACATACATCATTGCTGAAAGTATTTTTTTTAAATAATTGAAACAGATTTTTTTATTCTTTTGTTAGATTTTCGCTTGAAATTATTATTTTCAGTTTCTTATTTTTTGTCCGCATATTTGAAATGCTTCATTAAAATTCGAACATTTTCTTGGCAATTTCTTATAAAAGGGGAAGATAAGTAACCACCTTTATTATTTTGAAAACTTATTATTACTAAGAAATACGGTTTTCAAATTTAATTAAACTCCTACCTTAAAGTGATGTAAAGGTTTCCCGAGATTGCTTTTTAGTTTATTATTGGGGATCGAAAACAAACTTTAATCGAACCTACACTTTATAAGGCTACCTTTACATACGTAAGTTTTTCCCGTAAGTCGCTCACGTAAGTGACTTATGGCAAAGACACTGTACGTCTCTTAGCATAATATATATCAAGCTTTAGAAGTCGTAAGAGGCGTAAGTTTTTGACAGGACTAATCGTGTCCGCGCGAACTTATAGCCTTGTCATAGCTTATGAAATCAGTTTAATAAGTTGAGACGATTACCGTAAGAAAAGGTACCAAAACGCGCAAGATTTTTTTCATACGAAAACTAGTTTTTTTTACTACATGAACTAAAATATGATTAGGATAAGTACATTAATTATTAACTCCCGAAAACAATATTAAAAAATAACACTAGATAGAACTCAAATAAGCACTACGAAAACGAATGTAAACGGAAAGAAAATTTTCTGATTCCAAAAGAAGATATAATTCTTTTTTTTTTAGCTTTTGAAAAATGAGCATCCTTCTTTTTAATCATGGGTCCAATCCTTTCTAATCTCAACGTTTCTGTTAATAACATTACCTATTTGTATTCGGAGTCGGTTGCTGTCACTCGAATAAAATTAAAGAACACCACTCAACTCCGCCGTTACGGAACAAAACCTCATGGATTTTTTTTAGTTAGAATTGTTTCTCTCAAGTCAACTCATATTCCAACTCCTTATTTGGGCCTTTTCGTCTGAATTGACAAAATCGCGTAAATTTGACAGCGGCAAATCGTTGTTTACAATTAGCCATCTCACCGCAAATAAAATAACGGGTGTAGCAGTCACTGTGAGTACTTACGTAAGTTTAACTTGATAATAAGTTGGATGCATACGTGAACGCTCCTGTTAGTAATTTACGTAAGTCGTAACTTTTACTTGTGAGTGTAAAGCCAGCCAAATAATGAGGTATGGGAGGATTCAACTATTTGTTGTAAAGGCTTTTCAGAATTCACTTAGATATTCATATTTCGATGTATGAATCGCTTTATACGAAATTGTAAAAAAGTATTTTTTTATATTATTTTTTCTCTCCTTTTATTGAAAAGAACAACGTCACCCGTAAATCAAGCGATATATTCAATTTTCGGAAACGGATGTTTTGATTATTGAAATATTTCGATATTGTCCATCACTAATAGTACTGTTAATAATATTATCTGTGTTTATTGTTTGCATGTTTTTAGGTCACACGTTGAACTGCAAATAAACAATATTCTTGTTTTCCAAGTATTTGTTTGTTTTAAATGCTAGATTATACAGTATTTGTTCTGCTTAGTTACTAAAATAATTATGCCTTTACGTATTACTATACCATTAAATAATCATCTTTCTTTGTAATTTATTAATAAACATCAAAAAAATATATATATTATTTTTTTTCTTGTTAAAGGCAAATTTCCGAAAAAAGTAGGAAATCATTATTTGTTTACCTTTGTGACCTTACTATGTTCAATGTTCATAGTAAGGTATGTTTGTGCTCGCAAAACTCGAAAAGTAGTCGAGTGTTCTTATTAGTGCTAGGAGTGTTTTTTTGGTTGGTTTGAATTCTAGAAGAAGTCTTGGATGCCCGAGAAACACATTAGCAATAGCGAAGCATTGCCGGGGTCCACCAATTAATTACACAAAACTTTGAGTTGTTTATCAATTTAGACTACAACAAATGCATTTAAAAAATTACCCATCTTAATGATGTTATAATTTTAGTAGAATTATAATAATAATAATAATGATTTATTGTCTTCTTTTCTTAGTAACATATAGAGATAATGATATCCTCTCTGGGATCTCCCGTGCTGAGGATTTCATTTACATATTATAATATAATTATAAGAAATTAATATTACAACAAAGTAACATATGAATTTAATTATAAACATATATCATGTAGTATAATTTTTTTTTAAATAATTTTAAAATAAGTAAGATAGTGTTTTTTTTTTGTATAGTTCAGTTTAGTAGATTCGGTTTTAGTCTGTGTTTGATATCAGTATATTTTCTATTTCATATCTCCCTATAAAGTATCCAGCTTTTTATTTGAGATTTAAATGTTATAATGTTGAGGTTTTTGAGTGTGAGTGGTATTTTATTGTAGAGTTTAATACTATGATATAAGAAACTTTTTTGCCCAAAAGTTGTATTAGTAGTTATTTGTTGGATAAGTTTTTGACAATGAGATCTAGTGTTTCTATTGTACGTGTTTGTTGTTATTTCTTGGATTTTGTACTTATGAATGTAAATGAGTATAGTTTTAGAATATAGTTGTTTAATTGACATGATGTTAAGATTGGTGAAGATTTCGTCAGTGCTAGTTCTTACAGGAACTTTCAGTATAATTTATATATTTTCTCACCATATTCTCCCCCATCTCCTTCCCTTCCCACTACCTTCAGCCTCACAAAATATCCCAATTTAGGATGTCAGCGTCTCCAGATGCTTGGGAGCAGTTGGTACTCTTGTGCGGTATTCACATAAAAAACGGAGGTTGAACCCCTTACTTCTATTTCAAACCCGCTACTAGACCAATCAGCTACTGACAACAGGTGATAATTATTATTTCTCATCCGAATTTGTGGTGCGCCGCCGGTAAAACACGGATACACAAAAATTCTAAGTTTGCTAAACACTGTCCCATGTAAAGTAGAATTTAAATAACCCATGTTACTAATAACTTAATTATTATTCAATATGCGTAATAATTAGTGTATGTTTTATACGCTATGTTCTTCACCGCGCGAATTTCGTGAGCTCCTAATTTTAGGCAATTCACGTAACCCCAATTTGTACGATTATATTTTTATCTTGACTCGGCCACGTTTTAACTCTCACCGCGGTGAATGCATTTCAGATTTATAAACATATATAATCCCAATTAACGATAACCCCATCAAGTAACATTGTATTATGTTGAATTTGGGGTGTTGTGATATTATTTGATAAATAATACTCACAAATTCCCCTGTCAAAGATATACATTTTATGAAGTTACTTATTGACAGATAGATAACGATATTTATTTAGATGTCTTTTCGCGAGTACACTACATACTGGTACTAACCAAAGATACTTACAATTCTAATATCCTGTTTATAATATGTAGTCAAAAATATATTAAAAATATACACTAAAACTTACTAATATTTTTATTTGTGCATTTAATCAAATCCCAATCTATCTATACGGATAAATAAAAATATTAATGTTCGTTTGTTCAAAATCTTTAATCTCCGAAAGTTTTTTAACGATTACTTTGAATTTTTTTACACAACTTGCATTCGAATACGCGTGTGTTTTTATATGTCTATATATTTTTAAATCGCCATCTGTTGGACTTAAAAGCAACACGCGCTATTGTTAATCTATCTGTAAAGACATACTGAGCCATATCAACGCGTGGCGGGGTACAGCTAGTAATATTAATAATACCTCCAACTTATTTTTTCAATTTCTTATTTATAGATTTCACTTTTATGATTAACTTAATATAATTATTATCAGTAATTATTTATTATTCATTAAATTTAATTCTCACAATTATAACTAACCAATCATTTTCGGCTTCCTGAAAAACGACTCGAGTGTTTTTGTTAACCGTTCAATTGAACCATGGTACGATTTACCGGGAGTCGCACGAATACGGCTCATCAAAAAGAGCTCAATTGTGCGGCTCGCTCATAAACGACTCATCGCTACTTCATAGCCTTATTTGAAAATGCCTTTCACTTCTTGCGTGCTGAAAGCGTGCGGCGATTATTTTTCAAGCCGAAATTTATTTCAGTAACTGTGATGTAATTGTGTACCTTACTTATCTTCAAGCCTATTAGATCAGATGATTCACTTCTCAGATATGAGGCTGTACTCTGTCCTTTGTACCGTACAGGCCAAACACAGTAGACAAGCCGTCTAGTAATATAATTATTATTTTATGATTTTCTATTTCCTTGACTTTGTCGCCAGGCTCGTTGAAAATTCGCTCAGTAATATTTTAGTGGAATGTTGATTTTTTGTTTTGTATATCTTCAAATTTTGTTTTGTCTTTTGGAAACCGCTCTTATTTAAATAATTGTATCATATACAAAACACATGTACCAAATATGCTGTGAGGCTGAAGGTATAGAGGAAGATAACTTAGGGATGGGGAGGAGAAAGGTGGATAAATACCTGACTATTCAGATCTGGTCAATAAACATGCCTAAAACCATTCCAACTAAATTTTCAATTTTGAATGGTGATTTTTCACCAGGGCGATATTTTCAAAATTGGAACTGGAAGAAAATAAAAATAAAATAATCTTTTAAAATCCTGGCAAGTCTCGTAAAATAATATATTATTTTTATTTTTTTATGTATTCAATAATATTGTTATTGGGTTTATAAAAACAGTTTATTTTTAAATAAGTTCTGCTGTGTAACTATTATTACGCGTGACAGCTGTTTCGCCCTCTGAAGGCATTATCAAACTATGGGTAGCCCACTTACAGACGATACATTTATATTATTTGTATATAGGTATTTTAATTTCAATTACTGATTTCTTAATTGATTTCTGAGTAAAATGTTAGAAATTATTAATGGTTTTTACCCCAGTAAAGTTTCCCCAATTAGTGTAATGTTTAAATTTGACTGAATGTCTTTATGTTAGTCATTCGCAAACGATGACTCATAGGGTTATTTTAATAGCATAATTAAGTACTTCATAGTGCACTCATATTTGCACTAGGTTTGAAGATATCTAGTAGGGGTGAACGAATTGTATTTGTTTGTTCATTAATTAGAATAGCTTTCGGATTATTAGAGTTTTTGTTAATTTCTACCTGCTCTAAAAGATTCAGTTTACGGCCTTTATTTTGTACGTCTAACGGAGTTGGTTTATTATTATCCCAAGTGAGTGATTTTTATCTAGGAGATGTTTTTAGTTTTCATCTTGGTAACTAACAGTGGCGGCCCGTGGGTGTGCTAGAGTGCTAATATTTAAAAAAATGGCTTTATCGATGTTGTTGTACCCGAAAAGGTTTTTTTTTATCGAAAATTCAGTTTTTGGTATAAAGATTCAGGAAATCTGTGCAGTGCACTGCCAAACTAAATTTAACTGAAAATCTTCATACAAAAACGAATTGTTTTGGGCTAAACATCACTAATAACGAATTTTTCGAACATAACACTATCACGCTCATAAGTCACAAGCCGCTGCCTACTTACTACTTGGTAAGTCAAGTCACACACATACTGTGATTTATCACGGGCAACTAATGTAAAAGCCCGGCTGGGCGTAAAACTAAATAAAATAAAACATTGAAAAAAACTACGGGAAAATCTGAATTGTTAATTTTCGGAAAATCAGTTTAATTTTTTAAATAATAAAATATTATGTTAAAGGTAGGAACTTTAACGCTTGTCTGAATTCTTCGCATAACGGATTCCAATTTTTAAAATGATGTGACATTTAAATTCAAAGCAAATCAATTATTCGTGTTTTTTTTTTAATTTTTATATGTTTCAAATCTTCAGAAAGAATTTGTGGTCCAGCATCGGGGTATTTCGCAAAATCAGCTCCATTATTTATTTTCTTACATGTGGAAAAGTCCCCGTTAAATGCCGATTCTGGCAGGTCCGTTTCGACTTTTGACCTATTTTAGATCAACAGAAAAGCACAAATTCCATATTGTTATGCTTGTTAGCGGATCACAATTTAATAGAAAGCGGAATCGGAACTAGGACGGGCGCCTAACGAGGACCTTTTAAATGTAAAAAAAATCAACCTCTAAAAAAAAAAAATTATAAATGGTAAAAGTTTTTTTACTACAGGGTTTTCCAATAAGAGGTGTTATTTTGAATAGCCCGCTATTTCGGTAGATGTTACTTTTAAAGCTATAATTTTTTGACATTTGACAAGTAGAAAATACGCCATTAATAAAAATGGAACGATACACGCTTCAACAACGCATTGAAATTATTAAAATTCACTTGAGTGAATCAAATGCAAATCATCTTGAGTAATGAGGCCCATTTCCACCTCGGGGGCTTCGTCAACAAGCAAAATTGTCGCATCTGGCGCTCGGAAAACCCAAGAGTTATTGTTGAAAAGCCTCTCTATCCTCAACGTGTGACTGTTTGGCGCGGTTTATGGTCCGGCGGAGTCATTAGACCTTACTTTTTCGAAAATGAGGCTGGAGCAACAGTTACTGTGAATGGATTGCGCTATCGAGAGATGATTAATGATTTTTATGGTATTGATCTGGACAACGTTTACTTTCAACGAGACGGTGCTACGTGCAACACAAGCAACGAAACCATTGATCTTTTACGATTGAATATCAATATAACACCTCTTATTGGAAAATCCTGTATAATTCATACGTCTATTTTAAAATGTCTTTTAAAACTTAAACATTTAAAAATATGGTTTTGCTGAGGATTGAGACTTCCTACCCAGGAACTGGAGTCGACAAATCTGAAAACCAAGACAAATCCCGATTGGATAAGACCCAAATTTACTGCGTATATTAACTGCTGTAATGTCATCGAATTTCAGAGAAATGCGTAGAAACCTGCCGATTTTTAGTTCGATCGGATGTAGGAAGTGGGTTAATTTCCACTAACGAGATTTGCATTCATTCACGAAAACGAAAGTGAAATTCAAAGAGATGTATTTTAAAGAAGGCGCTGCTTGGAAATTGGGTGAAAATTTCTGTAAGAAACCTTAATCGAAGTCGCTGGTCGATTATTAGAAATATATTTATATTTCAATTATCGGCAGGTTTTGACTTCGTGCAATTTAACGTCTGTAAAGAGAAACTCGTTTGTTCATAATATCATATCACGGACTTGTTTTGTTATCTTTCATGGATTGTTATTCGCCTTTGTCTTGGGCGCTCTTTATACCCCGTCAGCGACTCCGCGTATACACAGACCGGCCCAGCTATTGTGACTATCGCTCATTTTCCTCTATTATAGTATTGAGAATGGATAATTCGTATTAATATAGTATTGAGATTTTTCAATGTGGATGAGTGTTTCAGGCGAATAATTATTGCTTGTAAAATAATTATTGAGAATTGATAATTCGTATTAATATAGTATTGAGAATTGATAATTGATAATTCGTATTCATGTGGTATTGAGAATTGATAATTCGTTTTAATATAGATAATTCGTATTAATGTGGTATTGAGAATTGATAATTCGTATTAATATAGTATTAAGAATTTATAATTCGTATTGAGAATTGATAATGTTTGAGAATTCTTCGTTTTGTAATAATTCGAAAATGCAGCGCTTCATTGTGAATGATTCAATTATATAATTCTTTCTTTCGCATGAATCATGAATATTTGGGGTTGGCAGTAGGAAATCACAGACTCTCGTAAATCGCAATACGTGATACAATAATCATTACTGTATAACTAACTACCGGAGAGGTAGGCATTTTTACATACATGGCACGATTCTGTATTTGTTGCACACACCCGTTGTTTCATTCACATTCATATATCGCCTCTTACGTATCCTTCTGTTATTCTGACTTTTAACGTGGCCCGACTCAACAATTTGATTCACTTGATCGTACCATATCTTCCTCGGGATCCCCGGCTTTTTCACTTCTGCGTCATAAATACTCTCATGGCACTGCTTCCACATGTCCAAATCATCTAAGCGTCCCTTTCTTAATATTATTCACTTCGCTTTCTCATGCCTTGTATTATTTCCGGATTACAGTACTTGATGTATAAATAAACCAGATAATGTCATGCTTTGCCCGGGCAGTGACCTTCCTCTCGTTTTGAAGGTTAAGTGTGCAAAATTTCATCAACCTCGGAATAAAACTGTAGATGTGTAAAGCAAATCCAAATCTTAATATAAATTGAAGATATATTGCAAGTGCCAGTAAGGGGTGAATTTTAACATCGGTAACCGGTAAAAATAGGTTAATCTGGGTTGGGTTAGGTTTGATTAAGTTAGGTACGCTTAATTTTAACTCTCCTTTGTAGGCCAGTGCAATTAGCGCCAAAAAGGGGGTCGCGATCGAAGTAATTCCGGTAGTCCCAATTTTTTTATATGTTATATAAACTGATCCCCTGATGTAAAATCTGATTTTCCGACCTTGGCGCCCCTGTGCTCGCGCCGCCATTTTGAAAAAACTGGCCGAAATCGGGCAAAAATCTAGTTTTTCCCAAATATCTCATTTCCAATGCAAATTTCGGCTAAAGTATCTTAACAAGTATAATAGAACATAAAATAACCTACAACTTTTGTAAATAAAAATTTCTTCTATCTCTAATAGGTACCGAGGTAGAAAGTCGTAAAGGTACGTATATTTTTGAAAAAAATAAGGTTTTTGCGCGACTAAGTTTGGTTTTTTATAAATACCTCGTTTCCAGTGGAATTTCATGAAAATTTTATTGATACCAATTATGTAGAACATAAAATTTCAAAAAAAGCTGTGCCGTTTTTATGTTTATATAGTTTTTTACCGATATAAAGAATAAACAAATCCAGGTAGGTACGCACAGAAAATCTATCACGGTTTATTATCACGTTATTAGATTTTTTTTTGGCATTTTAAAATACAAACATCTATAAATTTACTAGAGGGCACTTCGGTATGGGGAGGCTACCCCCCACCTTTCTACTCCTCCCCTCCGGTTCCCTTCAGTTGCCGAATGTCACGTCTTGAGCCTGGAGCGGAGCTTGACAGCGTCAGTGTCACAGCAGCGTTCAGTTCGAAATGATACAGTGCAATCGAGTATGAAAGATTTACAAAAGAGGGCTACTTTACGATCCGACGGTCTCATAAATTTTGGTCAGGGATTTGGTCTGACATGACCATCGAACAAACTCTGATGAGATCGATGAAAACATCTGGAGGTTTGACCCAAGGACGGGGAATCACAGACAGTTCCATCCTTCGTTGGACTGCTGGATTCGTTTATCTGCATAACATTTGTGAGGGTATCGAGTCATTTTGTGGGATTGAATCAGGAACGTCAGAGCAACATGTAGAGATGAGGCCTGCAAGAATTAAGAGGGATGATCGAGACGTTCAAACTCTCATTGATTGGTTTGCTTGCCATGAACCATTTCCTAAAACAAACGTGATTATATCTATTAGCAGTGGCACAATCGGGGATAGCAAAGTCACTTGTCACATGGCTGAAAAGATGGGGAAATTAGCTATGTCTAAAGTTATCAACAAAAACTTTGGAAACCTACACTTAAAACGTAATGATGCAATAGTTTCTCTTGCGGCGGTGACCAGCAGTGTCAAAAATCAGGGTGTGACTATGTCAATAGATCCATTAATGCTATTCCATCGTATGTGTATTGCCAAAAAGTCTGAAAGTGAACTTAAATAATATTTTCAATATGAACTCTCTCCTGTACCACTGTCTCTTTTCTCAGAAGAAGGCATGCGCAAAAGAACGAAGTCTATATTTTATTCATCATTAAACCCTCTACCAAATAATAGAGAACTGGGAAGCAGTAAAATACAGGTAATTGATGGAGGATATTTACTGCACAAAGTTGTATGGGGCTCGTGCTCAACTTTTTTCAGTAATTTTCCAGCAATATGTCAGATATGTACAAAATCACTATGGATCCAATGCAGTAGTGGTATTCGATGGATACCCAGATTCTATGGGGAAAAAAAGCACTAAAGGGGTGGAAAAAGCACGGCGTGCCAGAGTTACAACTTCTGCTGAAGTTTTGTTTTTTGAAAGCATGCACCCACAAGTGCCACAGGAAAAGTTTCTGGGAAATGAGAAGAACAAGTCTCGTTTTATTTCCCTACTCAGAACCTCATTTGCACGATCCCACATAACGACAGTACAAGCTGAAGAGGATGCTGACGTTCTCATAGTGAACACAGCAAATTCGTTGTCATCTCAACATGATGTAGTCATAATCGTTGGTCAGGATATTGATCTGCTGGTACTCCTCACAGCTCTCTCACCTCTCAACGTATATTACCAAAAAGTTCTAACGCGTTGTACTCGAAAAAATGTTTTAAACACATTGAAATAGTTGAAAACATTTTATTACTTCATGCCATAAGTGGTTGCGATACAACTGGAGCTCCGTTCGGTCAAGGCAAACACAAATTTTGTAATATTCTTCTCAAGAACCACTCAGTGAATGCACTTGTTCGTGTATTTCAAGACCCAAAAGCAAAGACAGAAACAATCACTTTGGCTGCCGAACAACTATTTGCACTTTTGTATGGCTGCAACGAGAAATCAAATTTGGAAAATTAAAGGTACATCATTTTCGTCAAAGGAGTAAAAAAGAACAAATTCAATTTATCCAGGCTACCACCCACCAAAGATGCAGTCCAGCAACACGCTTCAAGAACATACTTGCAAGTGCAGACTTGGCTTGATCACGATAAAGATCCGACTGAATAGGGGTGGAAAAAGGATGCTGTTGGGTTACTTACTCCAGTAACAATGTTGAAGGAAGCTGCACCTCAGGCCTTGCTGAACTTCATATCATGTCAATGTAAAAAAGGTTGCGCTGGAAAGTGCACCTGCAGAAAGTCGGGTTTGAAATGTTCCCTACTCTGCATTCATTGCAATGGCAACTCCTGCGAGAATGCTGTAGAAGCCTTCGTTGATGACGATGACAGGAATATGATGACCCAGTCGCCACAAATTTGGGTGATAAGACAGATGAAGAAGCTATTCAGGGCCAGAAGTAAGAAACTATAGTCAAGGGCTCGTACTTCTGTCTAAACTGATCTACCATTAATTTTATTTTTTGTTATGCTGACAACTTAACTAATAAAGAAAAGAATGTCAATAAATGTTAATTTTACGAAAATACCAATTTTTTATCTTTTTTAAGTACCTTATCATCTTAATTGTATTAATAATCTTAAATGTATGTTGTGATTACGTTGATAGGCATGTCAGACCAAGCTGCGAGCACAAATGTAGTGGCTTGGCCTATTTTAGTGGTCTTCCCATTGGGAATGTATGGCGACCGATATGCTGAAATAGTCTATCTACTATATTTATAGCTAGGTCTGACACAGGCATGACGATTGTTGTCAACGTATATGTTCTTAGAACAATAATTGTTAAAGAAAAATAAAATCAAGGAATGCCAAGTTTAAAACACCTAACCTCAGTTTCAATTTTTGGCCTGGTTTTGGTGGATTAGAGTTTGGATACGTAATAGAGATAAAAAATATAAATTATATACCTATTTCTTTAACGGAATTTTATTTTCTACAAAATTATTATCAATAAATTTTTCACAAAATTGTACTGGAAACGAGGTATTTATAAAAAACCAAACCTAGTCGCGCAAAAAACTTGTTTTTTCAAAAATATACGCACCTTTACGACTTTCTACCTCGGTACCTATTAGAGATAGAAGAAATTTTTATTTACAAAAGTTGTAGGTTATTTTATGTTATATTATACTTGTTAAAATATTTTAGCCGAAATTTGCATTGGAAATGAGATATTTGGGAATAACTAGATTTTGGCCCGATTTTGGCCAGTTTTTTCAAAATGGCGGCGCGAGCACAGGTGCGCCAAGGTCGGAAAATCAGATTTTACATCAGGGGATCAGTTTATATAACATATAAAAAAATTGGGACTACCGGAATTACTTCGATCGCGAATCGCTAATTGCACTGGCCTATTGACTGTTGTTTCAATCTTGTTTTATCATGGTAGGACCGGTAAAATTAATACCTAGTTGTACTATAAATAATAAATATTCACATTTATTTTTAAATTGGTTCCTTCTCTGTGAACAGAGTATAGGTACACCACTAGACGTCGAAACCGCATTCAAACTTTCTATTATTATTCTTACGTGCTGCTTAGCGTGCAGCAACTTTGGGGGTTACTTTAATGTACCTTGAATGTTGTATAAATTGTATACAAACAGTGTGTGTTGACTGTTGTTGTACTAGCTGCAATGACGTGTCGGGTACGATTACGTTCCGTGACAGTCACGTGACGTACATATTCACTGGCGGCTTGCCAAATTCCAACTAGGTACGCCGACCGACGCGACGCGCCTATTTTTCTGGTCGGTAATACATGACGCTTTTCCGCGATCTTCCAAGCTCACAGCTGACGAGGCACTTTACCGCAATGCGCGGTTCAACTGCAACTTGCAATTTTAATTCATCAAACTTGTAAACACACCTTTGTACTCGGTTTATTTTGGTTACTTGCCATTGCGCTACTCATTTAATTGTCTCGTGTATCCAACTGTGAAGTAATGTTAAATTTTACACGAGCAACCGGAAAACTGCGATGTTTAGAAAAGAATTAATGTTATGCTTCATTGAATAATACTCTTACCCTTTGCATTACGTGGGTCTTATTTATGTGTCAACGTTTAGTCTCGTGTATTTAGTGGTTTAGAGGCGTCAATTATTATGAAACTAGTACTTGAGAAACTGCGCCGCTCAGAAAAAAGATAAACCATTAACACTGTTATCTTCAACTCGATTCACACTTGTACGTGCCTTTTTAATATTTTCCGCACGGTTTGCTATAAACCTTTACTAGTGTAAGTATTTTATCCCGAGGATTTCCCAGTTTTCTTTTATTGAGCCATTTTTTGCGCATCGTGTTGATAAGAATAGTTTGCCACATTCCCTCTGAGTGTTCCAGACGTCATTTGCTCAGTGTTTATGCCAAACATGAGTTTTTTTTTGCATTTGGTGTACCTACTACAAATAATATAATGAGTATTGCAAATATTATTCAGAATCTATACAAATTATTGATAGTCCAGTTAAAAACGTGATTGCTGTAATTAAAAATGAATTAACAGGTTCTCTGATAAACTTAGTAAATTACGAATATATTATCACGCTGTCGGAACATTAACGAAATCCGAATATTTTCGCATATCGTCATGATATACTCTATCGAGGCAAATGCACGTGTTCCAAACATTATTAATGGCTTAAACTGACTACAACGTTATTATGACGTAGAAATCGCTACTGGCGGCGTGACGTCACCAACGCCATATGCACGAACAAAAACGAAAGTTTTGGCGACAAATCAAAAGTGGCATGTTTAAAATCGTTATAAAAATGTATTCCTGAACACATAAAAAATAAAATGCGGTTATTATAGTAATTCTTTTCTTTCATTTTTAACAATACAAAAGCTGTGAAAATACCCTATTTGTGCATTTAGATGATCCCAATGGACATACTTTAGCGGGCCGTTCATATTCGATATTTAGATCGGGAGAGGCTGGTTTGATGAGACCCTTTGTCTCCCTTGACCAATCGCCTTGCGCCGCAGTGGGAGGGATAGATCATTCGTCCGTCTCTCCTGGATACGCTAATCCCTAGATTCCTAACCCACTCCTCATACATTTTTCCTTCAAAGAAGTCCCCCTCCATCCTTTCCTTAAAAACACCTTCCATACAGCATCCCCAAATACGTCACAGGCCCTGAGGGAAATTATTTTCCTCGAGTCTCCTGTACACAGGGTGTATCGGCACGTACCCGACAAACTTTAACCAGCTATTCCTTACCACATTTGGAGTAAAAAATGTTATGGGCACTTTGCTGTCCGGCAACATTTTTTTTAATAAAAAATTTACCATTCATATTTTCACCACATGTCACCACTGTTTTATACTTTGTCACAGTTTGAAAACCCATCTGGCAATATTTTATTCGAGTTTCGTTGAATAATATACGTACGTACCTACATTGGCGCGCTTTTACAATCACAACGAAATGGCATGGCACCATTCGTCTCATTTTTAACTATTATTATTTAGTGTGTATGAAAGAGCCAAGACGCTTTTTGACACACTTGCTAATAACAGCTGTTGAACACGAGAAACAATGCCAATGACAGTGACGGAGTGTGGATTTTTTTATAATTTTTTGTTTTTAATTAAAAAAAAATGTTACCGGACAGCAAAGTGCCCATAACATGTTTTACTCCAAATGTGCTAAGGAAAAGCTGGTTAAAGTTTGTCGGGTACGTGCCGATACACCCTGTATATTCTTATGTAGAACCACTGTGGTGATGAAAAAATGATGCTATTTTTAGTGAGTATGTATATATGTTCAGATAGAGTTTTCATTGTCTCTAGCGAGAGCAGCATGTTCGTGTCTTCTCGGCGCTGGATTCTGAAGACGTGCGGCACGACGACCCCGCTGCTGTGTTTGCGCGGGCTGCAGACGCTGGCAGCGGAGATCGCCGGACACGCGCGCGTCGAGAACGTCTTCTACTCGCGCAAGAACTTCATGCGGCCCCACCTGCAGCAACAGCCGCACCGGGAGTTCTACCAGGAGGTAATTTTATTAGCAAAACCAACACTTTATAAAACACATAATATGCTTTCTCTGGTGTTTCTTCATTATAAGTGATTATAAAAGAAAAATAGTTACAATAGCCTGCCTATGGGGAATGTGGTGGTGGGAGGGAGGGGAAGGAGTTGGATATAGTCTGCAGAGAAATATGTATTGTGCGAACGTCATTTATTAATTTTAGGTTTAAAGTTGTGAGGTGCTAAGTTGAATAAATCGAATTCCCTCTATGAAATAATCTTTAAAATGTATAAAGCGCGGTGAATGAATGTGTTTCGCTTTGAGTTAGTGCTGCATTGAGGTATGTTTTATGTGTGGTTTTGTCTGGTTTGGTGGGCACTCTTACGTGGAACCTAACCTAACCTTTACACTAACCCACGCACACCGTCTGCCTAGACTGTAAACCCTTTACCTAAACGTGTTCAAAAATTAAAAATCCAAAGTTGCCACTAAAATCATGAAAAATCAAATTCTTAATGACCTATACGTATATATGAGACCGGTCGGTGGCCGAGTTGACATATCGCACCTCCGGTGCTAAACTGTCACTTATGCAAATAATGTAATTTTTCAGGAGAAGCGTTTGAAAATTCGACATCCTATTATGATGTATAGTTCTTCTTGTCTAAAAAATGAACTGGTAATTATTTAAACTACAACTTTAAACTTCATATCAAAGTAAAAGCAAACGTCTCACAACTTTGTAATAAAAAAATAAAAACATTTTAAATTTACAACCCTCCCAGAAGTGACGTTATGGCACTAGAAAACAATTTATCAGGCAATTGTGTCATAACAATCAAAACACGATATCATACTTTTATAAAGTTTTATTAATTAAAAAATCAAAGCAGTATAACAAACTTTCTTAATTCTACATATAGAACTTTACTATTAATCAGACTTTTTAATCTCAGTCTTCTTACCATTTTACGAACGGTTTTCAGCGACGTTTCATATTAAATCAGTCATCGGTCACGTATTGTACCTATTTAAATACTATAATTACGGAATAATTTCTTTTACTTATTATTATTATTTTAATTAGCATTAATTTTGTACTAATTGGGTACTCTTAAAAAATCAAAAACCTTTAATTTATTGTTACATTCCCAAGAAAATCAGGGAGTCTTTAACACTGCGGTTTCAATAAACTTGTTTTCCTTGCAAGTGGAAATGTGACTTTATAGAATGTTAGAAGTACAAAAAATGAAATGAGATCATTGTAGAAACTTTCATAGTATCTTGGTATGATATTTGCCTCCACTAATTGCTATAAATCTAATAAATCACGCTTTTTGCGTTCTCTAATTGGTATTTTTGAAGTATATGCTTGCTTGAAGGGAATTTCATCTATTCTTTGGGCGTTGCCTCTACTTCCGCGTAAATTTTTTGAAGTGAAACTTCTTTACGCGCGTCATGCAATTTCTAGGACCGGAGTAAAACCGACTCATGACCGAAACGAAAATGCGGGTACCCCCACCACCGATTAAAGTTCATTTGATCTAGTCAAAGTTTTGAAGTAACATATAAATGCTTCTTAGCTCATCTCGACAACTGGCGTTGGTGGTGTAATGGTCAGCATAGTTGACTTCCAAGCAGTTGATCCGAGTTCGATTCTCGGCCATCGCACATTATTTTTTTGTTTTTAACGCCTTTTTCATTCAATATCTTATTTTTTAGTAGGTCAGAACATTTTTTAAAAGAAAATAATATTGCAAAATAATAAAAACACTTATCTCACTGTGATAAAACATTACTCCGCTAGAGCGCGCTTTGCGTTATTGTGTTGGATTAAAATTATTATCTAATCCGTATATTATGATAATTGTATTACATTTATTTAATTAATTTATTTATTTTGATAATATGTAATAATTTACAGAAAAAAAAATTAAAACTATCTCCCTCTGATAAAATATCCGTTCGCTAGAGCGCACTACGCGATCTTGTGTGGGATTCTATTTCTGTACATTGTACATTATTTTTAAAAATATATTATATTTTGGGTGTGATGTAGGTAACATTATAAAACATAACAAGCTCTCATATTTTCAGAACCTACATAATATAATCAATTTATGCGGCTTTGCTTACAGTTGGTGCTCAGCGTGGTTGGCTTTCAATCGGTTAAGCGAGGTTCGATTCTCGGCTGTGGCATTTTTGAAGTGAAACCTTGTTGAGGTGGGGGAGCCGCTCACGAACGTTCTCTCTCTTCTCTTCTTTCCTCTCTCTCAGACACCAGCGAACTGCGCCACGCCAAGCATCAGCTGAAACTAGAAGTTTCACTTCTGTCTTGCGTAGGCTTGACACACCCACTTTTTTTCCTCTTGGTTGAATTATAGCTTTTGCTTCCTCCCAGTTTTCAGTTTTGTAAGTTGTTCGATATTGGTAATTTTCACAATTCTTTGTGAATTTAATGCATTTAATATCACCAGTTTTGATTACATCTCCGTTTAAATTTTTTGCTATATTGAACTTCATGTTTTCCTCAAGTGACTTCAAATCAAAGAAATCATCGTAATTCATTTCTTTTACCACAAATGGTTTACCAGTCTTCTTCGCCCCACGAATCAGTAAAATGTATTGGTCGGGTACATTAATAGATCCAGCATTTTTTGCTCTTGTTACAGCTTTTTCAATAACCGAATGCGCTACGTCGCCTTCGTTTTGCGTATGACCTCGAATCAAAAAGTTATGTTGAATGGAATTAATGTCAAACTTACTGACTGCATAATAGTACATCGCAAACACAACCCTGTTCTTTTGTTGGCCACAGCAATTGTCCGAGTAAATAATTATATCGCAGCCATGACTTTCAAGTGCAATCTGCTCCGGGTATACACACACGATCCTATTTCTATGGCTCCTCTATTGCCCAAGCCTTCGTGCCAAAAATAACAGGTTGTTTCTTTCTTTTTTGCATTAGACATTGTTAAATTATAACAATTTAGTCTCGATTTGTAGTAAAAAGAGCTTGATTTGCCAACAGGACAGGGTAACACTGCTTGTAAGTCATAGATGAAAACAATTGTGTTGGTGTCAGGTTCATGACACTTTTCATATCCCTGTCTTTATCAAGTCTACGTAAATTTTTTTCTTCCTGATGTAACTTGAACCTGTCATGTAACATTGTCACAATTGTTAATCGAACGAAAACTTTATACCATAAAACATAAGGATTAGGGAAACAATGTCACTACGTACACAAGTATCTTTATTATATCAAGAAAAAAATGTCACAACAAACTTAAGTGTTGTTATTGCTCCAAAATCATAAAAATGAATTGTCACAATTACCTTTGTGGTGTTGTAGCTCCAGGAGACTGCTATTCGTGCGGGGTGCCGCGCGCAACTAACCAATCAAACGTTGTTTCTCCCAGTGGAGGTTAGATTTGCACCAAAACCATAACGACATAACTGCCCTCACGCGGAAATTATACGCACTATACAAGCGACGATGACACACCAAGTAAAGAGGTACATTAGTTATTTTTTCTCATACTCAGATCAATTTTGACAAAACTTGCATAAGTGACAGTTTAGCACCGGAGGTGCGATATTATAAGATAGAACATATTGGTACTAGATATTTTCATAAGATAGAACATATCCGTACTAGTCATTTTCATAAGATAGAACATATCCTTACTAGATATTTTCATAAGATAGAACATATCCGTACTAGATATTTTCATAAGATAGAACATATCCGTACTAGATATTTTCATAAGATAGAACATATCCGTACTAGACATTTTCATAAGATTAAACATATCCTTACTAGATATTTTCATATGATAGTTATCCGTACTAGATATTTTCATAAGATAGAACATATCCGTACTAGACATTTTCATAAGATAGAACATATCCGTACTAGACATTTTCATAAGATAGAACATATCCTTACTAGATATTTTCATAAGATAGAACATATCCTTACTAGATATTTTCATATGATAGATATCCGTACTAGATATTTTCATAAGATAGAACATATCCGTACTAGACATTTTCATAAGACAGAACACATCCTTACTAGATATTTTCATAAGATAGAACATATCTGTACTAGACATTTTCATATGAAATAACATATCCGTACTAGATTTTACCTAACCTTTAGATTAAAAAAATTATTTGTTAATCATTGCGCATTTTATTTGAGGTTATTTTGCCCTCAAATTAAAATTTCAGTTTTGTATGAAAAGACCGCGCAAACTAATAAATGGCTTTACGGTTATCACGACGATAATTGAAATCTAAAAAAAACTTTTATTGTTTTCGTTTTTGTTATGATTGATACCTACGCAAATAACGAAAGGGAAATAATTTCTCGCTAAATTTAACGTACTCTTGACATTTTGGTCTCCCAGAGAGCGTGTCTCTCCCACTTACTTTTAAAACGTTGGAAAGTTGGGTCCAGCTGATTTGCCGGTGTGTAATATCAAATACCCTATAATATTAAAACCCTTAAATGCATACTGTTGTAAAACTGCAACATACCGTTCAAACCACCTTTAACTCTTTGGTGTATACTTAATGCATGCCGTTTTAGAATTATCAAGTTCACGGTAATATATTTTATCGAGTGGCATCACCTTTTTTTCTTTCGCGAATGTCAAATGTCACTTTTTCTTCAACAAAGTGAAGATTCTCGAAAATTGGTTGGAGGTTAGAATTACAGTTTGGTTTTGCTGTTATTATTTTGATTTTCTTAGGTAAGTAGATACAATAATACAATACTTTTATGTAATAACTCGTATTTTTCCGGTACACTTATTAGTTTTGAGAATTTTTTTTAGGTTTTTTATTTTTTTTCATACGTAAATTGTTCATATTATTTTTTATTAAATACATGGTGTTGTAAATTTGCAACAATTTTTTTTTAATAAATATCATTAAAAAATTACAAATAAAATAAATTCTTTATATTTCCTTGCATATGCATGTAAATATCTACAAAATATATTTTTTTCCAGAAAATTTAATAAATCATGCATTTAAGGGTTAATAATGCCTCCAATTTCTGACATTCCCATACATTCTAATGAAGTTTAATATGTAAAAATAAAACTAGAACTAGAACGAATCTTCCACCATTCACTACTGTATACCACAATATTACTGCTAGAAAACTACATTACATCGACTTTATTCGACTCTGTATCTCATTACGGTGCAGAGATATTGCGTTAAGTATTCCTCGGACGTCCCCGACTTCTTCTAGCATTCAAACCAACCAAAAAAACACACAAAAATCAGTACTAATAAGAACAAACTTTGAAATATTCAGCGATATCGGTCGACTACTTTTCGAGTTTTGCGAGCACAAACATACGCAAAACTGAATTTAATGTATTCAATAATACAGAGTTTTCCAATAAGAGGTGTTATTTTGATATTCAATCGTAAAAGATCAATGGTTTCGTTGCTTGTGTGGCACGTAGCGCCGTCTTTTTTAAAGTAAATGTCCAGATCAATACCATCCGATTCTGGCCATAAAAAATCATTAATCATCTCTCGATAGTGCAATCCATTCTATTGCTCCAGCCCCATTTTCGAAAAAGTAAGGTCCAATGACTCCGCCGGACCATAAATCGCACCAAACAGTCACACGTTGAGGATAGAGAGGCTTTTCAACAATAACTCTTGGGTTTTCCGAGCCCCAGATGCGACAATTTTGCTTATTGACGAAGCCACCGAGGTGGAAATGGGCCTCATCACTCAAGATGATTTGCATTTGATTCACTCAAGTGAATTTTAATAATTTCAATGCGTTGTTGAAGCGTGTATCGTTCCATTTTTTATTAATGGCGTAGTTTCTACTTGTCAAATGTCAAAAAATGACAGCTTCAAAAGTAACATCTACCGAAATAGCGGGCTATTCAAAATAACACCTCTTATTGGAAAACCCTGTAGATTGAGAACATCAATATTGACAACGCTTTATAACTTCGACATGACCACAGAATGCAACATGGAAAGAACTCAACTAAGAAAACTTCTTAAAATTGTATCAATTTTATTAAATTTAAAAACAGCGCAAAACACCACCACCAAGAACTAAATAAATTCAATTTGCCGCCATTGAAAGAAATGTCAATATGCTTCAATAGCGCTTCTGGCGACCAGAGTTGTGGATATTGCCATTTTTTCACTGGAGTTGGACTTATTATTAATATTATTCGGTGTTTGGTAATATTCACTGAAAATTCTTTATTGTATGGTAATATTGAATATGTGAACTTTTCTTCGAAGTTCGTCTTTCGATCCTAAATTTCTTTGGCCTGCTGTGTTTTGTTACATTTAATTTAATTTTTGTTACAAGCATATTATATAAATAAAGTTAAATCCTGTAAATATTCGGGTATTATGATTGAAATGTATTGCAGATGTAAGATCCAAAAAAATCTGTGTTTTGAAGTTATGGAGTTACACGGAGAAAACTTACTGATATAAAATATTGCTCATTTATTAAAAATCTGGTCAATTTATTCGTATTTCTGTTAAAAACGGGACTGCAGGCCTTGAATAAATTAGTTGATAGATTTCCACGACTTACACGAATTTAACCACGATCTACACGAATATGTTAAGATGTCGGAACACGTGCTCATAAAAATTTTCGCATTTCGTCATTATATTTATCATCGTAGCTGCATAAACACGTGTTCCGATATATCCTGAATATACTAATATTTGATTAGAGAATGGAAAGTCATCACGTTTTTTAACAGGATTTTAATAAATCAGCAATGCTATTTTGAACATGATTGGATCTAGGAAGATGAATTGTCTTTGTGCTGTAGTAGTCTATAATGTAGTTACTTGGTAGTGTCGCACGTAACATTTTCAATACTTATGACGGGTTGTCTCACAGAATTTGAACGATTCATCAAATTCAATGTTGATTTTCAAGTTCTTTGAAGGTTCTTAACAAGTTCTGTTATTATTTCAGTTTTATGAAACAACTGTTCAATAATGATATAACAACAGACCTTGAATAGAACCTTATCAGAACTTTAATAGAACCTTAACAGAACTTGAAAATGAACATTGAAATTCGATGAATTGTTCAAATTCTATGAAACAACACGTCCTAATTTTTATCAGTATATATTTTTTTATGATAAATTATCATCACAATACACGAATAATTGGACTCTATTCTTTTTTCGTTTCGATTTTTTTTAACAGAATTCCAACGATTTTTTTTTTTTTTAATACTGCTTACGCTATTTGCTGTTTAAAATACGCATTGTTTAGTAAGAAATCTGACAAACAAACTGTATCTAGAGTGCCACTTCACGGTTTGCGTATTTAAGAATATTGACTTGTTGAGTTGCTAAGGCAATTTGAGCCGTGAATTAGAAAATTATTACGTTTTTATGTTTAAGCAAAAAAAATCATTTGATCATAGCGTCAATTCCCAATAGTATGTAGTTATTGAGGTTCAATCACTAAAAAGCCAGATGGAACGTTACTCATTGATATTATGGGTTAGAGTTGACCCAATCAACACAAAATTAAGATATATATACAGTGATGTTCTTGTTGAATGTCACTGAGAATCAGCATTTCGTCTTGGAAACGCGTGCTCATTGTTATCAGCGAGAAAGGGACAACAAATATACGATCATCGAATTTGAATAAAGTGTGTTCAGTTATTAGAAAAGTTTTACGGTGTATTATTTTTCCACTGGAATTTTCTTTTCTGAGAACGAATGACAAATTTTAAACTCGATGCAAGCAATTTGTACTGTTTTCGACATATCATTCGCAGCGAAATTTACAACCACATTGTTAAGTTTATTATGTATATAGATAGCCCTGGAATTTCGTCTATTGATTTTGGGTTGAAGATCAACCTCGGATAACGGTGAAAGTTCTCTAAATGGTATACACATTCTCCTAGAGACCTAGATAACCCTAGTTTTCTCCCGCTAGATGAAAAGTTCTGGCACTTTGCCAGCAAACAAACGCTTATTTATTTCCGACAGATGTAACGTTCCCTAGTTCTGGTAGTCCCAGTACTACGTGGTTCACAAAATCGCGTGTTTGGCGTCGCGATGCTGAGATAACCTTTTAAAAGCCTTAATCGATAATTAGGTCTTCGACGACCACGCCATTTTCACGTGGGGCATATAACAACCTCCGTGGCGTAGAACTTGAAACCATCGAGTTTTAATCAAACCTAGAATTGGTTCCGTAATTGTGTAAATATGTATTTACGCCGATTGTCATCTGTACAAACATCCGTGTCAAATACAGGAGCGTTGCGGACTTTGCGATACTGTCTTTATTGGTACAAGTTTTAATTTGTTTTTCCTTTTAACCTAACATAAGCATTGCGGCTATCACAAATCTATTATCTACTAAGAGTTCCATTCTCGTATTCTTTTTACTCATTTACACATTTTTCTGATTTTGGGTTATAGTAGGATAGGTTAGGTTGGGTTATTATAGGTTAGGTTGGGTTATTATAGGTTAGGTATGGTTTGGTTGGGTTATTATATGTTAGATTAGGATAGGTTAGGTTAGGTTGGGTTGGGGTATTATGTGTTAGGTCAGGTTGGGTTATTACAGGTGAGTTTAGGATGACAAAGGATTTCGCCTAACAATGAAGGGGTGCGTGGCCAGCGATCTCGAATAACTGTCTATTACGCCGATTATGTATTTCATGTTTTCTACACTGCCTACAAACAAACGCGAATTATGCGGTGTTCTGTCAAAATGGTGTATCGTATGGCAAATTTTCTCGTAAGTTATTACTTACGTAAATAATATTAAATATCAATATTTTTCAAAATCATAAATGCAAAAACTTGTTGTTTATTGTTATTGTTGATAAAATGATTGTTTTTTTAAATGCGTATTAAAAACGGCAGTTGTAGGTAAGTAATTACCCCAATTTGTTCTAGAGTGCGTTTTGGCATTTGATTCAAATTCAACCCTTGACATACAAATGTTCAAAATAATATACTCTTCGATGCCGACTGAAATGAATTTCATCGGTGTCCTGAAAGAAATAAACGTAAATAAACCACTCACGAAATAGGAAAATTGCTACAAAATTCAATCAATTAAATTAATTCGAATGAATTTTAAACATTTTTCAAATGATCGATCGTTTAAAAATTGACATCTCGTTTACCGCCATCGTTAAATGGGACTTACTTTCATCAATTCCAGGAGGGTTCGGCGTATTGATCGTCTCTTATTATTTACTAGCTGTACCCCGCCACGCGTTGCTGTGGCTCAGTCTGTCTGTGCAGATAGAGAAAAAATAGTGTGTGTTGCTTTTGCGTCCAGTTTTTACCAGTCGCAGGCAATGAACAAAATACCCTAAGAGGTCACATGTGACATTTATATAATACAGGTATATAAAAACACACGTATCAGAATGCAACGTTTTGTCAAAATTTCAAAACAATCAGTGAAGAACTTTTCGAGTTTTAAGATTTAGAACAAACAAAGCATTTTTATTTATATAGATTGCGCACCAACGAGTCAGTACCTACCATCATAAAATAAGCTCGCCCTGTTGCATCTGACGCGCAATATCCCTCACGATAGTGCCATCAGGGATTGAACAGTAGTTCCTGGTACATCCGGGATTTGCTCTATTGATTTTACATGCACCGGGGGTAGAATAGTGCAGGTGGGGTAGGAATCCACCCGCCCGGTCCTACTAAATACCTGCCACCCGTCACCACCCGGTGGCCTTGCTGGGCTATGCAGCAGGTGTGAATAATCGCATCGCTGACCTACGGCAACACTTAGTTAGACTTGCTCGTCAATTGATTCAATGAAAGTTTTACTGCAACACGTTTTACTGATGTGGCTTTGGTAATAAATTAATTCGAATCCATTTTTAAAAGCTCTTTTGGTCAATAGTCACATTCACAAGCTTTCATTAAATCGTGTTTTTATACTATGTAGTTTAATTAGTATTCTTATGCAAATCTGCCCGGCGGAAACTGGTGCACGGAGTAAAATGAGTATTGCTGATATATTAAAAATTATTCTAATCCGGTTAAAAACGGGATTGCAGACTGTTTCCTGATTAACTTTTAGTAAAATCCTCATAATATACATGTATAATGACGAAATGCGAAAATATAATGATTTTTATGAACGTTTACGTATTCTTCCGACATTGTGATAATAGATTACTCTTTTACTAAAAGTTTAATAGGAAACCTATCAATTCCTTCGTTAAGGTCCTGCAATCCCGTTTTAACCGGATTACGAATAAATTGAAGAGATTCTTAATATATTATTTTATTTATTGTTTATTTATTATTTATATTTTTAAGAACGATTTATTTATTCTTTTTTGTGTGTATTACAGATTTATTTAGTCTTATTATAATAAACATGTACCTAGATAGCCACACCGGTCCAAATTGAAGTTGCGGTGGTTACCTAGAGTAGGATCACATGAATCCAAATCAGATGTCATTCTATTTATCGTAGCCAGTGGTGTGGACTCCAATGACGTCAGAAGTCGTCCGGTAAGACACGGGACGTTTAGACGTGGTTATTTAATCATTTTGTCTGAAAAGCCGTCTTATGGAATTAGAATTTTTAGGCGAATCATCCTCTGTCTACCCCTGCAGCGAAATGGTGTGATGGTCAATTAGTTCTACGTATAATCTTATATAATAAAACTCTCCCAGTGGGAGTTTGTTGAACCATAAATAGTTTTACATATATAATATTTATTTATTTATTTATTTATTTTTTCATGTTCTCCATGAAACGGTTATACACCAATATATCATGGAGAAGATTACAAATTAAAAGGTTTACACAGGCAGTTTTACTATTTTGTCACATGCGTTATAAGATAGTTACTGAATTGTCTGTAGGTGACATTGAAAATGTCGAGGTCTAATGCAGAATCGTTAAGTAGTTGAGTCGCTCTGTTTATTGGCGCGTTCTGATAGGCAGAAGTCCTCGCTTTCGGAGCATATAAGAGTGCATGGGATCTCCCTCGAGTATAATTGTTAGGGACATAAAAGTTAACCTCTTTCAACATAGGCGGATTATGTATTGTACCAGAGATTAACTTAAAAAAAAGTGGGTGTGTCAAGCCTACGCAAGACAGAAGTGAAACTTCTAGTATTCCTCTCTCTCTATTTTCATTTCATCATCTCTATTTTCTCTCTTAGGTTAGTTTGAAAATTAGAGGTTAAATAATTCAACGACGAAGCATGGATTTGATAGGATATTTCCTCTTGTGCCACTGATGTGTTCATCACCTCTATCTCGTCACTACTCATTTTTAACACTGAAATTCTGTACCAAACCGTATGAACCACAATCAATTACGTATTTCACTCGTATTACACTCTCGACGCAGTATACTAACCAAGCAGCTGATGCTTGGCGTGGCGCAGTTCGCTGGTGTCTGAGAGAGAGGAAAGAAGAGAAGAGAGAGAACGTTCGTGAGCGGCTCCCCCACCTCAACAAGCGCATATGGTGAGAGAGGGACAGTGAACGGTGAGCGGTGGTGGGGGTACCCGCATTTTCGTGTCGATCCTGACTCGGTTTTACTCCGTCCCCGATTACGCGCCTAAAGAAGTTTCACTTCAAAAAGTGTTTGCCTAAAAATATTTTTCTGCGGGCTTCTAATGTATTGAAATCGAGCATTCCTGTTAAGAACAAGGATGGATACAGGAATGGATAGTATGTATATTCCCTCATATACAGGTAACGCATAAACCTTTTTTGTACTTTTTCTATTTCTAAGATATGGTTTTGTTCAGAAGGGGCCCAAATAATGGAACTGTATTCCAGGATACTGCGGACAAGCGCTTCATATGTTCTCCGTATTGCAATTCCATTAGTAAATGATCTCGCATTACGAAGAACAAATCCGAGCATTTTGTTGGCGCGGGATACAATGTCATATATGTGGGATTTGAAAGAGAGATTTGCTTCGAAGATCACCCCAAGGTCACGAATCTCGTTTTTGCGTGTTAATATATTTTTATTAATGTGATAAGGGAATAGAAATGTATCTTTGGATCTTGTAAATGTAACTACACTGCATTTATGGATGCTGAATTGTAATTTATTTAATTCCGACCATTTGACAAGAGAATCAAGATCATTCTGCAGAAGAATGGAATCGATATAACTTTTGATAGCTCTGAAAAGTTTGATATCGTCAGCAAAGAGTAGATATTTTGAGCGGTTAATGGTCTTGCCTATATCATTAATGAATAAAAGAAAGAGGAGGGGTCCTAGATTCGATCCCTGGGGAATCCCGGATATATAATAGGTCCCGGGGCAAGGCAAGGGTCCTGGATTCGTGTCCTAGATGTGACCGTATCCTTTTCTGATTTTTCTGTTTCAGATTTTCGTTTAGAAATCGCTAATATTGTCTTCAATAATTAATTATATAATATGTATTTACCTATTCATAATATCATTGTTGTTCTTTGGAATACATACCTTATTCTACAGCGTTTGTTTGACATTCGACAGTATATTCAATGTATTATCAACTGTGGAATTTATTTATATTCTTGTCGTTATTAATAAACCAATAAATATGTAATGCTCCCCGCGAGGACAAGCAGCATGTGACGATGTAACACGCGATACTATTTTATTTGGGTTTGGCGTTGTATTAGCTACCGGGTATTATTATTAGTTTACGGAAAGTTCATGCGACCCAATTAATTTCGACAATCCCAGGAATTAAATAGGTTCGGCAAGAAATATTCTCGCATTCTAATTGACGACTCATTCCCTAGTTTTAATTACCTGGCATTACTGTGATGATTTTGATGTTGCTGTTTTCGAAAATATTTGTTGTCTCTATTTTATTTCATGCTATGATTTCATGTGATACCGCTCTAGGGTACCTACTGTCCAGTTTCAGATGAACTATTTTTTTTATTTTTATTTATTAATCTTAAGTTAGCTCACATCTTCGTGTGTGCTAATAGTTTTATAAACATATAAACATGTACATTGTTATGGCATCCACAGTTTGGGGAATTTTGTGAGACTGAATGGAGTGGAAGAGAAAGAAAGTAATATTATGATAATATCGACTCCTGTGGTAAACCAGCAAATTATTACGGTAATTTCTTGCCGGCAAGGTATTGCCGTCAAGATTTCCGTATTGTCGGTCAAGTCGGCACGTTCCTTTTCTAGATTGAAATCGAATAACGAAACGCATAAGAAGAGAATAGTCACAACGAATATGTGCGAATGAATAAAATAGCTACAAATAACATCATTCATAGCGAAATGGAACGGAACGCATTAGAAAGAGATAACCAGTCAAATAATATACGTACGGGGTAAACAGCTATATTATTATGAACGCCCCTCGTTTCTGTGCGCGTTCCTCGCGACACCAGTTGCGGCCCACTGACGGGCGAGCGCGTCCGCGGCAAGCATGACGTCAAAGGCGAGTGACAACTGACAAGCATTTTTGTATGAATCTCTGCCAGATCAATCGCTTGACGTCGTGCCCAGATTGCTCACCGTGGACATGCTCGCTCGTCAGTGGGCCGCTTTTCCACTACTCGACGAACAAACAGGGTAGTATAATACGACGTACGTACTGTCACTAGGTTGTCCTTCATCCTCTTATGTGTTTCTGCGTTCGCTATTTCACTTTATTTTATTTGACGTTTAACGTTTTCGGACAGCAAAAATCTTTGTGAATAATTGCATTTATTGAAATAATAAGTGTACATGCGAATGGAAAGATACTCCATCTAATTTTGTTTTTGCTTAAAAATTATTTGTACCCATCTCAAAAGCACAGGAAAGCATTTTTACAAAAAAGAGCAAATAGCGACATGTTTGTAGCAGTCAGTGACAGCTGTCTGACCGACGGGCTTATGTGCGAAACTCATAAGGCAGTAAATCGCAAGTTTGTTCACTAGACCTAGTTCAGTGAAATCACACGCGTTGTCTCAGTAACCTATCTTTCCTGGGTTAATCTACCCTTTTAATTGATCTAAGATTATTTTGGAGGTTTTGCCTCCAAGTTTATACACGTTTTGTGGAGTTATTGCAGCAGATCATCGATGTTTGTATACCTCTAGGTAGGAGCTCGTTTTTTGTGTTGTGAATTTAATACATTACGGCAACATTGACGGCCAATACATTGCCCGGCAATGGCACCAGCACCTTTAGAATAACATGGTTCCATCTGACAATGCAATGTTTTGGAATAATTAACTACCTTCCTCTCTCTAAAGACCGTTATACCAAAGGATTACTGTGTCAAATCTACAAATAATTTAGTAATTCGAGTTAAGTGGTAAATTTCAAATTGCCGCTAACGTTTCAAATAGTAACCTAAATTTCTATGATGAAATAATCGATATTTTCCAATTGGACCTATAGAAGGATTCTTATTGGCGTTGTTTTTCATTTCCGGCAATATTCCGTACCTGACTGACAATATTTGTGCTAGATTCTGACAAGAACATTATTGTACATTCCAGTCCTCGATCTCCATGAATAGCTTGAAAGTGGCTGTGAAACTAACGCTTTGGTATTTTTAGGTGGAACTTCTGGACACATTCTTTGAGGACGGCTCTGCATATGTTTTGGGGCCAGAGGATAAAGACTGCTGGTATTTGTACACGCTGCTGCCTGTCGAAGGTAACCCTTATTATTTTACGTTATGTGTGCAAGAGAGACAGACAGACGCACATACATACATGCATACATACATACATACATACAGAGTCATTGGGATTATGGCACTCCCAATTGAGGCATGCAAAAATGGGAAATTAATTAATGCTAATATATTTTGAATTTTGAAAAAATCGATCATTTCGAAATGTATACCAATCACTCTTGCATGGATTCCGGAAATTCCATTCTTCATTATCAAGGCTAAATTCGTGGGTAATTCCCAAAATTGCGGGAAATTTCTAAGAATTTAAACTGATTGGGTATTTTGTGGGGAAAATCCTTGGTGTGGGGAAAAAGGGGGGATTCCACAATATGAGAACTGAAGTAACCAATACCGATTAAAAGGCCATTTCTTGATTATTCAACTATATTGAAAACAATATTTACAATAAATTACAAGTCGGAGAATGATTCCTTTTGCAGCAATTTTTCAAACAAATTTCTATTTTTTAAGCCTTAACGAATGAGAAAATCCGAAAATGACTGAATAATTAAAAATAACTGCTAATTTCATTAGAATTGTTTCATTTTGTATGTAAATGAACTTGTGGAGTATTGTTAAAATTACAGCATTTATTTGGGGTATTTTAGAACTTATTCATGACTAATCGTGATTATAATACTTATTCCTTCATCGCCTATAGGTAAATAATAATTTAGTATTAAATTATCACATATTATTGTATTCCCAGAACCAATATCAATCAATCATTGCCACACATGTTTCTTTGTATTGCGTATTATTACGAAATAAAACATGGTGTCTGCTATCTACTAATTCAGTTAATATGCAGTTCCATTAAATGTCTATTACTCCCACTTATGTCAGGTTTTCCGTAGTTTTAGACTACATTTCCAATATTTGTACAACAAACGTTATGATGTCAACATTGTGTAAGGTTTAAATATAGACCTAATCATTTGTTGTACAATATTTAATGTATCAAGTAATCAACATTGAACCTGAGGTGAGTGTTCCTATTAGTTTAAAAAACTCAATAATGCTTTATCTTGTGTTGTATTATTACTGTCGCGACGACACGTTTATTTTAATCAATTCAGCGGAATAATAAGAAGGAACATAATATAATATTTGGATCAATGCATTTTCTGTTCAATGACACTTCAATAATGGAATTGACATCATAATTTGTATTCATTTGCTCCCTATTTAAGTCTATTTTTGTTCTAATTTGATAAGACGTCTATAATAATACTTGAGGTCACGTCAAATTGCAATATTCTGCACTTTGTAAACAAATCTAAATAATTTTATATATCAATTAGAAAATCTTCTGGCTGCTACTCTATTCTTTAGTTCCTTGTGCGCTTATTGGACTCCAACCATCGCTTTGATTTAACAATATGTACTCCTTTGTCCTGCAGGCTTATTCATTGAAGCCTCTATCGGTCTGCGGTCAGCTCACTTTAGCATCCTTGGTAAATGCCCTACCCAGGGCAGTCTTCCAAGTATGTAAATACAAGGCTAGTGTATTCATTTCCAATGAAAGCACTATTAAAACATGCCTCTGTTTATATTATCTAAGACTTTCAACGACAATAATCCTGCCAAAATTATGCAATACTAGTGGAGCCTGCAATGCTTCGCCATTGTTAATGTCTTTCTCGGATATCTCTGACTTCTTCCACCATTCACTACTGTATACCGCAGTGTTACTGTTAAAAAACTACATTACATTGACTTTAATTCCACTCCGTATCTCATTCCAGTGCAGAGATATTGCGTTAAGTATTCCTCGGGCGTCCCCGACTTCTTCTACAATTCAAACTACTCTCTAAATACTCCTGGCACTAATAAGAACAAACTTTGAAATTTTCAGCGATATCGGTCCACTACTTTTCGAGTTTTGCGATCACAAACATACACAGGCTGAATTTTTATATATATTATTAAGAAGATTAGACCATGATTATCACATTGAACATGAGAAAAGTTTGTTGAAACTTTGAAGACCATTTAATTAGTTTAATTAGATTAAAAAAAAAAATTTTTGATGATTTTTATAGCACCGATTTTGTGAAAAATCACCTCAATATTTAGTTCACCACGTCATCTGTTATTTCAGGCACAGTGGGTGCACTGGTGAAGGAAGAAAAGGAGGACCGGGCACGGCTGGCTCTCTGCGGCCCCGGCACCGCCAAGTCCACCCCGGAGCCCGACCAGACAATGGAGATGCTCATGTCGGACCTGGACCCCGACATCATGGCCATCTTCACCAAGCAGCATTCCAAGGATGCCGCAGAGGCCACGCTGGTATGGGGAAATACATCACTTTTTGATCAATTAATCACCTTTTTACAGATGAATCCACTTGTCAGCAATTAATCACCATTTCAACAAACAAACAAATTCTTCTTGGTGCTGTGTTGGAGTTCTACGGAGTTCCAACTTCTGCATCAGTGTTTGATATACTAATAATCTAAGCTCTTAGACCCCGATTGAAAATTACCTCAAAATTAAAAATAAAAATTTCGGTGGGGTTCGGTCTACAACTGGGATTTGCTTTGATTTTCAAAATTGTAACTGATTGTGGGAACGATTCAGACAGGCGAAAATTAGGTAACAAAATTAATTAATATTTCTATATTTGAAATTCTGTATTTTGTTGCTTAAATGTTTGGAAAGTGTCACAATTTTTCAAGTTTGAGGCAAATATTTTTTAATGAATACTTTCAGCTTACCCAAATCCTAGAATTATAATATCTCGTGATATTTCACAGGTCTGGCTGTCTTACATAAAATCCAGCTTACAGATGTTATTCTACAGGACACCCAAAGGCTTCGGGCCCTCTTCTATAAGTGTAACCTGTGGGCCAAAGTGAATTATACTTCCGGCACTGGGTATGAAGGTTAATTAGTTAGCTCTTCCACGATTGTTGGCAACCATCCTGCAGAGCGCCTTCTGATCATATCTTGAACACCTTAAACCTAACCTAACCTTACCATTTTATTATTCTTTTAAAACCACATATTTTTACACAAGTGCCGATGGGTAATTTGCATCTCTTTCCTGCTTAGAGCAACAAGAATAAAAGTTTAGTTTGTCAATTTCTGAATATAATGTGCACAGTAAAGTTCCTTCATAACAACATCGTTGTGACAATAAATTATTGTATTATAAGGCAATGGCCTAACGAAAAGTTCCCAACCGGTCGATGGCGGAGAAAAATTTGTTCGATCCCAATAATTACGATTGTGAATTTGAATAATTATTATTATTTTTTATATTTTATATTTACATCCATGATGATAATATTTATATTCTGATTGCCGGACAAACTGCTTTTGCTAGATTTGTGCGATCTGTATGAAGAGGTTTAATGTACAAAGTTTTGAAAAACAACAAAAGGCAACGGCAAAAATTCTTGTAGGTTTGTTTTTAGAAGTCGATCCCCATGAAAATTGTATAAACAGTAGCTCTGAACCCTTTAAGAGTTGGGTTAATATAACAATGTGCATTTTGGGAGGCGGGTTTGGGCACCGACGCCTCGGGAACCATCTATTGGGTAACCAATACCTCTGCCATAGATCACCCCAAGTGGTTCGCTACATTTTTCTCTCATACCTTTTTCCTTCCCAGAACTTCCTCTCCTTACTTGAAAAAACACAGCATCCCCAAAGATGACTAGTGGAATAATACAGGGTGTCCGGGGGTAAAGTGCACTAACTTCGAGAGGTGACATGATGATAGAAGTAAAAAAGATAAATAACTTTATTCCAAATTTTAAAGTTTTTTTCCATTAATGAATATTTAATTTTTCCGTACAAACAATTCAAATTTTCACTATTTTAAAATAAATTTCGAAAATACTTTTTTTTTTTTTTTACTACGTCTTCACACTGATTGTTTTATTTTACAGCCATCGTTTTCCCGTGGATTCACTTGAATTTATGTTTTTCCTTAGAAATCTGGAATTGAGAAGATTATTCCAGGGATGAAGATCGATGATTTCTTATTCGAGCCTTGCGGCTACTCGATGAATGGAGTTACCCGAGATGTAAGTTCAAAGTTCATTTATTATTTATATCCATTATCATTGAGAGAAATGTCAATAGGTAATTAAAGGAAAATTGTCAAAATGATTATTTGAGTTCACAAGAAATTTTAAAATTAGTATATGTTGATTATAATTATTGATTCTCGACGAATACAGTTGGCTTGAGGATGAAGATTTTGCAATAATTGTCTTGCAAATACGAACATTGTATGTATATCTGCTTTCCCCAAAGGAAAAATGCAATCGTTATCATACATCTCCCTCACTCGTATTTAAGAAATAAAACACCGTTGCCGTGGGAATTTTAAAAGCGCTCATCTTATCACCAGTCGAACGATGGCTACCCATATTTAGGCCTAAATTTTGGTAGACGAGTTTTCTAATTTATTTTTAAATTTCCGCTAACATCTCAATTATAAAATCTACAAAAAAATATGAGATAAAGGTGGATTTATTGGCTTTAGACCACATTGAGCAGCTTATGTTTCCTTATTAATATTCGAAGGAATAATTTTTTTAATGAACGCTGCCGAATCTCCATCGTCTAAGGCAGTAAATACCCAACGCTCTAGTGGTTATTACATATTGTATTTGAGTTCTTTGTTATCGTTGTGAAAAAATACAGTTAAAAACGAACAATGTACGATTTTTTACATTTCACGCAAGAATAAAATTGGCTCGAGTTCAAGCAATATTGTCTCCTGTGTTTATATAATATAAGTTTCAAACTACTTTATTCCACATATACTTGTTATATTATAAGCACTTAATATTCCATCTATTCTAACCTTTCATTTTATTTTCTTTTTAATGCCTTGATCCATAAAGGGACAGCCTGATTTGCCAAATGTGAGTAGAAATATTTGGTTTGTCTTCCTGTGTTTTAAGGGAGTGCACTTTTGATTGTGTTACCTAATAGAATTGTACATTATTATTTTCTGTCTTGGTAACTGATAAATCGTTTATTAGAATGTGTTTTTAATTTGATCACATTCAATTTGATCACATTCAATTTGAATATTAATAGTTAAACCTATCAAAACCTTGTATTTAATAATGAAGAAATTGTTATCAGCCTCGACAAAACATATTAAATAGGTACTTCTTGAGTACACGTCATCCCATGTCTATAAACATATTTCTCTAAGTATTTGATTTAGTTTCTAATCTTTGTATTTATTATTATAACCTTTGGGCTGATTTTTAATTTACATTTTAATATTAACAAAACTACTCTCCAATTACTAAGAATTTGTATAAACATTCATTCTTGGAATCCATTATTTGTGGGTTATTAATCTGTGTTACTATGCGAGAGATACTAACAGAAGTTATTGCTCCTTATCATATTTTCAATATTAAAGTCACTAATTACCCTAAGTTTATGCTGTAAGCTGTGTGTGTAAGAAATCTTTAAACATAGTGCTGCAGTTGTATCAGTTCACACTGTCACAGGATTAGCAGGACCTCTCTACACGGCCTAACTAAAACAATATAATATCAATGATTTACTTAACAGTACAGGTCTCATCTCTGCATATTGACCGTTATATTTCTTAAAGACGTTGTCAGAAAGTCGGAGAATTAATGTAAATTTCCCCTTCTCAATAAAATTAAAATAAATGGGATATTTATGAACATTTCCGATAACTATAAACATTTTTACAAATATACATGTAATTTTTTAAATATTAAAATTTTAAGTATTAATATATTTTTTAAATGGCTCACCTCAAGTTTTTTCATCTACACTCTCAATTAAAATTACTGATAAAGAAAAAAAGACATATTTTATTAGACAAATGAGTTATAAATATTATTGCAACGTCGCTCTTTTGTCGTTTCATATAAAAATAATTAATAAAATATACACAAAGTTTCATAAATTTTTCTCATGTTGCGGTAGGAACCTTTGGTTTTATAAAGGTATACATTTTAATTCTTCTGTGGTTAACTTTTACATTTTAATATAAAGCATGGTGTTTTCTCTTTCTTCGTTTAGATCATATTTCTAACCATGACAGTAAGGGAGATAACGATTTCTATGAGATCACGTGAGCTGTTCCGACAAGCGAACAAATTGACTCTACGGGTAATAAGCTGTTTGTTTGCAAAACCGAACAAATTAGCCTGAGGAGTTAACTGTCCTCAAGAGTTAAGATATTATCTAAAGATGTACCTCACGTAATACCACACAAAGTAGTTATTGTATCGCAGCCGATGTTCCAGTATTAATAGTCCAACTTGTCTGTTCCAGGGCTGTTACATGACCATCCACATAACTCCTGAACCGGAGTACTCGTATGTCTCCTTCGAGAGCAACATTCCAGCGGAGAGCTACGAAGAGGTCATCACTCGTGTCATTGACACATTCCGTCCAGGGAAATTTGTCCTCACTGTGTTTGCTAGCGAGGTAACTTAATATTTGAGACAGATTCTAATTAACAAATACCTAACTCAAACTCATTCTTTGTAAAATAATATTTAAAAGGCAGAGAGAGCATTGGGGCATTTTCACAAACTATGAATAAGTACTGTTAAAAATATGTGCTAAATTTTAAGTTTATATTTTTCTGATTCTGATCATTGTACAAAAAATGTGTAATTTTAATGTTTTCATTCATTATTACTGATTTAAAAAATTACATATTCCGAAACGGTTCCAACTGGCTACATAGAAAACGCTACTGGCTGGTAAGACGGCTGTCACGGACGTTGCCTGGCGTGACATCAACACCGCCAAATTCACTAATAAAAATGAACATTTTCTTATGGCGGAAAATCGAAAATGGCCCATTTTAAATCATTAAAGAAAATTTATTAAATAATTAAATAAAATGAAAATATCTTCATTAATTCACTAGTAAAAATTAACATTTCGGTATGGCGGCAAATCAAAATTACCCATATTAAATTATAGAAAATTTATTAAATAATTAAATAAAATACCTTAATTTCCGTAATTTTTTGTTGTTGTCTATTATTGCAATATTTTAGTTTGTATTATATTATAATGTCCTTAAGGTTTAATTTAGATTCTCTTATATTGTTGCACTTTGTTTTGCAGGAATCTTCAGTGGCTGACGCTCCGCGTGAGCTGAAGAAGCTGTCCTCATTTGGGTGTTACGAGCAAAAAGATGCTCAGTACTGTCGTTTCTCAGGCTACGACCTGCACTACGCCCTGTACTGCAAGTTCCCCAGCTGAGGGTCGTGGGGCAGCGGAGCAACCGGACTTCTGACCCCTCTCCCGACCTGCGCTTTCACCCCCCTCCCCTTCCCTCACTTGTCCTTCTTCACCGTCCAATGCAACTCCCTTCCGGAGAAGACGGACCCCAAGTCTTGCCGATATTTCAAAATGGTCGTCGGCAACGGTTGCTATTTATTTTATTTTATGTTTATTAGTGGTAAGAAAGCTGATACAAAACAGAATGATACGCTGGTTTCAAATGTACTTATGAATGGAAATGCCTTTGACGATTGGAAGAATGATAAACGTGGTGCTAAGCCGACGTCTCACGAGCTTCTGTTCCGAGCTCATTGCTCGACGGCAATCAAGAGCTTTGAATCATCAGAAACTGACGTACGTCTCCATTATTTGTGTAAAGAGAATGAAATGACAGGCAAATTGTTGAAAAATATTTCCTCCTCAGGTACGGTTGGATCAGTGAACTTGGTGATCCTGCAGGTGTTTGTCAGCAGAATGATACTGCTGTCTGTTTGCTTGCTTCTTTCCTGTTTGGTCAGCTTTTCGCCGCTAGTCTTGTTTTCTAGGTGGCGTAATAAAATATCATGAGGAATGTTTTAAAGTGCGATCATTCAATGTTGGTATGAACAACTAGAAGATTCTTGTTTGGAGAAACTTGATTGCGGGCAGAGTCCTTACTGCTCTTCATTCCATGTCACCCATTTCACCAACATTGACAATTGCGCTGTAGTTTTTGAAGGAATGTTTTCTTTTGCAAATAATTTATCCCTGCGGATAAAATTTGGCGAGCACAAAGATCGAGGATTGAAGGTTGCAGCCTTAGAAGATGGTATCGGATCGAGAGAGTGGTATGAATGCCTTAGTAGAAAAGTGTTTTTTCCTTCTTAAGAAATGAAATTTGTAACAGAAATTTATTACAGTTAATTATGGAAGTTTTTTATTAATTTTATATTCTATCTATTCTATTATAGCATTCATACAAGGTGTGTTATCAGTAGATGTCTCCAAAAAAAAAAAAAATAGTACGAAACACATATTTAATGAAAAAGCATTTACAAAAAAAAATGAAGGGTAAATCTCGATTATATTATTATTGTTAATCATAATAAATAATATATTTCCGTTTGCTTGTGCCGGGTTCGGGCCCTCAGCCCGGGTTTCGGCAGAAACATGAACGGGTCCAATACTCTTAATTAGTTTTTAATCATCGTTGCTCCAAAATACGTTCAACATTCAGATTTTAACTTGTAGTCTTCTCTCTAACTGGTATAAAATTTTTTTCAACATCACATGAATGAAATTATCAAATGATGATGCAAATTTATGTAAAATCTATTCTACCAGAAGCAATGTTTTGTCTGGTGCAACGATGAAATGTTTAATATTATAAATAAATTCCACTTGATGCAATTTGTAAAAGAGGTATACATATTTCAATATGAAGTTGGCAGCAGTGTGGTAAACTAACCCCACTGTTATCGGTGATTAAAAAGTTCCATTCCAGTCAGTGTGATTTAGAATTTTAATTAATCTATTATGTGTTATTATAAAAATATTTTAATCAACTTAAAAAGTATACATTCAATTTATTGCAACATAGTTTAACCCTCACTACTGCATGTGGAAGCAGACCCCAGTCTGTTATCTCTCGGCGTGTGAGCATGAAGCGTGTCATCATCGCTATAATTGATGGTAGAGAATAGTAAATCTAAATGTCTATTTACCATATTAAAACATTGATAACTATTGGGATTTAATAAATATCTACAAACAACTTTTGCCTTATTATTTCAAAACCTCCATTATAATATAAAATTGGCTTAACATTCCAATGCAAATTACCCGACCAAATAAGGGCCGGCGCCTGGCGCTTGAAAACTTCAAAAGCGCTCACTGTATTAGATATTACCAGCGAATTGAGTCCTTGGTGCCTTAGCAAGTCGGAGCAGACCGCTTTAATTGTGCCTGCACAGGGCCAGCCCTATTCACGAGGGAGAAATTGTTCACTGAATATTTGCAAGCTGCAGTCTCCAGAGCGAAGGTTTTCTTGATGATATCCAACCTCTGATATTAGAGGGCACCAGGAGAAAAGGAACTTCTTCATCACCATTCAACGCCCCAATCGTTAATGTGTTTATTAAATCAAGGAGATTCCCATGACAAAATTCTTTCATAAATATCTCTGCCATTATACTTGACTATTGGGTTGTGTTTGACCTTGGCAGCTGCCGGTAGAATTGGCTTGTCTATCTTAACTTTATCTTCATAGAAGTCATCCAAGTTGGGCTCAATATCTTTGCTCATCTTGGAGATGTAGCTGGGAATCGGAGTCTTCTTACGAATTCTAGGTGATATATCAGAGTCACTGATGTTCAGAGCAACGAGATCCTTGTAAATCTTTTCATTGAAATGAAAATTCAACTGCTTTGATATCTGAAATAAAATATTTCACATTATACAAATCCATTTGGATTAAACAAATTAATACGCAGATATTGCGTATCCTTGGGGTATTTTGGTACTTCAAAATTGTCCATTTTCTACATGCTGCAGAATCAGGGCCAGCCAATAGGAGCATTTCGCTCCGGGTGCCAAGCTTGAGGTTTTTACCAGCGCCAGGTGCTGTTCGGATCAGGGCCGGCCATGTAACGAATATAGATTCCTAATGCTAATAATATAACAGAAATATTTTTAAAAGATGGTACTTTATAACGATTGGTTTCACTCCCTTCCGCGGTATTAGGACTAGGTAACCAGTACCTGTCTGCTTTTATCAGAAAAAAGTATGGTAAGAAATAATGATAAAGTTGCCAAATACTGCTTCACGCTTTACACACAAACTTTTAAAAAATAACACCTGGTTTCAACTTAATTACTGCAAGAAACAACGATTTATGTCTTGGGAAATTCAATAAGTCTATGGGAAGATGGTAAAAGATGCAAAAAATGTATGAAATACGGATACATTATTCAAATACATAATCCAAACTAATAACTTATTTGTGTATGTTTTTCCATCTCCCCCGACTTAAATAGTTGTTTCCAGTAGTAATTAAGTTGAAATCAAGTGTTATTTTTTTATTGCGAGTGTGAAGCGGAATTCGGAACCGTTACCAAAATAAGTAAATAGGTACCTCCTTTTCAGCCACGATTTTGCTGGGACCTTCCAGGACATTTAAATCATCACATTTCTTATGAACCATTTGCTCTACTTTCCTTATTTGCTTCAGGATCGCTTTGGAAGAATGGAGTCCGGGATCTGCATAATCGTTGTCAGAATATTTCATCTGAAGCTTTTCAGTGGATTTTCTATTTCCTGTTGGAGCTGAACCGGTCGTGAAATTGGATTGAGAACCCTCAGAACAAGACGATTTTTTTGTAACTTTTTGACAAGTGCGTTCTGTGTTTCGAACTAAAACTTTTTTGCTTTTTAAACTTTCCTTAAACGACATGTTTCACTTTTACACTTTGATATGGATTATAAAATTAAGGTTTGTTTAAAATTATTGTTAGAATCGTCTAAGGAAACTAGTGCAGTTTTGGGGTGACGCCGTAACAAGATACCTTCAAACAGAATGTTGACTGACGTTGACAAAACAGTTTATGACTGTTTACGACGTTCAGCATTTCATTAGCTTGAAATGGTTTGAAACATAAATAAACCATTCCGTTTGAATATAAATAAGCCCGTTTGAATTTAAAATTCTGACTTCTGACAGTTTAATTGGTGTATTGCCAGTATTGCTAAAAAAAAATTGAACAACTGTAAGTTACCTACCTCGGGACAAATATTATACGTACCACGTCGCTTGCTACTACTCGGCTACTGGCAACACTTGTCACTAGAGGCAGTTTGACAGATTGATAAGCTGAAGCGAGCTCGTGTAAATTTTGTAATAATGTTTCTCGGCATACGTTGATTTATTTATGCTGTAGTTGTGATACAGAAATAGCAATATACATGGTTGTTTCCCATTAGTTTTGTGAAAATAATGACAATTGTCATAATGGCTACTAAGAAGATATTCAATGTTTGTACCTCTTGGTTTTGTGTCACATCAACTGTATTTGTGAATGTTTCTTACTGTGTTTGACATATTTTGACTATTAATTTTTATTTGCAGAATCCGAACAAAATTGCAGTTGAAACTTTGGAGTTATCTGTCAATAATGATGGTGTCGTCAGATCAGTGCGTGCCATTGTAAGTAAACATAATATAGTTTCCTGTCAATAATAATCAATTATTTTGATATTGATACAGTTCTGTCAACCTTCACCCTAAACTCAAACAATATGTTCACACCAGGGGGTCTACTCTGTATCTTTCGGGTTAACAAACCAGCAAGTTCGTGGTTTAACCTTTCCTTGCCAGTGCTGTCAATTATTAAAATATCTCTTTATATATACTAACCACGGAGTTCATATTTTAGAAATTCCTCCGTAATTACAATATTTAAATATTTACCGAGTGTATAGCACCAGAGAATAAGGAAGAGCACCGTAAGGGGAGGGTTAATACGGTTTTGTGATGTGGCTAAACCGGCCGCACGGATGTTTTGAAAGATACTGAGTAGGCCCCCTGAAACCAATGAAATGTCATTGTAACTTTTTTCGGAAATGATTTTGGCCTTTTTATAGTGCCGAGGTGTAATTATAAGTATTTTGCTCTCAGGATCCTGTTTGGGTGACGAAGCGGGATCTGGCGGTATTCAGCCCGGCCCCCAGTGGCTCCACGGTTGCAATCGGAGAGCTAAAGGCCTGGCAGGAGAACACACAATGCTTCCTGGATGATCTCAAGTGGCTGCTCACCCTGGAGTACCATAAGTAAGCCAATGTCTTATCTTTATCGAAATAATTTCACTCTCTTTCCTCGATTGCCACAAAGATAAATTGAACAACTTCTTTATCGAATATGAATTTCAACCACAAAATGTTTTAAAAAGCATATTTTTCCTTAATTCATGTCTCGTTCAAAGGCTATATGAATGACTGACTTAACTGGATTACAGAGACTGTACTGTAATTGATTCAAAAGATCAATTAATAAATATTAATAAAATAAAGATCAATTTCTACCTTATAGATTTTTTTCAGCTTTATACTTATTTCCTAAATTAAAATGTAAATATTACGTTAATTTCAGATTTTGGTCTCACATAGTGTACTACCCCCCATGTATGGACATGGTGGTCTCCTTTCTGCAGGAAGCCTACCCACCTTACCTGCCCCCGCACCCTGACAATGCAGTCATGGACTTGTACAGTGAGGCGTATAAAAAAGTTCTTACAATCTTCAGTCGACTCGTCACTAATAAAGAATCTGAGGTAGGTACACGTCTTTTTAAGATTTTTTTCTATGGTTGAAATAAGAATAGTTTTAACTACCGGGAAGTCAAGCACTCACCAAATGTAAAATGGCATTTAGGACGCCATGCTAGTAACTGACAGTAGGTAATTATTCACTGTTTGACAAAATTATATTTTTGTAAATTGTACTGTCCCACCAGATAATTATGTATTTATCAATATTTAATGTTCATAGAAATCATTTGTATGAGTGAGAAAAAAAGACTCCTTTGTATGCCCTAAATGTATAGGTGGTCATAAAAGTGAAGAATGCACGGCTATTAGAGGAACAGAAAAGTGTAATAATTGAATCAATACTAAAAACAAGTTAACCTGTCCGGTAGTGAGTTTCTGGAAAGAAAACAGTACCGCTGGAGGGAGTTTTTTCAATAATCAAAATATAGAAAAAATTAAATGACACCTCGTAGAGCATAAAAAAAAATAAAAATTTTACTTAGAAACTAGCACGAAAAAACAAATACTAAGCTATTTAGAAGGAAAAAATAAAAACAGTTTTGCAGAAATCGCCAACCATCGAAAACGGAGCAGATTTTTGTTTTTACTTAATAAAAATCATATTCACTTACCACAATTTGAATGATGCCAAGGGGATCAAGGGGGGAAGAAAAACTTTTTTCACAAAAAACAATGTATATGCAGTCAATAATTAATAATAATTTATCGGTTGTCGTAGTATCATTATCAGAAAAATGAAGAGCTCGGAGCAAAAGAAAAAAATCTATCTTGCGAAAATAATACTTTGAAAAAAGATGTTTCAATTATTGGATTATTTGTTCAGTATTTCTTCAGTGAGTTTTTTCCCATTAGTCCCACAAGCATAATCGTGGCTAAAAATGTATATATTTCATCGTTCGTGGTGTCTTTCCACTTCATCATTTTAGACTTCAGAGAAATGTCTAAAGAAATTTTTGCAGCGTATTTATTTGTTTCGCTGACAATTATTTTTACTATATCAAGTGTGAAGAATAACTCAAAAAAGTCTATTTCCAATGAATTTTCACTAACTATTTATTTGCTCTTATACCTGAGTTAGTTGAATCGAATTCATGAATAATAGACGTAAACTTACACTGATCCCATTATTTACGATGATCAACTTTTTTATTTTTGGATGTTAACCTTTCCCTTACTGTGCTAAAAAAATACACGCGTTACGGTGCTGTGTAGTCAATACACATCTCAAAATAAGCGATTTAATATCGGAAAAATATGAATATTCATAGCTAATCAATTATGTTTATTATATTTTATATCAAAAGTGATAATAATTGTAATTTAATTGCTGAAAACATGAAAAAACCATCGGCAGATGCTAAAGAAATGTGCGAGAGGTCCACATCTAACGACGGTTCGCGGCCAACTGCCTAACGCTGTGCGGTCGTAGGTATCGATGGTCTAAATCAAAACTGCAACTGCAGAAGTGTGGATGTCTCATGTTCCCGCATAGCGAATTAAAGCGGGACATCAATAGCGTGTCATTTCCTCGCACACTCTTCGCGTATTTAGTATCACACAGTTGATTGTATCGGTGTATTTGTTCCCGATTTTTAACAAAAAACTCTGATTTTTAATTGAATTTGAAAAATATGTATTATATTATTTTTTAATTCAGTGCATAAATGTATAACGGAGGAATACCTAAAATCTGAACCCAGAATTTATTATATTTATAGAGTTATGAAAGTTATTAGAAGCAATGTGTAGTAAATACACACCACATATGAGGAAAGGTTAAATAACTAGGGAGAGTTTCATCCTTATCAGATGTATCAGATTCTTCGGATGAGCTATCCGAATGTATTAGCAAATCATGAAGATCCTCGTAAACATCTTCATCTTCACTTTCGATTAAAATATAAGCAATGTCTGGTTCATTCAAAGGGTTAACCATTTTTTATAAAAATAAACGTAAAATATATAAATTGAACAAGTTATCGATACGAAACACAAAGTCAAATCACAGTAAAACACTGTCCAAATTATGAATAACCTAAAATAATAAAATGTCAATGTTAATAACAGTATAACAAATAATATTTCAAATAGTTCACAAAACTGTCAAAAACTGTATTCAAACTGAAAGCAAACACTATCGGTACAATATATGTAATAAATATTCACATCCAAACACGTGAGGTAATTTTTAAAGCAAGATGATTAAGTTATTCAGTGTAAAAAAAAAACAAAAACCACAAATTTCACTTCACACAAGACGTCGCTCGCAATAAAAATGTTGTTTACCACCAACTGCCAGACGGTGATGTCACGGAATATTTAAATTGTGAATAACTCCATTGGTAATATGTATACCTAAATCGCTAAAAACTTTTGCAAGTTATGACAAATTGTCCCTAGATGGCAGTAACTTTCGGTTTTCCTTAAGAAATTCAATAATTAATTAATTTTAGGCGCTACCGTATGGGCACGGTCATATTCCTTACAAACTATTTTTGTCTCGCCGTACCTGTACGGTCATACTACCGGACAGGTTAAAGATAAACCTAGATTCAAATCACCCGGCGTGGAGTTTCGAATGTCCAGTATAAAAAAGAAAATTGGAATTGGAGAAGAAAAAGGTCAATTTTTTATAAAAATCAACCAACTGCAAGGAATCATATATTTAAATATTCAGAGTCTGATATCGAATAATGAAAAAATCCAGATACTGATTAAACGAAATGATCCTACACTTGTAATATTAACGGCCCTCGCTATTAAATGTTTCTAGCTCGAATTCGAATATCTAACTCGCTGCACCATCAACTGGCAGGTGCGTTCCATTCAAAATCAAGACACGCACAGAGCAAAACAAATTATTATTAATTATAGATATTGTGATTATGAAAATTATCTTAAAATATATTTTAGAATGTAATGCAATATAGCAATAGCTTGATTCATGGAGGAGGTTCTCAGTAACAACATTTAAATAACTTTTTATTTGGAATTTTTGATGAGATGTATTACTATGTGTACCTTTGTACCCATAAATAGGTACACATAGTAATACAATTATAAATAATGACAAAAGGCTTGGCCTTTGTTCCAGCCTGGTTTCGCAGTGCGACGGGGCACTGTCAATACTAAATTGCCTAGTATAATTTTAGGTCACGGGTTCAAAAGCCGACGAGGACAAAACAAATTTAATTTAATTTATATGAGTATATCATATTGTAGAATTAAAATAAAATTTATATAGGTACATATAATGAATCTGTACCTCGTCCAAAGTGGATGATACGTTCAGTATCACCCTAGTGAGAGACCATAATTCAGAATTGAAAGTTGCTTGAGAACAGCGTAGATATGTTTAGTGACTAGATCTGAATAGCCAGGAACTTTCCAACCCTCCTCCTCCCTATCTCTAAAAATGTGGGCTACATACATTAGGAATATAAATGAAATTTCTTCTGAAGACACTTCAATGAAATAAAATGTTATTGATTTCTTCTTAACAATTCCTTCTTACATGTTTTGGTTTTAGCTAAAACCAATTTTACTTTACTTCTTTTCTAATTACTCAGGCATGCAGCAATTATTATTATTTTTTTATTGAATATACAAACACATACAATAATTTACAAATGTAGATATTTCGAGGCTGATTGCGAAAAAATTAGAAATTTTTAACAAAAAATTGCCCAACTCGATTGAGAAATTATTTCTCGTGTTTGAGTTGGGGAGTGTTGTGAGTCATTATGGTTTATAGGTTGTAAAATTTCACTAGTTGATGTAGCTAAAAATTAACAAATAGCTATTAAACTAGATGATAAATTTGATAACACTATATAATTAAGAAAATAAGAAATTTAATAACAAACTAAAAAATAAAAAATATAACTTAAATAATATAATAGTTATTAAACTTAGAAAAAATAAGATGTAAAAATAAAAATGTACTTATTAGGTACGAAATAATAGAAGGTAGGTACAGTACTGGTAGTAAATTGTTCAAAAACCGAGCTGGCAATCTTGTATGAAATGGGTACTTAATAAAATGCAACAACAATAAACGCATAGTAGCACATATTAGGAACAGTGGCGGCCGGTGGTCAAAATATGTGGGGGTTCACCGGATTACAACATTAAGTCATAAAATAAATTAAATAAAGGTACTTATTTATAAAGAAGTTCTATTCTCTGCTCCTTTTGTTTAGTGAAGACCTCTATCAATGCTTAGCACTGATAGTGCGTTCAGTCTGTCCTGGCTCAACGTGTTTAAAAAAGATTTTATTCTTTTTGACGTTGAGAAGCATCTTTAGCTTTCAACTGAGGTCATTCCAAAGGTCATGAATGGTGCACAAAAGTTTTAGTAATTTCACAGTCTCGGGAAAGTCTTCTAATAAACAAGTACTATAAAAAATTTGTAAAATTGATAAAGCGCCGTTAGCTTTTGAAAAATCGTCGCGGGCGTAAATTGCACAGAGTTCACTTTTACTGAACTTTATTTAGGAAGTCATACGTTTTAAGCGTCACATTGAAATCATGTTCTGGGAAATTTGACCTGTATCGATTTTTATTAAATAGCTCATTATGGTGTTTAACTTAGGCACGGTAGCCTGAATCCAATTGCATTCTGATGTCAACTTTTCCTAAAACCTTTAAGCTCAAAACTTTTTGTAAATGTAAATGACAAGAATTATGTTTTTTGATTTTTTCAGAAAGGTGAGTTACATCAGTAACACCGCTGATTGTCCAAACTGAATCAACATCGTAAATTCAACACGTAAAACAAAATAAACTATTCAATTGATCACATGCACAGAGCTACGAAGCTTTGTTATACCTATATTGTTTTGTTAAATGATCGAGTAAACTTCTTCGATCCAGATTTTCACTCTTGTTTTATTATCAGTTCAGGTTTTAGGTGGACCGGCATTTTTTACTATCACTTTGTTTTCAAAACTCGACCTATTGTTCTTAACCTTTCCCTTACTGTTCTAAAAAAATCCACACGTTCCGGTGCTGTGTAGTCAATACACATCTCAAAATAAGCGATTTAATATCGGAAAAATATTTATATTCATAGCTAATCGATTATGTTTATTATATTTAATATCAAAAGTGATAATAATTGTAATTTAATTGCTGAAAACATGATAAAACCATCGGCAGATGCTAAAGAAACGTGCGAGGGGTCCACATCTAACGACGGTTCGCGGCCGACTGGTTAGCGGCTGGCGGCTGGCACAATCACAGCTGTGCGGTTGTAGGTATTGATGGACTAAATCAAAATACAACTGTAGACGTGTGGATGTCTCATGTTCCCGCATAGCGAATTAAAGCGGGACATCAATAGCATGTCATTTCTTCGCACACTCTTCGCGTATTGGTATCACACGGTTGATTGTATTGGTGTATTTGTTCCCGATTTTTATCAAAAATCTCTAATTTTTAATTGAATTTGAAAACTATGTAAAATATTATTTTTTAATTCAATGCATAAATGTATAACGGAGGAATACCTTAAATCTGAACCCATAATTTATTATATTCATAGAGTTATTTAAGTTATTAGAAGCAATGTGTAGTAAATACACACCACAGATAAGGAAAGGTTAATGTATTCCACATTCAAACTCATTCTTAATTTATTCTTTGAACAAACACAAAAGTAATCATAAATTAGTATAACCTGCAATTGATATACCTTATTAATAATTGATATACAAGATCGATATAACCTGCAATTAAACTTAAAAACTTTCGCAGAGTAAGAAATTTTTTTAATTCAACAGACCGTGCCCGGCAACGGCGAGTACCTACTGACTAAACTGATAATAAGTAATCTGACCATCACTCATCTCTTAATGACAAGTTTTATCTTAAATGCTTGTATCGAAGAAGCGGAACATTCGCTGAAAAATAGCAGATGGTAAATTGAAACCACGATATCGACAATAATATCAAACATACGCGTTTTAGTTTAACTTTCTACTGAATAAACCGTTCCTTCTGATGTGGTGGTAAAACCCCGAACGCCGTCCTTGATATGGTATTATTTGCAAAGAATAGTATGAACTGGTATGTACCCACGCTTTCGACTGTTCCACAGAATATGCGACAAAGCAGTTAAATTTTGGATCGCAATCGAAAACGAACTGCTACGAACATAGGCACAAGTCAAAGTCGGTCTGCAAGTTAAGCGCACTTAATAAGTAGGTACCTTTTGAATGAGATATTATAACCGAACCGAGTTTCGTATTGTGATTAGTCATGTCGGAAATCTTGATGGTTGTTCGGCGCTCGGGAGCACATATTAGCTGGCCGCCACTGATTAGGAAGCGCATAATATAACTTTAGAGGATATGTTTTTTTTTTTTAAATATAAAATTTTGTTTATATATATTTTTTTTTATTAATCATTAATCAATTTTCCTAAATTCATAACGTGAATTTAGGAAAATTTAATCAATAAAAATTACAAATGAGTTCATATAAACAATTATTTGAAAAATGTATCCAATGAAATTAAAACTTGTGATTACCGTTGGGTTTATCTAAAAGTTGTTTGATTTGTGATTTGAAAGTTTTGTAATTTTTTTCAGTTTTAATTTTATCCGGAAGGGCATTAAACAATTTTATACCTCGATAAGTATAATGTAGTAGTAGTATTAGTATTTAGTTATAGTTATGTAGTAGTGGTATTATATAATGTAGTATTACATTTAGGAATTTCTAAGTTACCACGTGATCTAGATCGGTTACTTATTTTTATAGAAATTGTTGAATTGAAATGGTCTTTATGAATTTGTAACAGTGCATTATTTTTAAAAATTTTGTTTAAGCTAAGAACCCTAAACGAGTCAAACAGCTCCGTGGTTGGAAATATCGATGGTTTTCTAAGGATTTCAAAATTTTTTCTTTAGGACTTTCAAAATTAACCTCTGAACCTTTTCTACAGGTGAAAGGTTAGTTTTGAAAGTCCCATTTTATTCGAGGATCAATTAATTCGGGTAGCATGCAAAAATTGTAAAAGCTTTTCAATCATATTAGTCTGCCAAAATTCGTCATCCCGTAAAAATTTTCCGATTTTTATTCCGAGTTCAGTCCATACAACAAACATACAAATATCTTTTTTTGTTACATGTAATTGGCGCTGAACCTGGTAAAACCAATCGTGAGATGTATTTACCAGCATTTCTCCATTTTTGTTAAGTTTCCAAAAGGTTAATTTTTTGGATTTTACTGCTTCATATATGAGCATGCTGCGTGCTTCGAAAGGACATTTAATTTCAATCACGTTGTCTTCAGAAGAAATTCCATCTGTGGTCGCACCCACGTACGGATACTCTTCATCTATGAAAAGATCACACTTTTCTATGGTAATGATTTCTAGTTCTGCAAGCACTTTTTTACAGATAAAATAAACATATTTTCAAACGTAAGTGACAAAATTACTAATTATTATTATTTTTTTTTGGTAAACTAATGTTTAAGACAAGATTTTTTATGCATAGCACAAAGGGTAACAATTATTTTACAAGCAATAAGTATTCGCCTGAAACACAGTTGTAAGTTGCAAAATAAAATTGGTTGTTTTCAGGTGAAAAAATGTAACAAGCGGTAATTGTTGAATGAAACACTAGTATATATTGAATTATTTCGCAGATAAGAGATAAGCCGCCATAGCTCAGTGGTCAGAGCTGTCGACCGGAAATCGAAGGGACACGGGTTCGAGTCCCGTTGGCGTCATGTATCTTTTATCAGGAGATTTTTCAATGTGGATGAGTGTTTCAGGCGAATAATTATTGCTTGTAAAATAATTGTTACAAAGTTACTAGCTAAAATAATATTACGATAGATTATTTCCTTGCCAAGCGAATATATATATTTTAGTATGCTAGGAGCATTTTAAAGGTTTAAAATCATAAAATCGAGTCAAGTGCGACTGAGGTGCTAATTATCGACGGCGGATATACTGGACTTCAAAGTTTTCATTTCAAAGTCAGTTATTCCGTATAAATTAAGCATTTCTACAGAAAATTTTCACTAATTTTAAAATTTACAATAATTATGTAACGCCTTAGTAGATACCAATTTAATAATTCAGAATTAAAATTTTATGGGCAGAATGATTCATTTGTAATTTATTGTCAACGGTGAATATGAATTATTTTTCCAGTTTAGATTGCAATTAGGCGCAGCTCGTGCTAACGTTCACTCCTGCACCGAACCGCCGACAAAATTGATTAACATTTTGTAGCTCATCGTATTCCTTCATAATGTTCTAAACTATAAAATTAATTAATCTTTAAAAAAAAACGAATTACTTATCTAAATACACCAATTTGGTAGAGAATAATAATAATTGCGGCCACAAGCTTTACTTACCGCCAGTTATAATTATACCGGCTAGGAACCGAGGTACATACCATTAAGGGCGATAGAGCTAGGCGCCCCGTTTGGTCATTGAATTGAAGACGTGAACAGCATCAGTTCATATATTGTCGGTTTACTGTCAGAAGTCATTAAGTTCACACTTTAGCATTACTATAAGTGAAATCAGTCATTAAATCCGACGGTTTACCTTGAAATCGTTGATTCCGTCTAGTAATAAAAAATAAAACTAATGGTGTGACATCATTATAATAACGTCTTTTCAAGAATTCTTAACCTAGTTGTCAGTTAGAATATTTATTTGGGCTAATATAAGTGTGCGATTTCGCAAAAAGTGCAACCAAATTGATTATATTCATTTTATATTTTTTGTTCCGTGTGATAAAATTTATATTTTTGTATTTACTGACATTACTGAACATCAGCCTAGTAATGTCTGTCCCACCTACTAGATCAGGTGTCAAATTACGGCGCAATGCTCCGCTTGATAGCCCGTCCGACGTCACGGGCTCAGAGCCAGACTTAAGTAACTCACTAATTTCATTCAAAGATGAAATAAAACACAAAATTATCAAAGTGTTTACGAAGTTAAAAACATTGAATGAGCAATTAAGAGAGTGTCATAATTAATTAATGATCGCACAATAAAAAATAAGGACCTAGAAACGAATTATAATCTAGTTCTAACCAAATTAAACCGCCTGGAGCAAACATTACTAAAAAACAATCTGGAAGTTATTGGCGTTCCAGAAAAAAAAAAAAAATTTATTAGATTTAATTAAATCAATAGGAACCAAGGCTGAAATTGATATTCTCCAGATGGATATTGACGGTATCTCGCGTACAAGGGTAAAGGAATTACACCGAGAAAATCCGAAATTTACTAGGCCTATAGTAGTGAGGTTCACAACCAGCCGCTGCACAGACAACTTTCTTGTTGCCATTAGGAAAAAGGGCAGCCTCAACTCTGGTGACCTGAAGCTTCCAGGTTATAAAAACATATATGTCAACGCGCAACTGGCGGCTGCAACCCGTGCACTTTTCAAGAAAGTTAGAGATTTAAGCAAGGAAAAAAACTTCAAATTCAGGTGGTAAAAATTAAATATGGTAAAATATTTATACGCAAAAATGAAACAAGTCCAATTATTCAAGTGACACTTGAATCTGACTTAATTAAGTTTTTTTGCTGATCATTCTCTTAGTTTGAGCACTGTCTCGTATGGTTTCTACATACTTGCAATTTATTTTTCATATTTACTATGTCTTTTCTTCTAATCTAAAATTTCAACCTATGCAATCCTTTCACTTTTTGTACATGGTCTCAACAAATAACTCTTCTAACACTACCAATGTAAATCAATATTATCTTCTTAATAGTTTTCTTGCTTTACTACAACACAATTTACTTCAATATACCTACAACTTTAAAAGTTTTATATTTTATATATTTTACCAAAATGAAATGTTAAATAACACATCTGCCCTGATGATGGACACTGCAATGCTGTCCGAAACGTTAGCTAAAGAAGGAGTTAGCGCAACACGGCATAGCACCCCAAAAAAAAATTAAAAAAAATTAAAATAAAAATGTAACTCGACTGCGATCCAAAACAGATAGTTTCCATTTTAATGTCACCAATAACAACTATGATATTATTATGATAACAGAAACTTGGCTTGTCGACAGCATTGCCAGTGAAGAGCTATTTGACAACCGTTACCTGGTATTTAGGCGTGACCGTAATGAACAAAAACGGGGAGGAGGTGTAATGATTGCGTTGAAGAAGCACCTCATAGCTCATGAACGTAAGACATCTGGGTGACTGTTGCGATTAATAATTTCATAAAAATTCAATTATGCTGTGTTTACATACCACCAGGAGTCCAATCACTCACAAAATATAAATGAATTCATGAATAAATTATGTGAACTTCGAGGACTACGTCACGATGATCATTTTGTCATATCGGGTGATTTCAACTTACCACAAATTAACTGGTCTTTAAGTAATGGTAATAGTATGCAAATTACAAACGGTTCTAAATCTGAAATTATTTCCAAACTATCTGACACCCTTTCATTTACTGATCTATCACAGTACTGCACCTTTCCAAATAATAATCATACATACCTAGACCTTGTTTTTAGCTCGATCCCTGTAATTGTATCAAATACTGATCAGTATCTCATCCCTGAATGTAAACATCATAAAAGCATTCTTGTTGACATTAACATATCTCTGGAAACTCCTATGGTGGACAACAAACGAACAATCAATCTCTTTAGGAAAGCTAACTTTGAAACAATAAATAACGTCCTCAGTAGTATTGATTGGGATGCAGAATTTTTAAACCTATCAACCAATACTGCTATTGACCGCTTTTATGCAATTTTATATGAAATCATTCGATTAAACGTCCCATCAAAGGAAGTGCATATTAATAATTCTTATCCCTATTGGTTTAGTCCAGCCCTAATAAAACTGACTAAGGAAAAATATAAAATGTTTAAAATGTGGAAAAGGTGGTCCAATCCTTTAGACTACCATGAATTCTGTATCCTTCGATCAAGGCAAAAGAAATTGTCTAGAGAATGTCTTAAACAATTTATAACAAACGCTGAACTTAATATATCTCGTGACCCTAAAAACTTTTGGTCTTATTTTAAAGGAAAAAGAAATAATTCTGGTGTACCTCATGTTATGAAACTGGGCGAAGTGACTGCTGAAAATCCTTTCGCAATATGAACCTGTTCTCACAGCACTTCGTCTCCACCTTTAATTGCAACACTATTTCCGATGTACACTCTACCAACTATCATTTTGACAATCAAGTTAATATCTCCTCGGTATCAGTTTCAAAACAAAAAATAGAAAAAATAATCGATACTATTTCTAGCTCGCTGGGTGCGGGTAGTGATAAAATTCCGGCTTTCTTTATCAAAATTTGTAGCAAGGTAATCTCGAAGCCCCTATTATTGCTCTTTCAATCCTCATTGAAAGAAGGTATCTTTCCTGATCGTTGGAAGAGTGTCATCACACCAGTTTTTAAGTCTGGGGCTAAAAATGATGTCCATAACTATCGACCGATATCTAAATTACCAATCTTTAGTAAATTTTTGAAAAAATTTTTCATGAACAACTATATAACTGCATCGAGTCTGTAATACTCATGAACCAACATGGCTTTATGAAAAAATGATCGGTTGTATCTAATCTTGCCATTTTCATTGAAAATATTACTAAATCAATGGATGATCAAATCCAAGTTGACGTAATCTATACAAACTTCTCAAAAGCGTTTGATAAAATTGACCACAGTCTTCTTTTGTCCAAATTACTAGCTTTGGGAATTCATGGGGATTTATATAGATGGTTAGTCTCCTATCTTAATGGGCGCACTCAGGGAGTAACGATAAATGGCTTCATCTCTGAGATTGTAAATATACCCTCAGGTGTGCCCCAAGGATCTCACCTGGGACCGTTACTGTTTAAAATTTTCATCAACGACATTATAAAATGTTTTAATTATGCAAATGTTCTATGATAATAAAAATATTCCTGTCTATTAATTATATAATTGACTGCTTTAAACTACAAGAAGATCTGTATAGGCTTAATGATTATTGTATCCTCAATCGTCTCAACATGAACACTTCTAAATGTTATGTAATTACCTTCACTAGAAATTAAATTAAATTTGACCATAATTATTATATAGCTGGCCAACTACTCAAAAAAGTTACACAAATTCGTGATCTAGGTGTTATACTTGACCGTAAACTTACATTTGAGGCTCATATTGATATGATTGTTAAGAAAGCCCTTAGAATGCTAGGATTCTTATTCCGTATTGGAAAAGAATTTAATAATATCATAACACTTAAAATATTGTATTTTTCTTATGTTCGCAGTCATCTTGAATTCGCTTCTCCCATATGAAATCCTCAATATAATATTTACATAAATCGCATTGAAGGCATCCAAAGAAAATTTGTCCATCATTTAAATTTCAAATTAAATTCAAACCTTGACATAAACAGCTCGATGGACCTTTATGGACTTAAGCTATTAAAAACTAGAAGAGACTCCGCAGATATAATATATCTCCATAAAATTATCAATGGCTTTATTGATTGTTCTCCCCTTCTGTCTGAAATTAATTTTAGAGTCCCGAGCGTTAGAACTAGAGAAAAATCACTTTTTCATCTCCATAAATGTTCTACTAATATCAGACAAAATGCGTTTATATTCAGAGCCTGTAGTATATTTAATAAGAATTTTAATGATATGGACATATTCACATGTAATTTAAGAACCTTTAAAAGATATGTAATAACTAACATTAAATAATTTTAAATATTCTACTGGAAGTTATCATGTTGTTGCTTTAAATCCTTTCCAGTTACTTGCCTTCCAAATATACTCATGTGTTCAATTTAGTTGTAGGTATACATTTATTATATTGTTATTATTGCTAAGGTGTAGTGCTTTTATTGATTGCTGCTGTGTTGAAATTTTACAATACATTATGTTTTGAATTTTAGCTGGTTATTAGTATATCTGTTAACTTTAAATTTTTGAATTTATTAGTTATTAGTATATCAGTTAACTTTAAATTTTTGACATTTAGCTGGTTATTAGTATATCAGTTAACTTTGAATTTTTATTTATTTGTGTTCTTACATCTTCTATTATTTTTTATTTATTATTTACAATATTGTATTTTTTGTAAATCTCTCAGGCCACGGGTACAGAACCCTTATTTTTTTTTAAAAATATTTTTTATTATTATTATAATTTTAAGTGAAAATCTGTTATTGGATTTTATCTTTATTATTTAGTTTATTCTTATATATGTAAATAATCTGTTGATGTTCCCAAATAAATAAAATTAAAAATAAAATAAGTATAAAGCCCATAGCAAACACATTCAAACCGTGAAAACACACAGAATGTACAGAAAAAAATGCCTGGAGCCGTGCGGCGTGCGGCGAATATGAAGAAGATTGGAAATATCTGAAGAAAGGGCCCCAGCAAAATAATTATTCTCACGTAGGGTTTGAATAAGATAGTAGTATTTCTGTTGTAAAATGTAACCTTGAGTCAAAGGGTCAGCTTTGAGTCTTGTGCGATATTATCTTGTTACAGAGCTTTTGGGATAGGGAACGTATTTGACATGATACTATTAGCTTTTTTGTTTTACAGTTAAAAAGTAACCTTTTGTTTGTGTACGTTTTTTGTCACTTATTTCAAACTTCATGCTTCATTAGCTCAGTAAAGTAAACACTTGACCGGTCGGTGGCCGAGTTGACATCGCGTTTGGGTCCCACCCAGGCGTAGTGTGTTCAATTCCTCGGCTGGCTAAGTCCTCCATCACAACACAAGCAACATTTTCAGCTTACTGTGGTGGTAGTAGGAGGTTTTAAAATATTGTCAGGTTATTCGTAACCCGGGAATGTTTGTCTTTCTTTAAAAAAAAAAAACTGTAAATCTTCCATTCTGTTAGCAATCAGCACCGCATCATCAGCATACAACAGGCAACATACTTTCAGATCACTCAAATTCGCGCCCAATCCCACCTCTTTCAATTCTTGCATACAATTATCCATGTATAGACTGAATAACCATGGTGATATTACGCAGCCTTGTTTAACACCTTTTGTGATATCAAACCAACCCGTAAAACCACCCTTTCACCCTAACACATGTACTGTATATTATTTTTAATTGATAAATTGTGAATTAACAAATTATTCACATAAAGCCTTACCACTAAATAATTAGATTATTTTTTTTCTTCTGGAAATTTATTTCTTTAACCACTGGAGTGATAGCTACCCAAATTTAGGTAGATGATTTTTATATATTAAAATGAATTACACTTTTAACAATTTTTAAAAAATGTAATAAAACCTAAAAATAAGCGATAAAACGGTAAAATCTGATGGATTCATTGGCTTTAATTAAGCAGTTCATACGTTTCCGTATTAATGTTTGGAGGTACGATATAAATTAAATCGTATGGCCGAATTGAATAGCGATCACCTGGAAATCTTCATCGCTCAAGTGGTTATTGGAAATCTCCATCCCTCGAGTGGTCATTGTTAATTTTTTTTTTGTTTCAGATTGAATGGATGAGCGCTTCCTATTTAGGAAAATTAATCTATGACAAATTTATATTTACAATACCGATAATATTTGATTTGTGTCTTTTATACGGAACCAATAACTCCAGCCATATTTCAAAGCTTATAAAGACTGTCTTTCAACTGCAACCAAAGTACAATGATGATTTAACCACAGCCTTGACATTTTTAAAACAGGTATTTATCATTCTGTTTTCAGTATTATTTTGTAAAGAGTTACATACGTTTCTAGTTTTGAAGTGGATGTCCATTTCCACATTATTTTACCATTAACTCAAATGGACATCTAAACGAAACATGAAACAGAACCAACTGCAACTGGGGTTCGAACCGAGGATCTCTATCTTACCGAGACAACACTTTTAACCACTAAGCTATTGACACCTGATTATTTTCCTTCGTATTTTCGGTGTCTTGTTGTATTTCATGTTTCTTTTAGTTTTATTAGTATTATCGTCTTCAATGACTAAATATTACATTGCTGGGTATAAACTTCAAAAGTTACTGCAGTAAATTGAATAATTGTAAAATGGTCAATAAGTGTCCCATATAAATTAAAATCGGATAGATATACAGCCACGGTAACTATAAACACAGTGTTTTCCTTGAGAGTCTCAGGGAAGACACTGTGTTTACACTTACAGCGGCATTCTATTCCAGACACTATTTAGGTTACTTTATAATTACATAATATATTTTTTACAACACACTTTATAATTTACAATTTGGGGAGTGGGTTTGGGTACCGTCGCCCCAGTAACCATTTATTGGATAACCAACACCTCTGCTATAGGTCACCCCAAGTGGTACGCTACGTTTGGTGTTTTAGCAGGGGTGCCCGGGTTCATCGGGTGAGGTGTGTTCAGCATGCGCCTGCCCACCAGCTGCGTGGCGTGCAAGATCGGAAGTTGCTGGCTTGGGGAGACCTTTTGACTTCTCCAAATGGTCTCTCGACCCATCGCCTTGCGCAGTAGTGGGAGGGATATATTTATATTTTCATCGCTCCTGGATACACTGACCCCTAGATTCGTCCTTTCCTTAGGGGCCGTTCAAGTATTATGTAAGCACTATAGGGGGGCAGGGGGGTCTTTGCTTTGCTTATTTTTGATGACATGGGGGGGTGGGGGGGTCGAGATAGTGATTACGTCAGCACTGCTCAGCAGTAGTTATTTTTTTTTTTTACACATTGGCAACCCACACATTGTCTATGTTTGAAAACCGAATACATATTCGGGGATTCCCACTGTGTCAATAAAGTTTGTTTAAATGAATATTATGTACATTAAAGTATCCTAAGTCTATTTTATAAGTGCTGCTTATGAATCAATAAAAAAAAAAACAGAATATATTAACAGAAAAATGCATATAGGTACCAATTTTTACGTAAGCATGGGAGAGGGGGGTAAGAGCTTTGCTTAGTTTTGGTGACAAGGGGGAAGAGGGGGTAAATAATTGTAATAAATCTGTTTACGTAATACTTGAACGGCCCCTTAAAAATTACGCTACTTACAGCATCCCAAAGATGACATAGGCCCTGAGGGAATTTATTTTCCTCAATGGCCTCCTAGGTGGAGTTAATATAAAAAAAATTAAAAAAAAAAAAACCAAAGACAGCAGCCAAAAATATAGGAACTAGGCAAAAATTAGGGGAAAATAATTGGATGCCCAGTTGCTAATGCAAACTTTTTATCTTCTGCTTCATGTTTCGTATAGATTTATTAGTATTACATATCTTCTTCTTCTTCAATGATTAAATATAACATTGATGGGTTTACCCTTATTATTAGTTAGTTATTCCAATAAATACTACAAATATACTGACCAGTAGGTGAGTTGGCATCGCGTTTGGGTCCCACCCAGGCGTCATGAGTTCAATTCCTCGGCTGTCTAAGTCCTCCTTCACGACACAAGCAACATCTTCCGCTTATTGTGGTGGTAGTAGGAGATATTAAAATATTGTCAGGTTATTCGTAACCCAGGAATGTTTGTCTTTCTTTAAGACAAAAAATGATTTTTTATGTGAATTTTTTTTTTCAGATATTCTCCTTTATTGCCTTACAAATAGATAATCGAAACAATATGGACGTAGTGCCTCCAACTCTGCCGGGAATATTCAAGGGCTTCTCACAGTCCTTCGGGGGCCTGAGGTCACAGGTAACGGCGGCCAAGACCCTCAGCCTGGCCTCCCTGCATGACCTGGCGCTGCACCTGGTGGACTGTGCCGTGACCTTGAGGCTATTTCTGGAGGTATACCCACCCTCCAGACTTGCACTGAGGGAAAATGAATTTTATGCAAGGTACAAAATATATTCTCTAATTTATCTATGGATATAATAACAAATCCAACTAGGGGATGTACTTGAGAAAAGACTTTTTGCCTTGTTTTTTCTTCTTTTTCATAGTTATGACTAGATGATTATAGTTTTTACACAATGACTGGCTATCAATCACATAGCTTTTTATAAGTGTAGTATTATCCATGATACCGTACAGTTATCATAGTTCTTAACCATTTAAGTGCGGTGTGCCGATATATGCTAGGCCATAGAAAACATTTCGTGTTATTTACCGGTATGAAACTTTGTCACCGCGTGGGGAACACATGTCCTTGTCACCTGCTCATTTGACATTGGAAATATTTGCAATTATTATGATTATTTGATTATTGAAACTTCTTGTGAAACTAGGAAAAACAAAAAACGTACCTAAAGAAATAAATCATTATTTTGTCTGTCTGCTCATTAGCATTTAATGCCTGATAAGCATTTAATCATATGGTTGAGGTTTGGTAGGGAGTGATTTTAAGTTTTGTATTAATTTATTATGTCTTTCTGTAAGGGAAACTGATCTTTTTTGTTTTTGTAGTTTGATATTTACCATGTGTCTTATTTTCCAGCATAGTGAATTTATATGAAAACACTTTACCTTTCATGTATGAGAAGGTGATAGATCTGGGTGACCCAAATAAAGAGCCTTACAACGAAATTTTCAATCAACTAGATTTAATTAGAGCAGAGTTTATAGACATTTACAGATTTATTATAGTGACTACAATAGACGATATTCTCTCTGGCGGGTACGTTAAATTCACTAATAATATTACTATTTATGAAACTATTTATTGATGGTGAAATTTCATTGTAATAACATAATTAAAAATACTCTTACATACCTTTTTTTTTGTTATTTGTTTTTGGGGTGTTATGCCGTGTTGCGCTAACTCCTTCTTTAGCCAACGTTTCGGACAGCATTGCAGTGTCCATCATCAGGGCAGATGTGTTACCAAATAACACATCTGCCCTGATGATGGATACTGCAATGTTGTCCGAAACGTTGGCTAAAGAAGGAGTTAGCGCAACACGGCATAACACCCCAAAAACAAATAACAAAAATACTTTTGGCCGTGAAAATCTTAAATCACTCTTACATACCGATTTTTTCTTTAAATTGTACAATGCTAATTTTTATTTATTTTTAGCCCCAATGTTGAAAACAGTGTCAACTCGTTTTTCACAATAATTACGGACAGTCTATCAGAAAAGTATTTCATCAAAGATTACAACAGCTTGCATCCTGTTGAAGCAGACCTGAATCTTCTCTGCCAAGCTTACAATCAAATAGACATGGTCAAAAATAATTTCATCATTCAAGCCATCATCACTACTTGCTACGACGATGATGACGGAGCTATCCCACCAACAACTAAACAAAATGATGGAATAACTAACGGCCACCATGAAGAGGCTTTGCCAGTTGAACTGTTAGACAATTTATCGATTGAACCCGTCCAGGGAAGTGACATTCCGCAGGAAGCCAAAACTCAGTCGTTAATCTCTGAAGTAAAAGACATTTTACCGCATTTGGGCGATGGTTTTATCCTGAAATGTCTCGAGCATCTAAACTTCAATTCTGAAAGAGTTATCAACAGCGTGCTAGAAGGAACTTTAGATGAATCCTTACAGGCTCTGGATCCTTCTTTGCCCATTATTCCGCAAGATGTCCTGGACACGCAGTACCTGGAGACGGGAATAGACAGACTGAATGTGTTTGACAATGATGAGTTTGACGTAATGACGAGGGATAATATTGACTTGAGCAAAGTACATAAAGGAAAGAGAAAACCCAAACATAAGAATCTTTCCGAGATGCTCAACGATAAGTCCCACGTCAAGGAGATGAAGGACACTTACACCAAGTATAGGTATGCTTAATGCTTACTATATTCTAAAATCGATTTTTGCATTTGTTTTCAAAAAGATCATACACTAATTTCATATAAATTATAATGAATATTGATAGCTATTTAAGTAAAACAGAAGGTAATATCAATAAGAAGATATTCTTTCCACAAATATTTGACGTGAAATGTTAAATATTAGGACATTTTCAATTTTAAAAAAATCATTTTCTATTTGCCGCCAAAACGACATCTTCGTTTTTATTTGTGAATTTGACAGCGTTGATGTCACGCCGGCGACGATGGTGACAGCCGTCTTACCAGATATTGGCATTTTCTATGTCATAATGACATAGCCAGTCTGAACCGTTTCGGAATGTGCGGTCCTAGATCATTTTTTTTAAATCAGTAGTTATGGATGAAAATATTAAATTACTTATTTTTAGTACGATAATCATTATCAGAAAAATAAACTTTAAACCTTTCACACATTTTTAACTGTCTATGGAAATACCCCATTTAAAAAAAGCTACCTGAACTATCGATAATATGTATTTTGCCACTACATAATTCTGTGGCATGTTTCTAAAAGGCCAATGTCAGTTTTTCAAATTTAGTTTAGTAATCTTCGTAAAGTTTTGGCATCCAGCAACGCCAAACAGAATTTATGTTGTATGTATTAAAATACCATATGTTTTTAGCTTTCATGCGCATTCTGGAATCTGCCTGGAACCGGGCTGTGTTGCCATTGCTGGATTTATTTACTATGAAATTGTTGAGGGATGTTCAATTGTACAGACAGATTTTTTTTACTATGGGGTGGTGGGGTGCTGTTCAAACTGTAGTAATATTATAATCCCAGTGAGTCTAGTTCGTCATAGTTATTCTTTGGGATTTCACTGCAGAGAAAACTGCAACTGATAGTGAGATTTGCACAATGGGTGTAAATAACAATTCAATAATTATGTCTGTTTTATGTATGTACATATATTGCATTTTTCTAATAATTTTGACCATTACAGCCTGGTATCAGACGATGTAGACATGTACGAAGACGAGTATGACGACACTTACGATGGAGACGCGCCGGTGCTAGTCAGCGATGGAAATGCAGAGGCCGACAAGAAACTCCTGTTCAAGAGGGCGCCCCTCCGAGAATCCGGAGAATGTCTGGCCGAGAGCGAGGTGAGTAACAACAACGTAATTCCTCAACAATTGGGTGAATTGTTTACTTGAAATGCTAATTATTATTTATATCCCAGGATTCCGATGACGAGCCAGGTCCTTCTGGCAACACACAGCCCAAGGATTCTTTCTGTGTGAACCCGGAGGAAGTGAGGGCGAGGCACCAGGCCATGAGGGACGCCAAGTACGGAAACAAACATCCACAAAGGTAACCTTTTTAAAAAATTAAATAAGCACCTTTACTTTGGCTTTTTCAAGTCGACAAGTAGTTACACTACTTAACGTAATTAGGTTTTATTTTTTCATTTGAGTGTTCATTATTATAAAGATGCCACAAATAGATTCCTATCATGTATAATTTTGCTTAGTTTTATTTCTCTGCATAATTTGTATGTGCTGCTTAATTTTGAACTACATAATTTAATTGCATTTCCAGGGATGTGGTTGGTAAAGCCAAGGGACAAGGGCAGGACAAGGATGTGCTGATCAGCCGGCAAAAGAAGGCGGCCAACAAGTCGCAGTCAGGAAACCACAACCGCAGATCGGGGGCCCAGTGGAAGAGGAACCAAGGGGTGCTGCCCTCATAGTCCCTGTGACCCCTGCCCCTCCGGCACTTGTGCATCCTGCCCACATGTGATACTATTTAATGATTCGTTCGATAAATACTATATTATAGTTATTTATTTAAAAAAATAATGGTTGTTAAAAATAATTGTAAATGAAACACCGTCGTCGAGGTTTTGTAGAAAGTGCGATTAAGCTAAATCACGATTCTACAGAAAAAGCTTTCAAAACCCTTTAAATTATTTTGTGAGGTGTTCACTGTATTCACGGTTGAGTCTAGGCTTATCAATAGCTGCACAACACAAAAATGTTTATTGCCACAAGAAGAATTTTGTTGTAATTGTCACTGCCTACCTACCTACACTATAAGCTATTTCTTTCCTTCCATTATTATGAGGATAGACTAATACAAGAATACCCAACTGATAACCCAGGGGAAGATTGATGGAGTAAAGTAGTATTTATAGAAATCTGCCGAGTGACTGGTACAATTAAAGGGCTTAAAGTCATACAACATTATCTGCTAAAAACAAGGGCTCAAGTCAAATTACGTTATCTACAAAAAACTACTAATAATTCGAGAGCTTAAAAGTCAAACAACATCATACAAAAAACAATTCAAGTTTTTTGTGTCTTTTTGAAGATAACGTTTTTGTTTGATTTTAAACCCTCAAATTATTGGCAAGTTTTTTAGTAGATAATTTTAGCCTAGAATTATTTGTATGTTTTTCTGTAGATAATGTTGTTTGACTTAAGTTGTTGTTGTTTGTTAATGTTGTTTGACTTAAGCACTTTAATTTATCCGCTCAGTTGTTTCAGGGTGCAACCTCCACGGCGAAGATTTCCCTTGTGGTATCCTACCTCTGAAAAGAGAAAGCAACCGAAGAAGATAGTTTTTGTCCTTAAATCTAGCTAGATCCTGTTGATCTTCAAAGATTCTACTACCATTATCAGTAACTTTTTTTAACTTTGTTGTTTTCGTGTTTACAGCAGTATTCTATTATTATTCTTGTGGATAAATGTTGCCCCAACGGTCCATTTTATTTTTCACAGTTAAAATGCTTTATTTTCCCTTTCTGAAAATTCTGACGACAATTTATCACACTTTGATAAAGTATTGCCTTAGCTAAGTCAGCATTAAATAATTTTTATGTTATTTATATGTGTATGCAAATAACAAAGCATTATGTTCTATATTTATTCATGTTGTTACGTATTATATGTAATTATTTATTTTATGTCAAAGCTTTACTTTACTTGATATCCGATATCTACAGCAAAAGTAATTATTTTTATTTCCAATTGTTTCTGGCCTTCACTCTTCAAGTGTGTTCTTGGCCATCATTTCAAATTATGGAAAGAGGGAAGGTGAATTTATATTTTCATTTTGTTTAAATTGGCAAATTATTAAATTTTATGGAAGATTGGAGGAATTCTTTACACTAAAAAGTCAATCTTCCACTAGTAATAACCAAAAGGTATAAAATGTGTGTTCATCCACCATATTCAATATTAATTTCATCATATGTACGAGCCGTTTAACCCCTCAGGCTCTGGCATATTCTGTCAGAATGTCGGAGTATTTCCGCTTTGAACAAGTTCTATGAGACCGTATGGGTTGTTCCCAAAAGCGAACATACTACTAGCCTGAGGGGTTAGCATTAATAAGTACAGAGAAAATAGACAATACTTCCCTGGAGGTTCTGCTGGAAGTTTTAAAAAAATGGTCTTGAGAAGGCAGAAATATTTTAACTGCCAATGTGTACATTTTAAAATGTATAATATTGTATGCCCAACCGCAGCTTTAAGGCTATGATGCATTCAATGGCAGTCCGTGACTTTTAATTGAGTGTTCTTGTAGCTGAAAATATGTTTTCAGCGACAAATGTCGTATTTTTCAGTCTTACCGATGTAGCTCATGAAAAGTCTAGAACGGCCCTTGAATACTTTTCAACAGATTCATTATAGATTAAAAAAAAATTGCTACCGCTAAATTATGTTGCAAACATAAAACAATGTTAGTAAATTTCTACCCAAAACAAGCAATAAATATTTATTAGTAAATGCATAATTAAATATTTTATTTTATCCTATCTAGTAAACATATACAGATATATCAGTGCATCGCCATCATACTCGATGTCAATGCACTGTTCACAATTCTATGAAAAGCTTCCATTTATTCAGTGTTTATTATATGAATATCACGAATACATACATATTTATAATCCAATAATGTTAAAAAGTATATTGTGTCAAAAATTTATAATGTGATTAACAATAACGTTTCTGTAATAGATGACTGAATATATAATGCCTACCACACATTTTATACGCCGAGCCCCATTGAAAATCGTAAACTAGAAATAGTTTTATACAACAGTTATGGGCGTTATTTATGTTTTTTTTTTTTATATGTATACAATAAATATTTTCAACCATTTATATTATTTTATTTTGGGTGGAGTGCTCTCCTTCATTTTGTCCCTCACCATTCTTCTCCCATTTCTTTGTCTTCCCATCCTGCTCCCTCTTCTTCCACTTAGTCGACGTCTTCTTTGATCTGCTTCTAGATCTTTTAACCTTCGTCAGCTCGCTAGGACGGCAGATTGGCTGTCTTTTTTAATTCTCGTGTACATTCCTCTCTAGTGCTGAGGGAGCAGACAGAAGTTCTGTAGTTACACCCCCCTCCGCTAAGTCGTGACCTAATTTGGTCTAGCCAATAGAAGAAGATCAAATCTGTCTTAAAGGTCTTTTCATGGCAGCAAAATAATTGGTGATTTAATCAAATGTCACAGTAATCCGACCGTCACAACATGGATGGGCATGTGCCAGGTATGTTGGTCAAAAAATCCTAAATAATGTAATAAACTATCTATTGAATTACTAATTCCAACTAAACAATGTGCGGGCATATCAGGTACCGTTAATTTCAATTCCATACAATTCCTCCGCCTACGTCAAATCAAAGGTGAGCTGTATGTCTGCCCCACTTGTACTGCATAGGTATATTTGTACTGCTTTGTGCAGCTCGGCGAGCGGAAATCCACATGAGGCCGGCTTGTATGATGAGATACATAATATTATAAAGGCAAGCAGTACTAATGAAATACGAAAATACTAATATTGCACAAACTGCCATCGGTGCGGTCATTATGATGGCCAATTTACTTTCCTCAAAAAAAAAAAACATATTATCGGAGAAATAAGTATAATAGAAAGCAGCTGAGATCATTCTTGGACCAGAAAGTAAGCAAAAATTTCAACAAATTCCACTATCTGTAAATAGCGCATTGACGATATGGCCAAAGACATAGAAAAGCGAGTTGGAGACGCTGTGAAATAATCGCCTTTTTTTGCAACACAATTGGATGAGAGCACAGATGTGGCACAATGCTCTCAATTGTTATTTTTCGTATGATTTATTCAAAATGTAACATTTCAAGACGAGATGCTGTTTTATAATAAGTTAACTACAACAACAAAAGCTTAAAGGGCATTATCTGCTGTTGTAATTATAAAAACGAAATAAGCTGACGAAATAAGTTGACCGGTCGGTGGCCGAGTTGACATCGCGCTTGGGTCCCACTCAGGCGTAGTGTGTTCAATTCCTCGACTGGCTAAGTCCTCCATCACAACACAAGCAACATTTTCCGCTTACTGTGGTGGTAGTAGTAGATTTTCAAATATTGTCAGGTTATTCGTAACCCGGGAATGTTTGTCTTTCTTTTTTAAAATTTAAAAAAAAAAATTAAAAAAGCTATTGCTTACTGGTACCTAATTATTTCAATGTGATGGATGAGGTTTTCAATTCTTGGCTTATCATTAGAAATCGCACAAAGTAATACGTGCGTTTTAAAAAATACTATTTAAGGCTGAATATCGTCAAAAAATACCTGAAGGGGTTTCCTTTAAACATACGAAAAAAAAAACTAAAAAATAAATAAAATAGGTTCGTGGTTTAATTTTTTCATAAACACTAATTGTACTTGTTTTTAAAATGCAGATTATAAAACTTTGGATACGTTTATTTAACAAAACTAAACGATAAATTTTTGGTATTATATTTTTCCATTTTTTAAAGTTAATTTAATATTTTTTATACTACAATTTAAGAAAGAACACTTAGATTTTTAAATTACTTTTAAAATAGGCCGTCTGCTGGTGCCTATTTGAAATTTTAAATACGGTAGAACATCGAACTAAAAGCTTCTTTTAAATATCCCAACAGATGGCACTATCATGGTTCGCTATCGACTCTTCCCATGTCCATAAGCCAATATTCAACGTATAAATCGGTTTCAGTTATTCAAGCCAAACGGCCACTGGCTTAGGTTATGCTATTCTGTACATTATACTGTAAAACTCTCGCCTCGAAGTTTGCGGGATCGAATATCGGAGGGGGCAAGTAAATTTTATTTGGTTAATTTGTGTTATTCACAATTAATGAATTAATATACGTATGGTATATGCGCGGTACGTTCCATAGTGAAAGATACTCTCAGTATCGCCTGGTGTAAGACCACCATTCAGAATTGAAACGTTGCTTGAAATGGCTTTAGCCGTGTTTGGTGACCAAATCTGAATAGCCAGGTAGATTCACTTATTCAATAAATAATATCCGTTCTGCGGTCTAAATTTAAATAATGATTTGTGGTCTTTCATCGGGGCGATACTGACAGTATCTAACGCTCTGGAAAATGCCGCAAATATTATACTTATGTACATTGTGAAATAACACAAATTATTAAAATAAAATGTAGGTTGGTACTCGTGCACGCCAAGATTGTAACCCGCGACGTCACGGAGGTCGTCATCCTGTTGAGTCGGGCCATATCTCGATATTTATTATTGTTTTTGTAAATTATTCTAAAAAAACATGAATGAAAAGACCAAACACAAATAACCTGACTGCCATATGTTGTGGCTAGAGTATTTTGAAAGTCTAACCGAGCAAGCGTAATTACTAGTGCCACGTGATTATGGTGCAAGTGTGAGTCAACGCTCATAAAGGTCATCTGACGGTCAAACCCGGCGTGCGCAAATAAATTTTTATTTGTTTGTGTTATTTCACAATTAATACATTAAACATAATATAAAGTGTGTTTGCAGCACCATCCAGAGTGAAATTTACTCTCAGTATCGCCCTGGTGTGAGACCACCATTCCGAATGGAAACGTTATTTCTAAGCTTTTGCCGTGTTTAGTGACCGGATATAAATAGCCAGGTACTTTTCTACATTTGTCTTCCCCATCTTCTTCCCCTCCCCAATACCTTCACCCTAGTACTCAGATTGGGGATGCCAGTCTCGCTGTTCCAGACGGGAGCGGTTGAGACTCTTGTGCGGTATATAAAAAATATATGTTTTATTTTTTTGACATCCAGAAACACACCAGACCTGACAACAAACTGTCTATTGAAAGTATTGAAATCTGAAGCATAAAAAAAAGAAATGTCAGGCTTTCTGTAAAAATATTAAAATACATACAACTAAATTAAATGTTACCTTGTATATATTCGTTTATATTCTAATTAAATAAATAATACAAAAAAATTGTGCCATCTGGTAACTGAAATTCATAACTTTTATAACGAAGATTTACATTACCGCCATCTTACTGTTTTCAGGCAAACGTTTTTAAAATAAATTCTAGTTAGAAAAAATATTGTTTTGGAAATGAACAACAGAGTTCGTGTGTGTCGAAAATAGTTTATTTTGTCAGGTATACAATCACTCTTAAGTTTGTCGATGTGTAATTTTTACTAGGATATTTTAATAGGATACCTACATATAAATAATATGTATTTAATTATTGTTTCAAACAACCTTAATTGTTTATGTAAAAATAGCTAAACAAAGCGGTAGATGGCGGTAATGTATACATATTGCAGAGGACGGAGCGCATAGCAAATAAAAAATAAAGTGCGGTAAAGGCATAATATCAAAGAAAAGCTCACAGCCATGACAATAGTAACAAAAAATTGATTAATTTTTATACCGCCATTTTGTGAACACATCTATAATATATTATATATTACGAAATTATTACTCAGGTACCAACCGCTCCTAAAGTTACCGCTCTATAAAATAAAATAAAAATATTTACTTCGATTGTTCATTTGGCGGTATTAGCGAAATTATAAAATTCAGCTGATTGTCGCAACTAAATATTATCGATGTATGTTTGGTATATGACGGTACGTAGGTACCTATTCTTTTCCCGGTAGTACCTAGATACCTACCCGTAAAAGTTTACGATGTCGTTTGATATTGATATGGTTTTTATTGTGTACGCCCGTACGTAGGGAGATTTTTTTAAATAATGTAAATGATATTCTAGCACTGACCCCTAGATTCCAATCCAGCCAACTGAATTCCCAGTAATATTATCACGGATACCGCAGACAAATCCAAATCCTAAAGCTGCGGCCAAACAATCATTTTGGATTTATCCGTGAAGGGGTAATTTGCCACGCTCGACCGTGCCTCCATAATGCAGTGCCTACCTCCCTACTTTAAACCGTGCGATGGACGGATGGACACACACAGATAAATCTAAGTGCCGGAATAATACAACGCGTGTTTTGTATGGATCATGTTATTATTCACGTACAGTCTTTGTCGGTGAAATGGTTATGTGCCCAAGTGGCAAGTAGGTAGGCACTGGACAGTTTAGTGAGGCACTCAACATTGAGAATACAGTAAATGACTTGCTTCCAACCCAATCCCCAATCATTGGTCAGTAATAAAATATGTAATAACACCTAGACGGAGCTATTCGATAAAAAATTGAAGCCGCGGGGTGAGGAAGAAAGTGTATGAAAAAATGCCAAAACCTACATACAAATTTTAATGACATATCACTTTTCTTGTCTTATCAATTACCCAAAAAAATCATAAGCCGTAATAACTAACAGCGCCCAACATTTGTACACAGTTGACACTTGTCACATGAGAACGGGTCGCTTCTACGATTCGTTCTTAAGTTCAACAGCTCGGCTGTGGAACGAACTGCCGGCCTCTGTGTTTCCTCCCTCCTACAACATGGGACTCTTCAAGACCCATGTTCACTCCTTCCTCTCCAAAAAAAGACCCTCCACACAGCATCCCCAAAGATGGCATAGGCCCCGAGGGAAATTATTTTCTTCAGGGCCTCCTGTGTGGAGTAAATATAAAAAAAAAAAAAAAAAAAACTGAACGATCTTTGCAAATAAATCTTTTCAAAATTTTGTCATACAAGATGGCTACCAGGCCCCCTCTCCCTAGATTTGGCTTCAATGCCATTCATACAAAATACTCTGTCCGGGGCTTTCATTTGAAATTTTGAAGAAACCTTTTTTTAGGTTTGTCAAACGTGAGAGTAAAAATCAACAACCTAAAATAAAACTTTGAAATAAATCTTCACAAAGACCAACGATATAATAAAAATCAATAAAATCATAGTTTTCAAAATTTAATTAAAAATAATATATTAATACTATCTTGATAAATAGTAACTTCACATAACATCTTTGGAAATCAATTTATGCTTTTCTCTAAAAAATAATCAATAGGTATGTCTAAAATTCATTTAAAACTCGTAAAAAACAAAGTTTTTTTTACGTCTATTTTATTAACAGATTTTTTTTGTTTGCTTAGGATTAAACCTTACTCCCCAGAGACTGGAGTCAACAACACCAACACCTAAGCCAAATTCTAATTGGATAGTACCGACGGTTCCATGATAACTCAACACAGTGACAATTCAACACACTTTTAAAAAGTGATATAAAGTCATTAAAAAAGATGAAAAAAAATAATTAACCTAACCCAACCTCACCTAACCTAACCTACTTAAACCAGTTATTAAAGTTTTTGTTTCACCACTTTCCATGACTTTATATAACTTTTTAAAGATGTGATGAATTATCATTGTGATGATTTATCCGGTCACCAGTACCGACATTTATTTCATATATTAACTGCTGTAAATTTTTATTTATATAATTTTACGGATGAAGTGGGTTAGTTTACACTTCCAAGATTGCTCTTCATTCATTCATTCATAAAAATCGATGTTCAAATAGATGCACTTATTTAAAAAAAAGGATGATTTTCAGTTGTTCGATAATAATTAGGTTATGGGAATTAGCCGTTTACCGCGATCTGATCAGTGGCGTGCAATTTTTATTTTATTAATTTATTTTTATAAAGTTATTACTACAAGGGTGATGTACCGTGCTTGTCTCGCTAGGCTTGTTATCCTATGTTAAGAGAAGGGCATTGTTCTATGATCAAGGGTAAGCTGCAGTTTTTTAGATTGTAATTAACTGATTAACATTGAATATTTTTGGACTTTCTGCAAATTTCATGAGTTTTTATGTCACGATATTTTCGGTAGGCACGGCTTTTCAACCTCTATGGGGACTGCAAGCCACTGCGATCTTTGGGCATGTTAGGGGTAAAGCGGCCGCTACACTACTCGCTTCGACGCTTCGACGAAGTCCTCGACGAAGTTAGCCGAAGTTCGAAGTGCGTGCCCACACACTCGTGCAACTTCGCGAGTAGCTCAGTCCAGGCCCAGGGGGGTATAACTCCGATACTTTTTTGGTTTTTGATGACGTCAGTTCCAGACTATCCAATGAAAAGCCATCCTGGTTTGATCTCTCACTCTCTCCCGTGTAACAGAGAGAGAGAGGCTACGCTCCATTTCCCCCGGAAACAATGTGACCAATGTGACGCCATTATTGCGTCATGGTTGCGTCCTTCTGACAGATTCAGATTGTTTGCGTGGTTTATTTATGTTGTTTGCTTTCGTGAATTCATGAGTTGTTGTTGTGTGAAAATGTCTAAAATTATGAAGCTGTGTTGTGTGTACAGACAGACAGACCACTCGTCATAAATACCCGAAATACGGAAGTTACAAAAGTACAAAAGAAACAAAAATGCCAAATGGATCCCTTCGAAGATGCGCACTGCTGACTTTAAATCTACCCGGCATCGGTAGTTATGCAGATTTAAGACAGTATCGGACCCGTTATGACGAAAATACAGGTGTGAATATCCCTTTGTTTGTCTTCAGTGTTCCATGTAATGTGTAACTCAATTTCACCTAAGAATTGAATAACTTCATGACTAAATCCTCAAATTGAAATATTTAATAATTTAAAACAATATTAGCGACTCAAATGAATATTTAAACCAGAAAAAGCTTCAGTCGCAGACTTCGTAAACATTTAAAATGTGTTTTGTGCTTATAAATTTATTTGTTTCTTTCTGTTATCTTACTGAAATAAAATAAAAAATACTTTACAACATCTAACAAAGTTTTTCATTTTTCTGATTAACAGAGAAATGTTAACATTCAATGCTGTCGTAGAAAAACACAATCATTGTTTGAAAATGTTTTTCCTTAGTGGAATTTCAAGTAATTTAGAGTTATTTAAAGGTACGTCCACACCGGTAACGAAATAGCAAAGTTGTATAACAATTGTTTTAAAACATGTATATATGTTGTATAAACTTTGTTGTACAACTTTTATAATTTTGTTATATAACAAGTTACAACTAGCAAACGCGTCCACACCTCATGAAACAAGAAATGCAACACTTTCAATCATTTGAGGATTCAGTAGTAATCATGGCTTCGGAGGAAGAGGTTTTGCTGGCCGCCGCGGCCTGTGTAATTATATCAACTCACCGTCAACCAACTCAGCGCAGATGGTGGGTGCGACCTTCGCTGGAAGCTCGACATCGTTACAGTGGAACTCACCTGATGGAGGATCTGATGGAAGACGGTAGAGATCCCCTTAGTGGGGAAATCAGGGATGATGGGAGTTTTCGGAATTTCGCTCGAATGAGCAGTTCTGACTTTGAATATCTCTTGATCAATGTTGCCCCAACTATTGCAAAGCAGGACACCAATTATCGATGGGCTATACCTGCAAGAGAAAGGCTTGCAGTTACTCTGAGATTTTTGGCGAGTGGTGATTCCTATCAAAGCTTGAGTTACTTATTCAAGATCTCAAAGCAGAGTATTTCCAAGATTGTTCCTGAAGTCTGTAGGGCCCTTATTGTCTTCTTGAAGGATGTAATCAAGGTATGTATATCAATAATTATATTCAAACAAATATTTTATTATGCAAACTTTAATATATATTATGCAAACTTATATACTATTACTTTCAATAATGCTAAATAAAATGAAGAAAAAAAAAACAATTAAAAAGCCAATTACATATCCAGTAAATTCAACGAGTCAGTCGTTGCTTGGTCAACGGGGCTAGGTTCGGCAGATGTGCTAGCTGCAGAGTAAGCATCTGGGCTGACAGCAGAGTAGACTTGCTGGGTACTAGGGTGCAACTGTGGGCTTACGTCACCGTAGAATTGTGGGCTTCCTTGACCGTAGACTTGTGGGCTTCCTTGACCGTAGACTTGTGGGCTTCCATGACCGTAGACTTGTGGTCTTCCGCGTAGATCTTGCCTTTCTGCGTGGTACAAAATGTTAGTAAGTTGATGTTTCGTGTCCACCACCAACATTTTATCTTTCAAATTTCTCAGGGCAATAGCTACTTGTTCCCCAAATACATCAAACTCGTCCCTGGTCCTGGCGCTAAGCTTTTTCATTACATCGTATGCTTCCCTGGCCATACTGTCGTTGTGGGATCTCTTTTTGCTGGGTCTTTTCATTTGAGATGGCGGAAGGAAAGTAGACTGTTCTTGCTCTGTCTGTGTCTCTTCTGGCCCCTATAAAGAAAAACAAATTTCATTAATTCAAAGAAATGAAGTGGGTTGTCAACAATAAGTATATGATGAAATATTTTCTTTTTTTGCAGACCCCAAGCAGTCAAGGAGAATGGCTTGATTTAGCTGCTGACTTTGACCAAAAATGGAATTATCCTCACTGCTGTGGCAGCATTGATGGGAAACATATTACGTTGCAAGCTCCCAAACACAGCGGTAGTGATTATTTCAACTACAAAGGGTATTTCAGTATTGTACTTATGGCCATCGTCAACGCAAACTACTGTTTTACTTATGTCAGCATTGGATGCCAAGGGCGAATATCTGATGGTGGCGTGTTTGGCAGTACAGAGTTCAAGAGGCTTCTTGAAACATCACATTTACATTTGCCAGCGGCAACACCTCTGCCTGGGAGAACACTGCCAACTCCTTACGTTTTTGTGTGTGACGACGCTTTTCAGTTACTGCCAAACATGATGAAACCGTATCCGGGGGCACAAGCAAAAGGTTCGCCACAGAGAATATATAATGGCAGACATAGCAGAGCAAGGCGCACTGTGGAAAATGTATTTGGTATAATGTCAGCTGTATTCAGAGTCCTCAGAAAACCCCTGCTTCTTGAGCCCCTAACTGCAGAAAATGTTGTCCTAACTTGTTGCCTCCTCCACAACTTTCTTCGAAAAAGTCAATCAGCATCATCGTACACCCCCCCTGGGACCTTCGATGATGAAGATACCTCCTCCGGTGAAGTTACACCTGGACATTGGAGAATCGTGGGTGAACCAACAGATACCTTTCTGCGGCTCAGAAGGATCCCGAGAAAACCCTCCGACGTCGGCAGAATGGTTCGTAATGAAATCAGCGCTTTTTTTCAATCTGAAGAGGGATCAGTGCCGTGGCAAAACAGATACTGAATGCGAGGGATTAAGTAGGTACCTACCTACATTGTTTTTCTCCTCCCACTTTCTTCTTAGTGACAAATAATTATTATGTAGGTACCTACTAAATAGGTAGTTAACTACTAAATTAAAGTTGAAAAATTAAACTGTATAAAATGTAATTAAAATTAATTAAAGTTTAATTAAAACTGAAGTGTGTTTACCTGTGCCTGATCTGACGCCTGTGTGGACTCATCTGGTTGCTGCAGTTCACCCGTGAGCTGCTGTCCGACTTCTTGTTGGTGCCTCGGTGTGTTTTTATCTTTTAGAAAAAGCAGAGAGTGGAAATATATCCATTTGGTCTTGTAAGGGGCATCAGCTCCGTCTCCACTCTTCCCTTTTTTCAATTCGCGCTGGAATTGTCCAATTAGCATCCGAACTTTCTTCTCCACCTCATCCACGTTTCCTTCAAAATCGGAAGCTAGATCAGCCCAACCATCTTGCTTTTTATTACGGTTTTTGTATTCATTGTGTTGTGGATCCCAAAGTACTGCTTTCTCACGATACTGCTCAATCAATCTTTCGGTATTCTCCTTCGTCCACTCCATCTCCAAAAGACCTCAAAAAATACCTCACAAAATACACAAAACAAAGAACGCCAGTCAAATTAAAAAAAACTCCACGCACTCAGACACACTCACTTACAGATAGTTCTCCATCAACTGATGGGAGGACACTGAAAGGTGGGTTGTTTGTTTTTTGTGTTTTTTTTTTTTGTTTTGTTGTGTGTGTGGACGAGCTTGCAACTTGTTATACAACCAAGTTATCTAATTCCTTTGATCTTTACCGACAACCTCTGGGTAACATGTAACCTGCTATAAAAACAGAAAAAAAGTTACACAACATCGTGTTATACAACATTTTTCAGTTGAATTTCTAACAAGTTACATAACATTGGTTATATAACTCTTTGTAACACGTTTTGTTACTGGTGTGGACGCACCTTTACGACGGCCTCGGGACGACAGATTTTCAACTTACAAAGCGCCGTCCTGAGAAAATGTGCCGTAAGGAAAGATACCTTATAGCTCATTTTCGCAGGACCGCACTTTGTGAGTTAGAGCCTTGTCGTCCTGAGAGAATCTCTGTTAACATTTCTAAAATTTATTTTTGAAATAATATTTTAGGCTGATTAATAGCACAATATTATCTATCCTGGGTGCCTACCTAGGGAAGATCATATTGTCTATGGCCGCGCTTTTTTTTTTGTTTCCTCTACTTTGCTGAGTGGTTTGTTTATGCCTCAATTCTGGATGTGACGTCATTAGTGGACAAAATTTCTCCCTACTAAAGGCCGAAGTTATCAATCTAGTCCTAGTGATTGGTTTATTTATGGCTCAGTCTCTCGGAGTCCGTGCACTAGGCAACATGGTCGTTCAAGTGGCAGCTGCCGTCGCAATGTGCACTCTCGCTTATTATAACTACGTGCAAATTCATCACAAGAAAATAAAAAAAAACAACGAAAAAAAAGAAGATGGTGGATGATTGCAATGCACAGGAACAGAACTAGGTTAGTGGAATAAACAAAGTAAGTACTTACAATGAATTTTTAAATTACTTATTTATTTTAATCATTCAATTATATTTTTGCAGACATACTATGGCGCAACAATTCCTTGAACTCACTCAAGAACGATCTGGGGAATTCGAAAATTTTCACCGAATGTCATTGCGTGATTTTTCTTCTACTTTCCAAAGTAGAACCTATTATCTCCAAAAAAGATACGCATTTAAGAGAAGCCATACCTGCTAAAATTCGTTTAGCAATTACTTTAAGATTTTTAGCAACTGGTGACAGTTATAGAAGCCTACACTTTTTATTTAAAATTTCAAGCCAGTTAATTTCAAAAATTGTGGTCGATGTCTGCAAAGCTCTTAACGAGGTTCTCAAGGAGGAAATAAAGGTAACAGTTTAAATTTTAGTATACACATTTATTGAAAATTAAAATAATATTGTAATACACATGTATTGATTTACAGTAGGCGCCACAGTAAGCTACCCCTCTCTCAACTTTAATCTTTGGTAATAAGAAATATACAACGTACGTGGCACATGAAAGTAATGAATGTTTATAACTGTGCTTATTAATAAATAAATTACTTACCGTACTCATTGTTGTTTTACATTTGTACACCCGTCCCAAAAAGCTATCCATATAGTCAAACGCAAACCATACTGGCAGTGGCGTAGCTAGGTAACCAAGGGCCTTGGGGCAAATTAAAAAATGGGGCCCCACTGCTATGTAAACTGATTAGTTTTTATCAAATAAAAATATGAAATATACAAACACTTTAAAAATTCTAAGCTACTTAAGCTCTTTTTGTGCACTGCAGACTGCAGGGCAGGTAATAAAAATATTAAACAGTAACAACATAAATTACAATTAATACTTGGTGTAGGTTTGGCTATTAAAACGAAATAGAGAAGATTCAAGGGTTAATTATATAAAGGTCGGGCCTACCAACTGGCTAAATAACAATTATATTTACAATTTTTTCCTAGCTTTAGTTTTCGCAAAAGTATCAATGACTTCATTTAAATCCAGGCTTGATGCGGTTTTGTTTTCAATTGCTATTAGCGATAAATGTCGGAGTCGAGTTTGGCCCATCTTATTTCTTAAATGATTTTTTATTATTTTTAATTTGCTAAATGACCTTTCAGCTGCTGCAGAAGTGACAGGAGTTGTAAAGAATAATAACATTGCTGTAAATACTTCCGTTAGGTCGCATTATAGCACTCCATATTTGCTCATTATTTCCTTACATAATTGGTGAACAGTCCATGCTTGAGTTAGTTGGGGTAAAACTAGATGGTAAATATTAATAAATTGAAGTGAAAAACTAGGGCCTATTATATCTGAATATTCTCTTTGAAATTCGTCACACTTTTGTAGTAAAGTTGCTTCATCAACATGTAATAAAAATGTTGGTGTTAGAAAATCGAATATATGACAGACTGAACTCATACCAAAAAACGTGTATCTAATTGAAATATTACTATGTCTAGTACATTATTGAAAATCTCAATTTTAAATATTTTTTCTCGGTTTGGAAATCGGTGATCAGCAGCTAATTCATCAAAATGTTTTTTAACTTTTCTTTGGCTTTTTTCTTGAAAATGGGTATCAATACCATATTTTCTTGCAGTTTCACTGGCTTTGCACTTGAATAATTCGAAATCATTTCTATAAATTTGCAACTTTGCTTTGGTCTCTGCTAAAACTTTACTCGCCTCGCCCAAATTGATGTCGCATTTTTGTAAGTTTTGAATGCATAATTGATGTCGTTCAATACACTGTGCATGAATTCGCAAAGCAACACGACCTCGAAATTTAGCATTTTTGTTTTAATACTCTCTGCTTCACTACGCTCATCTTTATTAGGACTCTTTAGAACTATTTCTGATAATGTTTTGATAATATCAAAATAACGAAGTTTTATTGCAGATATTGTATTGACCCTACTGGACCATCTAGTCGGATTTAGTTTTTTTAGAGTGGTGTCCGATTCGCCAGTGAATTTTGACAGTAGATCCCAACGTTTGATGCTGTTTCCTGAATTTAGGGGAATTCCCTAGGCATAACTTTTGAATTTCTCTCAACTGAATTGTCATGATTAAAGTGGGGTTTCAAGTTGCAACCTGTCATATTTATTTTGAAAATGGGAGAAATTTCCAAAAGTTCAGTTCGATCGAGATTTCTGGTAAGGATTCGAGGGCCCCCTGAGCTTGAGGGCCCCGGGGCACTGCCCCGCGTAGCCCCTAGGTAGCTACGCCGCTGCATACTGGACGATAAACATCGTCCACGCCGGCACCAGATTTGATTGAGGCTTCTCTCTTTCTATGGTAGCCCCGGTAAGTCGCGATGAGCGATTCCTTTTTTTTTTCAATTCTCCCACCGAAATATGTAAAATATCTTGAATGCGCATCCAAGCATCATTAATTTTGTTTTTATCTTTATTTTTTGTTTTTGTATTGTTTTTGTTTTTATCTTTATTGAAAGAAGGGTAAATGCAGGTAATTCCGTTAATGGAGGACTGAACGCCGTCGGCGCTAACAAAAAATTGTCCAAAGAAGTGAAGTTAGCAGTCCACAACGGAGTGCTGGTACCTACCTTGATGTATGGAAGTGAGGCATGGAACTGGCAAAGAAAGGATGAAAGTAGATTAAATGCTGTTGAAATGAGATCCCTGAGGCGTATAATAATAATAATAATAATAATAATAATTGGATAATTTGTAAAGCGCCGTTTTTGTGAAAAATCACCTCAAGGGCGTATGTGTGGTAAAACCATGTTTGATCGTGTGAGGAATGTGGAGATCCGCAAAGAGTGCAAGGCTGATGTAAGCGTAATGAGTAAGATTAAGAAAGGGACGCTTAGATGGTTTGGGCATGTAGAGCGAATGAGCGAAGATAGGAATGTAAGGAGGATATATGATGCAAATGTGAATGGTAGCAGAAGTCGGGGACGCCCGAGGAAGACATGGCACGATCAAGTGAATCAGATACTCGAGTCGGGCCATGTTAAGAGTCAGAATAATAGAAGAGTATGTATGAGACGATGTATGAATGTGAATGAGGCAAGGAGTGTGCGCCAAGACCGAGTTGTTTGGCGGTCCGTCCTCTCTGCCTACCCCTGCGGGTAAACGGCGTGATGGTTAGTTAGTTATCTTTATGGTCCCTTTCAATTGGGTCCCAAACACAGACATAGGAATTAATAGACGAGAAGATAATGGCGAGGGGTAAAATCAACTGTTGAAGAACGAAGGGAGTGAAGCTGACTGTGATTCGTCAATAAATCAATCTGACAGTAAATAGGCATCTCGCATTATAATATCACCATTTACTTCTTAAAAGTAAAATCTGCTTTTGAATGAATAGACATTTTTACATGGGAGCGCAAATTACTCGCCACGTTATGAACAAATTTGCGAAGTCCAAATTCGGCAAAAAAATTCGGTTCTATTTTCAGAGTCGAATATTTCGTTTAAGTATTTAGTTAAGACACTTTTATAAATGTTCATAATTTACTTCCCAGCAACCAACCAGCTTTGTGTTTCGCGTCCAGACGTTTCTCGATGTGATAGTATATGTTTCTAAAACTGATCTATATTATACGATGTGAATATGCTTAAAATAAAGTAAAATAATGCTTATATATGGAATGTAATACGACAATTGGGTTTATTCTCTTTTTCACATCTATTTTTACAAGTTTTCATAGTACAAGTCAACATTTTGCCGTGTTATTTCGTAAAATGAACCGATGATGCCTCGACCATAGTTGGCACAAGAATGATGACGTCACGTTTTCAAATTTCACTTGAGGCCATACGCGAGCGCAGCCGGCTCCAATGGAACCGGTATGGGGAGTGGGGATAATACGCTTTTAATCACTTAGGGCAGGTCTACTAATATTCATATGTCTATGGTCCCAAATAACCGCCTCGGATTGGAGTGTTTCTAGGAACAAAAAAATTAGGTCCTGTGACCACAGTGTAGAAGCCATATTTTATTACGTATAGTCACTATGACTCTGCGCACGCACAACCACCAAACACGACGTCTCGAAGCGAACTGAAGTGAACCGAGTAGTGTGGGCAGACACTTCGTGTTCGAACTCCGGGACGCTTCGAGTCCTTTGACTCGGGCGCATTTACCGACAACAATCGGAAGTCGGGCGAAGCGAAGCGAAGATGCCCGAAGCGAAGCGAAGTTCGTGCCCACACTATCGTATTAGGTCAACTTCGCGAGTAGTGTAGCTGGGCTATAAGGAGGGACTGCGGGCGGGTTGTAGAATAAATAGTAACACTCTTTATTCTATGGGGGCGGGTGTTCCAAACCAGTTCGAAAAACTTTACTAAAATTTAGGTAGGTACCTACCTCCCGATGTACAGTTTACACGTCCTATAATGACCAGAATAATTGTTTCAAGAAGAAGTTGTGAAAACCTACATATATGCAATTTGTGTAAATTGATACTTCGAACGGGACAGATGTGTGATATAAAGTAGACCGCGGAATATAATTTTGTGAGTCATTATTCTTTACATTCATCTTACCAATGAAACAGCTTTTTAGCCCCAACATCCAACACCAAGTTCTTTTTCTCCTTTAATCCAATTTGGTCGTATCTTATGTTCGAGAAGACCAGATTTAATATATTGAGGAATACTGTCTATCGAGTTTAGCGGATGCGTACGAATTAATTGTCCCATTTATTATAATAGCATTTGACATAGTTTTAGGACTGATCCTTAGAGAGTGTTGCAATCTTACTCACTTATCCCAGCAGAACCTTCAAACGCCAACTTACACAGAGAATTACTTATATTAAAACGTACCTTCTCCAAGTTTAAACATTCTATAGTGTGTTTATCTGAAGTGACCTGCCTGAAGTATGTTTTTTCTGTATCTGTAAATGTAAATAATACAATTAGATAGAGCCTAGGAACTCATAATTAATTGTACATAGGTTATTTTTCACAAAAATGGCACTACACAAATTATCCAATTATTATTTTTATGCCTTGAGTTTCACTAGTTCGATTAGTGACGCGAAGCGTGAATCTTGAATGCATACATTTTGTCTTTGTTCTTGCAATGTGCCGAATACGCCATCTTATTCTTGGATTGGGTATTTTTACTGAAGTCCCCTCACGTTCCTTGAAGAAGACGAGCCTTGATGTTGCCGAATAAGACAGCTGCAGAACAAACCACGCGCGTTTTTTCCAGGAAGTGTTTTTAGGTTGCATGGCGACGACATCGTCTCCAGAATAAATCATTTGCATTAAATTGTCAACATTATGGCATTTTGATGCCTTAGCGTTATCCACGGATGACCCGTATGATTTAATCCGTAATATTATTGTTTCTCTAATATATCCTCATCTGGCCTAGCTGTCAACATCAAAATCATAATAGGGAATTTTCACTGTTTTTTTTCTCTCGAAAAAAAATACCATACTGAATGTATTTTTGTTTTATTTTAATAAATTTTAGATTAGAATAAATTTTCTACAACGATTTAAAATGTTCCATTTTCTATTTGCCGCCAAAACATGTTCGTTTTTGGTTCATGTTCAATTTGCAGACATTGGTGACAGTCGTCTTACCAGCCAGTGGTGGTTTCTTTGTCATAATGATGTTGTAGGCGTTGTAGGCAATGAACCGTGAACCGCTAATGAATGCGGTATTTAAAATTAATATATTTGTAATGAAAATATTAAAAGTACACTTTTTTAGTACAATTATCAGAATTTAAAAAAAATTAACTTTAAATTTTCCACACCTTTTAAACGGTGTTCATAGTTTGTGAAAATACCCCATTACGTATTAATAAAAACATGGAATTCTTGCTTTCATTTTTTTTTATTAGTTCCTACCATTTATACGATAACTTTTACGCCACTTTTTAACGAATGGCGTAAAATGTCCTCGATTATACATTATTAATGCTATTAATAATAAGATTGCAGAAAATTAGCAAAATAAAACATTTAGGCCTTCGCTTCGCTTGCTTGGCATTAAAAAACATAAGACTTTTATGAGTGCTAAACGTATCGTGCATGGGCCATAAAAACGAGTAACTCTGAAATATATGGTCTCAATTTAAAAAATAACGCACTTTGTCCTTTCATTTGGATATTCAAGTAACCTCAACATGCATTTGACTTTTACCAGTTTTAATTTTTGTCAATCAAATAGAAATCAATATCATATTTTTTGTAATTTTATTAGAAAACTTCAGTGGTTTATGCAACCCACTATACATGTCATTTTATATATAATATGTACCTTCATTTACATAACTGTTTGTTTCCCAAATAAAGCAAATATAGTAAGTAACTTATTCCAGTTTCGAACGAGAGAATTAAATAGTGATTCCAGAAATTGTAATCTCGGTAAGTTCTACAGTAGTAAGGCAGTGGGGATAAGTATACGCTCAATACTTCTTCACTCTTATACGGAATAATAGAATGGGGAGGTGCGCTTCATGCAAATATAAAACCTTAACAAATAAATCAAAATTATATCATCAAAGTTATGTGTAATCGGGAAAGAACATTTTCAACAGATAAGTTATATAAAGAATCTAAACTATTCTGTCTCCCTAAACTATTTATTTTGCAAACTATGAAATACATCTTTAAAAACAAAAATAAATTCGATATAAATTAAAACAGAATCAACATTAGAAATAATAATGTATTTTATACTCCCCAAATCAACACAAAACAAATGCAAACACATTAAAATTATGGCTTTTCGATATAGCAGTTGAAACTTTTTTTATTTAATTTGTATCAATTTATGTTTCTCATAAAATACTCACCACATATTACACTAAACACTTATAACTTCACTATACACTATTGTAAACACTTTTTATACAAACCGCTTAGACAAAATGTAATCTTGTTTTTGTTTTATATACCCACAGTTTGTTTATTTCTAGGTACAATAATATAATAACTTAAATATATTACCCACGCACAGGCTGCGCCTTAGTGGGTTCCCATTATTCGTATTGATTTATATAATATTGTATGTAATTTATGTAAAAATTGGGAAAAATAAAGGAATTAAAAAAAATAATAATAATAAAAACATCACCCTGGCGAGAGACCGCCATTCAGAATCGAAATGTTATGTTCTTGAAATGACTTCAGTCGTCTTTGTAACTAGATCTGAATATACGGGTAGGTACTTTCCAACCTCTCTCTTCCCCGCTCTAACGACTTCTGTTGAGTGGTATTGATACTACATATATTTACAAACACTACAAACATATTATCTAAATAGGCTAGATCAATTTAAATGAAGGACCAATTGTATCTAAGCTTATAAATAAATATGAACAAAGAAAGATAAATTACATGATGATTCGTAGTTGTTAAATTGAAATAAAACAGTTAGGACGGGTTGTTTCACAAAATTTGAACAATTCGTCGAATTTCAACGTCAATTTTCAAGTTCTGTGAAAGTCCCATTCAAGTTCTGTTTTTATATCATTATGAGCCAGATGCTTCACAGTACTGAAATAATAACAAAAATTTAATACAACTTTCACAGAACTTTTTAAAAATTAACATTTAAATTGTTTGAACTTTTCAAATTCTGTGAAACCCCCAGTTGGGGATGTCATGGTCCCTTGACCCTTGACTGTTTCAAGCAGTTTAAGACTTTTGTGCGGAAAACTTTCCTGTTGGTAATGTTTCCCTATCCATTTCAAACCTTTGTAGAGGGGGGTTATGAATGGTTTGGAGTAAAGTTTTGATGTTGTTAATTCTAGTGTACCTGAAAACTTTTTTTTATTTTATATTTTTAAGGTGGAAATAATATTATTCTAAAGAATTGAAAAGGTTACTTTTTGTTTCACTTGATCGTGGCATGTCTTCCTGGAGTGTGCCCGACTTCCACCGTTCACTACTGTATACCACATTTTTTCGACTTCGTATCTTATTCCATTACAGAGATAATTCTGCTTAAAGTCTGCTCGGATGTCCCCGACTTTTTCTACCATTCAAACCACCATCTAAACACTCGTGACACTAATAAGAACAAACTTTGAAATTTTCAGCGAAATCGGTCCAGTAGTTTGAGTATATAGGAGACAAACAAACAAACATTCATTTTTATTTAAATAGATGTACATAACTAGCGTAGATATTGCTGTATATCTTATTAGTAAATCTAATTAGTTAGTAAAGCTTCCTTGAAAATGGAAAATCATGAAAACCGACTTTACTTGTCAAGATTAACCCCAAAAAATACACATTTCAAATACGTATAGAATTTTTTTAAATTACTAAATCTTGACGAATCAGTTCCAATACAATAAAAATATGAATAATAATTAAAACGATATAAAATTACACACTGTAAATGTACACTTGATACTATAATACAATTTCTGATGCCCTACTCTTATAGAAAATCGTGAACAATCTTGTTGATTCATCATATCTGTTAGAAAAGATAGCATTTCGTTGCCCTGAACACAACACCAGATCGAACGACTTATTTAGAACACCACCCTGTAAAGCCAAATATGCGCAAAACTCTTTAATAGGACGTATCTGTAAAACTCACAATACCTCTAGAGATGTACACATTTTCAACAGGAACTTTTTTTCGGAGAATTTGAATAATTCATCAAATTTCAACGTTCATTTTTGGGTTCTGTGAAAGTCCTATTCAAGTTCTGTTACTATATCATTGTAGGCTAGTTGCTTGACAAAACTGAAATAAAAACAGAACTTGAAAAAATCTTTCACAGAGCTTGAAAATGAACGTTGAAATTTGATGAATTGTTCAAATTCTCCGAAACAACCCGTCCTAACACTGATAATAATACTGTCATCGTAGTTTATTTTATTGTTTTAGTATAATCATGAGAAAACTGTGTTACTTATTTTACTTATTTTATAACACTTTGTAATTCCTTATAATGTTTATTTTATTTATATTTCTTTGTCATTTGTAAATATATTGTGTAGGTACAAATACTAAATCAATAACTAAACTTATTATCGGTCTACAACATATGTACGACTGTTTGTTTTCTAAATAAAATAAAATGATGTGTGATTTTTGTGTTTTCACGGTCAAAAGTATGATAGTGATTTATTTTTGGGATATATCCTTCTTTAGCCAACATTTCAGCACATCTGGTGATGGACACTGTAATGCTGTCCGAAACGTTGGCTAAATAAGAATGTAGCGCAACACGGCATAATACGGATAATATTATATAACCCACTCCCTATACACACAATCTCAGCTTAATTATGGGGGTACATCTTGTATATAAAAGTATTATTACATTGTGACATATTTTATTATTTTAAGCAATAATTAGTCGCCTGTAATATCAATACAAATTTAAAATATCTCCCGAGTAAAAAATAAATGCCGCCGACGGGAATTGAATCCGCGCATTCTGATGTCCGGTCAGACGCTCTGAACCACTGAGGCACGTCGGCTTATTTCCAACCCGCCAAATAATTCAATATGTACTAGTACTTCAATCAACAATTACTGCTTATTATATTCACCTGTAAACTACCAACATTATTTTTGTAGGCGAGGCTTTGTTAGTGCTAAATTTCCCACTAGATGGCGTCGAGACATATTATATCTACATTTGTTCGTGAAATATTTTGACTTGTTAAATATTATTATTTTTTTAATGATAAACTAATTGAAAGTGCCAATTTGTATTTATATCACAGGCGACTAATTATTGCTTATAATAATTTATTATCCTTTGTGCTATGCATAAAAACCTTGTCTTATAAACATTAGTTTATCATTAAAACATATTTATTATTAATGAATTTATAAAAATATATTTTATTGTTATGTAATAGTGTAACATTATTTCTTAAATTATCATGTGTTTAAAAAATGAAACATATTAAATTACCATTAATTTAATTTTCTGTTATAAATATATTGGTATGAACATCTTAGCTTGTCTGAATTCTTGACACAATCCGTTCCAATTTTGAAAATGACACTTCAATTCGAGTTCATTGAGCCAGATTTAAAATCAATCACAGACAGATACACAACCTAAATTTGTATGTTTGATGATGTATATATTATTATGTTTTTGACTTACAGAGAAAGCAAAGAACAAAAGCAACAAAGGCGAGATGAAGCATCAAGTAAGCCCAGACGCCATTATAGCGGGACGAATCTGTGAGGCCGCGTAGCAAATGGACCACTCTTTATATCACATACAACCAACGCCAACTCTTCCTGGAAATGTTCTTACGCCCCTAGGCCATCACACACGAGAAATACGTGTTAATTAGTGGAAAAGATTCCTGTATTTCCATTGGCATGGATTATACTAGATGGCAATTGTAAGTGAGACCTCCGGTGTCGAATGAACAAGGACTCACTAAACCAGGGGTTGGGTACCTGAGGCCCCCGAGCACTTTCGGTGCGGCCTGCTGACAACAATTAAGCGTTTAAAAAAATAATTTCAGAACGCGAACGGTTTTCTTTCACGATGTTTGACATTATTACAAAACTCAGAGAAAGGTGTAATATAGCTGACAGGTACTTACTTATGCAACTACGTTACCAGAAATTACCAGTAGATACCAGTTTAGACACAAATAAATAGGCGAACCAACGTCCTTTTTTAATTAATTTTATTTCATTATAATTTTGATAATAAGAAATTATGAGTGTAATACGCCTTTAAGAAGGAAACCATTTTCGTGTTTGAAGTGCAGTTTTAAAATTTCAGTTGCAGACTATGTGCTGCAAAAATTAAAGGAACCCATTTTCGTTTTCTGGGAAGAGTTTAAATTAAATTTGGGGACTTGCGGAAGGATTTGTGATCAACGCTTCTAAAATTTCCATGCCCCCACCCTCCAAAATAAAATAAACCGATTTCAGCACCAACGAGAAATGCGCTGTAGGCAAAAAAATACTTATTTTACAAGCAATAATTATTCGCCTGAAACACTCATCCACATTGACAAATCTCCTGATAAAAGATACATGACGCCAACTGGACTTGAACCCGTGTCCTTTCGACAGGATATTTCGCGGATAAGAGATAAGCCGCCATAGCTCAGTGGTCAGAGCTGTCGACCGGAAATCGAAAGAACACGGGTTCAAGTCCAGTTGGCGTCATGTATCTTTTATCAGGAGATTTTTCAATGTGGATGAGTGTTTCAGGCGAATAATTATTGCTTGTAAAATAATTGTTACCCTTTGTGCTATGCATAAAAAATCTTGTCTTAAACATTAGTTTACCAAAAAAATAATAAAAAAAATACTAGGTTCAGAATCAATAATATGTGAATTGTTTTATTATTTCCTAATGTAAGTTGGCGCTTGTATTTTAAATTGTTTTTTTTTAATGCCAATAAAAATTAAAACTGTACTTTCAGTGATAACAAAATATAGAGAGAAAATTTAAATATTTGAAAAAAGTAAGGATAAGTATAAGATGTAAAAATAATTGTGTTATAAGAAATACATATTTATATGAGTGATTTAATACCTCAAAATAAATTTCGCGTAATAAAAATCTAATTTATCAAAGTTTACAATATACAAAATCAGTTTAAAATAGTATATCTCACATGTCTAAAAAGTACAGTGTACATAATATGTAAGTGTTAAATGTACACTTTGTGTTTTATATACGACTATATATTTATTTAGATCATGAAACACGCGTTCTTGTGTTATTCTTTATTAATTCTAAGGGAAATAGGTCCGTATGTAAGTACCTGACATTTACGCAAGAACTTGACAAGATTCTATTCATACCTACATGTAGAAAAGTCAATTTTAGATTCGGTATTACAGCTAAAAAATTCCTACCTCAAATATGCAGATAGGTACTTACTACTTAACGATTTCCATGGAATTTTAGAGTTTGTGATGAATAGTCTGGTGAGCATACACGTAATTGTGTTCATTTTAATCAACGAAAACCAATCTCGTACAATTAATATCAGTTATTTCCACAAAACCAATCTAAAGCACTGTGCAGATTGAGGTTCCCGCCATCCCCGGACTTTCTACTTGTGCGATGTGATGGCTCCCGGCGCTTCGGAGATTTCAATAACTCCATCCCGTCTTCCAAAATAATATCTCAATGCACGCTGGGAACTTTAATTAAATTTATTAAATTATTATTGAAGTCCGGTTGCTGATTTCCGTGAACATTACTCTTCATTTTTGCGGTTTTATACTGGAAATTTTAAATTGTACTCAAGGTTCTTAGATATACATGTACATTTTGAGAACGACCATTTTCCACAATTGTGTCTAGTAGTGGGCACTGTCGTGGTGTCTATTTCGAAATGGTCGACTATTTTAACGATCAAAACAGTTTTGAAATGTTCCAAATATCTTTTTTTACCGCACAAGAGTCCCAACTGTTCCCAACCGTCCGGAGCCGGTGAAACAATGCCATCCCCAACCGGGGTATGTTTATATTGTGAAGCTAAAGGTTGTGTGGAGGAAAGGAGACCAAATAGCCGCTTCAAGCAACGTTCAATACTTAGTGTTGGTCTTACACCAGGGCGACACTGAGAGTATCTTCCACACTTCTAATATTCATTATTTATTAATCAAATGATCAAACAGTTTTTGTACTTACTACTTTTAAACATGTAACAGTATCATAAAATAAAACAGAAACTAAAACAATACTATAACCCAAGTCACTAAAATACATTGACTACGCTACTACAATTTGGAGGATTCAGCGAAGTACTACTGGTACTGATTATGCGATAAAAATGGAGTCAACAAATATACCAATAGTTCTTACAGTGAGCTTGCATCCTATTAGTTAGTGAGTGTGTCTATGAGTTGGTTGTATACAAGGCAGGCCCTGATCAAACGGCGCTTGGCGCGAGTAAATTTTTGGCGGCCCTTTTCAAAACCAGTAGACGTCTACAGAAGATAGGTGATCATTTTAATGAATAATATTCAGATGATTTTCATTTTTATTCACGGACCGTTTTTATGAAACTGTTAGGTGTTAGATATTATCAGCGCCTTGATGCCTTGGTAATTCGGCAAACGCATATAGCCGGCCCTGGTTGTGTACCTACGTGTTGCAAACAAATGCTCTATGCTCTATGTAATATGATTTTATTAAATAATAGGTAGGTACGTGGGACAGTTATGTACCATGCAGGAATACTATAATAAATGATGATTTTATTACGTTCAATGCCGAATTCGAGCACAAACATCGTGAGTTCCGCCTGTACATAGGTAACAACAGACAATGGCATTACTTCATCTATGTGAAAATATTCCATCCACCATAATCAAATTGTCATAAGTCACGTAGGAATTATATTTCGCGCAAACACGCCGGAGAACTTTATAGCAATAAATTCATTGTGCGGCCGAATGCCAACGCACGTTTACGAGTCTTCGTGTCGTAAACTTAATAATATTAAAATACAATAACCTTTTTTTTCGGCTTTCATTAAGCCGCTTCCTTTTGTGTTCCCGACAAGTCTCTGCCAAAGCTATTGTTCTTGGCATTCATATTTTAATGGCGTGCGACAATGGCGGGAGAATATTTCATATTTGAGTGTTTAACACCTCCGGTCGCGTACTGTCATGCTAATTAGGGTATTATGTTCGGAATATAGAAAAAATATACATACTACGTAGCACACACGTGGTGCATGGCACAGGAAGATGACAGAACTGTCCCCCACTCCTCGACAGGACCGAGCAAAGCCGGGCAATAACAATATTCAATATCCATACAAATTGGAAATATCTCCCGAGTAAAAATATAATACATTGGGAATAAGCCGACGTATTTTAGTGGTTAGCAGTTGACCGGCAATCAGAAGGTGCTGGTTCTATTCCCGTCGGCAGCACTTATTTTTACTATAGATAATTTCAATTTGTTTGGATATTTCAGGCGAGTAGGTAATTATCGTTTGTAATAAATTGTTATCCTTTGTGCCATGCATAAAAAACCTTGTCTTATACTCATTAGTTTATCATTAAAAAATTAAAATGTAACCTATTCAATAATTAATCACATATAATGTTGGTACTTGGTCCGGTATTTCTAGATAAGTAGTGAACTATATTTGCAGGGTAGTTGCAATGAGAGAATTCCTTCGAATGTGTTAGGAATCTACATAAACCTAGTGTCGTAAGATCCTGCGCAACAAAGTAAAGTTCGTTGCGGTTTGCAGCGCAGCCATTGTGGGACTTTTCTGCGCGGGGTCTTACGGTTTATGTCGAGTCCTTACTTTTGCCCCTTGGTGTAATATAGCAAGACTCTCTGGTGTTGTCCAGTGGATAAGATAATAGTGAAAATATTATTGAAAAGAAAACTTAAAACGATTTCTCCAAGCACCTATATACTACACCCGGGTCTGCACCTAAGTACCTACTGAAGAAAAAACTGAATTATTCGATGAAAACTGTCTTATTATTATGCAAGGTATTTTGTACATCCTGATGTTTTTTTTGGCATTTTGAAGAAAATCTTTTTTCGCAATAATTCAGCAACTTTGTTATGGGTGCTTCGGAGAAGTAGGTACTTATGAAAACTGTGTGTCGAAGCAAAATCATTTCAAATCAAAATAATTATTTCATATAAAGGGTTTATATAACTAAAAGCCCAGCTACACTACTCGCTTCGGCGCTTCGACGAAGTCCTCGACGAAGTTAGCCGAAGTTCGAAGTGCGTGCCCACACACTCGTGCAACTTCGCGAGTAACTCAGTCCAACCAGTCAGTGATTGGTTTATTTATGCCGTGACGCTTCGAGTCCTTTGACTCGGGCGCATTTACCGACAACAATCGGAAGTCGGGCGAAGCGAATCGAAGTTGCCCGAAGCGAAGCGAAGTTCGTGCCCACACTATCGTATTCGGTCAACTTCGATCAACTTCGCGAGTAGTGTAGCTGGGCTATAACGTTGGGGCAGGTGGGTAGGCTGAAGTCGGAGTTCGTTGTCGGTTCGTCAGTGCCTACCAAGTGTGGTCTGAGTCGAAAAACAACAAAATGGAAAAATTATTGCAAGAAAATCATGTTTTTTTAAAAGGTAAACATAGATTAATAATGACCCTACTAGACTAGACCATTAGGTCAGTAAGTAAGGTATCCTTATAGAAAAGAGTAGCGTAATATGGGGCGCCTTTATCATCGCGTATATCTACTCACTAAACACTCAGAAATGATTCGCATCTTTTTAATGATTATATTGATGATTCAATTGTGAAGCTTTTTTAAAATATATTTTCGAACGTTGAAAAATGTAAGTATGTATAATTTAATAAATTCCTCAGCGGTTATAATAGTTTAGTGTCATTTTTGTTGTAAGTGCGACAGTGTCCATCGTTATAATAGTATATATTATAACTACTTAAATATTAGGATTTGTATTTTTTAACATTTTTTTGAAATTACAAATAAGCTTAGGTACAAATGGTACATCTGTCGCCCCACCACAAAAAGTGACTTTCATCACTATGTTTTTTTTTTAACTCCACAAACACATACACATTTTATACATAAATGTATAGTTTAAATGTAGAATTTTAATAATGTTAATAACATTTTCCGTCACAAGTTATTTAATTTAAAAAATTTTAAAGTTTCAAAGAAAATTGATCAGTCTCATTTATCATTTATCCCTAATTATATATTTTCTGATGTCACTGTTTATAATTTACTGTATATGGTATATTTTATACCGTCGATATTAAAATAAATAAATAACTCAGTCTTACGACAAAGCTTTGTCGAACACAATCAGGTTTAGTGAAAAAATAAGAAATACACGTTACCAAACGTTAAGGAAACAAAACTTACCAGGATTTTATTGAACATACAAATTTAATCATAATTCGATAAAAAATAAAAATAATAAATCGAGATACATTTTTTTGAATGAACATCGACACTAAAAATAAATTATATTGCGGAAAACGGATTTTCTACTTATAATAAGTTTCTGGTTGCTTTTGCCACTCGATAGTTTGGAGCAGATTGGAGTGACCAAAAAAGTACTTACCTACGGGTAAAGCCTTTAAATCTGTGATTATTTAATTTTTGTATTTGGCTACCAGTACTGTACTTAACCAAAAGTAGCAAAGATAACTGTGGAATTATACTAAATAAATAAAAAACGCACTTTGAAATACACTACTTTTAATGAATCAATACATGACCGCCAACCATGTTTCGCTTATCTCTAGCTTCGTCAGGGTAAAAAATTATATTCGACGAAAGAAAGAATCGTTCCGGGCTGCAGTCAGCACTGTCTGCTGATGATAGCCAATCTCAGATAAGAAAGGACCCCATCGGAAGTTGGATGGAAGTTTATACCTAAGGCTTCTGCGTACAGGATAAAAAATGCGTCTCGAAAAGTAAAGTTCGATTGCGGAAATATGATCTTTTTAGTAATACCTCCTTTTTTTAAATCGTTTAGATCTTTTTTTTCGTACCATATTTTACATTTCTTATTATAATTTAGTAATGTTGGCCTCACGGGTGGCTTATTCGTTCTGAGGATAGTAATTTTAAAGAAAAATAAATAAACAAAAAATAAAACTAAACATATAGCTTAATTCAAATGAAATTGGACTACCAAAAAGGAAAAAGCCAATACAAAAAACAGTTTACCATACAAAGAAATACGTTGCCGGAAACTATAAAGTCTGCACCCATTGATACATTCAAGCTGGATTCTAGGAGACATATTAATCAAAAGAAAATGTTAAAAATAATGATAATGTAATAACTAATAACAAATGTTTGTAAGATACAATCAATTAGACGTTTGTAAACTTGGATGTACAAATCGCTAAAATAAAATTATAAATAGTAATTTATTCACAAATACGTTAGGAATAACCAAAGTTATTTAATCATTTTACAAATTCATCTTAAATTTCACTGAATATGATGGATTACGAGTAGTATTAATTTTGATAAATCTGAAACAACATCCTAAAGTGCTCTTCAAACGCCCGTAAAATAGTTGGTTCCTTTTTCCCCCGACCGCCCATCGGCGTGCCCCTTCGCCTCGGAGCCCGGCTCCACCGCCCCCCGGCCCCGTCCGCTCCACCGCCCCCCGGCACGCCCCACCGCCGCGCAGATGTGCCCTAATGATAGGTAATTACCAGCAGACGCTATTATGTTCAGACACCGATGCCGCCAGGGAGGTATTCCGGATATTGGCCCATTTGTTCTTATTTACTTCTTGTAATCAACCCATCAAAAGTGACGGGAACCGGCCATCGAGCACCGGACACGTCCGAGAGATGACTCTGCGTTCCAATGGAAATTAGTAGGTGCCCTTATTTCATTTTCGTTACATTACATTCATTAAAAATTATTAACCATTTTAAAAAGGTGAGTAAGGACGGTTTTTTTCACAGAATTTGAACAATTCATCAAATTTCACAGTTAATTTGCACGTTCTGTGAAAGTCGTATTTAAGTTCTGTTATTATATCATTATAGGTCAGTTGCTTCACAGAACTGAAATAATAACAGAACTTGAATAGAACGTTCACAGAACTTGAAGGTGTACTCACTTCAAATTTAAATATTTTGACAAATACACAAACATACAATGTTCATAGTGTAGCGTTATTTTTTATACTAAGAAATTACCACTTTTTAAAAACTCATTGTTTATCCCAGCACTATTATTTGCGTGTGAATATGTCTTGCAAAATAATTCGTGTTAATTGTTTGTAAAATGCAATGCAATTGCAATGTAATTCGTGTTAATTGTTTGTAAAATGTGTACGTTCAAGGCCCGGTTGCTTCACAGAAATTAAATGTAACATTCAGCGCCATTTTTTTTTTTGACATTTCGTCCCCGTTAAACTCCGATTCTAGGTGCGTTTCAACTTTCTATCAAATTGTAAAAGCTGACAATATTAACTACATGGTCCTCTTCTGCTGATCATGATTGTTCAAAAGTTGAAACGGACTCAGAATCAGGTAAAAAAAAACCAAAATGGCGCTGATAGCCATTTGATGACGATGTTTATATTAGAATTTCTGCGAAACACCTGCCCTTAGTTTTCCTAGATCGAGAAATTTCGCAATATTCTCAAAAAAAAACATTTGTACTATCTCTATTTTTATCCGCATAATTATTAATGTTTAAAATCACATTTGATATGTTAAAGAGTGATCCAAAATATGCTATTTTCTTAAGATTTTTCGACATAAAACTAATTGAATATAGGTACTTGGTTACTCGGGTTGGGGAAGAGGTAGGTAAGTACCTTACGCGGTGAAATAGAAAATAAGCTTTTGATCCGCATTTCAATCCCGGTGGCACCTAAATCATTTTTCCTCTGTGTGTTTTCTATTACTTTTGAATTTTATCAATATTTTCGCCAAACTTAACCAATTAATAAAAAAACACATTTTCATATTTAATAATTCCCCCCTGTTCAGCAATCGTGTAGCGGGCATCGGGCATGTGAGATGTGAGCCATACGTCATTAAACAGACCTGGCCCGCGATTCTGGAGTTAAACGATCAATCGTATTCGTATGCGCCGTCTTCGAGTGAAAAACTACTAGTCGTCGCGACTAACTTTTTCGAATGTTTCAATTTTACGTATTCTTGAGCGTCGAACGGTCGAAGTTGGTAGAAGAGATGATTATATTGGCACCCCTGTGAATATTGTCTATGTTCCTGATGTTTTTGGGATTTCTATGGTATGACTGTCAAACAGACAACAGTTATTCGTTATTCAAAATTGCTCAACATGGTGATTGTAGCCAACATCGCTGGTAAATTAGCCATTGTAAAATTGTAATAGGATTGTTTAACTTTATAAACCTCTTTGCGGGTCCGAACGTTCGCGCGGTAAAACAAAAATTGACAGCTAGATTTTGACAGCCAATTCCATAGAAACGCCAACAACCTACCACTCGCTGCCCTGTTTCTACTGGTTATACCCAGTAGTTGTTGTGTGGAATGACTTTTGACGTTTGGCGTAGTAGTATGTACCTTCGACCAATTTCGGGAATAGCAACGACGACCAACGTACGTACTTTCGACGGCGATTACGAGCGCCCTCGATTCAGGAATAGAGCCCCTGCACGGAGCTCATTCCTCTCCTCCAGTGCATACCTTCTACTCTTTACCCGCTCCACTCTATTACTCTATAGTCCCCGTAGTCTATGCGCCACTCTCCCGCGTCCGCAGCGGCCCGTCTCTATGGTACGTTTATAATATTATTAGCCGTCCATCTTTTTTGGTCGTCGTCATATTCGTTTCTTTTTTCCAGCCTCCTTCTTTTGTGTGCTCGCCTTTTTTTATCTAATTTATAATTTGTTGTCGGTCGGGGCCAGCGCCTCGCCGGGGTTATTAGTTATTAGTTGCTCAATGCTCTGCGGTGGTGGTGGAAGAGAACCCACCTACCTACCTATCAACTACCTGACTGGATATTGCTGGAACATTTTATTACACCTCGAATCAGGAGCTTTCAACGGACGGACGACCAACAATTTGTTTGATTTTAATGAACCTATCCCCCGTTGTTTTTGAAAATACCCCTTGCAGAATAATTGCGGTGGGGTTTTATTGCTCTGAAAACTTTCCAAATAAAATCTTGTTATTTTATCAACAGACTACATTGTTATTTATACCTGTTTTGGGTTGAACCATTCCAATTATGTCGACTTTTTGCCATAATTTATATTTTATTAAATTGCTGAATAGGGTATTTTCATAAGCTGTGAATACCGTTAAAATGCGTGTAAGATTTAAAGTATATTTTTTTGGTTATGATTATCGAGCTAAAAATGTGTAATTTTCAGAGATGTGCAAAATGGGTACCCAAAACCATTTGAAATGCAAAATGGAAATGGGTTTAAATTTTTCCATTTCAAAATGCAAAATGCAAAATGGTTTTTAGAAAAGCATTTCAAATGCAAAATACCTATTTTCAAAATGCATTGAAAATGCAAAATGGTTTCTCAGGTCAAACAATTAAAATAATTATAGGATTTTTAAACAATTTTGTCTTTTAATAATGGACATCAATGTAAAACAAACATATTACATGATGGTAAATCCAAAAACACCACGAATACAGATTATGAAACCAAAAAAATTTGCGCGGGACTAATGTTGCCAACATAAAAACATAGAAACTGCTATCTAACATTTAATATTACAGCATCATGGCCATGTTCAGTATTTGAATCAGTATTTTTTGTAATGGTATCACTCAATTGCCAGGGCTTCTACCAGGGAGCAACTTGACAAATGTAAATTATCTCTCATAGCGAGGTTGAGGACCGACTGATATTTGGGGCTTATGAAAAAAAGATGAGTGGAGATAGTAGGAAGAATGTTGCAAAAAAGCATTTAAAATGGAAAATGCATCGAGAAAAGCATTTAAAATGCAAAATGCAAAATGGTTTATAGAAAAGCATTTAAAATGCAAAATGGAAAATACCCATTTTGCATTTTGCATTTCCATTTGAAATGGATTTATTTGAAATAAAGCACATCTCTGGTAATTTTAATATTTTCAATAATAATTATTGATTTTAAAAACAGTTATTTGATTATTTTCATTACGACCTAGATATTGCAGATAACGCTACTCTGGAAAGACGGCTGTCATCGGTGTTGGTCGGCGTGACGTCAACAACGCCATATTCATGAACAAAACGAACACGCCCTTTTGGCGGCAAATCAAAAATAAAAATGGCACACAATCGAACTAGAAAATGTATTCATCAACATAAAAATAACATGGTTGTTACCTACTGACACTTGTTCTGTAAAAAAGGGATTCTGTGAGAATTGAGATTCGAACTCAATCCATGTGACTGACAGCCGAGAGGCCTTTCCACAAAGTCACTGACCATTTATTTTTATAGCTGTGCGCTATAAAAATTCTGGCCTTACACTCCGATTGTAATATAACAAAAATGCCAACATATATTATATATGTATATGCCAATATGTCTAGATTGATGGGTGGACTAGGTAGGTATGTATAATACAGAAATAATAAAAGCAGGATACAAAATCATAGTCGGAACAGAACCGGTCAAAACAGACATTAATTTAAAATGTTGAAATAAGAATGCTTTCTGGATGGAAACCATTGCGAATAATTGCGACATTTTATAATATTCTGTGTTAGCGGGTAGGTACTGTTTTGCACCTTATAAGTAAATTAAGAATTGCTTTTAGTGTTACATAATCTATATAAAATCGGTAATATCGATGATTAATATTTCGTCTTGAACATCCCTGTACGCAGACCATCAGTCTCGATATAATTTAATAGGAATGATATGAAAAAATAACATCTTGCCACGAAATTTGACACGTTCATGTTACTCCAAATGCATTTTGGTTGAGCGGTTAGATTTCTTTAATTGACCTTATATAATCTGATGATTCTACTGACTGTTCCGTGCACCTATGCTAGGTATTTTTCACACCAATTAACTTTTAAGGTGACGATTTCACCATCAATACCAGAACGTTTTGAATCAGAAATCATAATAATTTTATAGAAATGACGATTTTATTTTAAATAAATTTGGTGTGGTAATTTTGAGAGTTAATTTTGTAAATGCAAATAAGTCTGTGGTAAAAGTAGTTGTTTATTTTTTGAGGTGCTGATAAACCCGCAAGCTAAATTGCATATTAACCGTCGATAGTTTTGCAGAGTAAAGTTGTGGCCGTCAATATTGTCGGGTCCCATAAAGATTTCCGTAATGCGTAAGACACATTCACAACAACAACAAAAAACGATGTCTTTCAATGTCTCCACCAAACTTAATATACAAATATATTTAGCCCGGCAATGTTGTTGTCGGCAAAATAAAATAGGCAATACGGTCCCATGATAACTCAACACAGTGACAATTCAACACACTTTTAAAAAGTGATATAAAGTTATTGGAAACGATGATTTTTTTTTAACCTAACCTAACCTAACCTACTTAATCCAGTTAATAAAATTTTTGTTTCATCACTTTCCATGACTTTATATAACTTTTTAAAGATGTGTTGAATTATCATTATGATATTTTATCCAGTCACCAGGCAATACACGACAATCTTGCGCAATCTTGACCTATACAATGCTACAATACGAAAATCTTGACAGAAAAACCATGTACCTACCAAGTTGCTTGTGTACAGCCTCTTTAGTTCCACCGTGAGCTTTGATTATATAAATGTCTAGATAGAGTGTCGCACTGTTATTCTGACAGAATGAACAGGCCAGATTTGAAATACTTATATCGTTGACGTAAGCCCTTAACGTCACTGTAGGCGTATTGAGTGATACCAGCTCCCTAGTTTTTCCCAAAAAAGTTGGGAAAAAATATGTTTCGATTTTGCGGGACCTATAATTCGTTTAATTTTGAATTCATTTAAGTAAGATAGTTTTCTACATAAATATAATGATATAAATGAAAAGAAAATCATTGTTAAAAGAAATTTATTTTTATTTGATTATTTTTGTTTCTATCCACTTACTTCTTAATATAGGATCATTAGGTATTCTGTAAAATATGCATGAATAAAATTAAAAGTTTACTTGATACTTCACCAAACAAACCTGTCACATTTTTTTGTAATTTTAATAGATAAACAAATTTCGAATTCATAACTTTTTTAAATATAGTGTCAACGCGAAGAATTTACAAACACTTAAACACAAAGACCAACTTTCACATTTATAATATTATTATATATAGTGTACTTTGGGTAATTATTAAAACCTATTTTAAAATTGACAACGCACTCATGGGAAATTTTTTTATTTACTAGATTCTTATATTTCTTAAAGAGATGAATCATTTAAATTTACTGAATTTAAAGTTAATGTTCTTTATAAATAGAACGGCGTCATTTGCGCCTAGCAATTTTTACCTTATGTGGGTATTTTAATTTGAAGAACAGGCAACCCTGTAAACAATGCGTCAAAATATGGCGTTGTCAAGACGATGGTAAGACTAAATTACACTATTAAAACTGAATTGTTTCTTTAACTAAATGGTTATTATATGGCTTTGAAAAGGTAACTTACCTATGATAGGTAACATTTTTAGTTATTTTCAATCGTCCTTTGTAATTTCTGCACACTTTTATAGCGCAAATCGTCATTTTCAAATGTCACACAACACGTGTTTACCGCACAGCGATAGTTTCGCAACTGAGCGGACTGAACGAGCTTATCAGCCAACAGTTGGCAGATATTTTTTTTGGCGTTTCGTCGCTCGAACGCTCAATCTAGACATTTATATAATCAAAGACCGTGAGTGGTTTATTTATGGTTCCACCTTTGGCCGTCTGCAAATATAAGTGTGACAAGTGTACAAATAAATAATGTAAAAATAAAATAACTTTGAATTAAAAAACAGTAGTTAAAACTGGGTAGGCATCTTTAAAATATCCTACTTAGATTAATCGAGGCTTACTTGGGAGTCTTGGGACCTTGGGGGGCTTACTGCATTCTGTGAATTTTTTAAGGTTTAATCGTAAAATATCTAATTGATTTTCAAAATAAGTAGGATTAAGTAATGTTATTTTTAAATCTAAAATCAGCTTATAAAATATATGTGGGTATCATTGACTGAAATTATTGCCTTTTGTGATTAGAAAGTCCGTTCATTAGAACCCAGAGCCAAGGGCTCATAGCTAGCTAAGTGCTAAGAGGAAATAAGTTATTGGTCGATCGTATGTTATCTGTATGCACCCTGTCTCACCTCTTTTTTAGTATCAACAAAACCCGCGCGCTGAAAAACTCATTTTACTAATAAGGTCACGCAGTTAAAATTTGTATCGGACCGATTTACACATGTAGTAACTATTAAGCATCTAAAATACAATATTAAAAATCATAAAGATTAATTAAATCCCGAATTCCATCCATCCGAGCGACCATATCGAAATGAAATTACTCTTCCAATACAAAATACCGGTTATACAGGGTGTATCGGCACTAACCCGACAAACTTTAACCAGCTATTCCTTAGCACATTTGGAGTAAAAAATGTTATGTACACTTTGCTGTCCGGTAACATTTTTTTTCTTTTAAAAACAAAAAATAAATAAAATTTCCACACTCCGCTACTGCCCACAGTATAGGGGTAAAATAATTGGCAACGCCGCGCTACTGTCATCTCTTTCACACATATTCTGTCTCAAGTCCCGTGTGGTTCCCGCCACCCCGTCTCGTATCAGTGGTCAGTGCTGTTTTGGGAGTTCGCATGTCATCAAGTTTCTAGTTTCGTTTTTGTTTTGTTATCTAAGTTTTTACTGTTGAAATATGCCCCTCAATTATCCACCTGCCGAGCAAGCAGATATTGTTTTTGTTTATGGATTTTGCAATGGAAATTCACGAGCAGCCGTAAGGGAGTATCGCATGAGGTTTCCTGGAAGACGCGTCCCACACCATGCTACCTTTGTCCAGGTTTGTACCCTATCAATTGTTTATTGAAACTATTTACATTCATTGATAATGCCAAAAAGCGCTTTTGAAATTTAAACTGGGAACATTAAAAACATAACAAGGGGCCACCAACTTTAAAAATGTAAATTGTACTTTAGGTGATTTGTGTTCAGTGGTCACTAAACGGCGTTTTAAAAAGTTAATTAATTTTAATCTCTAATAAATGCATCATTCACTGCAATTGAATTCACTCCCTTTCTCACCATGGGATTATTTAAATTACTTGAATTCAATTTCACCCCTGTGAATCCAAGATATCAACCGTACCTAGTTAAGAAAATTATAATTTAAAACACTTTGTTATACATTTTACTATAAAAAAATGAAATAAATGAAGAGAAAACGTAAGTTTTCTGATATGTGCCTAAAATAAGTGTTCTTTAAAAATAAAATGAGTGAAAAAGCCCGCGATTGTTTATTTGACATTATTACTGAGCTGAATAATAAAAGCAGTTGTTATTTGTTGTTTTGTTTCAGATGTATCAACAATTGCGTGACTGTGGCATCGGACGGATTGAAGGCGCCGGCGGAGGACACAACATCGTTCCTGTGGCAGTTGAGGAGAGAATCCTGAACTTAATTACCGAAGACCCCACGCTGTCCGTGCGTCGGGTCGCTCTGATGATAGGACACAGGGAACACATGGCGGTATGGAGAGTTCTGAAGAAGCACGGGCTCAAACCTTTTCACTATAGGCGCTGCCAAGGCCTCATGGAGAATGACCACTTTTCCAGAGTCGTGTACTGCAGAAGAATGCTGCATAATGTCATAAGAGATGCAGACTTCATGAAAAACATATTGTTTACCGACGAAGCACAGTTCACTAAAACAGGAGTGCTAAATGTGCACAACTTGCACCATTGGGCTGAACAAAACCCCAAGCTTGTTCGGGAGTCGTCGAGCCAGGACAGATTTTCCATCAACATGTGGGCAGGAATCCTGGGAAATCAAATACTCGGTCCAATCGAGTTGCCTCCCAGACTAAATGGACCGATGTATTTGGAGTTCTTACAAGTGCAACTGGGCGAGATTCTGGAAGATGTGAACCTCGAATTACTACGGAGAATGTGGTTCCAGCACGATGGAGCCCCACCACACTATTCGATTGCCGTGCGGAACTACTTGGATGTCGAGTTTCCTGGTCGTTGGATAGGCCGTGGAAGTCCGGCCATTGCTTGGCCACCAAGATCACCCGACCTGACCCCCCTGGATTACTACCTGTGGGGGGCTCTCAAGGAAAAAGTGTATGCTAAGCCAATAGCCTCAAGAGAGCAACTGCTCGAACGAGTGATGGAAGCCGCTGCAGAAATTAAAGCAAATCCTGCAAACTTAAATAATCAAAATATAACAAGACTACACGCTTGCATCGAAAATAATGGTAGTCACTTCGAACAAATGCTCCAATAAAAAAATTAACATAAACTACATGTCCGCATTTTCATTTATTATTTATTGGTAAAATTCTCACAATGTCATTCATTTACACATCAATATTACCTACATATCAATATTTAATAAAATCTGTAGAAGAGTATGCCCGTCGGCATTCAACAAGTTTTTCGACAAGTGTGTCGAAAAGCGTCTTCTCTCTTTCCTACACACTAAATATTAATGGTTAAAAATGAGACGACTGATGCTTGTAAGCGCGCCAATACGTAAAAACAACGAAACTCGAATAAGAATTGCCAGGTGGGTTTTTTAATCGCTTTAATCTGACTTTAAACAATAATTAAACACGTAAAAATTATTTAATATAATATTACAGTACAGTACTTTGAACCTTCGCAATAAATTTATTTGATTTTAAGTTTAGTTTGTAGAACTCCATTTCAATTTAGAGATTTTTTTTATTTTAACAGTCTTATTAAAAAATTTATAAAAACAGTGTGTTTATAAACAAGTTCTGCTAGTTGTAATTATTATTACGCGTGACAGCTGTTTCACCTTCTGACGGCATTATCAAACTTTGGTAAAGCCACTTACAGACGACGTAAGTGATAACTTTCTTTTTTTATTATTCTGGCTTTATTGATTTCCGAGTAAATTGTCGTAAATTATTATTTGCTAATCCCAATATTATTTGCTAATGCTAATAATTAAGTGAAATTTTAAACAATGCAATAATAGGATTATTGCATTGTTAATTTCACTTAATGTCGTTGGTATTTCCAACTGATGACTCAGGGGTTTATTTCCCTGAATAATTAAGTATTTTGGGGTCTAATTATTATGCATTTCATTACATCCGATAATTTAAACAATTTTTATGTTGAATTGGGGTAAGTTTTATGGCTAAGGGAAGGAGTGGAAGGTGAGGAAGTACCTGGATATTCAGATCTGGTCACCAAATACGGCTAGTCATTTCAAGCAACGTTTAAATTCTAAACCTGGATATTCAGATCTGGTCACCAAATACGGCTAGTCATTTCAAGCAACGTTTAAATTCTGAACCTGGATATTCAGATCTGGTCACCAAATACGGCTAGTCATTTCAAGTAACGTTTAAATTCTAAACCTGGATATTCAGATCTGGTCACCAAATACGGCTAGTCATTTCAAGCAACGTTTAAATTCTGAACCTGGATATTCAGATCTGGTCACCAAATACGGCTAGTCATTTCAAGCAACGTTTAAATTCTAAACCTGGATATTCAGATCTGGTCACCAAATACGGCTAGTCATTTCAAGCAACGTTTAAATTCTGAACCTGGATATTCAGATCTGGTCACCAAATACGGCTAGTCATTTCAAGCAACGTTTAAATTCTAAACCTGGATATTCAGATCTGGTCACCAAATACGGCTAGTCATTTCAAGCAACGTTTAAATTCTGAACCTGGATATTCAGATCTGGTCACCAAATACGGCTAGTCATTTCAAGCAACGTTTAAATTCTGAATTAATTAATCAATTACGAAAAAGCGTGGGGTTAAGAATATTTTTTTTAAATTATAGTTGTAATTTATTGTCGATTTTTTAAAAAAATTGCGATATTTTAAATAAAATTTAATAATTATTGTTTAAATAAATTAGCAATCTGGCAGCATTCATTTGCAGGTGGTCAATCCAATGCAGTCATGACGTTTGTGTGAGTGCTTTCCTTTGTCTCAGTGTGTTGCGCAGCAGTTTTATATGAACCGTTTTTTGATTCATCGGGATTGTTTTTAAAACTATACATTCTTTGTACCTTCAAATTAGTGGAAATAAACTTAAGTGTGTCAAGCTGCTCGTTATATTCCGGTAATTCTGGAAGGCTTTTAACATAAGCAATAATATTCATAAATCACATTCCGCGAAGTTGTAAATAACTAAATTTATTAAAAAATATACGTTGTAGGATAGCCTAGCAAGTAACATTTTGACAGAGCACTTACGGTGATTTAAAAAACAACGGCGCTGTTCAAATAATCCAATTATTATTATTGATAAGTACCTAAGTGAGGAAAATTGTTTTTAAAAGTGCTCAGAATTATTGGACTTCGATTATAAATTCAGGAAATCTACTAATTAGTTTCTTAGTTTCAAAATTAGACTATTTAATACGTGAAACGCGTAAGAGGTGAAACCAAAGCATTCCAGAGGTGAAACAATTTAGATACAAAAATAAAACTGATGTGTACAATACAAGAAGACAATCAGTGATTCGCATACGAAAAATGTGAATAATCATTATTGTTAAATAAAATATTTCTTTTCTGGTACTGGATTATGTAATACGGGCTTCGTTCGCAGCAACACGCGAGAGTTGCGATGTTGCTTTCAAATTTTGACAAAGGATAAAACAGTGGTGACATGTGGTGAAAATATGTTTAATTAATTTTTTATTAAAAAAAAACGTTACCGGACAGCAAAGTGCACATAACATTTTTTACTCCAAATGTGCTAAGGAATAGCTGGTTAAAGTTTGTCGGGTTAGTGCCGATACACCCTGTATAATATTTATTAATAATAATTATAATAAACCGTTTCTAAATTGATAATCGTTGCTAATTATTTCAAGCCCTGTTTTGCGTCCATTATCAGGTGAGTATGTACATTGTGTTGGAGGTTTTTTTGGCGGCAAATTAGAAATTAAATAGGATTAGTTCCGCACACGTAAATACCTACACATTTGTATGGGCTTGGTACCTTCAATACTCAATACTGAATACAGGTAAGTACTTATTGTACAGGTTACAGGTGATATGAGTCCACCTCTACAACACCTGATGTAAGTACCTACACCATTGAGCGGCTTGATAACTTTGTTAAACTAAATGCAACAGAAAAGCTCGCCTTTGATGATTACAAACATTTTTTCTTTGCCTACCCACTTACAATGGAGTTTTCTACCAGGCTTCAAACGGAATTTGGATAAGATTGGATAAGCTCTTTTTCAGTAGATTTTAAAACTGTCTTTTCAAAACGTTAGCTTGTAAGGGTGCAAATAACCAGGACAAAATGTCCGCGAGCCAAGCCACGAATTACGGGAAAGGAACAAAGCAACCGCAAGCGGCGTTTCGCGCCATTTGCGATTGCTTTGTTCCTTTTCCATAATTCTTTTTGTCCTGTTTACAAGTAGCATAATATTAACGGATAGAGCGCCATATATTACATGCTGCTTATGATCATCATATTTAATAAATACCTACCTGTAGCTTTGTACCTTCGTAAGATTTTATAAACTAGAAGTTACATTCCGGTTTCGTCAACGTTCAACTTTCAGCAATACTTTTCTGAGTAAACATTGGAAAACATGGAACAAACCAAGGCTGACTGTAGGCTGACTTGGCGCGCGACGGATTTTGCAGTGTCACGTGATCAAGTCAGTGCCATCGAGCAATGACAGTTTGCATAATATGGCTACGATTGTTGTTGATACTCGTTGTAACTGCTGATTAGTGAGTTATTTTACCGTGAGTGATTAAACTATTCAATGAATATTACTTAGCGACGGCACTGATTTCGTTAGAGTGTTTTGCTTCTTCCTACAAACCATTTCTGATTTAAACTGAAGATTTCTATTTGCATCCATTGATTATTTTCACAGTTCGTTTCTGTTTGTGCTTCTTTTTCATATCGAAGTTTAATAATTATAATCACGAATAGAGCATTAAATATTAATCACTGCACCTACTAATTAATTAATTAAAATTACGTACATGTTGTTCTAAAAAAACATTTATTGCCATAGAGCGAAGATAAAAAAATCAACCAAGCAGGAACTGGTGAACTCACTGACTGACTGCTTATAAAAAAAACCTTTTTTGCTTCGAGAGAAGAGATTGTCTTTTCATCTGAATGGCTCTAGGCAAGGATTACCGTTTCCCTGGATGATCTTTAGACACAATTTGTAAGATTAAACATTAAGAAATAGTTTATCCAGCGAAGTGTGTAATTATACTAAGAAGTAAGGTAATAATAATATTATATATACATTAGGTAGATACATATAGGTAGAAGCATTTATATAAAGTTTGCTGCGTAGGTGCTAAAAAATATTTATGGCTTAATCACAGAACCGGAGGCGGTCGGCCGGGGAAAATCTAACAATCAAAAAATTATATTACAGATTGTAGTACCTAAATGGTTTTTTTACTGGCGAATCTAATGCATTAATAATATGCATTGCAGATGAGAGCGGATTTAGCTGGATCTAATAGGTTTAAAAAAAAACAGTTTCGCGGAGAAAGGAATGATTTGCTAGGGATAAGATTGGAAAACAAATTTTATCAATATTGTTCAAGCCAAGGAGTACATTTTTAACACATAATACCTTTATCAAATTACACTATATGAAGTAAACGAATTCCCCTCTTAAGTTCAAGTTTATTTTCTTCGTTCTTTATGCTTTCACTCGTTTCACCTTTGTAATTCTTCAAATCGATTAGTATGCATAATACATTTTTTTTCTTGAAAAGACTGACAGGTAATTTATTCTAATTATCGTCCAATTGGAACACTACCATTCAGAAAAGAAACGTTAGAGTCATTTTGCGTAAACCCTATTGGTACACTAGCGATCAGCTCTACATAAAATTGAATGTAATTGATATTCGTCAAAATTACATAAAAAGGGTTACTATTCACGTATCTACTCAAAAATCTAGAAATACTTGATAAAATTGATCATAAATATATCACAAGAAGTCACAGCCGAAAGGATCACGTGGTCACGCAGGGAGCAATACGGCAAAGTATCAAAAGTCGTATACATATCTGGGACCGAAATTACATAATAAAATCCCCCAAGAATTAAATATTAAAACGTGCAAAATATCCTTCATCGGTTCAATAATAACTAAATGGTTGATTGGCTTGGGGAGGGTGGAGTCTGAAAAACTATTAAATAATGTGACTTAAAATTTTACATGGTTGGCTCGCTTAGTAAAAACTTTATATTCAATTTAGATAAAAAAAACAACAACAACACTTTAATTTTACAGAATAAATTTTTAATTATAATAACACTTGTACTTATTTGTAATATACTTATACAGTTATTGCAATATTATTATTTTTACATTTTTTTTATATACATGTATCTAATGTAATGTAATAAAAAATGGCTCTAAACGTGTTTGGGGCCAGATCTGAATAATCAGGTACTTCCCAACTTACGTCTTTCCCACCGCCTTCCCCTCTCAACATACCTCAACTGGGGATGCCATAGTCCCAATGGCTCTGGACATTTTGTAGCAGTTGGATTCATGAAAAAAATAGACAAGTCGAAAGAACGAAAAACGCGTAATAATTTTCCTGGCACCAATTCTGTGTCAATAACATAATCGTTGAAAGAATTAATGAAAACGGTTTCAATATTAAAGTCTTACCAGCCATTAAAAATAATACAATCAGTTTCAAAGGTCAGACATGTGAGAATTCCCTTTTATTTGTTTTGTATCACACACACATCAATGATAAGTTATTGTAGGCAATCAGAAGTGGGCAGTAAGTAATACATACCCATAAAAGTGAAGCTTCTTGAATTTTACAGCTGTTCCTCGAAATGATTGGTTCATTTTACAATACAATGAAAATGGTTGGTACATGTTTATAAAATGGGGTTACGAATTGTATTGAATTCACAATACAGTCAATAACGTTTTTCAAAACAATATCGTATAACAATAGATCTGCAACGGCAACCGATATTATTGTAGTGACTGTAGAAAATGTAGGTTAAAATAATTTCACGCGGCAGAATGATTCAAATTCATGAGTCGTCTGAATTGTTCATTGTTTTTGCGGCTGCATTTCTGGTTTGAGAATAAATAAAAGTAGGTACCTAGTACCTACCTAGGGGCAACGTATAAAGCAGATGAACCTTGGATAATAAAACTGTGGAGAGTTACACAAGCACGATGAAATCGCATACATGGATACCAACAAACAACTCCACCAACATATTTTCACATTTTAAAATTAAGAAGGTAGGTACCTAAGGATACACAATGCAATTCATTTTATTTATTTATTCATCTTAAATTAGCTCACATCGTCGTGTGTGATAATAGTTTTAGAAACATGTAAAAAAATACAGTAATTGGCAAACAATGGATCTTTAAATATTTAAATGTAAGTACATATTATATGTCACAAAAAAAAATATATAAGGAAATATGTTTTCTCAATTCCTCTTTAAACTCAACCATCTTCTCAATCTCGGTAACTTCCTTCGGGATTTTTTTATACAGTTGGACAGCCTGGTACATGAGAGTGCTTGATTTTTTTCTTTTTGGCAATCTGATTTTCCTTGCATTTTTCGTCCCATGTCCGTGTATTTCGTGGTTGTAATTTATGTTTCTATTCACTTTAGACATCATCCCTTTTTTAAAATTTTATGTATTAAAATAATTACATTCAAAAATATAGTTTGTTTTATCGTTATAAATTTTAGCTCAAAAATAAAATCGTGCATTCATCAACCAATTTGACTGGTGTACACAAATATTACCAACAACTCACGCCAGGAGGCGCAGAATGTATGGGAAATGTTACAAGTTGGAGATATTATAAGCCACTGCCGTCTCTATTCAGATGGCAGTGTATAAGCTCGTAGAAGGAACCACGCTCATGCGAACTCTGGCGGGACAAAAGTAAAACAAACAAATTTATTAATATGAAATGCCAAACGGTCGTTAAATTGGATTTTCAGTCAATTACTTCGGTAAAAAAAGTCACACTAATATAACTTTTTGTACTTTTATTTGTAGATAAATTAATTTGTTATTTCATCATTACAAAAAGCATGAACCTACCTACAGCATAAATATGAACCAATAACAGATACTCGCGGGGCTACAATGCCGTGTTGTTCTGTCTTGTCCCGCAGCTATAATAACCACAGTCATAATTACGCGAGGTGCACTTTTTATACGCAATTCACACACCTTGCTCAATGCTGCCACAGAGAACGGAGGTGAGAAGATGGCGCGCGGGGAGAGACCAGAGAGGCCATTATTATTATTTATGCGATCGCCTCATCTCTCGTCTCCGGGCTTGATGGATGCCATTACTGAAGCCCGCTAAATCAAATGGGCACTGGTCTCAATGATTTTAACATTCATAATAAAAAGATAATTATTAAAAACATGATTTTCAAATGACCACGGAGTTTTATTTTTGCTGTTGTTGTCGATTAAGAATATTACTAGATTTGAAAGTCAAAAGTCGCTAGTTATACATTGTAAGATGTGTATTTTAATTTCTCGGTTCTAATCATTTATTTTTGTCATTTTACTAATCATTTTTTAACAATAATCTAGAGTAATAATACAGAGCTTATGTAGGTATTCATAATAATCGTAGGTTCATTGCCCTCGAGGTGATTTCTCACTAAAACAGCGTCATATAAATGATATTGTTAAAAAATTCACCATCTGAAACTTTTCTAATATTATAATTTCTAATACACCTGTGTGTCTTTTTTCATAATGCATTGATTATGCGAGAGAATATTGTGAAACAATTATACGTAGGTATAAAGTTTTTTTAATGCCATTGTTTTAGTGCTATAGAATTATAAATAGCTACCTATTTACCTAAAACTCCTTCGACATAATTTTTTTTTTCAAAAATTGAGCCATAACTAATTAGTTAAGTATTATTACAATATTTTTTCTACTTTCACTATGTTTAATTTCCTATATTTGAGATTACCTAGATATAGTTTTATTTTAAATTCTACATCGGTCCGACGGCCTCCGGCCCCTCGGCTACGAATATGGAGGTCGCGAGTTCATTTTCCGGCTACTTTCAATATCGCCCTGTTGAAAGACCACTCAGAACTGAAACGATACTTGAAATGGCTTTCACCGTATTTGGTGACCAAATCTGAATAGATTGGTACTTTACCACTTTTCTCTTCCCCAACTCCTTCCCCTCCTCATTACCTTCAGCCTCACAGCCATAGTCTCAATTAGGGATAATATAGTGCGGTATAACATAAAAAATAATGTGATAAGATTTACATGATTATTTTTCCAGGAATTTGAAATTTAGAACAATATACTGGATGGGTTGTTTCACAGAATTTGAATAATTCATAATTTCTAAGTTGATTTTCAAGTTCTGTGAAAGTTCTATTGAAGTTCTGTTATTTTATGAATATTGGTCAGTTGTTTCACAGAACTGAAATAATAACAGAACTTAGTGAATTGTGAAACAACCCATCCTAACTGTGTGACGTCTGCGTAGACTTCACCTATCTGTAATCACCACTGAAGGATGCCACCGCCCAAAACTAGAACCCATCACCAAATAATTTTCTTTTTGTACGTTTTTAAATTTCAACACGCCATTATCAATCGGCTAACCAGAAATCATTTCAATCGAGGAATTGTAAAAAAAACTGTTGGCAGATATTAAAATTCCCAATGAACGAATGAAAGAAAAAGAGAACATATATGAAGGTGCAAAGCCAAAATGAATAACATAAATTGCGATACGATTATTATAATAAAACCTGTCAGATAACATGTGACATTTCCATATGACAGCTCAATTAAATTAAATTAAAAGTGACTTGACCTAAACGTCAACAGAATTTTTGTTGTAGAAAAATCGTGAAACATTTTTTCATGGCCCAAATAATAGAATGAGAGAGTAGGAAGCAATATTGTTACATCGATTCACAATGTAGTAATACGTCAATAACCCAATAATCAAATCGTCAATAACCCATTTTATTTATTTATTGGACAATTTGTATAGCGCCGCTTTTGTGAGATAACCCCTCAGGGGCGCTTTACAGTCGATGCAGGTATTACAAAAAATATAAATATTACAAAAATAAAGTGAAATTATGTTAAATAAAATGAAGTACAGGAATAGGTGATGAATTACAGGACCAGGTGACACGAAGATAGAAGATGGATACGCTGCAGCAAGAATCCTAGGTGGTGAAGGAACTGGACAAGCTGCTGCAGACCCATATTAATCTCCTGCAACAAAAAATAACCACGTCGAACTTATAATTTTGGGATAATTAATAATATAACCAAATTGTAACTAATCTTTTGTTGATTGGTAAATTTTGAGCCTAATGAAGCAAGCTTTAAAGGTTTCGTTTAAAAGTTATGACCTTTACAGAGTGTCCGGGGGTAAAGTGCACTAATTGCGGGAGGTGATTCTACCCGATGGTAGAAGTAAAAAAGATGAATATCTTTTTCGAAATTCCGATTTTTTATACCATACTAAAATATTTTTCCATTGAAGAATTAGTTATTTTCTCATACAAACAATTCAACTTTTTTACCTAAAAACTACCTTAAAAAGTTGGTATTTCGAAAAAAGTTATTCATCTTTTCTTCTTCATCACGTATTCTAAAATGAAGAATCACCCCCCGGATTTAGTGCACCCCCGGACACCCTGTATATTATAACTTACAACTATCTACGATAACCTACGTTTAAGCTTTTACCTACTTACTAATTTGATTACATTAACCTCACTAGCTAGGCAGTAGGTAGTAGGTAGTAGGTACCTTACCTAATGACAGTAACTGTCATCATCAAACTCAAATGCTTACCTAATAACTGTTGTAATTCCGGGCTTGTCTCTCAAACATTGGGGTATTATATTTAGATGAGAGATGAAGCGAAAAAATAGGTTCCGCTTTTTGACCTCCGAATGACCTCTAACTCTCCCAACGCTCTAGCTAAAACTACCGATTGCGGTCTACGCGCACCGCATATCGCGTTCTAATAGTGGAACAAGTTTCGACGACATATTAGTACGCAGTAGCACCTCAATTATAGCTCAAATCTTTAAATAAAACTTCGGGGTCAACGAAAGACTTTGGACTTTATTGTGATATATAACAATTTGCTCTGATGGCTTATTTAGCAGGCGGTGGGAATATTTCCGAACCTCAACAGTAGTATCTATTATAGAATCAATCCCTGCGTTATCGACAGCTATCTGCCATCTATCTGCGGTAATCTCTTAAACTACATCTAGTGCCATCTTTGAGTAACCTCTCAAACTACTCTCTGGTAAATCACAATAACGAACCATATTTTTTGCCTAAAGACCACATGCAAAATATAAACTAATTAAGTTCTAATCAAGAAACATTCAATGTCATTCTTTCAAATGACATTGATCATGTGGGTAGCCAGAAAGATTTGGACAAATTTGCAAAGTTTTTTTAAAAGCGGTGATGTCATAGCATTTAAAAATATCCTAGAGCTCCAAAGAATAAATAATTAGCGAATTCCTGCCATTTTATTAACGACCATTTCTATCCATTGTCCACAGAGAGATACTCGTGCTGATATTAGTCGTTTACTATTGACTCAAATTCTGAACTCCACCAATAAAGCTTGGTATTTCTAATCTGCAATCTTCGATTGTGTTTTCATCTTGCCGCTAATTTTTTTCAGGAATTCTTAAAGTCTAGAGATAAGGATTATTCAGATTATTCCATTGTACCTAATGACACTATGTACACCTATATACTTCTGTTTTCTGGAATCGATTAAGTTCTTTCTTGATGGAACCTGTTGTAAGCACATTTATTAGATTTAAAAATAGTATTCTGGAAAATTGCGAAAAACCATAGAAAATCGGCTACCTTAATATGGTCGATGAAACCAATTTAAGGTTTCGCATTATGAGTGCTTGGATTTTTCAATCTGATCTAGCCAGAATATCATTCTGGATCGGAAAAATCATGAATATTGTATGGTAAATTGTCGTTAAATATTCAGAAAACTATGTTCCTAAATATCTCCACAGAAATTGTGAAACGGACGTTCTGGTTGGAAAACTATCCGCTGCAAATGATTTCAAATCACAATGCCTTCATGTGAAGGCAGTGTGAAGTGTGGTATGAATGTTCATACCACAAATGGGGCTCCAATTTCAACAAGCAACCAGGACAAAAGGACATGGTACAATAACCCAGTAAACTGCAAACACATCTTCACATTCACAATCCTTGTAATCTTTTCTTTGTATTACCTAGGTACTCCGTACGTATAGTAGGGTGGACCGTCAATGATCTTTTCCGAATTGAATATATAAACCTTTCATTTTATTTTAAAGATTTATTTTTAATTTCCAAGCAAACTACGTATGGCCCTAACCAGAGGACTGAGTTTTCTAAATTTTTTTTTTACTGCTCAAAGTTCAATTAGAATTTATGGAAAAAAAAAACAGATTTATATCATGTTCTAACGGTGCCTATAATAGAAGGTAACAGAATTACAGATTTTTTTCTTCATTACCGCTTTGATTATTTGTATTTTATTTTAAATTTATTATTTCACTAACTGTACCCCGCCAAGCATTTCTGTGACTCAGTCTGTCTGTGTAGATAGAGAAACATTAGCACGTGTTGCTTTTTTTTTAAATGACACTGTTTTAAAAAAAATATGTTTGTCCGACAGAATGCGTTGTTTTTGAAAGGCATGTTTTTATGTGTCACAGGTGACATCTTTATAATACATATAGGTATATAAAGTCAAACGTACCTTTCCTGGCCTTTGAGGAAAGATGGACTAATATTCTAAAATATTTCGTGATGGCCCATTCTACAGTAGAGAGTGTACAGGGCAGTATTGTACTCGTTGTTTACCGTTCGGTGGTCCGAGAGCCCACTTCCATATTATCCATTGTCAACTTTTTTTAACCGGCTCATTGCAGATTTGTGCCCAGATAGCCTTAACGAGTACCTACTTCTCCACGGTTTATGGTAGCCGCCTCCATTAGGAGATTTATATTATAGGCTGGCAACACCGGTGACAGACAAAGAGTTGCCATGAATGGCGGGCTAATGATTCAAGCGGGAAATATTGACAGCTCGACTGTGTCGCAAGTCGCAAGCACTGAATATGCCCTGTGCACGGGAAACTCCTTCTTTGTAACGAGGAAAGAAAAATAGGAGAGTACCCACCCGCTGCCTAACTAACTATTAATTATTCTAGGACAAACAGAGAACGAACCGTAGAAGTAAAACAATGCCACCATTACCATTACCTACCCACATGTTAGGTTGTTGACATGGAAAAGCTTTTTGGTTGTTATTAATTATTAACGATTTTGCCAAAGAGATAGGTACCTACTCGTTTTATAAAATATTAATGAATATGTTAAAAAAAAATTAATTATCCTTCAGCCAAATTATTTTCAACTGTGAATTAAAAAAAAAACAAAACTCACCCAAATACCTGCAACCTGTTTGTTAGATTAACTTGGGAAGGATTTTTGTTGTTTTGGTACATACCTACTCATTTAAAAATGATCACTGAATGAATGTAAAAAATAACACATATTTATATAAGCTGGATTTAATTTTCTTACTGCCAAATTATTGCCAATATTGATGAATTAAAAAATAAACAAATCTCATCCAAATACGTACCTAACCTCATTGTTGGTACATGTGAATATGAAGTAATGATTTTCCTAGCTTTATTCTTTAATAATAATTCTAAATCTGTAGATACTTATTTTATTTACATTCAATCAAAGAGCAGCTATTGAATAAATATAAAACAATTAAACCATTAACTTCCATATACACCGACATACAATAAAGTAACTTCGGAGTGTAGTGTTTAGTATAATGGGCAATTCACAATTCATAATAGCACAATCTACGAGCAAAAATTTTAAAATTAATGAATTATTAATCCGTCTATTATTAAAAAACGCATTATACATTCACATAATCACTTTTCTGCAGGGAAAACTCCTTTGAAGCCCCCACGTGACTTGGGTAGATATTACCTTGCTCTTCTCATGGCTATGGCTCGTGGAAGGAGGTATTTCCTACCTCCAAGTTCCGGGGAATGCACGTCCCTCGGCATATATGAAAAGTAATAATAATGCAATCATTCTAACGACTGAAGAACTAATAAATTCTCCATTTGAAATCTAATGAGAGTATTATACAACGTATCTCTAAAAGGTAGATATAATTATAACACTGTCATTTAGAGAATTTATTTCGGTATTTATTTTTATGTATATACCTACCGAAAGAAATTCTCTTAATGACAGTGAAAACCTATCAAAATCCGTTGCGCAGTTTAGAAGAACTAAGTTATCGTACCTATCTAAAAATAAATTAATTATGTACAAAATCAGCACCCCATTATCACTTCAGTCACATAGTAAAACAGATATTGATGAAACATGTAATATAAGTTATGTAAAAATTTGACAATAATAAATATACAAGGTTTTAAGGTGCAGTCCCCTAGTTTCAGGATTGCGATATTATTCTAAATACAAGCAATGGATAATTGAAGAGAAATGGGGTCTTATTTAAATCCAATCTAATCTAGTAAGACACTCTCCCCACCCATCCGAGAGTGTCGGGCACATTCACACAGTTAATGGGTGACTGATGATTAGTTAACGGGTTAAGGCGATGCACTACGTCGTGTAATATTTTAAATTGAGCCGCTATCAAAAACAACCCTTACGTAGATGGCGATAAGGTTTAAATTCCCGCTTAACACCATTCGCATGTTTTGATTTATGCAAGAAAAAAACATGACCAAAAAGTGCCTTTTATTTTATTTTGTGGTAGTTCAGTCATAAATATTTAATTTTTTTTCGATCATTTTATAGATAACTTAATTTGCCACATTATACAATAAAATCATAACTGAAAATGGGTTCGTAAGTAGGAGCTAACTTTAAAGCAGTTTTCATAGGCCTCATACATTTTTTTTCTGGGCTTATAAAAAGACTTATCTTAAAAATACTCGATTATTTCAAAGGCAAGATGTATTCTACTCGCAGTATTTAATTAAAGCATCTGAAACATTTCTAGGCGACCAAATTTTAATACCAAAAACACATGGTTTTGCATTACTACGTATGGCATCGCCTTAAGTGGGAAAATCAATATTTTTTTTCTAAATTCTTATGTGCCATGAAGTGGTGAATCATTTAAATTTACTGAATTTAAGTTACAGTTCTTTATACAAATAGAACTGCGTCATATGCGCCTCACAATTTTTCTCATATGGGTGTTTAAAATTTTACCTGGCTATTTTAGACTTAAGAGGCCAAGTATTTTTTCGGCAAAGAAAAATTTGTTTCTTAAAAACCCTACTACAATTGCATGTTTGTACTCAGCACATTCATGCTCAGCATCAAAATCAATGGTTATTGTTACGAAGTTTATCGTTGGAGGAGAAAAATAAAGGTCGCCAATAAATGAGATGGGTGCCAATCATAGACTAAATACAAAAATACATCAATGACGCCAATAAATGAGTTCTTACTTTAAAGAACTGTCGAGTTCAATGGGTAGGTGTATAATCAAATGAATATGACTAAATATCGGCAAAACTTATGACTTTTCAAACTCTGATAAGGAAATGTAGAAACTCCTCCTTAAATAATGGAATTTTATGTCATGGGTGCGACGACTTTCATAGTTATCCTTATGAATCGAATTTCCCAGGGGCCCATTGCTATATTTCAAGTCGCCAAGTTGCGAGATTTACCTCTCGGAGTCCGTGATCGAACATGCCCATAGGTACGGCATATCGAATATCCACGTCTTCCATGCATACTTAGTTCCAAGTGAATACCGCCACATGTCGTGCGTTATTAATTCCGCGCGGCGTTCCGTCAGCAACACGCGCGGCTCTACCGCAAAGGGTAGTGATTTGCAGCGTCCATTATCGACACCGCGGGCAATACCGGTTCATTTCACTCTGTGTTTCATAATATACACATACCAGATTAGATTGCCCTATGAAGGGTGGAATTACAAAACAATTTCCGATCGTAAATCTTCAGCGGCTGCTGGGCTGGTCCATCTAATGATCTAATGCTATTGTGGTGCTTTTAAAACCACTCTGCTAAATCGGTACCGGATCGAAGTCAAGCGAAGTTGTGGGATCAGAGCAAAATGATCTAATGTACCAACTTAAATTGCCAATTGACCCAAAGATAGCTAAAAGCATGGACCTAAAAACCCTTTGGCCGTGAACTTTTAACCTAAAGGGCTTTTAGGTTCATTGCTGAAAGGTTTATATACGTAGGTACTTGTGTGGTAGGAAGCTGTGTAATTTTATCCGATTTTATGAATTTACAAAAAATTGTTTGTTTCAAAAGCAAAATGTTAAAGTAATACTGATTTAAAAATTTTATTTTTTATTATTTAATAAATGTTTACAAGTTACATTTTTAGACATTTTTTTAAACTACCATACTAGGCCCGTGTTGTGGTAGTTATATTATATGATATACTATTGATTTATTAAAAAATTGGTCAAATTAATCGTTTTTCTGTTAAAAACGGGACTGCAGGTCTTCAACGAATGAATTGATAAAGTTCTTAACAAAGTGTCAGTTAAAAGCTATTGTTTTATGAGGACGGCGAAACGCGTGTTCATACAAATACTGATATTGTTGCATTCCGTAATGATATTTATTAAGAAAAGATCACGTGTATCGATATATTCTAAATGACTAATATTTTATCTGGAAATTGGCATGCTATCACTATTTTAACATGAAAAGTTTTCTCCGTGCAGACAAATAGATATAGAAAAGTTTCAGGCAACAAAATGTATCCGCAAAAATTCGCCAGTTTCCGTTTGTACTACGAATTTCCGGACACAATGTTCAGGTAACATTACTAAAATGACATCTACCCACAGACATAGGAATATTCATATGTCTATACATCTACCTATATTTTTACTACGTATTTTATTTCAAAAAGACAAACGGTAGGTATACGATGGTTGAACCGTGATTTGGCTTAAGGCGATGCACTACGTCGTGTAATATTTTAAATTGAGCCGCTATCAATAACAACCCTTACGTAGATGGCGATAAGGTTTAAATTCCCGCTTAACACCATTCGCCTGTTTTGATTTATGCATGAAAAAAACATGGCCAAAAAGTGCCTTTTATTTTATTTTGTGGTAGTTCACGCATAAATATTTAATTTTTTTTTGATTATTTTATAAATAACTTACTTTGCCACATTATACAATAAAATAATAAATGGAAAATGGGTTCGTATGTAGGAGATTTTACACTTTAAAGCAGTTTTCATAGGCCTTTACATTATTTTTTTCTGAGCTTATAAAAAGACTTCTAAAAAATACTCAATTCTATTTCAAAGACCAAGATGTTTTCTACTCGCAGTATTTAATTAAAGCATCTGAAACATTTCTAGGCGACCAAATTTTCAAACCAAAAACACATGATTATTCATTACTACGTATGTCATCGCCTTAAAACAGAGGATAAGCAAAGACTGTAAACACTTCTAACCACCAAAAAAAATCACGAGATATCTCCATATTATGAAACTGTATAGTTTTAGACTTAATATTTCAATTTGTACCTGCTCCTGTGTATTGCCTTACAAATCCTAACCGCGGCGAATATCGGTGGGCAGGTAATTACTTATCCACGAATAATAATTTCCTCCTTGAGCTGATAGACCAGCCAATAGCCAATAGCCTAGCATTTGCTCTCGCGGTGCGTTACAAATCGATCACCTCCGTAATAATGCAGTATCATGTTTCAATTAAATCCTACTCTTCTCTGTGTTCCCACGATATGGAACTAATGGGGGATAAAGGCATTCAGTGGACTGCTTTATCTGACTCTAAATAAATTAGTAATCATTAAATTGCATCCACGAACACTGGAAAATAATTGATTGGTTAATCACAATGTTTTTAAATATATCGTTTTAACGTCCCACATCTGGGTGAAACCTAAAATTTCTGTTATCAATGTTATCATGCTATCCGCGAAAAATCATGGGATAGTGTGAATGTTTAACCCATCAGTTCCAATTATGAAAATTAAAAATAAATATTTTTTTAGAAAATATTATTTATGTAGGTATTAAATAGGTAGGTACTTTATCGCTTGTCTGATTCTTTACACAATCAGTTTGAAGTTTGAAAATGACAACATTTTTATAAACTCGTGGAAAAAAGTCCACCTGACAATGTGACAAGTTTCGTCCCAGATACAAACGTCAGGTCTCGGTCAGGGCCAAGCCTTGGGGTGGGGGTCCCAGCCAGGGAAGGATTTTATATATATATATATATACACGGTGTCCGGAAACTCGTAGTACAAGCGGGAAACTGGAGAATCTACACCACATGGGGAACCCAAAAAAACATAAAGTTTTTTGATTTGAGCATTTTCAAAAAAAAAAAAAACCAAAAAAAAATATTTTTCGGCTATTTTAGGGTTAAATTTGTTTCTGGTGTTTAGGGTTGAATAACAGATGTTTTAACCCTGCAGAGCAGAAATATTTTATGATTACACCGGGTTAAATGAAGGGTGATTTCAAAATAATGCTTCAAATCCGAGTTTCTTCATTTGTTTTACTTTCAAATAGTTTTAATTAGTTGGGTACTTTGATCTTCAGTAATAATTTATAAGAATTTGATTAAAAAAAAAAAAAAAATCAACTTCAAACTCGATTTACTCGATAACGAAAGCTCAAATAAAAAAAAAATTATACTACAAAATCGACTCCAAATGTGATGTAGATTCACCAGTTTCCCGCTTGTACTACGAGTTTCCGGACACCCTGTATATATATATTTTTTATTTTTTTTTTAACATTAACTCCACACATGAGGCACGATAGGACATAAGTTTCTTTTAAGGCAGAATATGTCATCTTTTGGGATGCTATGAAAATGGTGGTCATTGAGGACACAGGACGAAAATAATGCATCAAATTTTCCATAGGGCCCCAAAATCGGAAGGGGCCCCGGCTAGATGCCAAAATGATGCACCCTGAGGACATATAAATCATAAAAAAATATTTCAAGCTTAAAATGTTGCTTATGCAATGATGGAGGACTGGTATGAAAATATAAGTGGTGTGAACTCGCAACGCCTGGGTGGGAGTCCACTCGGCTACTAGCCGATCAAGCTATTTTTTTAAAGGTTTCCTTTTTAAACAATTCTAAAATATTTCCGATTTTGAAAATACTAAAGGTTTTTCTTCTAAATATTGTAGGGATACTGATTCTCCGAAAAACAGAAATCCAAAGCATTTATTGAATTGTGCTTGAGAATGCAACAATTCACATTTCACTCCCTTCATCCACACCAAATACCTACCCCAATTGGAGATTGGGGATTGTAAATGCAATTTTTAATTATCCACTTCCTTCACCCATATCACATACCTACATAATTTTGGATACACTACTAGTTTATTTTACGTAAACATTTATGGTTTATTCTGACTACTTCATTGTTCCTGTCCTGTAAGCTATACAGGGTGTCCGGAAACTCGTAGTACAAGCGGGAAACTGGTGAATCTACACCACATTTGGAGTCGATTTTGTAGTATATTTTTTTTTTATTTGAGCTTTCGTTATCGAGTAAATCGAGTTTGAAGTTGATTTTTTTTTTTTTTAATTTTTTTTTTTTTTTAATCAAATTCTTATAAATTATTACTGAAGATCAAAGTACCCAACTAATTAAAACTATTTGAAAGTAAAACAAATGAAGAAACTCGGATTTGAAGCATTATTTTGAAATCACCCTTCATTTAACCCGGTGTAATCATAAAATACTGCTGCTCTGCAGGGTTAAAACATCTGTTATTCAACCCTAAACACCAGAAAAAACTTTAACCCTAAAATAGCCGAAAAATATTTTTTTTTTGTTTTTTTTTTTTTTTGAAAATGCTCAAATCAAAAAACTTTATGTTTTTTTGGGTTCCCCATGTGGTGTAGATTCTCCAGTTTCCCGCTTGTACTACGAGTTTCCGGACACCGTGTATAAAGCTATCATCGAATCTGACTACGCCCCTGATTATATTTATATATGTAAGGAAATTATACAATGAGATAAAGCGATAACAATAGAAAATAATAAAATAAACTAAGGAAAGAAAAATAGGAGGGGTAGGTAAGGGGGTGAAGAAACAGTTCCAGCGGGGGTTAAATTAGGACTATCAATTAAATGTATTATATTATTTGTTGGAGTTCTTATTGAGAGCTTTCGCTCTAAATTATTTAATCTAATTTTATTCCATTTTTAAAACTTTTATTTATCTGCGGATGACTGTCTGTTGAAACGATATGCATTATGCTTGTCTAATACCTAAAATTGACTAGACCAAGTTTTAAAACGCAATTTTTGAATTTTAAAAATATACCTATATTTTTTAAATAAATTTTTTTCCTTCTTTGAATCTATAATAAAACATTACTTTATACTGTTATTGAGTATTACTTACGTAATAAAAATAAAAATAAAGTTTTTATTTGTCACAAAGGTTTCGCTCGAGGTTTTTGGCTTGTCCCAACGTTGATATCCTTACCGTGCTTTTAAGGGTAACTGTAAAGTATTTATGACCATCCCCTGGTAAACCTGAAGACCTAAGCTGAAAACAAGATATCAATACTTGAGGATTAGTAGTAAAACCTTTTTAGGTAAGTGGGTTACTTACCCAATTTTTTTTACACAGAAAGTGAAAAGGTTTTGTTGGTTTATTTTTATGGGACAAAGTAAACAGAGACAACTTGCAGATCTTATAAGACCAAAATTAGAATTTGTGAGATTTAAAAGCTGGGAAAGTTTGAAGCACCGCTTTACATTGAATAATATTAATAATATTTTGTACAAGCAGTTATTATACCCTCCAGGTAAGTATGGTATGGTATCACTTTTAATGACTTTATATCACCGTTTAAAGATGTGTTGAATCGTCATTTTGAGGAGTTATCATGGATGGAACCATATTTTATAGATTAGCCGTACCCCGCCACCCGTTGCTATGACTCAGTCTGTTTGTGCAGATAGAGAAACAATGGCGCGTGTTGCTTTTACTTCCAACAGATGGCGCTGTTTTTCAAAAAACATGTTTTTACTTGTCACATGTGAGATCTATATAATATATGTAAATATAAACACACGCGTATTCGAATGTAACGTTGTGTCAAAATTTCAAAGCAATTTCAATTTCAAACTTTCGGAGATTTATGATTTTTAACAAAACAACACTTAAATTTTTATTTATATTGATATAAACTGTGACATGCTTTTTTTAAAAAACAGCGCCGTCTGTTGGACCTAAAAACAACACGCGCTATTTACTTACAGTTACTTTGAAATAAAATTAATGTAATCTTCTACTATAAACCTGAGTTTTTGATATATACAGTTTATTGAAAGGGCGTACCAGTTAAATCGAAGTGTTCATGGATTAATCGCTAAATTAGGCATATGTATTTCCTCTGTCTTGAGTTCTAAAGATCAAGTCATATGACTCATATTCAGAGATGTGCAAAATGGGTACCCAAAACCATTTGAAATGCAAAATGGAAATGGGTCAAAACTTTTCCATTTGAAAATGCAAAATGGTTTTTAGAAAAGCATTTCAAATGCAAAATGCAAAATACCTATTTTCAAAATGCATTGAAAATGCAAAATGGTTTCTCAGGTCAAACAATCAAAATAATTATAGAATTTTTAAACAATTTTGTCATTTAATAATGGACATCAATGTAGAACAAACATATTACATGATGGTAAATCCAGAAACACCACGACTACAGATTATGAAACCACAAAAAATTTGCGCGGGACTAATGTTGCCAACGTAAAAACATGGAAACTGCTATCTAACATTTAATATTACAGTGTCATGGCCCCATGTTCAGTATTTGAATCAGTATTTTTTGTAATGGTATCACTCAATTGCCAGGGCTCCTACCAGGGAGCAACTTGACAAATGGAAATTATCTCTCATAGCGAGGTTGAGGACCGACTGATATTTGGGGCTTATGAAAAAAAGATGATTGGAGATAGTAGGAAGAATGTTACAAAAAAGCATTTAAAATGGAAAATGCATTGAAAAAAGCATTTAAAATGCAAAATGCAAAATGGTTTTTAGAAAAGCATTTAAAATGCAAAATGGAAAATACCCATTTTGCATTTTGCATTTCCATTTGAAATGGATTTATTTGAAATAAAGCACATCTCTGCTCATATTATACATTTGTCATTATACCTACTTCATAGTTAAAATTAAGTACATATATTTCAATTTTTTTTCGTTTGGAAACAGTTCGATGAATTTTTTGTTTCATAATGCCATCAAAAGGTGAAAAATAAGAAGTTAGGTACCTATTTAAATTTTATTTTGTGGTGCCAGTAAGTAGGTATCTAATTCCAGTATTATTCGATGCTGGAATCAGAAGTGAAATGGGATTCTGTGATGAAGGCACCCTCCGAATTACAAATCTTGACCCTCCTACCGTAAAAATGCAAACCGACATACTTAACCCCCTATACTTAATGAAGGATCAGGATCTACGTCAGTGATGGAATATACGGGGTTAAAACAGGCGCAACAGCTATCGACGAGCGGGGGGTATAATGTTTAATTTCCGTTTCCCTTTGACTAAACAATACTGTCTAGTGATATACGATACTTTCTACTAAACAAACATTAAATGTCAAAGGAGGAAAGAAAAATAACAACACTGAGACTCGGTGGTCAGTGTGTAATAGTGCAGTTATGTCAGTAACTAACTAACTAACCATCACGCCGTTTCTTCACAGGAGTAGGACTGACCGCCAATCAACTCGGTCTTGGCACACACTCCTTGCCTCATTAACATTCATTCACACATATGACTGCTAGCTTTGCTTCTTTGGACAATTTTTTTTTCAAAACCCTCCATTAATGGAGTTACTGCATTTACCGTTCTTTCAATATCTCTGTCAGCCTTCCCATCTCTCGTAAGTACGTCAGTATTTTTTAGTAATGGTTTCAGTAGGTTTATCTATCTTGCTATGACTCCTATCAGAGATTTTTTTTTTATTATTTTTATAGTGAATACCTCACAAGAGTCCCAACTGCTCCCGTCTGGAGCCAGTGAGACTATGGCATCCTCAATTGGGGGATGTTGTGAGGCTGAAGGTAAGTGGGGAAGGGAAAGAGGAAGTTGGGGAAGTACCTGGCTATTCAGATCTAGTCACTAAACACGGCTAAAGCCATTTGGAGCAACGTTTCAATTCTGAATGGTGGTCTTACACCAGGGCGATACTGGTAGTATCTTCCACTCTGGAACGTGCCGCAAATATACTATATATTATTTTTTAATTAATTAATTGTGAAATAACACAAATTAATCAAATAAAATTTATTTGCGCACGCCGGGTTCGAACCCGCGACCTTCGGAATGGCAGTCCAATGCGTTACCACTGGACTATGCCGGCCGTCTAGCAACTAATAACTTCAAACATAAATATCTCTCATGCCAAGCTTAAAATCCAACTGATATACCGGCCCATTTTATCGCTATGAGAGAGATTTAGTAGGAGCCCTGGTAATAAAAGCCTAGTAATACCATTACTAAACAATACTGATATATCGAGCCTTAGCCAGGTAGCAACTTTAGTTTATGAAAACATTTGAAAACCTTTAGGGGTACAACATATAATATTTCATACACACAAACCATCCCAGACAAACTACGTTTCTTCACATCAGCTGACACCAGCCATAAACACATCGCTCACAGGTGACCTGACCACTGAACAAAACGCATGATTACACAAAATCCCCCAGATTGCTTAATTTCTTCCTGAAAACTCCCTTTCTCCCTTTGAAATTCAAAATCCCCCAAATCTGGGGACTTCTCCCAAGACATACCATCACTAATCTACGTAGAAACAATTTAGAAGGTACCTACCCATTTTATTGTACATGGAAAAATAAAGATATTATGCGTGTTTCCATGATATTTGTAGCCATATCTCTGAGTTTTGATTGCTGGTATAATAATATTAGTATTGAGTTGTGTGACTACTCGGAAATAGCGGCCGGCAATAAACCGCCAGCCATAAAGCGCCCAGGGTAAACTTTCTTTAATTGCTGTTAAAACCACTCTCGGGATTACTGGTCAATGTTCATTGGGCTCTGGCCGGAGAGGTATATTATACAGATAATGCGGTAGGTTTATTGGGTCGGCATAAAGTACACTTTCAAAGAATCATGGGACAAGAAACCTTTCATAAACTCAAATATGAAATTTCCAAATACACTGGAAAAAAGTCTAGTGTGTAGGTACCTCTAACCGCTTTAATCCAATTTATTACAGTTCATCACAAAATTAACACAAAACTAAAACATTTAAATGTTCGGAAAAACCTGTTATAATGACATTTTAATATGTACGTTTGCAATGTCGAGTCCATAACCTAACTAACATAGTAAACAAAATGACGTATTGTGTTATTTTATGCCACCATTTAGAAACGAAATGTTGTTTGAAATGCTGTTAGCCATGTTTGGTGATCAGATCTCAATAACCAGGTACTTCTCTACCTTCCCCCAGATTCCCTTGTCTTCCCCACCCTCTTCATACATATAATATACCACAGCTGAGGATGCCACACATAAACTTGTTTTGGACCATTAGGTTTCTACTTAAGTTGTACTGACCTGGATTTAGCAGACAGAAAAGCATTGTGAATTTAGTGTCTATTAACCAATACAAAAACCTAATGACTATAGTTTTCTGTTGCAATATAAATCTTCGAGAGGTCAAGCGATAGAATGGTGACCTTTAGATGTAATCGCACCGGGTCGATTTAGATCGACTTAAAAGCGCAGAGGGCAATGAGCCACTTGCATGACATTTTTTTGTTCAGGAAGGATTTCTCAGTTATTCAGTATATTTTTTAAACTTTTAATCGTATTTTCAAATAAGTAACATTTTTTTTTAAAAGTCTCCTGATTTTTAAAACATGATTTTTGCTCACAGCTGATGGGTTATTGAAGGGTCAGAAGTCGTAACTCAATTCAAACCTATAGGTATGTATAAAAATATGGATGTAATCATCTATTTTAGCGTTCATATGACGTAGCTATAGCATTCACATGGATCCACGCTATAGTAGGGGGTAGGGGGCAGGGAGATGGAACATTTTTTAGAAAGTTTTTTGGGATCTCTGCTCACTGCTATGTATTATAATTTTTTTGTTAATATATAAAAGAGATCGGTGCTAATATTTTTTGAAATAGGTACTAATTTCGGTTGTCTGTGATTGTAACTGTGGTTCAATGAACTCTGATTTGTTTTGAATTTATTTACTAGACAATTTGTATAGCGCCGCTTTTGTGAGATATCACCTCAGGTGCGCTTTACAGTTGATGCAGGTATTAAAAAAATATAAATATTACAAAAATAAAATGGAAATTAAGTTAAATAAAATATAATACAGAAACGGGTGACACAAAGATAGAAGATGGAGATTCTGCAGCAAGAATCCTAGGTGGTGAGGAAACGGGGATAGCTGCTGCAGGTACGTGTCCAGGTACGTGTACGGTTATATTTTCAATATTTGAACAGATAATGACAAGAATTCTGACAAGCGATAAAGAACCTAGCTATAATATTAAAAAAATGGAACGTCAATTTATTAATTGGAACTGATTGATGTGTCAAGAATTCAGACTTCCTTGTGATTTTTATGGGTTTTACGGGTATTATTGCATTTTCCATCAGCAATGGGATTATTAAAAGAATGAGTAATTTATTATTAAAAGATTTAATTTTGTTTTAAATCTACCGACATCTATCATTTTTTGTAGCAATTTCCTATTTACAGAAGAAACATTAATTCACATATTTTTTTTTAATCCAATTAAAAACAATACAAGAGGTTCATTGGGTCAACAAATTAAAGTGATTAAAGTCGTTGCGTATAATACTATGTGTACACTATATACATAATGCCCAAACAAACGACAGCGCACGTAGATACAAAAAGCCATAAAGGATGAACCTTGAAAGGAAGTGGTTGTGAATGTGGATGATGAGATTGGTGATAACAGACGCATCAATATCCTCACGGAGTCAATATGGATGTGTAAAATAATAAAATGTCACTTGATGCAATGCCGCCGACCGCCCCCGACTGTAGAGTGTAGAGTATGTACCCAACCAACACACAACTAGTCTGTTCTGCTAAAGCAGACAGTGCAACTAAATTATTTTTTTTATTAGTAGAAAGATATTAATGTAATTTTGAAAAATATGTGTTTTAAAATTTTCAAAAAAAAAATCTGTGTTATTTATTGAAAATGAGATTATAAATAAAGATTTGTTAATGGCATTTTCTAAATTTGTAAAATAAATAGTGGCCTTCTTTCGTGGTAGGTATGTACCTACCCATTAAAATTAAATTACATAATTAAATGCATAATATAATTATGTATTTTTTAGTGAGTATTATTCAAAATAATATACATATATAAAAGTTTACATAAAGTTACTTGGAGTGGCTTTTGGCTTGTTTTATGACCAGATCTGAATAATCAGCTAGGTACTTCATAACCTTACCCCTTTCCATATGCCAGGCGTACTCCGTGCAGTTAGTAAAATTGGTACAACATATTGAAATTTTGCAGGCTTTTACGTATATACATACTGTTCAGAAGTACAATTGTGTGTATACGGTACATAATATAATAAACTGAGTATGCAATTTATATTTTCAGGGCCATTTTAAGTTATCATAAAAATTTCTGTTGCACAAAAGTACAAAGGAATTCAATAATTGTATATACTAACAAGAGTACAAAATAAGTATTTAAGGCGACGCACTACATAGTAATGCAAAATCATGTGTTTTTGGTTTCAAAATTTGGTCGCCTAGAAATGTTTTAGATGCTCTGTAGAGTACATCTTGGCCTTTGAAATAATCGAGTAATTTTTTTAGATAAGTTTTTTTATAAGCCCAGAAAAAAATAATGTATAAGGCCTATGAAAACTGCTTTTAAGTTCAAAATCTCCTACTTTCGAACCCATTTTCGGTTATGATTTTACTGTATAATGTGGCAAAGTAAGTTATTTATAAAATGTTCGAAAAAAATTAAATATTTATGCCTGAACATCCACAAAATAAAATAAAAGGCACTTTTGGCCATGTTTTTTTCTTGCATAAATCAAAACAGGCGGATGGTGTTAAGCGGGAATTTAAACCTTATCGCCATCTACGTAACGGATGTTATTGATAGCGGCTCGATTTAAAATATTACACGACGTAGTGCATCGCCTTAAGGTACTCGTACTATGAAAGTGATTACATAGCAATTTGTAGTAACTTTTTTGTTGATATTTATACACCTACTTACAAATCCAGCCCAGTTTTGTAGTTCCATACCCACCTAATAATCAATATTTTACCTGTCGTAGAATTATAGTAAGTTATTAGCACTTTCCCTCTTATTTTAATTATATTGCATAAACAAACGATAATTTTTCTAAAAAAAATATAATATCGCCCCACACTCTCGGTGGGGGACGCACTAATGCGGTAGGTACCCGGGTACCCCGCTGTCGGCGTCTCTTTGTCCTCGCGTATATGGCTGGCAACATTCCGTCATGCTTTTTGCTTCGGCCGACAACACCCGGCCGGACGCAGCTGAGCCTCGCGCGAAGTCAACTGGGCAACTCGCTACAAAAAATAATGATTTCCGTAAAGAGTGAAAGAGAGTGCTTAGTATGTGTGGAACCCTTTTTAAGTTGACGTATTTTTAGCGGACGTTTCAGCTGCTTTGGAAATACGCCGGAATCTCGCGGCAGACTTGACTGATGGAGCACTACGCAATTTTTTAAAAAATATTTTAATATTATATACCTATTTTTATTTGTAATGATAATAAGATACATTAATCGTGAAAATTTAATAAAGTTTTCGGGAATCGTGACAATTTATTATGTTTTCAGAAAATTTACTATTATTTTTTTTAAATATGGAAAATTTAAAAAAAAAATCAGGAAATAAAAATCGTATTCAAGGATCATGAAGAATTTAATATTTTGAAAAAGAATCATTTATGTCGTTATCTTTATTATTAAATACCAAAATGATCAAATTAATTAAAGTCGTAGTGATTTTTTAATATGGATTTTTTTTTACTTAATCCTGAGTATACAGGATATAAGAGCAAGTACCCGGCAAGGATTTTAACCAGCTATTTGTTGAGCATATTTTTGCTGACCGATTTTTTTAAGTTAAAAAAAAAATAATAATCTTAATTCGCCATTGAACACGTTGCTACCGTTGCGTGGTAGGCGCTCTGTCTTGTCTGTTACCATTCTGCTGGAATGAGACGGAGAGCGTATCACGTGACCCGTTAGGCTGCACTCGACTACCCAGTGGCAACGTGCCATGGATTTTTTTTATTTGGAAAAATATATTGGCAAAATGACATCTACGGTTTTAACTGCGATTATATTATGTTTTTAATGTTTTAACTCCGCGCTGGTTAAAATAATTGCTAATAATAATAATAATAATCCTTAGAAATTATGCCTAAAAATTTTTCTAAATTCTTAAAATCAGAAAGGTTTCGTTGGTCGTTTAATAAAACTTCTCCAATTTCCGTATTTTCAGAGCCTTTTCCAGTCTTCGGTAGTAAATAATATTTGTTTTGTAACAAAATATATTGATTGGTTCCTGAAAAAATATTATAATTCATTACTCTACCAAGTAGTAAAGTTAAAACCATCGCTTCACCTATCTTTCAGATGTTCATCCCGATAGCAATTTTCATAATTCCGTCTCTGTCTCTCCGCTGAAATAGCGTGCTGTGGAGAAGGAAGGAATGATGTTTCATGATTCTCCAAAGGAGATGGCAGAACGAATTGTATATTCCGTAATTTGGTTCTTCATGAAACCTGTAGAGCGGGCATGGCTGCGAGTGCGACAAGGACGGGTAGACTTCTGTCCTGCACTTACGATTTAATGGTAAAACAGTGGCGTAGAATATTATTACATATTATAATAATTGATAACTGTGATGATAAATCAGTTTGCCGACTATATTGTTTTTAGGTAATTCCTTACTTATCGCCATAAACTATTACCTACGTTTAAATCGTTATAATTGGACCTAAGGTAGATATGTGTGAGAAAAGAAAAATCTATGATACGAAGGTGTTTCGACTAGATTTCAACCCAGTTAATCCGTTTTAAAAAAAATTAAAACACTTTTTAATAAGATTTAAAAAAAATACATAGGTATATAATATATTATATTGTTGACATAATTTTACATAAAAATTCGATTGTTTTTTTTTCTAATGGTTAATGTATATAATATATGTTTCTTGGTGTCAATTAATACCTACCTAATTGATAAAAACTCGTGTTTAGGGAGGGAGATTATTTATAGATATTGTTGTCACTATTAAATAACTAACTAACTAGGTACTTAAAAAATAGTGATGCATTGATTTGCTAGTCTCGTTTTAAAAATAAATATAGTTTATCGCTGTATACTTAAAAATAATCAAAATTATGGAATTTATTTTAATTTGCATCATATTCTATTATCAGAGTTGTACAAGGCTGCTGCCTGCATGGTAAAGATTACCCTGATGGTAGTCAACCTCTGACAGGAGAGGGTACCAGAATAAGAATTTTAAGTATTTTAGTAACATAAAAAATATATCTTGGCTTTTATTAAATAATTATTAATAACGTACTGTAAGTTATCATGTTGTTGATATGAACCCTGTCCAGTTGCGATTCATTTTATAAACATTTGTTCAGTTTAGTTGTAGGTATACATATTAGTGGTTATTGGTGTTGTCAGTAAGGATCAAATTGAAATATTATCATTTATTTGTGTTCTTATATCCTATGTTATTTTAATTTTATTTTGTATTTTTTGTAAATTTTTTTGGCCACGGGTACTGGACCCTTAGTTTGTTCTTATAATTTTATGATTTCGTAAAAACCTGTGATAAGATTTTATTTGTATTGTGTTAAAAAATGGTAAAAAAATCTGTTGGTTTTCCTAAATAAATAAAATAAAATAAATAAATAATATGGTAAATGTCTATATTCAACCAATCGCTCGGTGAATATTATATTATGTAGATGTAATAATATATCGCACGTGGAAAACCAACGAAATTAAATGCGCCTCCCCTGGTAAGAAAATCCTTTTATCGGTCATATATCTTTATCTCCCTCTCGGTCGTACATCGCCGAGGGCCGATGAAAGAGACGGGCGAACGCATTCATTTCTAATTTGGAGATCTTTTCCAGCCGGTTTTATGGCTCAGTTGTTTTGAGCACATAGCGCGGGCAGCCGCACTGTTAGAGCGTGGAAACGGAATATTCACATTTAGAGCGCGGACCTGACTGCACGCGTTCACGTCAAACTCATTTCTTTCCACGATAAATATTTACTAAAAATATTAACAGATAGTTTATGTGTGTGATTACGTGCGTATGTTGTATTTACCGAGTTTTAAAAAGAATTGTGACGATTTACATTTAGTTTACTGTGAAAATTTAAAAAAAACTATGTCTATCAAAATAGCGAACTTTTGACAGACAGTGAAAAGTTCAACCAAAACATGTATTTTTCTTTTGAATTATAAGTTTTTCATTGGAGTGATGAATTAAAAGAGACAAGTTTAAGACTTTAATTGACAATGGAATCGTTCAAGATGGTTGTGTTGACAGTTTTCATGTTATCAGTGAGTGTATTCTCTCTGGTAGAAAGCGAAGAACCATGGGTCCCTGTCAAGGCTCAGTGTGAGAAGATAACCATCCCTATGTGCCAGGATTTAGGCTACAACCTGACTGTGATGCCTAACCTGATGGAAAATGACAACCAAAAAGAAGCCGAGAGAGGGGTAATTAAAATTTTATTTTGTTAAAAGGATTTTCCAGCTTTTCTATTTCTTGTATCACCTATTTATGAGAACTGTCATATTTCATAAACATTCTTTGATGTTGTTCATTGACATGACATGCTTTCTATTGACATAATAGAAAGTAAAGCAAGTCAATTAATTTTCACTCTTGACGTGTGATGTAATGAACAACAAGATTCTCTATTACTTACCGAGTTGCAACTTTACATGAAACTTTCAAAGGTCAATATTATTGTCAGAATCATTCGTGGTAGTGAATCGATTCCGACTGATGGCCTAGTCTTGTGAATTTATTCAAATAATTCATTCATTCAATTTTGCCAATGTCTAATTAACACAGTTTTGTCATAATTCATAATAATAATAACCATTGCTTATACGCCTGCAGTTTAAATTCGGCACACATTCTCGAGAAACGAATTCATAAACAGTATCTTTATCGTTTTTATGTGATTATTCACTTTAAACTTATCTTAATACCATTTTCTCTAACTACTATAGAACCATAAATAATCACATGAACGCAACATGTGGCTATCAATACAATTTTACTATAAATCTTTGAATAATATCCGTCCCAAACTGTTGCGTATTATTTTTCGATAAGATTGCATAGTTATGCATAACATCTTTTGAGTAATATATTGTCAGTTATAAGTTATAAACAAACGTTTTAAATATTTAAGCTTTCTGTCACAATTGGATTAAGATAAGCGAGTATCGTTACGTAGGGATTACTATTTTTATTTTATCTTTATCGTTGGCCTTCTCTTGAGGGGAGGAGGGGGGCGTCAGAGCACAACCTCCTATCATAAAACCATAATAAATACGCGTGTGTGGATTGTTTACCCACATCATATTATTATATTATTTTTTCAGTTTATTATTACGCAACACTTGGGCCACACGGGCTAGAATATCAGCTATAAGTTTATAGAGAACAGTGCGGGGTTCAAAAGGGAATCACTTGCTAAAGACACAATTATTTCTTAAATGATGATAGGTATTCAGTGAAACTACATAGCATCTTATGAATTATTTTTTAATGAATTTTGTGATGATAAAACGAATTGAGAGGGAGGAGGGGAGATACTAAGAGACTACCGTGACACATTTAACTTTGTAGGCGGCCAACGAAAGAACTAACGAATGATTTTTTTTAAATCACAGAATACACAAAACTCTATATATCTTCAGTCCTACAACCTTCACTCCTTTCTTTCCTCAAAAAGACCCTCACAAAGCATCCCCAAAGATAACATGCTCTGAGGGAAATTATTTGCAGGGCCTTCTGTGAGTTAATGTAAAAGAAAAAAATTGAGGCCAAATTCTGTTAAGTTAACTGTGTCAAACTGTATTCAATCACGTTCATTGTTTCTTAAAAATATTCTATCAGGAGTACAGAAAACCGTGAGAGAATAAAAACATTCTAGTTTTAAAATTTATGATTAATTTGTACAATGTGACTTGCTACAGAAAGATGTGTGATGCCTAGTGCTTACCTACTCCAAATATAACTCCAGTAAACATTATTTCATCTCGAGCATATCACGGAATAGTCATTAGACGGTGTTTACGGATGCGGAAAAGTATAAAACAAGACAGATAGATCTAGGCGGAATGGACCTGCTAGGTGGGCGATCCTAAGAACACATCCCAACATTCAGTGAATCCATTTTTTTCTATTCGGTTCACTCGCGTTGAAACTGGATTCAAAACTAGAACGAACTTATGATTACCATTTTATAATTTCAAATTATTATAATCTTTATGATTATAATCATTTCACATTTTAAACGAATAATTAAAACTATTACAAGTATTCCCGTATATTTATGTTAGTTTTTAAGTGAAAATAATTAAGTAGATTTAATTATTTAACATTTAGTATTTATAAATTTGAATAAAATAGCTTTAGCAGGTATCTGAGTACGTATCGGTTTATAATTTTGCCTAATTTGTTTGCGAGGTTTGTGACCATAACTTTACTTAAAATAATTATCAAATTTGTACCTGGCAGGCCTAATCCTGCCATTAACCTTTTTTGGATCCCTTTGGTCTTTGAATATAGAATATTATAAAATTTGAAAATAGAATTATAGTCGACTTTATTGGTCTGTTTCCTGGATGTAATTGAATGGTTTTACCGAGGATTTACATTTGTTGATAAACACAACAATGCTTATTGTTGTGTACCTACTAAATCTATGGAAAACCGGGTAGATTCAATTCCAGTTATTTCATGTTTAAATTAAATTGGCAAGCTCCAGATATTATATTTGGCAGCTATATGAGAATACCAGTCACACGTGGGCGACTTTCATGTTAATATTGGAACCTTTGAAGTTATGAATACAAACACAAGCTTGACGTTTTACGAGGCACGTCACGTTCATTTTCTCAGCGATATTTGTAGTATCATTTCCATCCATTTATCAAAATGTCTAAAGCTTCGGAAATTTACATGATTTTACTAATGGTTCCGTAAGATTCGAGAAAATACGTCTGCCAATTTCGTATATTAGAACTTGAAAACCGGTACAATAATCAAAATCTTTTGGTAAGAAATTATTCGTATTTTCCTTTTTGCCAATTTCTTCTGCGTCACAATATTCCACACATTATGGATGCCATAGTTCCAGTGTGCCTGATGGACAGTATAGTGTACTTGCCGTACGTTGCGGTAGATAATCTCAGTATCGACCTGGTAAAAGACCACCAACCGGATTGGAAACGTTGCTTGGAAGCCACGACGAAAATAATTTCCCTCGAGGCCTATGGAAGGAAAAAGGTATGAGGGGTGGGTAGAAATCTGTGGTTCAGTGTGTCCAGGAGTGACGAACGTATGAATCCATCCCTTCCACTGCGATGGGTCGAGAGTGTCCTGCTGGAGAGGTCAAATGGACCTAAATCAGTCCGGACCTCTTTCAGTTATTTTCCATAAAACTAAAGCTCCTACCAAAAGTATCATAAAGTACATATTACAAAGATTCCTATCAAAATAACAAAAAAAATTACGCCCGTAAATTCCCAAAGATACTGGGTGCGTAACGACGTTTATCAATAATTATATTTTCTATAAATATAATGGGTACATAAATGAAAACAAAATAATTGTTTTCACCTAGGATCGGTAAGAGAGGACTGTGGTCGGTTATTCCAAACTAGTTCGAAATTTTTTTGAAATTTTCCACGCTTCTGGTTCGGACAAATACATTAAAACTGCCCTATTTAAAATTAAATGCCTGTACATAATACAAAGATTCCACATTAAATCATTTCCAAAACCGAAATTATCCTTACATTTTATTTTAAAATGTATTTGGTATAATGCTAAGCTTTTAATCCCCTTCCCTAAAATATATTTTCCGAAAAATAAAATCAGTCGGTAAACAACATTCGTTCGCCTTGAAGCGCCCAATATTCCAGTAATAAAAGCAAATATACTCGAATTAATCAATCCATTTCGAATTTCCCTAAAGCATGTGACCCAATTTCTATATGTTTGAACATTGAATTAGGGTGTAAATATCATTTTGTAATAACCATAGGTACCTTCCTACCCCTTGTAAATGGTAGTATTATTATTTGTAGTTGTTTCCATACACGTTCTACCTTTGTTGACAGGCGGGTCCTTGTTCCCTTAGTACAAAGGGCCGGCGAGGTGGGTAGGTGCTACCCATATCTACCTACTATAGGCCGGGTCCCCTACTGTGATCAAAGGGTCCCAAATTAGTCCTTTCACACTGGCAGACATAGAATCTAGCAAACGGTAGAATCTATTTATGTAGCTTGTATCAAATTAGCATAACAACAACCAAATTTTGCAAATTAGTTGTAGTCCTATCCTTCTTATTCGATATTATTTTATTTTTCGTTGTTTATTGTTCGAACATTATACAAGCGCTACCTTTACGTAGGTACTTTTTGCATTAAAAGATCACGCCGCCCGGTTTCGCCACAATCATGCCTTCGTCGGAAGATTCATTTTTATGTAAATTAAATTTTCAGATACCTACTTAGTCGCTTTGTTGGATCGTTTTTACGGTTTGTGCATGTATAGGGGTTGAACGAAGAAAGGAGAAGTAAAGAGTTATGATGCGAATGGAAATTAGTGATCTAATGTTTATCTTTGGTTGACCAAACATAAACATATTTTTTACGTTTGAATAAACGTGGTCCCATCACAAAGCCTTGCTGAACCCTCACATATTATAATATAAATGTACATATTATCCCAAGTTCCAGGAACCACCCCCCTCCTCGTCTCGCCTTGCAAAATTAATTCTCAACCATGCCTCAGTTGTATATCAAAGCGCGGTCGTATTTCAGCCTACATGTGCCATCATGTTGATGGAATTTTGTGTTATTTGAAAAAACTCGAATTCGCAAAGTTATCGTAAACTAACTGCATCTGCTCTTCAGGAGCCCATCTTGAATTTAAAATAAATTAATTTGTTTGTATACTAGGTTGATGGAAGTCTGTATACATTTATTTCATGCAAGCGTAAACATGCCATTATTTTATTATTAGAGTATCTTTCAAGATTGAAAATAATATCGGGTTGAGTGAACAGATCCTCAAAACATACAAATATTTAATTTACAAAAAAATGCTTTGTATTATTTATCTGCTATTGATTCCATTTCTGTGATATTTGCCTTAATTAACACAAATAAAAGCATTAACTATTCATTAAAAGAAGATAAAAAAATAAGTGGTTGTTTTTAGTGTAGTGGAGAGATTGCGTGTTGCGGTTAGCTGCTCCAAAAAGACGAAAGTTTCCGCATTTGAGGCCTTTGTTCAGCAAACACGAGATGATATTATCCTTCAGACAAAAAACTAAATACTCTCCTGAGATTTCTGGCCGCCGCCGATTCAAATCAATTCGTTCAAGGTGTTCCAAGGATCGGGCTCTAAAGAAAGGCCCTCTCAATTTGGTTAATTTCAGACACCGTGTCATACTTTGTGGCCGGCCGGGTTGCCCCACGGCCGCTGCCCGGGGCGCTTTCTACCATCTTGGTTTAGTCTTGCGCTTTGCCCGTTTTTCCGTAATCTCATTTTAACTACCGAACATGTGTTTATATATCATTTCACGTTTTTAACGTGTTTGAGTGTGATTACTTTGAACCTGCAATAATCGACCACCACATTTATTTTAATATTTTTGAAAATGATTAAATAACAAGTTATTTGAAATGACGTAAAAAATTATAGGGTGGTTAAAAGCTTGATGTGACAACCCAGGCAAACGGTGATGTCGGTGCAGTTTATATGTAGTGTATAGTGGAATCAATGCAAGAAGATTCTTGATTGTGTATTGGTGTTCTGTATCTGACTAATGCGGGGTAAGAGGGGATTCCGGGTATTCCGAATCAAATTGAACCACTGCCGGTGTGCACAAATACATTCAGACTTTTGTTCTTTAAAACGATTTGCCTGTTCCTGATTGTACTCGTAATTATAAATAATTAATAGGTAACATAATTATAACCTCCACTTACAAACATTCCACCATCACCCTCTACTTGACACTTGCTAGAATACTCCTTTGGGGTGAAGACCATAACATTATTTTGGGCATGGCTAACTGCCTGTGTTAGCTATATATGTATACATTTGGGCTTGTTAGTAATATTCGTTAGTACATTATTCTGAAAGACAATGACCTCAGTATGTGGAAAATAACTGTGCATAGCCTTAATTAGTCACCAATCAACCGTCTTGCGAAAAACTTCACATTTCGTCAATATCCTTCTCGTAAATATCATCATTGATGTATACATATATACTTTGATGTATCATACATATCATCAACAACGATAAATTTGTGACAGAATTAAAACTACGCGATTACATAACGTTCCTACAACTTCTATAAAAATGCATATTGTTGGATGAATTCCTTAAAAAATCTGCATCAAATTCCAAGGGATAGTTTTATCCCTGTTTTATGTTTGAATCTTTGTTTTTAAACCTCGGTTGAAGAGCTGGGCCGTGGGCCTTCGTGGCCGTGCCCCACACCTCCTCGCGTTTAATGCCCGCCTAATAACACCTTTTACCCCCGGACTCCGGACCCGAGAGCGAGAACCAAATTACCCACCGCGCCCGCTTCATCGGCCACATTATCTGGAAAGCTAGCCGGCTATTTCTTACAAATTGTCGGCGTCAAGAAACACCGAGGGGCACCTGACGGTGGAAGAATCAACGGTGTACTAAATTGCTCCTCACAACAAGTGACAATGCTGCTTTTGTTTATCAACCATAATACTTGCATTGTTCGTTTTCTGCAGTCATTATCGTCACATTGTATAGGTACTTATTTGTTTTTCAACAATGCAATACATAAATACGAAATATGTAAAAATATTAATAAAAATAAATAATTTAAAAATATTGATTTTTCACTCCTTTTTCTTATACGTACATTTTTCTTCAAAATATCTAAGCGAGAGCGTGGTGACTCATGGCAGAGGGACGTAATTACCCATTGGAATAAAGAAATAGACAGTCATATTTGTAATGGATCATAAGGACAGTAATAAATTACACGAAATCCTAACCCTTATTTTATGTTCGTGCTCCGACCTTGTTCAGAACCGAAACATATCGGCCCATTATTTTATTTATCACCATTAGCGATTACTTTATTTTGGGGCAGGGAGAATGTCTAATGGTCTTTGATGATGATTTGTATCGGTCCGAGCTCTGGGCAGATAGATACGTAACCGTCTCGATGATCGTTCATTGAACCAGTTCGTACAATAATGTTTCTATTCTGTTTGAATTCGTTCAGTGATGTATGATGATTCTCCCAAGCTTCAGATCGCTGATTGGGAACAATACAATCTTTTTTCAAGCGCATTTCTTTTGTCCGTCTTGTTTTCATGTAACCTTCTTACTTGCTCCGGTATTAAAAGCCATCTTTAACTTTCCAGTCTCCTCAACACAATAAGTTTCCTGAAAAAGTACCTCCATACGCTTTTGTGAGTGCTTGGCCTACTGGAGAGAGGATCATTAAAAAAGATGATAAGCATTATTAAGCAATTTTGCCTTCTGTAAAATAGATACATACTAATTATATGCAAATTGTGGTGGCAAGAGTTATGTTTATAATAATGGTTAGGTTGTTAACGTTTGGAAGAGAGCGTATCCAATGGGTGTATTCATAAGAGCTTTTAATGCCTTATTTTCTCTTTTTTCTTGGCTTTTTTTACTGTACGTTTTTTTTTAAATAACTTGAATAGGTCTCATAATGACTTTCTTTTATACGTTGGCACGAGTCTGGTTGGCTTTGCGAAAATTTACGACATGTATTCCAAATAAGCGTCCCTGTTCATTAAACGACCATTTGTAGCTATGGTGATTGCAATTCATTATTCTCCTTCTCGCAGCTAAACATGTTCACATTCTCTCACTAACATCACTTTCCTATTCGCATTATTGATGGGATTGGATTCGATAGCGTTTGTCTATACCACGCGAGTACCCGGTAGATGCATGTACGGGTTCCTATCATGGTCTGTTGGTTTTTAGAAAGGTCTGTTTTTTTGTATACTTCAGCACATCTCCTTTCTACATTTAAATCCAAAGTGCATTAACATTACTTTAAAATTCAAAACATGATTCTCACTACCATCTCACATCCACTTACCTTTTTTTAAATTTAATGTATTTTCTGATTTCTCTTTTCATGGCTTTTAAAAAAACACAATCGCGTGCTCTTCGCAGGAGCAATAAAATTATAATAATTGCAAATATGCATATTATCATTCAATAGTCAGTTTCTAAACCGTGAGTATTTATAACATGCAATGGTTATGAAAAATGCGGGATCCCGTTATGCTCTTTGTAATCTATGTTTATGATTTTGATAGCCATCAATAAAATTACGAATGAAATCACATTAAGATTTATTTAGATTTATGAGCTCAGTTCTTTTAGCCATCTCTGTTTTGATATGTTTGGGTGTGTGGTGAAGATGAGTATTCTAGTGCTCGAACGCTATTTTCTTACGTATGGTCCTGCCGCTCCTCGTTACCTCTCTTTCTGTTACATACATCGTTAGTGAGAAATAAGGGGGGGTTGCAACAGAGCTATCAGCGGTATGCCTGCTGCCTCTGGCTGCTGGAGTTCAGTGTTCAATCTCCCCTGATTGCGCTTTCATGATCCGCAGTCAGCCATGAGTTATAAAGGCATACTGCTGATAGCTCCATTGTAACCTTTCCTTATTTCTCATAAACGATGCATGTATCAGAAAGAGAAGTTACAACAGAACCCAGTTGTTCGCCGCCCGCAATACCCTCGTGGAAGTATTATATGCCCTTCCACTGAGGGCTCCGTTGTATCTTCTTTTTCTGATACGTGCATCGTTTATAAGAAAGAGGGAGAAGTTACAACGGTGCTATCAGCAGTACAGCTTTACCCGTAGTGTAGTCCAACGGACCAGTGCCCCAGGGAGGGCATTATTCTCTGCCGGGAACAAAAAAAACCTCGCACAATGGGCCAGATTGTATTACGCGGCCCAAGTGCGCGGCCAATCTGCAGGCAAAATCAAACCACTTACTCAAAAGTGGCTTCTCTTTTGAAGTTATGATTTTATTTGGCAATGAAATCTGTAATCTTCATTGGCTAAGCGCCTGGCGGCGTCCAAAGAGAATGAAGAACATGCTTTATCTGATCCCGATCGAGCTGTTCGTGTAGTAGTCACTCGGCTTGATAAAATACTACTTATTACTTATAAATGCATCTTCAATGCCAATATCATATCTGAAAGCCTTCAGCATTTTATTGTCGGTTTTACTGTTCATTATTATTATTTAAATACCTTCGTGGTGAAGTCAAAGTGGTCAAAATTAAACAATTATAACATATTTTCAAGGTTTATATCAAAAATACTTAACTACTGCTCGGAGCCGGCTTAATCAAGGTGGGTAGTTTAGATGATCCAAATTGGATCTGGTATCATCCCCTATCGGAGGTTGACTATCATCGTTACATTTTAACCCACAACGGGTCAGCTAAAATATACTAATAAGACACACAGGCTTTGAAGCTACGAAGTTTTCCTTCTTCATCTTCTACGTTTTACATCATTTACTTCATCAACCTTCTCATCTTCTAATCAATCGTCATTCTTTGTAATGTGACCAACATCCCTAACAGGCCTGACTTCCTTTAATATCTGTAACATTTTAGCAATTTTTAAACATTCGATAAAGTAAAGTTTTATAAAGATAGCCATCTAGTCAAAGTAAGGTTTGCTTGAATAATAACGTGAATGTAGCAGGTTTTCGAAACTGGAAACGGAACGTACAAACAAAATTACAGACAGATGAAATGCCAAGTGGTCGAGTTAAACAGGACTTGGCTGCGTTCCACGAATGAACATTTAATTACTTTTTGTATAGAGGTCTGTCTCGCGAATCATTGTGTCGAAAAATAATCGATTAATAAGTCATTATTACAGCAGGAAAATTGGCTCCCGTTCTTAGGCATCTCGGGTTTCACACCATCATCAGAGGTGGACCATTTCCCTTGCGGTAAGCAGGCGGCCCCTGTCAGTCGCGATGCATGGCAAAGGCTGGCGGTATTATATAACAGGTATTAGAGCGGGGCCTTAGCTGGCCAGTGCCCAGGCTGTGGTTCACTGCCGGACCAACAGTAGAGGGGGTGATTTTATATTTGTATGATAATATACCAAAGATATTAGAAGAACGAGATGTGCTATGAGCAGTTCATACTGTGCGGAATTGTTTTGCCCAGTGTCGCCGGTTTTGTTCACCAATACTACTGCACACCTTCGCTTACACTAAGGTATCCGCACTAATACATAGAACAGATTTCTGTGCGTACACGTCCCGATAGTATTCAAAGTACCCTAATTAGGTAGTACTCCGCCTACGGTCCGGCGGCCAACATAGTATATCTCGTTCTTCTAATATCTTTGTAATATACTAATTACCATTAGGATCTTGGCATTGAATCAAGAACAGATTTTGGCATCCCCAATTGGGGTTTGTAGTGAGGCTGAAGGAAATGCGGTAAAAGTAAGTAAACAATTTAATAGATAGTCAGATCTTGTATCACTATTAGTTTACATGTCGTGACAAAAATAAAAGATAATAATAGAAATTAAATCAAAAAAAAGTTTGAATATCAGCATCAGCTTCAGTGAAATACCATTGGATTGATTGATAAATTGTAGATATCTCAAAAATGTACACACTTGTCGCTTTTTTTCAAATATATATATTTTTTTATTTTGTGTAGGAATAATTATTACTGCCGGCATAAAAATGAAAACTGTAAAATACGAAATTGCCAAATTAAAAAAAAAATATGTGTTAGGTGCCCCATTTGTGCTTGGTGCGACAGTAGGTACAGTGTGCACCGCTATAGCCTCACCCCCCGTGGCCTGACACATGTAAAGACCTCCTTATCGGGCGTCAAGCTGCGTTCCGGACCATCCATTACTTCGCTAATGTTGCTTCGGATTGCTTCCTCAAAACATCCGCCAACCATTCTTCTGATCTGAGAAAACATGTCTTATGCATATCCTCAAAGGAGTCCTTAATCCCTTACTTGATATGTTGGACTTGTGTTGTTGTAGTTCCGGGATTTTTCTTTAATTCGGCAACTGGGTGTATCGGCTGAGGTCTACCTTTGGTTTATTTCCCAATTATTGTTATCAAACCATATTGAGGTCTTCAACATGCATGTTAAAGTGACACTTAATCCACAGGTAGAAACGACTTGTTGAAATGGTTCAACTGTATTTTATAGTCTCTTCATCTCATTTTCTATCTGGGGACAGCACCCCCCAGATTCGAGATTTCCTAACCTATATGTATAACTTTTTAAGTAATTTATTTCGCAAGTGGATAGTAATGTGGAATGTATAAAATACGGGCTATACTGCCTGGACTTCATACAGTTTGCAGATAAATAAATTATATATTTAATTAAAACAAAAAAAATCCTAATATAAAACATGGTAGCAGAGTGTAAATTAATCAGTAACTGTATTTGAATGGTTAAAGTACCACTAGGAGAACCTAAGTTGAGGTGTTCGCAGTTCGCATGTTTTAGGTAAAGTGTTAAATGTGTTAGGTTAGTAGCAGTTGAAGTTAAAACTTCAAAAACTGACAAACTGCAATCCGTGTTTAATCATCGCCACGGCTAATAATCGGGGTCTCTAAATATTCGCACATTTCAGAACACCTTAGTAACCTTCACCGGCTCAAGTGCCCTGAAAGAATCCAGTACAAATTGTGCTGGACGGTGTTTAAATCCATCAATGAAATGGCCTCTGAACTATGAGTCCCGGAAAACACTGGTCTGAGGCAGTCAACTCTTAGATCAGCAACATCATCAGCTGTAGGCAGACTGATGGAACCTAAGCGCAAGCCAAATCCTAAGTTTATAGATCGCGCTTTCGGAGTATCTGGGCCGGAATAAACTTCCTCCGGAACTAAGGTGCATAACATGCGCAACAGAATTTAAGTCTAAAATATTTTTTTTACTTTTTAGGTTGTCTCATACCGAGGGAAGAATCACATTTAGGAAGATAAATTCTGATCAAATTCTTGTACTGTTGTACCGCCCAATATAATATATTTGATTTTCCTCTCCTAAATAAGCTCATTAAAGAACATATGTAAATACTTGTACATATTATTAAAATAAATAACGGAATAAATAATGGCATTTCCAATTAAATGTGTTCCAATTATGTCCTCTACGTGCGAGCTGTATCTAAGTTTCTCTAATAAACAATAAACATGGTCCTATACATTATCTGCCTGTAGAAAATATAAATAAATAATAATAAGAATATATTATGTACATTCTAACACAGCGTCACGTTCATTAATCAAATGCATTGTACATACCTATAGTTTTGTGTTAGTGATTGACGAACCGGTGGATGCAATCTAATCTGTTAGTCATAAATTGATAATAGTTAGGCTGTCTATGGTTAGTAATAAGAAAGATCGTTTTAGACATATAATTTATATCGTAGATTTGGCACAAAAACGGCGCTATACAAATCGTCCATATATTATTATTATTATTTATTGTTTATTCTAGTATAAACATAAACGACAGTCAATAAAACTTATCAATATTAGATAATAATAAATATGGAGTATTTCCCACAAACAACGTATTATAATTAACGTATTATACAACGGGTAGGTACCTAATCATTTGTTTTATCTAGAGTTCAATAAATCTTGCTTTGGTCTGATAAATTGACACAGTTTTCGCGAGTAAATCGTGATAGGTTTCTTGGGAATCGTATGCCACGACTATTTTATCTGACTGGCACATATTTTATACCTGTGTTTTACAATATTCCGTGATGGACGAGCGCCGCTTGCCGGCGATCCTAAATCCGGTGAAGGTATGAATGAGACCAATCTATTTTTTGCTTCTCCAGCAATAGGAGTCTTTTTCGTAATTGGACTTTTTGTTGCAATTCGAGACGTTATTGGCCTTTCCGTTAGTTTTCTTATGATGAGAAGGTGATACAAGAAATTATTCCACGACAAAGAATGTAGCTGTATTTCATAAGTTTTCAATAATTTCTGAAGCAAAATACGAGCGGGACTATCCTGCTCTATCTCTAACGATTGATTCTACACAATGTTATTTGTTTTCGTCGTTCTAATGTGTCTCGATGTTTGCAGAGTCTGTTGCCATGTCAGAAAGCAATTAGCAATTCTGCAACTAGCACGTCAGTCGGGTGTGGAGACAATTAAACTATATTCTTCCTATTTGTTATGCCCGCGATCGTATAAAATAATCGGCCATCAAAGGAAACGTCGGCGCGTCGCCGGCCCGATTAAGCAGTACCTATTGCCAATAAAATGGAAGTTGTAAATTTACCGCCTGCCATCGCGGGTTATCAGCGCGATTAAGCCTCTTATCGGGTATACATATACAAACAGGCGGCACTGCACAAAGAGACCGATTTGTTACAAACTCCTGCTGCCCGGGGAACGTCATCGACAGGCGTTGAATTATCGGCTCAGGGCTGAGCTTTACTAATGCCTAGCTCCCGATTACCTGTCATTCCCATCAAATATCCAGGAACGGTTTCTATACTAAGCTATATCCTTCGGACATAGACATATACCATCGCCGGCTTTTCTGTAGGCCTGTTTAAGATATACAATTCCGTAGTACATTATTTTATTGTATTTTATAAGGTTTATCCAGAGTTCTGTAAAGCAACTGGCCTATACTGATTTAATATATAAAAAACCTCACAGACCTTGAAATATAATTTCGAAATTTGATGAATTGTTAAAAATCTGTGAAATTTTATTTTTTTATTTTTTTTAATATTTTTTTTATTCTAGATAAAAGAAAATTACATTTTTCACTTATTTAACTAGAAATAACGAATACATTACACATAAATATATTACACAACGATATTATTCACTTTCATTGTTTTGTTGATTGAGCATAAAACTGAACAATTTTTTTTTAAATTCGTTTGGGAGGAAATTATATATGTTGCTCCCCTCGTAACCAATGGATTACTTGCCGTAATGAGTATGTATAGTGTTTAAATGTATTTTATCGTATTTCCGTGTAAAGTGTGTGTGTACTTGGGACATTTTAATGAGTTCTGTATTTGTATGTATGAGTTTATTATTTATTTTGTAAATAAGGAGACATGTATTATATTATTCATATAATTTTCTTAATTTTAATAGTTTTGTTTCCATATATATTTTTTTTGTTCATGTTCTAGGTTTGAAATGAAATAGCTTTTTGATTACTTTGTTTTGTGTTACCTATAGTTCATTTATATATGTTTCACATGTATTTCCCCAGATTTCAATCAAGTAGTTTAAATGTGAGTGTACGAGGCTATAATATAGACCTTTTAAAATTTTATTTGGTAACAGATATGATATCCGGCTAAATCTTTCATATTTTGAATATGCTGTTTAAAAGTTAGGTGTTTATCAATGCACAGCCCAAGATATTTCTCCTGTATCAGGATTTTCAGATTGTTATATTCAATTTTTAAGGGTACATGAGGAGGAATTATTTTACGAGTTGAGCTTAAAATCATGTATCCTGTTTTTTTAACATTCATTGTTAGGATATTTGATTGGAACCAACTGTTAATTTTGTCTATGTCACTCTGTGCATTTTCTAGTAAGATGTTTAAATCTTTACCCCAGTAGAAAATTGCAGTATCATCTACATATAAAAAAATATCACCGTTTAAATCTAATTGGGAGATATCATTTATATAAATTTGGAACAGAAGTGATCCTAGTATGGATCCTTGCGGAACTCCGTAGTTTATTGGTAGATGGTTGCTATTTTGATTATTGATGCTAACGAATTGCTTTAAATTAAATGTAGTTTATTAGATTGATACACCGATTTATAGAATTCTAATATCTAACTTGGATCTGGTATAGAAATAGACTGACTGAAATCGCGCTACTCTATACTCTATATATATAGAGACTCATCTATTGCCAATGCCGTCTCTAACTTACTTAAAACAAATGTGACTTTTTGCTATAGTTTTCAGATTTACTAGATACCATTATTACAACCAAGTCTCAACCTTTTATACTACTTACCTAAGGTTCAAAATTATCTGCCATTGTTCCCATAAAAAAAGGATTTCTTAGTGAAACTAATCTAATGATAGCATCGTCATCATATTTATGTTTACTACAATTTTCCGAACAGGGTTGCGAAGTTCAAAAAATTCAAACTTAAACCTAAATAATTTTTTTAATAGTTTTTCCAAATACGGCTTCAACCCTTGAATTTGAACCAAATATTTACATTGATAATATTATTTCTTAGATAAGTATCTAGCTATCTTTAACCGATAATGTGGCAATTTTGTTTGCCACTCCAGCTAACGTATCTTTTCACTTAAAAGCATACTTTGATGTTATCAATAATAAACCTAATTGATAGTTGTGTACGTGTCTCTTTGAATTTAATGATTAATTGCTTCCTACAATTGATAAAGCAAATACTGCCTAATGCCGACAAGATGTCTTCAAAAATTATTACACTTTTTCTTAAAACAAAAACAATCAAAAGAGATCCCTAAAGTTAAAGAACATGTGCGATTAAACGTGTTATTGGCAGGAAATTCAACCAGGAAGAAACGCAAGACCGATTAATGAATAAGATTATGAAAATTACCCTTATATGGTTTGAACACGTTCAGCAGATGGATGAAGATAATAGTGATGCAAAAGTAAATTGAAAGGTCGGTGACGTCCCAGGAAGAGATGTTACGATTGCATGTACCCTTCCGAAAATCTTGTTTCCTACCGAATCATCTTTTTTTAAATGTCAACGTAGAAGGGGTCAAAATAATTGATATTTTTTAATCCTAACCAGACTACAAGCACTCTTTTCATCATAGGAGGGAAGAAGAACTAGATTATTAACTATCATACATCTCTTTTTATTAAAATATATAATTTTTATTCTGGTTTGACCGTCTTCGTATTCTGGTTTGAATGATTTAACCGTCCCCCCTTGGATTGGCTCTTAATTGCTGTGAACTTTCAAATTTTTGTTGATAATCCGGTATTGCTAGAATTGTTAAGCTTCCGGATTCCACAACGTAATACTAGAAGTCAGGATTTATTTCCGTACAGAAATTCTGGGACTAACTACCATATGTTTTCCTCTTTGCCCAGAATACTAATGGAGGGACACAATTACACCACGTCAGTGGACATCTTCAATTTATCTTTAAACAAATATAAAATGTTGTTAATGAAGCAATTCAGTTATTTACAATAAATAATGTATATTTATTAATATTCGTGAATAAATAAATAAAATGTCTTTTAAAACTTAAAATAAAATGGTTTCACTGAGGGTTGAACCTCTCCTCAGAGACTACTACTAGAGTATAGTACTAGAGTCAACAACGCTACATCTAAGCCAAATTATAATTGGATAGTACCTACATTTATTTCCTAAATTTGTATAAAAATGTGTTTGTTCATAAGTGAGTGTATAATGTGAGTGCCACAAAAGATAATATAATGCATTGTCATCGACAACGTGCGTATCTGCCTAGTTTCGGATGTCGGGAAGTGTGTTAATTTTCCACTTCTAAGGTTCCACTCATTCATTTATTCCATCAAGAAAACAAAATCGAAATTCAAATAGATCTATTGGAAAATATGTGGAAGGCATGTCTAATTATTGCGCATCGCTCAAAATATGTGGAAGGCATGTCTAATTATTGCGCATCGCTCAAAATATGTGGAAGGCATGTCTAATTATTGCGCATCGCTCAAAATATGTGGAAGGCATATCTAATTATTGCGCATCGCTCAAAATATGTGGAAGGCATGTCTAATTATTGCGAATCGCTCAAAATTTTAATAACACTGAGGTACCCAAAACTGTTTAGGTACCTGGTTTTAATTCACTCTACCTAACCCAGACATACTTTTATTTTTTAAACCCTCGTAAAAGAAGTTTTATCACCACAAATTTGTTATTGTGCAAACTTTAAATGTTTATGATATATATCCCAGGAAATTTCCCTACAATTAGGCGTTTGCCGAAGCGTTCCTTCTCTTCCCCCGCCCGTGGCGCCATCTCCCTTCCACTCGTATCTCGGATGGCTTTATTATTTATGGCTCCCCGGAACGTATTGTCGGCAAAACGCTCCAACTCCAGTTTATTGGCGATATACGGTTATTATGGCCTAAGTTTTCACTGCATCATAAAAGCGGTTATTACGTTGTTATATTTCCGACAGGGACAGAGATATGACATATTATTATTACTGGATTATTAATTCTAAAAAATAATAACCTCTATTATTCGTTATTTATTTAATATCAACGGTATAAATATATCATAAACAATAATTGTATATTAAAAATTATGTTTGTATAAAAACACTAAAAAGAATTGTAAAAAAAAACTATTAAGAGGAAGCTACAAGCCAAAAATGTGTATATTCTTGGTATACCTTATATTGTAGGTAATAGGCATTAAAATCGCTTGACAAACGGAGTCTCGAAATGTTCGATTTCAAGCACAAAACTAGTTTTTATTTATTTTGTAAATAATTTTATAAGAAAGCAAAAAAGTTAATTAATTGAAACTGTCAAAGATAATCTTAGCTATAATACTGAATTTTTTGGAGTTGTTTACTTTATGCGTTCATACATTTCTATAAAAAAATAATATTTTTGTAGTTTACATTTTCATTTTTTCTTGAGTAATTTATTTTTTATTCGTATTCTACTCAAGCGAAACGATAGGAAAACCTTCAATTTATATAAAGCATATTTTTGGTATTCACGATGTAAATCAATTCGCTCTAAAGATTAATTAAAATAGTGATTTAGCATTAAGCTCCGATGGTACAATGACATCTTAAAGTATAAAATTAATACAAGCTCTAGAAAAATATAAAAGTAAGAGATACAAGTCAGTGAATACAAAACATATAAATAGACTTTTTTAATTAATATTGATTGAAAATATATTATAGCCTTCTTGTACCTACCTTCCGTGCAGTTAAATAGATCCGCCACCTCTGCGTAACGGACAGGCAAGATACTTTTCTTCGCCAATTATTATACTCGTAGCTCATACATAATGTTAATTTTTTTATTACATCTATTTACATTTCTTTTTTATTTTCCTGAATGAATTAATGAACGAAAGAAGTGGAAACTCGGATGTGGAAATTGATCCACTTCCCGACATCCGATCCAGCTGAAACTCGGCAGACAGTTTCTATGTCGATGACTATGCATTCTACCAATTTTTGGTGTCACGGGTGAAATTAGATGTCATTATAAAAATTCGAAATAAATCTCGATACCATCCATTTAGGATTTGGCTCAAGTGATACGAGTAGTATGGTTCACTTATTTTAGTGATTCCCTGGGGAGAAAGGTTCAATCCTCAGACCAAAATTTTTTTTAAAAATACATCTATGTTTTAATAAAAATAGATGTCACCGGTATAAATGTAGGTACAATATCATTAATATTCGACCGGTCAGTAACTGAGCTGGCATCGCGTCTTGGTCCCACCCAGGCATCGTGAGTTCCTCGCCTGGCTAAGTTCTCCATCACGATTGTAGTGGTAGTAAGAGATATTGTCAACTTATTCGTAATTCGGGAATATTTGTCTTAAAAAAAAATAGCAAAAAAACTTTGTTTTATATGGGTTGATTTTTTAAATTTTATTTTATAGATATGTGTAACATTACTTTGTATTTCTGGTTTTAGTTTTATTAATCACAATCGCTTCATCGATGTATGTCCTTCAATCAAATATTATAGATTTTAAGTAATAGATAGTAATTAAGACTTGTTACAAATCGCAACCAATCAGACGAATTAATTTGAGTCAATTAGTTCTATCTCCATCAGCGATCTAAGCTCATCCTGGCTTTGCATTTGCATCAAGTTCTGATACGTTGAGTTTATTAATCAACGACTAAAAAACATTGAAAACTCGCATTGATGATTCCCCTAAAACAAGGCTGCCCAACCTTTTTAACAGTTGGGCCAAACAGTTGGGTTTTCTTCGCTGAGAAAAACATCATATGTGATTCCCCACAACAATTTTTCGAATTCCATGGGGGGGGGGGTGGCTACAAGATTCCATTTCGGACGCAAAAAATATCAAAAATCGGTGTATTTTTGTTTAAAAAGTAAGTTCAAGAGGTTTGATTTTTTCGTCGCTGATTCTCGTTCTGAGTAGTCTAAATAGCGATAAATCGCCTTCGTTGGCAACACTGGTGACCGCGCGCAAGCTGCATTGTTTGTTTTACCGCGGGCCCGCGACACTTTTTCAAATTGGCGGGTTTTTTTTAAATGGTTCACGCGGGCCACTTATAATTCGTTTGCGGGCCTGGGGTTGGGCAGCCTTGCCCTAAAACATCTCATACCCATCACGAGCAGGGCAATTAGTCGGACAGAATATACCTTCAAAAATATAAATTACCAGATAATATTCGTATGTGTGCTTATAAGCAAATTAATTAGTAACCCAGGCAATTACGTATTAAAGTTAATCAGATTAGTGCGATAATGGCTCATTGATTTGGCCGCTAAAGGTATAATGGAGTCATGTCCATCCGTGGGACGTTGATAGGCAGGGTAGGGGGGGGGGATCATTACGTCTTTATCGGCAGATAAGAGTTGATATTCCGACTCCGGAACCTGTGTAGGTGTATTATAGTCTCTAGGTTAGGTATAGTCTTGTATCTTCAGTCTTGTCAAATCTGAATGGGCCAGCAATTCATACGAATCAATTACAAAAATAAATCAGATTACATACAAAATATTTTGAATAACTTCTTTAATTTCATTTCAATACAAAAAAATATATAAATATCTTCTTGATATTATCCTATTTACCGTTCTAATTTTTACGTATCTACAAGTTCAGTAAATAAAAAAAAAGTTTGTCAATTTTTTGGGCATTTTATAATTAAATTATTTTATTTTTGGAATAACTTAGTGAGTAAAATCTTAAATTGTAATATTCGATTATTAAAGACAAAACTTGAATAAGTAATACCTTCAAATAGAGGTGCTTTCCATGTACATTTGAATGGTAACCTAGATAGGTTACCACTGACTTCAATCCCCGAGAGAGGGATTTTTTTGAATTTGTACTGAGAGAGCGTATTTCTAAATTTGAAATTTATGGCCCAAATGGCCAGACTTTTGGATCACGAAACACGCCCGCATCAAATTTCTTGTGTTCTTCTATAATCTTTGATTACAAATTTTATCAAGATAAATAAATAAAAACTAAGTGACTGTACTGTAATCCCTATCTATCGATTATCATAATACGTATTATTATTGACATACACTGTCTATCGAAATGCTTTTAGTTCATAAAACATAATGTCGAATCTCCGTGACTCGTCCATGGGAGTCTTGATTCCAGATCTACCATAGATTCGGTTCCCGAATCGAAGTCCAATAAATGGGTACTTACATCATTTTTTTTTAAATTTGTAATGAAATTATTTCGGTCTGGGGTTCAACGGTTCTCACACCATCAAGTTCTTACTGTATATCTATGATTATTATATTTTTATAAGTTGATAATATTATCATTCCTGATGACATTCGTTCTGGGACCACTCCTGATTGCCGACCGGCTTGCGGTATCGTTGGACGTCCTGAGATTATTTACGACTCGGATAAAGATGATTGGGCCACTCAGGTTTCTAGTCAAGTGCCGGCACTGAGCAGTTGAGCAGTACACTGTGTCAGTATGTACTGTATGCATGTATTTGGTCGAAGCATCAGGGCCTGTACACCGTACCTTCTACCATTTCTGTTCTCCTGTGAGCATGTTACCGACTGTGTTATGGTTTGTTCTTCATTCCGAACGTGCTATTTTACCGTTGCCTAGGTCCAGGGGGCTATGACACTTCCAATTAATGTGTGGAAGGAAGATGTTGAAGGAAGTGGCAAAATTTGATAATTTAATCCAATTACTGAACACAGCTCACATTCCCTTCTGAAAGCGTCTTCCACTTGTCAGAACTGAATATACCGCGAACTTCCTAACATATCTACTCCACGTGTTCAAGTGACGAAAAGAGATTATCAACAAAGTATACATATGATAACACATAGGGTAGTTATACATTCTATAACACTTATTCAATTCAACATACCAAAATAAATAAACAAGCAGTGCACCACAACATTGTCTGTCAGCCTCTTGTCAGCGATGTCCTCTTGTCGGTACCTGCCTTTGTGGATCGTCTTTTATCCATCACCAGCGCCGCAATTGTTGTATAATATATTGTAGTCCATACCTGTACTGTATCTTTAAATAATTTACTGCCTCTCTGTACGCAGTACCTGCCTGTTGTAACTACGGTGTAGTCAAAGATGCACGGATCAACTTGGGGTAACCTATGGCAGAGGTGTTGGTTATCCAATAAATAGTTCCCGGGGCGGCGGTATCCAAACCCGCCTCAAAATTGAAAAATACTACACCAATGACTAGATTAAATAATGGATCTTTTAAATTCAATACATCTTATTTATGTTTTATACACGAAAGCAATTTATGCAGATTATGTTCATCAATAAACCATTCACAAACGGAAATACTTATGTCCAAGTCAGCAGGTAGCTCCTACCTTCAGCTTTATAGTTTTCATTAATAATAAACTTTTGTCATAATAAAATACGGTCGTTTATTATATATTTAATACGAGTATACCTCCACGACGTTTCTTCATTTGAATTAATTTCTTAATAACTTCTAACTTCCCGATAATAAAAATTATTGCATTTTGTATATTGAATGTGACTTTTCATGTTGCGCCGAGAAATTTATATTTCCAAGTCCGGCATTAAAACCTCTCAAGCGCATTCCACGATGCGAAAAAGTCAATTAGCGGAAATTAAACGTCCGCAATCGCCATCCCGCCATTACGTCCCAGGTTTCCACCGAATAAAACGCCGACATCTGAGCATACCTAATCAAAAGGAGTGCCGAAAAAATAACATTATCAATTCTGAATTTATTGAAACCGCATGCAAAAACAACGCAGTCGGTGTGTTTAAAGTAGGTGCATGCATTTGCATAATATAACGCGCATGTGAGGAATATAAAACAGATATATGCATCTCTCAGCAATAGCTCGTATTTCATTGCGTGCTTCATTTTATCTTTTTTATAATTTTAAGTGCATGTGTACTGTACAGTTATAAGTTATATTTCAATCTACTAGTTTTAACGTGGGTACTTTATTAAATATATGCAGTATCTACGTACTGCTTGGCTATTCGCAATAAATTATTCGCCAATGGTTGGAGGCTGACACTAACCACGGTCACTGTCGTTGTAATGGATTGTATATTTTCTATCTCCATATCGATAGCCTACATAATTATGTGAAAACAGTTGTTTTCAATGTCTGTAATTTATGCGCGGTTTTATTTCCTTTTAAAAAGCGGTAAAATTAATATGGCTCTCTTATTGCCATAATCAAGCTGGAAGAAAAAAACTTGATCGATCAAACTGCGCTATCGCACCCACCAATCCACGTCCAGCCGTCGATAAAATTAGTAATTAAGCAGCGAGCCGGTTATCCGAGCTAAACCCACCTTTAGTCTCCTAATTGCGTTTATACTTGGCTCGAACAAGAACCGAGAGGAGGAGCGGCAACCAGGTAAAAGGGTTGATTTAAAACACCTCTCTCGACCACACACCTGAGGTAATTAGTTGATAACTTCCTCCACAACTCGCTTTTGCTGTATTCTTGAATGGACTTGCCCCTAAAAGGTGGAGAGCCTTATCTCATCGTGCGGCAAAGTCCAGCCTCAAAGGAATTTAGGTAGGTATGTGTTTTGTTCCTTTTGGTCCTCATTTGGTCAAGACTTTTATTAAGTTGTGTGGTCTTTGCATAAAAGGAGAAATACACACTACTTCTCAAATTTAATAAACCTCACCGTTTCCTTGGTTTCTTTCTGTTCATTGTTTCACTTTACAAGCCACCTTTTGAGTTATTCACATTGCGTTGTGAGAATTTATCGACGATTGGGTTGAACCTCTCTGATCTTTTTTCTTTTGTCTTCCATATCTCCTCACGATCGATTTCAGATTCAGCAAATTGCTCAATACGAAGATAAGCCTTGATAATGTTGACAAAATCAAATTGATCGGAGATAAGCTCGAGCAGGATTTTAATTCATTTCATTTCCATTTTGAGTGCGTAATCTTACTGATCGTAGAGAATGATGTGCTTAATTTCAAACGAAGCTACCTTAATAGTGACGACTAATAACATTTCATGTTTTAAAAAAGCAATGGTCGAAGATGATATGCATATCATTACCAAAGAAAACGAACTGGTTTAAGCTTACCACTCCTTTACTTGTAATAAGCCAACATCCAACGTCTACTCGTACATAATTAAGCCATGCAACGTTTGTTAGATCATTAACGCTGCAACATAAATGCTATTCGTTGCACTTATTTATAAACCATGAGAGGGGATCCATTCGTGTCACACCTAAGCTAATTTAAGACGTTTCTAACACCATTATAAATGTAAGAATTCGAAATAAAAGCCCTTATTCTTTAGAAAGATCTCATTTGTCTTTTTAAATAATTAATTGTATTAATGACACACCTTCTCTATTGCAACTCACCCTGTCTAACACCCCCTTTAATTAATTGCTTTTAATTTATTAACATTCTACAGATTATGGATAGGAGGATGGATTCGTACCATTCTCTGTCCTGAACTTTTAATCATACCTATATATTTTATTTAAGTTCATCGACCAATTACTCATGATATTAATATCGATGTTTCTATAAAGATCAAAATGATGTTCGGTCTTTGACTTGACATAATCTTTCCGGTGTATAGTTTTGTCCTATTTTTCATAGGAGCACTATCATTCCTGTTTTTTACGTATTATTAGACAACTGTCGGTAATCAATAAATAAATAAAATAAAATCAAGCTTCAACCTGAGCCCAGATGAAGATGATTCTTACACGTGGTTCAGAACAGATACCGATATAATGTATGGATATATTTATTTCATATTGCCATATCAAGCGAAATACCCTCTAGAAATACTTATTACTAGTGATGTATTACTGTGCAGGTAGGTTTGGTATCAGAGCGGGTCGTGTTGCACTCTCTCAGCATGATACCATTAACCATACACTTTGCTAAATAAATAATACATAGGTAGTAGTTATGTTTCACGGCGCACGGTTTATTTACATTTAATATTCCCACTCGAGTCTTTGAATCTTTTGATCAAAAACATTCACCGCCGAGGTACCTTGCGGTTCTTTTTATTGTTGATCATGGTAATAATAATATAATATGACTGTACCAATGTTACCATGCACTTTATACTTTCCTTGTATTTCTAGTCATAAGTGAGCCATTACGAAGCTTGGGTACCTACCTATCTCAATCACGATAAATATCTCGTATATGGAGAATAAGTATTCTCATTTTGATGCCTTAAAATTTGTATCTGCAGCGACAGATTTATTTAGTCGTGCGGCGTCTTTTTGAACTATTTTTTTTTTAATATGTAGATAGGTACTATCGCAAATTTATTTCGTCCTAAATATGCTTTCGAAAACAAACTGTTACATCCCTACCAATATGATTCATAATTCATTCGAAATTGTTATTTCTTTCCGGTTGTTTACATTATTTTATGAGTTTGACAGCCATTTCGCTTTCCGAATGTTCTGCCTGTTAAAATGTTATATCCAACCAACTTAAAGATTATATCTGATTTTTTTAAACCTTCACTACAATATATAAATTAGTCGTCAAAGAAAATGCTTTTTTTAACTCGATGATTTAACGTCATTTTTCTACGACTCTTGGCATCGCGACAATATTGTCCGAAACATTGATCCGCAGTTTAAAGATTCTTAGATCAATATGTAAAGAGTTGAACATTTTAAAATGTTTTCAATGTAGCGCCTTCGGTTGGGAAAATATTCAATACAAACACCGGCCCTCCTTGTACAGTCACCGGCAATGTTTACGATACACTTTTTTTCTGCAGTGGCCGACATCACAGGCACCGCTGGCTCTGTGTGCCCAGTGTGCTTTCTGTCGAATAAACAAACACCGAACCCGACCAGAGGGGTATTTCACCGTCTGAAGTGCGCCTCAGCACCTACCGGCGCAATCGAATTTATTTATTTATCGAAGTCATCGAGGTCAGAAATTAAAGTTTTGTATTTAATAAAAAAACGTCGCCAGGACTAACTAGTTTGATCCATCAACACAAAAGGAAAGGGTTGTGATCGGTGGTGGCGTCGATGATGATAGATGACTCAAAGCTATGAGTACCTACCAAAGTATCATGATTCGTTGGTTCTATGGCAACTCAGGACAGTGGCAATTCAACACACTTTTGAAAAGTGATGTAAAGTTGTAAAGTAAACAAAACTGTCCTTAAACCCTTAGAATAAGAATATACATCTTACTTCAGTTTAAACCTAACCTAACGTATCCTAGTTCTTTCATCACTTTGCATGTCTTTATATCGCTTTTCAAGAGTGTGTTGAAATGCCACTGTCATGAGTTGCCCGAATACCTATTAGTTTTATCTTTTCTGAAGTAGTTAGATACCTACCCACAAAATTTTATTGTCTATTAAAATGGAAAATTATAGACTAAGCATCAATCAAAATTGAGATATTATAGGTAGGTACCTGCCTAAATGTAAATAAAATATTATTTACGCGCGTTCCATGGGTAGCTACCGAGCTTCAAAGCAATCCGAATGAGTATTTTTCGCCCGATATAATTTCATGGTTTGTTTGAAGTATTTTTTAATGGAATTCACTTCTTTTGATGTTGATTTACATCTATTCCCGGGTACGTTGCCATCTGGAAACCATTCAGCGGTTAGACTGGGACTCGGGGGCAATGTTATCTCAATATAATACACTCAACTTGCACCGAGCTCCACCTATTCACTATTACACAGTTCTATAGGGACGTGCCTTTTATTATTTTTACTTCATTATTATTTTTTTTTTATTCAATAAAAAAATTTACAATTTGTGATATACACACAGACATATGAATATAATACATACATATAGTATATATAGGGTGTATCGGCACGTACCCGACAATCTTTAACCAGCGATTCCTTAGCATATTTGGAATAAAAAATCTTATGGTCACTTTGCTGTCCGGTAACGTTTTTTTTAACAAAAAATTTATTATTCATATTTTCACCACATGTCACCACTGTTTTATCCTTTGTCAAAGTTTGAAAACCCATCTGGCAAATATTTTATTCGAATTCCGTTGAATAATGCACGTGTGTACCTATATTGGCGCTCTTTTACAATCACAACGAAATGGCACGGCACCATTCATCTCATTTTTAACTATTATTATTTAGTGTGTGCGAAAGAGCGAAGACGCTTTTTGACATACTTGCTTATAACAGCTGTTGAACACGAAACGCAATGCCAATGACAGTGATGTAGTGTGGAAATTTTAAATTTTTTGGTTTTTAATTGAAAAAAAAATGCTACCGGACAGCAAAGTGCCCATAACATTTTTTACTCCAAATGTGCTAATGAATAGCTGGTTAAAGTTTGTCGGGTTAGTGCCGATACACCCTGTATATTTCACTAGTAATAAGATAAAAGATATTATGATATGATTAATATTTATTATTTTTCAATGTTCTCCCATAATAAGCAATTGCTTGTGTGTATGGGATGAGGTATTATTTGTTTAGTTTCTTAGATTTTTATTTTGTTTTTAAAATTTTTGTTTTTCTTTTATTCAGGTTCAGGTTTTCAGTATATTTTTTTAATTGTGTTTTGAATTCTTTGAAACTATCATTTAGTGATCTTATATTTTTATTATAGATGCGTTGCTTTAAAACTGACTCTTTCTAGAAAATATGAACACAAATCCATACCTACTAGCTTTCCACCCGGCTTCGCCAGAGTTTTCAACACTTTTTTTCTAATTACAAATTGAAAAGCTCGAACGAACCAATATGACGTCTTGTTTTGTTTGAAATTTGTCTCTAAGCTAAATGTGAGATAAAATAGTTGCGTTAAATTTTAAATTTTAAAAAAAAATCTTTTAAAATTTTATAACGCTTACAGATAGGTCCGTTAGAAGTTTTGCTGCTTTAGATAATATCATCTAAAATATGTTATTGTTATTCCTAGTTTAGCTGCGGTGCAGTTAGATATTATGTACTTGTGTCGAGACAACGTTTATCCAGCAATGATGATAGTCAATTTAAAGATCCGCCATTATAATTTAGCGGCAGTCGGCGAATGCAAAAAAAGTCCGGCCCGGTCATTAAGAGTTCTTATTCCTTTCATAATTATATAGTCGGACCATTTGACAATGTCCTTTGAGGTTTCTCACGTCCGACATTCGGTCGCAGACCAACCGCTAAATTTCGAATTAGCCCTGGCAAAAAATTACGAACCCTCCTCTGCTCAACTGCTTTTTACGGTTTCTGTCGGGAATTCGGACTGACTGTCCTCTAGGAACCGTCCTTTACTTTTTCTGTCCGTCCTTCAAAAGCATCATTGCCTCTGCTCCTTGTTATAAAAATGAAAGAATACAAACATTAAAGCTAAACCAACAACTCAACGCCTTTCAATCTTCGACTGCCCCAAATCCTAGTAATAAAAAATAAGCGTATTTTGGAAACATCAAATATTTTAGGAGAACACCGCCATGTTTTCAGTAATAAAATCTTAATACAATGTCGTACGCTTTTCTTTATATTAAGATCTATCTAATTAATGATTTCATTCAACACTATGATAAATCAGTCATACATAAAGTATGGGTTGTTTCGGAAAATTTGATAATTCTTCAAATTTCAAAGTTAATTTTCACATTCTGTGAAAGGTTTTTTCAAGTTCTGTTATTATTTCAGTTCTGTCAAGCGACTAGCCTACAATGATATAATAACAGAACCCGAAAATGAACGTTGAAATTTGATGAATTGTTCTAATTGTCCGAAACAACCCGTCCTAAGATAGGTAACGCATGAAATTAGGAGGCATTTCCGTTGGACCATCACTTTTGTCCACTATTTAATTGTATGAAGTCACACGATGAGTGGGTTTTTGTTTTGATGTAGGCACATTGCTCTTTTAAAATAATAAGATTGTCATTTTCATTTGTTCAAATGCAAAATGCGCGATGCAGCAAGTCGGACGAAGTCCCGTTTCGCTGAGAAGATACAGGCCTCGTGTGCAGAAAGACGGCGTGGATTCCAGCGGAAAATAAACAACCAAGCCGAAGACAAAAGATCCCGCGAGATTCATCTGTTTTTATTTCTCCTCCGATGTCCTTCGTCCGACTTCTTGACGTGCATCCGTCCAAGTCCCGGCTGTCAGCGTCCAGGGGAAAAAAACCAAAAACTGTCCCGCCAGCGAAGGCAACTTCAAACAAAATAAACACAAATCAACGGACCATTGGAAAATTTTGATTCATCGTAACTCTGAGTTGAAATTTTAACTAAGTTTTATCGAGAATAGTAGTAGATGCGACATCTCGTGGATAACTGAACATATTTTATTGAAATAATATCGTACCGTTTATGTTTTATGTTCCTTATTTTTCAGAGCTCGCTGTTTAATATTTTATTTTAGTCTAGGTTTATGGTATGCTAAAATTGAGAGATAGTATCAGTTTGTAAAGTAAAGCCGTTTATTGATGGTTATTAATGACTCGCTTGATTAATAAATAAACACCGCGTCTCGAGGAATGGTGCGAAATGACGAACTGAAAATACGCAGACTTGCTTTGTTTACAGTTTGCACGATTCGGGCTCCGAAATGATCAAATTATCTGTTTGCCTGTCGAAGAGGCGCCAAAATTCTTTCTAGCTTAAATCTCCATTTTTAAGTGCGGTTATTTTTTTCATTTTCGCTCTGATAGATTTAAACAGCCGTATCTTCCTGTAATTAAATTAACCATACACGTTTTTTAAAGCGAGCTTCGCTAGTTAAACAATTGAAAATGTTCTCGAATAACATGCACAAGCTTTTAAGTCTTTTCCCTCTACTTTTGTTATTATCGGAGATTATTTTTTACCTCAGAGTGCTTTCAGATAAAATTGACAAAATTTATGACTCGCGCATACATTTAGGTCTTAAAGAGGGCCGATTGCTTGGTTTTAATTAAGGCCATTGGACATTAAGGGGCAATTATCCGGACTGACTGTGATTAGCTCAGCAGGACCGTACCTACTTACCCTGCTTTAAGTCCTTATCATACCGCCTGCCCTCTCTGGCCTGGCCCCCCTGCCCCTTGGCCCTTCACATCTCGCATTGCTCAACATAAATCTTTAAATTTCTCGGAACTCGTTTTAAACGTTTGATGAAAAAGTCGCGCTCCTTTTGAAAGCTCTTATTTCACCGCGGAATCTTTCTGAAGAAAGGGTAATTGTCCCCCTAGCCCGCTCACCAAAGTTGTTGCATTGCGAGATGATTCCTTATTCACCATGTGAAAAAATGCGCCCTTAATTTTATTAAGTTCTATACCAAAAGCTTTATAGTTGGTACCTACCTACTTAAATAGCTGAGATCTTGCCAATTCATTATTTATTTTTCTTTTTACTAATTTATATTTTTTGTTGATTTCAGCTCCAGATGTATTTGCCTCTCGTTCAGGCCAGATGTTCCACTCACCTCCGCTTCTTCCTGTGCTCCGTGTTCGCCCCCCTCTGCTCGGAGTACGTCAGTGGAGCCATCTCTTGCTGCCGCTCCGTGTGCGAGCAGGTCCGCTCCGACTGCCTGCCCGTCATGCAGAGCCTCAACATTGACTGGCCGCAGCTTTTCAATTGCTCTCGCTTCCACGATTCTGATAAGCACCAACTGTGCATGCAGATCCCCAACAACACAGAAACTCAGCACAAGCAGGAAGAGGAAGAGGAAAGCTGGACTTCAGGAAACCCAAAGAAGTGGATTGAAAACTTTCCCAACCACTTTCGCAATTCTGGAGATAAACTGGCACACGGTACCTACCCGACACAGTGCCCTCCTAACTTCGCCAGGTCCAGAGATTCTTTGACCTTCACCTGCGCACCCAAGTGTGGAAAGGATGCCTACTACAGGATGGAGGACAAGAATTTTGCGGAAGCTTGGTTTACTGGCTGGGCTTGGCTTTGTTTCTTATCCACACTCTTCACTTTGCTGACTTTTTGCGTAGATTCAACTCGATTTCGGTATCCTGAAAGACCGATCATATTTCTGGCAATGTGTAACAATTTTATCTCCATCGCCTACATTGTAAGAGGATCATTTGGATCCCGGAGATTGAGCTGCACAGAACCAACCGACGATAGAGATAGCTATGTAGCTGTGGATGGCCTAGAGAGTGCCCCGTGCACCTTTCTGTTCCTGACATTGTACTATTTCAGCATGGCATCTAGTGTGTGGTTCCTCAACCTTGCACTGTCGTGGTATCTGAGCGCCGCCAAGAAATGGTCAACAGAAGCACTGGAAAATATTGCTTCGTACTTTCATGTTGCAGCTTGGACTTTGCCCGCAGTGTTTGCTGTAGCGGCGTTAGTTCTTCGCAAGGTTACTGCGGATGAACTGACAGGGCTCTGCCAAGTTGCCGATACGGCGACAGTCCCTTTCCTCGTGATTCCACACACCAGTTTATTATTTGCCGCCAGCCTTGTGGCCTGTCTTGGCGGTGCTGCCCTGATTGAAGTTAGAAAAGCTGTGAAAATGGTTGGAAGGTCCACGTCAAAACTGGAACGATTGATGTCAAGATTGATAGTCTTCGGATTGCTCTACATAATACCATCGCTAGGTTGCTTGGCTTGTAGCTTATATGAATCATTCAATAAAACTAAATGGCACTCCATTTCCTTGCTGGCTGCCTTGGAGTGCCAATTTCAATCTGGGTGTCCGCAGATTTCTTCTACGGGTTCAGGGGTGGAAATAGCTCTTTTGAGATTGTTCCTGTCCTTGGCGGGGGGAGTCACGACTGGCATGTGGGTTTGGTCAGGGAAGACCTGTCGAATTTGGGGATCCTTATTCACAAAGGCTCCAAAGAAGCCTCTTGCTGGGTACAGAGCTGAAGTAATTCCAGTGATCCTGACTATGCCTAAGAGAACATTCAATAGTAGACCGATACATATGTCTCGCGTGTGATGAGTTCACAATGAACATATTATGTGCCTGCCTTGTGAAATTCTATAGAAACTATCTGATGTGTATATTATAATATTTATTGTTAGGGAAAGTTCATGTGATTCAACTATGGGATGAAATTTTGAAAAAAATCCCATAGATTATAGACATTTTGTTAGTGCCTTAAGTTTACCTGTGTATTATAAATACTCTAATTTACAAGAATGTAAATATCATAAACTTTTGTCTTCTGTGAAGACTTTTATTATTATGTAAGTACGTTTATTTCTCTGTGGAGAAATCTGAAAATAAAAAGCAAATAATTATATGGATTCTAATTTAATCAATCTCCTGAACAAATTTCTGCAGCATTCATTTTTTTATAGAAAACCTCCAAGAGATATTAAGGTATGTATGGCTGTCAAAATAAAGTAAAATTAAGAAAAAATCATTAATATACGATTTAACATTATGATAACCATTAACCAATACAATTATACATTCTCCATACAAATACAAATATCCTAATGTACATACATGCATTTACCTTAGTCCGTCATCCCATTGGGTCAGTAGGGGTAAGGAATCGACATAAACCGAAGACCCTGCACAAAACGCAAAAAAAGCTGCAAACCGTAGAGAACTTTACTTTTCTGGGAAGGGTCTTCAGTTGATTTATTTTATTTTTTATTCATTTTACGCCCGTAGGGCTTTTACATACGTATAAGTAGGATAATTTTGACATGTTGCATAAGTTAGAACAAATAGAAGAAATAATATAAATAAGATTACAATAAACAAAAAATATGTGCATTCATGAAATAAAAATAAAAAATATTTTTTTTATAAAGATACAGTGATCAGATGGTTTAACAAGGAGATAAACAAAGGTTTAAGAATAGGGTTGGAACAGATTTTTAATATGATTCACAAAATTCACTAAGTCAACATTAAACATATCAATATAACCTAAGTATTGATTTCCCTTAGTGTGAAACCTCTGTATCGAAGAATTAGCAATGTGGTTGCGCTTCTACACACTGCGGTGGAATAGAGTATTGTGTCTTATTGTTCTAATGTTTAAGTTTATAAGTTGCAGGAGTTCGAAACAGTTTAATTTAGAGTTTCGTATTTTAAATAAGAAAGTTAAGTCTGTATTCTAATGTATGAATTTTTAGACTATTTAATAGGAAAGGATAATTTATGTATTCTAGCGGGAAATTTAATTAAAAATTATGAAACATAGAATTTATTTTTGTATTTGCTCAATGTTATTAATATGATTTGTTTAAGAGGGAAAACCAAACTACTGAGTTGTATTCGATTAGGCTTCTGACTAGAGATATGTATAACAGTTTTATGGCTTGTATGGAATTAATGTTTATGTCGATTTCTTACCCTTAACATCCAATGGGACGGCATGCTTATAACTGGTTACCTATCAGTTGATAAACAATATAAGAATTGATTATCTTTATGGAGATATTTTCTGGCTGAACTAAATAGAAGTTGACAGCAAAATAGTATATTTTTCTCCGAGTTTACATGCATATAATTTTAAATGTCCCTATTTTGGAAATATCAATAAGCTGTGTATACACATATATTCATGCCCACCAGTTTGGCTCGTCGTTGCTTCCACACGCTCAAGCAGTTTGACACAAGACACAAAACATATTCCACCAAGACGCTCAGCCGAATGGCAAATTTTGGTCGAACGTCGAGCAAGAATTACGTCCATTGAATATTTTTCGCATCGAGCCGTTCACTTGATATCGAACAAAAAAGGCTTTGAATGAGAAGGTACACATTAAGACATGTCTGAATGAGCGTAAAACCATCAAGCATCAACAAGTGTGGGTACATAGCTTTGCAGGGAAATCTGTGCACAAAAGTATTATAATCTCTTGTAATCTTTTTTTAATCTGGCATTACAAATGAAAGCTAAAACTTGGAAAAAAAGGATGAAATTTTAGGGGCAGTTGAATCACAGAATTTGAATAATCCATCAAATTTTAAAGTTACTTTTCAAGTTCTGTGAAAGTTCTATTCAAGTTCTGTTATTATTTTTTACTACTATGTATTTAGTTTGGTGAAACAATTGCCCCACAATGGAATAATAACAGAAATTTTACAGAATTAACTTTGAAATTAAATTTGGTGAATTGATTAAATTCTCTGAAACAGCTTGGCCGTAAAAATGTCTATTAGAAAGGTAGTTCAACATGGCGCAAGTTTGGTTGCCAATCATAATAACAGATATTTCTCATTTGCATGTAATTTTTTCGGAAGTGTTAACAAAACAAGTTCGATATTAAATTCCCTATGAATATGGATAAAGAATCATCTCCTTTCAGGAATTACCAGAAATTTCTAAACAACGTTTGATCACACAGAGTATTATTATTTTCATGATTTATTGATTATCTCATTTTGGTGTTGCTGTTTAAAACCATTTAAACGATTGCAGCGCCCAAGGATCATAGAAAATATATTTAACAAGGTTCGCTCAAACAGGCACCTTTCGGAAAAAGCGCTTTATGCCGCTCGAAAGCTCGTGACGTAGCTTGAAGTCCAATTTGAGTCCGAAAGGAACGATCTCCTTCACTTTTCACTATGTATAATGATATTATTTCTTGGTAAATCTAAGTTAATTTCCCCGCACATTGTACAAGGAAGACATAACGCATTATCTCTGAAATGGAATGACATTCGGAGTTGGATTACAGTCAATACAATGTAGATTTTTTAACAGTGACGATAAGGTATACAGTAGTGAATGGAATTTCCACCTCAAATTAGTATACTACATTTTACAACCTTAAAACTTTAGTTAATAGCTTGATGTAAGCCAATAAATATTATTTTTGGTATATCTTTCCACGGACTTAGGTATGTAGATTTGTACATACCACTACATACTTTGAATACATCACCAATACTAACATATAACTACTGTTGAATTTGGCAGCCATCTCTGATCTGGAGCCGCAAAATACTTAACCAACAGATTGCAATCTTTAGAGCACAGGTATCAGGTGTGAATTCAGTCCTTGATATATCGGTATTTAAATGGAAGATGCTCTGAGGAACTACCGTCATTTATCCCTCCAGCACCGGTGCATAGTCAGGAAACACTCTAAATATGTGGTTGATATTATTTATATCATGAGAACGGGTCGTTCTTGAGTTTATCGGTTCAGCTGTGGAAAGATCTTCGTGTTACACCCTTCCTACAACATGGGTCTCTTCAAGACCTGTGTTCAAAACCTCATCTTCTCTTAAAGATCCACCACACAGCATCTCTAAAGATGAGAATAACAAGATAACTCCTGAGGGAAGTTATTTTCCTCTGGGTCTCGTGTGTAGATTAATGTTAAAAAATTCTTGTATCTTTAATGATGTTAAAATTTGGCTTATTGTTTTGTAAATAAATTGTATTATTTCATATAGCTCTTATTAAAAGAGTTTCGGCTATTTCGGTATTAGGAAATGAGGAAGAGAAGAATAGAGAAGTATCTGGTTATTCACATACGGTCACCAAATATGGCTAAAGCCATGTTATAAAGCGAGCCGAACACCCTTGAGGTGATTTTGCACAAAAACGGCGCTATACAAATCATCCAAATATTATTATTATTAAGTATGTTTTGATTCTGAATGGTGGTTTTTCACAACTCTCTCCAAGGTGATACTGAAAGTATTTATCACCCTGTGCGACTCTTTGTATGAATAAAATAATGCTCAACACTTTCCATGTCATACATATCCTTTCATGGGGTCCATGATATTTCATCAAAATGAAAATTCAACACACCTTTAAAGCAGCGCCCTCCATTTTTGTCAAAGTTATTTTGACAATCTTGTACCTATTACCTAATATGAAAACGGTTATAATTTATAAATAATGGGAAATTTCTAAAACGAACATGGCAAGTTAATAGACGAAGAATCAGGGAAGCTCCAGGAAAATATGACAGTCAAATCAATAGAATCATGAGACAATATAAAATGAATTTTAAGAAGCAAGAAGTGTGTGGTTCCATCCTCTCTGCCTAGGTAGTTATTTAGTTAAAGGTACATAACATTTGCAATAGCCAGATTAAAATACTAATAATATGCAATTCCCTTAGTTTCCTCTTCTTCAACTCCCTCCCCTCCCCACTACCCTCAGTCTCACAACCAGTGGCGGTTTTCGCTTATGCGGTGAACCCCCATTAAAAAGATGATAAAATTTATTTATTTAAGACAAACTTGCATTAAAATAATATTGGCACATTATAAACAGTACGCTATGTATTAACATTAAAAAAGAGGTAGAAGACCAACCCAGTATTCCCATTTTATGCATTATAGAATCAGCACGAAATGCTTCATACAAAAAATCCAAACATCACAATCGCCCTGACGGTGTTATCGTAAACTTATGACAAATTAACATTATCCTAGTGCGCTGCGAAGCATGATGTTTGATGCCACGTTACTTCTGGAGATTGACAGATGGCGCAGCCGGCCGGTCTTTGGGCACAATAAGGGTGCAAGTTAATTGTTATGTTTTGGTATAACATTCTATAGTAGTTGTAGTAAATTTTTGTACATTCTTGTTTTCTTGTTCCTGCATTTCTCCAGCATCTGTAAATCTACTAGTAAAATGAACAAATTTTAATGTATCTATTACTTATGTTTTCGTAAATGCCGTATTGTCTTAGTCACTAGTATCGTTAATATTGCGTTGAGCTTTCTCCAGTATACAGCGACAACAACAGTAAATACATTTTGATTAAATATATATTATCTTCTCTTGAATTTCTGAACCCACAGTTGAAAGACCACTGAAAAACCGCCACTGCTCACAACATACACCAAAATTGGGGATTCCATGGTCCCACTGGCTCTAGATGGTTGGGAGCAGTTGAGACTCTAGTGCGGTATTTACACATAATTTAAAAAAGACTTCAGAAATTGCAATGAAACAACATACCCCGATAAAAGAGTTTATAAGGCTGTTGACTGTTGATTAGGCACCCAAAATTATTAAATTCTGGCAGCACAGAATTTGTCAGTTCGTTTCGTGACATATCTTCTATGGATCTTAAACACTGACACGCAACTGACACCAACTGACACTGACAGTTGGATAATGGTTGGATAGTCAAAACACCTAACAAAGTTATTATTTCTAGTAATAAAAACCCAAAATGTCTACAGACTTGGGCCCAGAGTTTCTAGAAAAATACACTGCGATCGAAAATAATCTGAAAAAGTTTGTACATCCTGGATTGTTTTATTATTTGTAAATAATTAAAAAATAACAACCTAAGTTTTTAAACTTTTCAGGCGATTTATGAGGAAACCAAATATATCTGAAGCCACCGAGGAATTTAGCAATTTGGCTGTACAATGTGAACTGGCCGAGCAGCCACCATTTGCTGGAATATGTTATTTGGAAGCAGCAAAGTGCGAGAGCTCTATTGGAAATACTGTTGGCTCTGCGGAGTATCTCCTGATGTCCGCAAGACAGTTCATGAAGGCGGAATTAAAATTAAGATCATTAAAATGTGTTAGTCCTGGAAGAGAAAACTTGGAGGTAAGCTTGTTCAGCAGCTAATAATAATACAACGGCCTAATTCTAATTAACTATGACTTCATCTATATGAGTGTGAATGCCACAGAATGAGCAAACGGTATATGTATGTATTATATTACTATGTACTAGTATTATTTCAATTCCCGCATCAAAATCCTTCTTTAAACATTGTATAATATATGGAAAAATGAGGCCTGTGATAAATAATGAATAGGCCACTGCAAAGCTGGTGCAAAACCAGTGCCGTCCATTAGGGAAATATAACTTAACATTTAATGACAAAGAACGCATACCCAGAGGCGGCTATGGAGGTCCAGAAGTGTAACACAATCAAAAAAAATTATTATTAAATGTTAATACACATTTAATGCATTGTGAATATTATAAAAATGCCAATGTGTGTAATTAATTTGCCGGTACCCACCTATTCTGTAGCCGATAGTACATTATTGTTTAATTTAAGATTATTTTTATCTAATTATTTACACATATAACTATTTTTTTTTCTTTGAAAGATATGTTCCTATTAAAAGTTTTAAATCACTCCAATCTCAGTCCATTGTTTATAAGTAGACTTAAAAAGTAAACAATGATAAATATTATTTTGCGAACTAATATTCAAGATTCAAGATGGCTATCGTTTATCACACAAAAACTTTAGACTGACATTTTGTTCACATCTCCCTTAATAGCTTAATAATCTTAGGTCGTAGATATCTCTATCTCACCATGGTCATGTCCAAAAACCCCTTTAAAATAAATTTTGTATGACACTAAGCATACGTCAGACATGATGGTGTTTACCTCCTTTTTCTGTATAGCAAAGAGAAAGAAAGGAGATAGTTTGGGGACAAAATTTAAAGTGACCCACGGTAGGTATATGCAATAGCTTATCATTTGGAAGCTAGATGGCACTGGAACCTGTTATTTCGGAACGAATATTAAAACTATATTAATAATCAGGTAGTTAGTTAAATCCATTTCTATATTAATATCATTGCAGGATATTTTTGGGAGGTCATTGACCAAATAACCCCCATAGTAGAGTCGCCACTGCCCATACCGGTTTAAGCATGCGATGAATCGAGTATGTTGTCAACAATAAAAGTTTATTTGCTTATAAACGACGTGCAAATTTTTCTTGAAGCAGTCTATTTAATTTTAGTACATTTTATCTCAACTCCTTCCGTGGTCAAGGGGTAAGCCTCCCGACAAGCAATCCGAAGGTCGCGCGTTCAAATCCCGGCGTTCGCAAGTAAATTTTATTTGATGCATTTGTGTTATTTTACAATTTATTAATTTAAAATAGTATACAGGGAGTCCGGAGGCAAAGTGCACCAACTTCAAGAGGTTTCTATGGAAAAATATTTTTGTATGGGAAAAAAAATAATATTATTAAAAAAGTTATTTAATTTTTTTGCTTCTACCATCATGTAGAATCACCTCCCGAAGTTTGTGCACTTTACCCCCACACACCCTGTATAGTATACTTGCGGAGAGTGAAAGAGAGGAAGATACTCTTAAGTACCTATTGCCCTGATATAAGACCACCATTCGGAATTGAAACATTACTTGAAATAGCTTTCGCCGTGTTTGGTGATAAGATCTGATTAACCAGGTACCCCCCACCTTCCTCTTCCCTATCTACAATTGGGGATGCCATAGTCTCACTGGCTCCAAATGGTTGGGAGCAATTGGAACTCCTGTGCGGTATTCACATTAAAAAAGTTAAGTTTACTTCAGTCATCTGTTTCTGACATATCAAATATTGGTCCCTGAATATTGAGGGAACATCTCACTCAAAAGTCGATTTCTTATATACCTACTCACCAAATATTATGATAATAAATCATTATAATTGCCAATTCTAATTCACCGAAGACATCTGAATAAGAAGTCTCTTTTCTTTTCAATTGAAGAGAAAGAGACGAAAATAACATTGTATAAACATCTACATAATATGATAAACAGCCATATCTTATTTCATGTTTCCACTGGGGAACTGCAGTTTGCAAGCCCAGTGAAGTATTTTTAGCACAAAAAGGGCAAATAGGAGTGTATATTTATTTATTTATTTTAAGGAACATAAAGAGTCTTAATATTAATTTAATATACGGCGGAAAATGGAAAATCAATTATAAATGTTCACACATGGTTGAATTGGTAATATACAACTAAGTATTTAGTGAATGTAATATAAAAAATGGATGTAGAACAAATGTAATAAACCTATTATACAAGAATATATGTGTTTATAAGTATACAGGATGGATAGAGTGGGAAATAGGTTATGGCGTTGGAGCAGGATGGGGGAGGAAAGGGATGAGGGAATGTTGCCGCGCAACTGAAATTATAAAAATAATAAATTAGCAATTTAAAGATAAAATGAATTTAATCATCATGATTTTGTGCTATTCACACCTAAAATGTAATACAATGAACTTCTGTAATGATAGTAACTAGCAGTGAATATGTCAGCATGTATGTCTATATTTGCAAGTTTTTTGTTGTACCAATTCATTTTGATTAGAGTTGGTGTTGCATTTGTCAATATAGAAAATGGTTTTCTGTCTGCTATATGGAAGCGGTGCGTGGACATTTATTTTGTTTACCAACAACTTTTGAGTTAATAATTGAGATTATTTTAGTAAGAATGATTTTAGCCTTTTCATTAAGGCTCATCTTTTATATGTAATAGTTATACCACACTAGTTGGCCAGCTAGTCAATATAATAATACAGCGGGAAGTACTGTCTTATTAACAATTTTTTAATATATAATTTTGGGCAACTCTTCGATACTTGATATTATTTTCCATAAAAAGATACAATTGATCACACAACCTGTAGACTAAAAAGCCGATACATATATTACGCACAAAAGGTTTATTTCGGTATTCTCCGCAGTGAAAACTAATTTATTATTTTTTTAATGATAAACTAATTTTTTATGCTATGCATAAAACCTTGTCTTATAAACATTAGTTTATCATTAAAAAAAATAATAATATTTGACAAGTCAAAAATATTTCACCAACAAATGAAGATATAATATGTCTCGACGCCATCTTGTGAGAAATTTAACACTAACAAAACCTTTCCTACAAAAATAAAGTTGGTTGTTTACAGGTGGAAAAAATATAATAAGCAGTAATTGTTGATTGAGGTACTAGTACATATTGGCGGGTTGGAAATAAGCCGACATAGCTCAGTGGTTTCAGAGCACCTGACCGGACATCAGAAGGCACGGGTTCAATTCCCGTTGGCGGCATTTATTTTTACTCGGGAGATATTTTCAATTTACATTTCAGGCGACTAATTATTGCTTGTTATTTGTTAAAACTAATTTAGTTTAAAAATAATAGTGAATTCATAATTTGGTCAGACCAGACCTCTCGTGGTTTACACCTGCAGCTCCAAAAACTACACTACGATTAAAACGAATTTAACCCATTAAATAAAGATAATTTTATTGTTTTGCCTTTAATAATGAGTGACTCTCGAATTTTTCATTTTGCCACAGCTTTGCCATGTACTAGTAATGAATAGTGTGTATTATTTTTTTATGTAATTCACTCAAGGCAGACTAACTTGACTAACCATTGCAAGTTTCAGTCCTTTTTGTCTAAAAACTGATTGTGTGAAAGGTGAGGCCTACACTGTATAAAGGTCAGGTAGTTGGGTAGTTTGATTAATACTGTTGAATCAAATTGAAATTTAACAATTTTTGACTTGCTGTCTCTAGGCGGCAATCAGTTCCTACTTGCACGCCCACAGCAAGTACCCTGAGAAGTCCCCGCTGAGAGTGGCGGTTATCACGGAGCTGGCGGAGGCCCTGGAACGCCTCGGCCACCACAGCGAGGCCATTCAGTACTACCGCTACTGTCTCAAGGACTACAACTCTGTCCCGGAGACAACCGGCTGTGAACTGAATGTCCTATCCAAAATTGCTACCATATATTTGAAAAAAGGTGAGTGTTTTGTTAAATGAGGCAAATATTGTTTAAATAGTGATTTATTTATTTTATTTTATTGATACATGATTTAGAGAATGTGGTTTTTTGTGATATTTCACCCTCCATGCTACGGATGACCCTGTGTTGTGGTGGGTGAATAATTTAGTGAGGCTTTTTAGCATTGTGGTCTGTACATTTGCTCTGGAGATTGATGGTTCGATTCCAGTCATGGCACTAAGATGTAAAATGAAAGATTTATAGAATATATGTTGGCACTAAGCTAGTATGACCCAGAATTTCAGTTGTTCTTGCTCGCCATGAGAGATATTTAACCCATCCCATCTGAAGTTATTGTGACTGAAAAGATAAGCCGACCATTGTAACAAAGTAAGATTCAATTATGGCGAAACAAACCACGTAGGGCGCCATTGTAACATATTAATATTGTGTCAGCCAAACTACCACGTTGAACGCCATTGTAACAATTAATATAAGTTAAGAACAACAAATACCATATTGTGAGGTAGTTGTGAGAAAGATAGTATTGAAACAACTTAAGAATGTCACAAGGAATCATTTATTGGCAATGAATGAAACATCGATTATTTTAGTTATTATTTACAATTAGATTTAACCAGAACATGAGACTCATAATTTAGGGTTGATAACAATATCTCAAGGGGTGTTGCAGAGATCGAAGATTTAACTTTACCGTTGGAATTAAAATGGTAGCAATTTTATAAGTAAATTAGTGACAAAGGAATACAACGATTATAATCTGACCTGTTTCATAGAAGGGTGCCATGCAAATTAACAATTGTAAATGTAAAATTTATAAAGGATAACGTGATGTCCAGCGATAACAACAGCTAGCTAAACAGGAACAATATGTCCGCAAGATTCCTCCCATAATGTCGCCTGGAGATAATATATTAATGTCTCTAATATGATAATTGTATGCAAGAATTGAAAGAGGTGGGATTGGGCGCGAATTTGAGTAATCTGAGAGTATGTTGCCTGTTGTATGCTGATGATGCGGTGCTGATTGCTAACAGAATGGAAGATCTACAGTCTCTCGTGTCTAGGATGAACGAAGTATGTATGAAGAATGAGTTAATGATGAATGTAAGTAAGTCTAAAGTAATGGTGTTTGAAAGAGAGAGTACGAAAAAGTGTGCAATAAAGTTGTGAATGAGGAATACTTGGAGCAGATGGATGAGTTTGTGTATTTAGGAAGTATGTTTACGGGAGATGGGAAGGCCGACCCATTAACTCCATTAATGGAGGACTGAACGCAGTTGGCGCTAACAAAAAATTATCCAAAGAAGCGAAGCTAGCAGTCCACAATGGAGTGCTAGTACCTACCCTGATGTACGGAAGTGAGTCATGGAACTAGCAGAGAAAGGATGAAAGTAGACTGAATGCTGTATAAATGAGATCCCTGAGACGTATGTGTGGTAAAACCATGTACGATCGTGTGAGAAATGTGGAGATCCGCAACGAGAGCAAGGCTGATGTAAGCGTAATGAGTAAGATCAAGAAAGGGACGCTTAAATGGTTTGGGCATGTTGAGCTAATGAGCGAAGAAAGGAGTGTAAGGAGAATATACGATGCAAATATGAATGGTAGCAGAAGTAGAGGACGCCCGAGGAAGACATGGCACGACCAAGTGAATCAGATACTTGAGTCGGGCCATGTCAAGAGTCCGAATAATAGAAGAGTATGAATGAATGTGAATGAGGCAAGGAGTGTGTGCCAAGACCGAGTTGTTTGGCGGTCCGTCCTCTCTGCTTACCCTTGCGGAAAAACGGCGTGATGGTTAGTTAGTTAGTTAATTTTAATTTATATTATTCAAGAAGAGGATAATAATAATAAGCCCAAAAGAAACATGAAACAGAACGAGACACAGAAAATAAAATGATAACGATCTCAACTGTCTTACCGGGACAACATCTTTATTCACTCAACCGTTGGGACCTAATTATTATAAACAAGGCTATTAACAGGGCATTTGTTTTTTTAAATATTACTATTTTCTAGAGTTTTTCTTTCTTATCAGCAAACATTGCTAATTAAAAAGAAAAACTCTAGGAAAATGCGTAGTCCCGTTATGAATCTCTTGTAAAATACCCATATATTACGTAATGGTATTTTATTTTCCATATTTTTCTTTCCACTTTACGTAGCAGTGGTCCCTACCACACTTGAGTTGTTTATATTGTTGTTTTTTTTTCAGAAAATTATGCAGAGGCGCTAAAAATATTTAAAATAATCGATTCTGCTGCGAAAGTTCTTGATTACAAACACTACATTCAGAGGTAATTACAATATTTAAAAACTTGCTGGTAACATTCTTGTTACAAGAAGTACTATTTATTATTTTTTTCCACTGTTTTAGGTGTGAAGTGAACATTCTTTTGCTTTATCTTATCGTTCAACCATCTCCTGACAATGTTACAACGGAAGCCAATCTGGTTAAAAGATACACCATTGTAAGTGATGAAGAACCGTGTCTAAATGAAGGTATGTTGCTATTATTTGAAAAATGAATTAATAGATTTGCCTAGATTAGTTTTATGAGAGAGAATATGAAACATTACTGTTCTTTCTTTCAGAATATCCGATTCACCCTGAATTATTCCTGCACCTGCAATCTGTATTATTTGCCTGTAAAACTAATGACATCAAAGCACTCATTAACTTGAACACAGAAATGAAAGATTTCCTTACGATAGAACAAATGGACTTGATGCAAATGCTGATAGAAACTTATGAAACAATGACATAGATGGCTGCCTATTATTTTTAATGTTGATGATGAATAATTTAAAAGTGAATCCATCAGGAGAAAAATTATCTGCTTACTCGCTTGGGTCTTTCCGCCGAACAGGTTAAAAAGTGTTTACGCTTTCATATTTACTATATTATTAGCATAAGTGGCTTTTATTTGGGCATTACTAAAGTTTTAACTTTAAAAAAGCTTCATGTGAAAATCTTTAAATCTTTCCGAAATAATCAATATTTTGGGGTCCACAGAAGTGATTTTTGGAAATCGCGTTAATACTTTTTAACCTGCTTGGGGGAAGCGTATTTCCTTTTGCGTGTTCAATAGGAGACAGAAATACAGTTTAGAAAGAGAATTAACGTAAGAAACTCGGGCATGTTTCAAGGTAATATTACTGTACTGCCTCCTATTGAACACGGTAAAGGAAATACGCTCGGGGGAATGACCCAGCTACTATTATTTACATTGAACCGTGGGTGTCGTGGGGCCGATCCTCTGCTTTATCCCTCAGGCTGATTTGTTCGCTTTTTGGAACAACTCATATGGTCTCATAGAAATCTTTTTGTCTCCCTTACTGTCATGGTGTAAAATATAATCTAAATGGTGTTAGAAAGAGGAAACACCACACTTTATATTCAAATTTGGAATTAAACCACAGAATTTTTTTTTATTTTATACCTATATGAAACCAAAGATTCCAGTCACAATTTAAGAAAAATTTATGAAACTTTTTTTTAATTGTTTTTAAAGTACATAATGTTTATAATGCAGTAACATTTATTTCGTATATTATCTGCTGTCATCCAATTTCAGAGAAATGCTTAAATATCCATGTGTAGCGTGCTTAAAATATTGATAGAATGCATTGTCATGGACAATGAATCTTGCCGAGTTTCAGCTGGATCGGATGTCGGGAAGTGGGTTAATTTCCGCTTCCAAGATTTGCATTCATTCATTCCCGAGAACGAAAGTGAAATTCAAAAACATGTATTTAAAAATTATTGGAAGGAGATATCAACCACATGTTAGTTTTCCAGTTGCATAAACTGACTCTCGGTGCCTGATCCAAATGCCTCTTATGCATTCCTCACGCCGTATATATTAAAATTGTAACTATAGGTCTCATGGATAAAAGAATTTCCAATAAATACATAAATAACTAACATAATGTTTAATTTTCCCATCCTGAAATCAGAAGAGAGAGAACTTCATTCCTAAACTGCATTCTCAAGCATCTTTCGGTAAATTTTTAACAAGTATAAACCAAGTCTGCTTTTTAGATATGCTGCAAAAGATTAGAAAATAAAAATATCTTGCTGTTGATTTTATTTTACTTTTTTGTGGATACCGCACAAGTGTCCCAACAGTCTGGAGTCAGTTGGACTATGGCATCCCCAATTGGGTAAAGCTGCGAGGCTGAAGGAAGTGGGGAGAGGAAGAGAAGGGTTGGAAAGTACCTGGCTATTCAGATTTTGTCACGAAACAGTCATATTCCGCCTTATTCCTTGGGACAGTTACGGCCCTATTGCAATGGGACACCATATTGGTGTCTGAGTGAGCTGACATACATTTTACTGGTTGGCAAGTTTCAGGCACCAAATTGTGAGGACACCGAGTTAGGGACCCTCCACAGAGCGCTATACAATTGGTTTTGTGTCCCAACCTTTAGTGCCATCCCAGTGAAACTGGGCTCTTAGTACAAATACTTTATAAAGTTCGCCAAGGTTGTTGTTATAATTTTTTTTTAATGATAAACTAATGTTTATAAGACAAAGTTTTATGCATAGCATAAAGAATAACAAATAATTAGTCACCTGAAATATCAATACAAATTGAATATATCTCCCGAGTAAAAATAAATCAATTTGTATTGATATTCCAGGCAACTAATTATTGCTTATAATTATAAGGTTGTTTCACCTTAAAAAACTGATCATGTTCAAAATGCATGGACTGCCACGATTTTTTTCTATAAGAACTACTGGTCACCGCTTGAAGTTGTCAACATCTATGGAGATTAGGGAGAGTAAGATACGACTACTTGTTTGGTATTGAACTAACAAGCCTTTATTAGAAACACGTAGAACTGACTGATCTCATTTGCATCATAATTTAATAATTATTATTACATTACGATTAATAATTTTAACCCTTTAATTATTAGGAGACCAAATTTGGCCCCAAACATCATACGAAATTGGGTTCCTGATATTTAAAGGGTTTGATGCAAATGAAATCAGTAATTTCTGATGAAAATGATTTTTACCAAAACCCATTGATATTATTGATCCATCTTCTTTGTTGCAACTCATCCATGTCAACACTCCTTGTTGTAAACTCACAAATAATTCATTGCTTTTCCTCAATCAACACTATTTTTATGGGTACCAATCTCCACTTTCTTGAATGTCGAACTCAAGTCAGTGCCTTGAAATTGTTAGTGCCAGTCTAAATGATTTTTGTTTATGGAATAACTTCTTAAATAATGGACTCAACACCTTGTTCAGACTTAGACTTGAATATCATCTCTTATTTATTAACATGTCCTACTTTCGTTTCTGATTCATTAGTTTATTATCAAGTACCGTTCCTTTTATTTTCATCATGTCATATTATGTATATGTATTGTGTAATTGGACATTAGTCCATTAAGGCAGGGGTCTCCAAACTACGGCCCGCGGGCCGTATCCGGCCCGCGACATCTTATGACCAGTGTCATCAAGGACCCGCTACCTTGCTCAGAAGGGGCGAAAACTCCGCGAATTTTTTCGTGCGAATAAATAAATATGCTCGTTGGCGAGGTACTTGGCACCAATACATTGCGTCCACAAGTATCGCGCGAATATATCGAGGATTTTTTTGAAAAATCTTTATTTGATTCGCAATGATATCAAGGTCTGAGAAACGAGTATCAAAAATTATCTTCAAAGCTACGTTATCTAAAGCTATTTTTTCATCCCTGAAAATTCTATTGTCTACCCCCCCCCCGTCCCTAGGACAGAAAATATGGGTGTCTAGAAATTAAAACGGTTTTGGCCCTCTGAACTCACTGGAGTAGTCAATGTGGCCCTCCGGCTAGAAAGTTTGGAGACCCCTGCATTAAGGGACTAGTTAAAGCAAGAGACCCCAAGCGCGGCGCCTGTGCGTCAGGCGCGCGTCCGTCTTTCCCGCTTCCTTTATCTTGTTATCAATGAGTTGGGTACAACATTGCACCCGCCTGCTATAATTCTTTGCTTGGAGCCCTGTACTATTTAACCTCATGTGCACGCCCGGGGCACTTACTATAAGCTAGTCCTTAATAAAAGAAAATATCAACTAGCAGTCCACATATTCCCAGCCATAAATTGTTTAATTCTGGGTGTAATTAGGCGAGACTCGCTGTTGACTGTCGACTGCCGACATTATGATACAGTATTTTCATTGTTTTGGACATAGCAGCATCTTAGTAATATGCAAAATAATGTATAAAGAATGAACAATTAAAATAAAACACAAAGGTTGTTTACATTATTTTATTTTGAGTAATGTAAGTGGAATAGTTGTTCACTTCCTGGGCCTGTTCTGGTTGTTACGATTATCCCTGGGGAAGGACCGCTGGGGAGGGGTCCTGATGCGGCGATCCTTCTTGGACCTGTTGCGCACCACCTTGCTGTGGATTGCGCATGACACGCAGTAGTGGAGCTTCGCGTAGAGTTTGGGGAGCTGGTAGTTGCCTGGAAGAAGAAACGATACATTAGAACAAATGTAATAAATTCAATTATTTAGGATACATTTTTACAGAACATAAAATGTACACAACGAGAATGATTATTATTATTAATAAAAAAAATTAAGGTCTGTTGCCGAAACCGTTGCGTCGTAGCCATTATCTGTTTAAAGTTTCATTTCTGCATTTCTACTGTTTTTAATAATATATTTCTCCAATGAAATAAATAGGGATTAACGCAAAATATCAAACACTATATTTCTTGATCTCAAAAAAAACTAAAAATTTGCACATCCGCCATTGTTCTTTGACACCGAAGATTTGGATTAACAAGAATAAGATTAGCGTGGAAACGATTAATGGGCGCTTTTACAATTCCTACGGCGACAGCAACAGTGTTTCATTTCTTTAATACATGTGAGGGAGATGTATGATAATGATTACAATTTTCCTATGGAAACAGAAATTTTGTCTCATTTTCAACTACTATTATTTAGTGTATAAGAAACTGCAGCATTATTGTGATAAATAATGTACGTCGTATGTTTTGTTGGTACTGTGGCCATAGAAATTATAAATGACCCCTGTGGCTTGGCACAAATAATATAAATGTTCTTTATCACAATAATACTGCAGTTCTTTTTAAAGGCGCTGATCCATTTGCGAGTCGAGAAGCTAACAGTACTTGTTGATCCATTGGCAGTAAACAGTACTCTCAACCACCAGCGTAGTGACATGGCATGTTACCAGTTGTGGAACAGGAAACCAAAGAAAGCTATTAAAAGATAGTTGGCTTGACTGATCCACTGACAGTTTATTTTTTATTTCAAACAAGCACAGCGAGTCAAACCACCGGTTCTTAAAACCACTTATACAAGTGCTAGATTGGCAGTTTGTACCTTTGACTCGCCGGCATACCAGCAGTTTTACTCGCAAATGGATTAGCGCCATTACACACTAGTGTGTAAGTAAGCGCTCTTGAAAATGAGACAAACAATTGTTCCCCAAAGGAAAAATGTAATCAATATTGTATATCTCCCTCACACGCATTACGGAAATGAAACACCGTAGGGCATATAAAAGCACACTTTGGGTAACTGCTAAAACTGATCAGTACTCACACAGTAGAAAAAGACAGAGTGTACGAACAGATTATTACAGGTTGATGGTAAGCTTTTTTTTTACATTAACTCCAAACAAGAGGCCCTAAGAAAAATAATTTCCCTCAGGGCCTATTGTCATCTTTGGGGATCCTGTGTAGTCCTTTTAAGGAAAGGAAGTTCTGGGAATTATGAAGGGTGGGTAGGAATCTGTCCAAGAGTGACGAACGAATGATCTATCCCTCCCGCTGCGGCAAAAGGCAATGGGTCAAGAGAGACCAGTTGGGGAGGTCAAAGGGTCTCCCCAAACCAGCCTCTCCCGATCCAGTACGCCACGCAGCTGGTGGGCAAGCGCATCCTGAACACATCTCACCTGGGTGAACCCGGGCACCTCGGCTAAATCACCAAACGTAGAACCACTTGACAAACCCGCCCGCCAAATTGTAAAACTTTATGTTATCAGATGGTAACCTCACACCCCACTTTTACGAAAGATTTAGTGATGGTGTGTGAAAATGTAGTACTGTCTTCCCTTTATTGGGATGTATAACTATCGTTTTCTATATCATCATCCAAAAATCATAGTTCATTGTAATAAGGACAGGCAAGAAAATCGATTGGAAGGACAATGGTGTTTACTGAAGAAAATTAAAGGACAACTGGCCAACATATACGAAAAGGGTGAAGCACAGTTCTGAAAAATAAAAGCAGGAAGTATTGCTGATTCCATTGCCCGTGAAATATTAATATTTTATCAAAGAATTAAAACCACAGATCTCACTTAACAGCCAGAATGCGACATACACAAACTTTAATACACTATATAGGTATATTGAATTCACTGTATTTGGAGTAAACACCGTGATGTTATGAAGTTCACTTGACACTTTTATCTGAGATTCAGGTACTTACTATCGATGGAGGCCTCCATGATATCCCTGACGGCAGCAGCCTCTACGATGTTCCTGATGACGAACTTCTTGATGGCCTTATCTTTAGGCACGCACCTAGCGCAGTTTGTGCATCGGACGGGTTCAACATGACCACGACCGTTCTTGGAACGTCCGGCGTTTCGTCGCTTGCAAGTCTAAAACCAAAACAAAGAATAAATATTTATATCACACCAAAGGAAACGAGCACACAATATTGGATAGCTTTTATTCATCCGAAAAACATCAGCATATACGAAACAAACTAATTTTAGGGTTATAGCCACATGGCAGATATGACAGCGTATCTTTCGTAGAAATTGTCGAAAAATATAACTACAATGAACTAAAGTATCGTTAGATACAGCAGCAATTGATTTAACATGATAATAAATACTCAATACGCTTCTGTAATAAGAAAAATTGGAAAAAAATCAGTCAAGAGAGAAAAATACACACCATTTTGCGTGACCAAAGATTGTAGAGAACGGAAATGAAGTTGTCAATCGCCTTGCCTTCTCTCGCAATTTACCACCAGGTGTCGCTAGCTGCTTTCCGCTATGTGTAGAATGTTGTCTATGACTCTGTGTAGGTTAACGAAAGAACTACGGCTACGGAAGATAAAACAGATCTCTTTACTCAATTAACAAATAAAATTGGTGCACACATTGTGTTGCTTCTCTTTCTAATATCTCCGATAACACTCGCTAAAGAAGGACAGTGATATTTTGTGTGATGTTTGGTTGCATATGCAAAATCAAGATTTATATATGGGATATGGGTTCCCTAGTCTATTTGAAATTGTCTTCCAGATCCCAGTCAATCTAATTATTTTTAGTTGAAAATATATACAATTGTGTTCGTCATTCTATTATCAGCGCGAATCAATTTCCGCGAGTTCTACGCATTCTTTCGTTTTCGGTCGTATATCTGTTTTAGAAACGTCTCGCAGTAGCGTAGTGTTGTTAACAATTATTATACTTTAGTGATCTGTGTACTATACCCACCCATATTGCGATGGCATCAATTTGTGCGGATAAGTGTTCATAAAGTGTGTTATTAGTAATGTTATCAGTTTTTCAACAAATAAAGTGAAATGTCACAACATGGCTACCCGGAAAGATTGTCTGGCAGGTCTAAAGCACTGCAGGAAGATGGTTTATGTCAGCCAACAATCGAGGTTCTTGTGGAATCTCTCACGGGATCGGCATTTCAAATGACCGTGTCACCGCACGACACTATTTACGTCATTAAAACCAAGATCTTCCGAGTCGAAGGTATGATGTAATATTATGAACACTGATGAGGGAATTAAGTTTAATCTTCTAAGTTTCTGGATTTGACGGATTGGTTTTGTTTTGCAGGTATTCCCATGTCTCAGCAGCATTTGTTATATAACTTCAAGGAACTGGACGATTCTGCAAGTTTGAGTGACTATTCCATCAAAGATGGGTGTACTCTGAAACTGGTGTTGTCTATCAGAGGAGGACCGATATCCACCAGAAGACTTCCATTGCCTTCTGTAGATGATATTCAATGGAGGGACATACGGGACTTTGTGGAGAATAATAGGTTCGCTTTAAATAATACGTTGCACTTGTCAACTTTTCCAGGTATGATTGCTTTTCAGTCTACTATTGTATGATTAGTTCTTATCAACCTCTGACTCTAGAACATGAATACCGACATATGACCGAGACATTATGTTTACTTTTTCACTTGTAAATTGCGCAATTTCTTACCAGCCTAAGAAAAGTTGTCACTTTACTGAGCTGTATCTAACTTGATCTGACAATTGTATAAACATATCTATTATTAAGTGTATCTTAATGGCTTCCTTTTTATTTAATTATTTTAAAATCAAAAATAATAATGACAATATAAAACATCAAAGTAACACTTTTTTAAAATTAGTTTCAATGCCACTATTTTGTAATTTAAACACTATTTACATTGTAATGAATTTCTGGGAATATTTGATGACCCTAAAATTGGAAACCTTGAGAGTAGAAAAAACACATGTTCTCAAGGTTGGCCAAAGCCAGAAAGTAAGTAATCAATAAGTCAACAGTCTTTATTATAATTTTTGCATTGTTGAATATAAACAAATGATCTGCCACATACATAAGAATGAGCTAATTCTGGGTACATAATATTATCTGACTCATTACAAAGTTTGTTTGGAACTAGGAAAGCAATGTTTAATGGTTGGGAATGTGATTTGTTGCTAGTTGTGAATGTTGAAATGCTTGTATATCCGTGGGAAATGAGACTTTTCACATATAAAAATAGCACAAGAATGTGGAACATTTAAAAAATAATCTTGTGTACTTGTGCTTGGTCCAAATTCTAATATAACATTTTTATGTTGCAAGGCAGGTGGGCATAAAACAACTATTATATATCTAGCGCCATACTACATGTATAATGTAAATCATGTGATTTGTGTTGTGTAAATGACGATTTTAGTTAATCTTTATTTGGTTTCTGTTATCTGTTTTAAATTTCTCCGGTTTAGTTGTTAATTTCGGAAATCATTTTATACAATTTGAACAAATAAAGCGGATGGACAGAGAGGAGTGGCTGAAGGATGTGTGGCGTACAAGCGAACGTTGGAAGCGGGGGATGCTTTAGGGAGATATGACACGATCAAATACTTGAGTCAGTTCGCGTATGTTAAATGATTTTAAGAACCGTCTTATTTCTCGTAAATCTTATTACTTATTTTTCTTTTATCTTAATATATAAAAATTCAGCCTGCGTATATTTGTACTCGCAAAACTCGAAAATTAGTCAACCGATATTGCTGAAAATTTCAAAGTTTGTTCTTTGTTGCCAGAAGTGTTTATAAAGTGGTTTGAATGTTAGAAGAAGTCGGGGACGCCCGAGGAATACTTAATACAATATATCTGCACCGGAATGAGGTACAGAATAGAATGAAAGTCGATGTAATGTTGTTTTTTATCAGTCACATTGTGGTTTACAGTAGTTAATGGTGGAAGAAGTTGGAGACGCCCGAGAAAGACTAGTAATAGTGAAGCATTGCGGGGTCCCCTAGTTATCTTATAATCTTTATTATGGTCAGGAAGAGGAAAACCTTACAATTTCCTAACCATCATAAATTATTCACATGACTTGTATTAAAGCTAATATAGCTGAAGGTTTTCAGTCTAATCATTAATATAAGTCCACACATTTGTTAATTGGGATGAACTGATAAGATTAACTCTACATTATGTTAAAGCACTAACAATAGAATCTAAATTAGATTTATCTTTTACTAGTAAATTTTGAGACTAAAGAAAACAGATTAAATTATAGAGGTTTATGTAATGACCGCCTTCCTACTTTGAAGGTCGCTTGAATGGATGATTTCTTGCAATATTTTTCTCCCACTGATTGCATAATAATTGCTTGGGTTGCACATTATTAGTAGGAAGTATGTAATCGCCAGCTCACTCATGTCATTAAAACTTTAAGAGTTGAAGGGCGAGATGATAAAAGTTTTGTTTTCTTTCCGTGTGTAATCAGCGGAATAATAAGACTTCTGTAATATATATTTGTACTGTGGTAGATAGAAGTAGTTAGGATCCATCATTGAAGTTATGAATCTTTTGACTTGAATTGCTAAAGCTATATCTCTAATTTGGCAAGGAATTCTGGGTATCGCCCCGGTTACATTCATGATTGAAATGGCATTAAACAAATGGATAGATAATAGACATTAGAAATGTCTTCGATTAAGACATCAATGGGAACAAATTTCGCCACCAACTTAATACCTTTTGGTTCTAACCCATTTAGCACACTCTGTCTCTCTTACACTTGCCTAACTTTGTATGTAGTACTCCCAGAGAAAGGTAATTGACAAAAAATCTTTCTTCTCGCACGTCTTGTACAAAAAAGGAAACAGACATGATACTAAAATAATGACATCACGCATGACTTCTATCTGGGACTATTATATCGCCATCCCATTTGAATTTCATAATGGTGACGAAACATAGTTTTGTATTGAAATTTTAAGGCCTGTTTGGCCAGACTTTAGGATCACGAAACATGCCCACATTGAGTGTTCTTTATTCTATGGCTTTAACTGTGATGTGACTTTAACTTTAATGTCCTCGTCTGACTAACCTGGTACTGTCTAGCCATTCTACTTCCCTTTCTCCTTCCCCTCTTCATTCACAACTTTCCCAGATTGTGAATGCCGTAATTCTAGGCAATCTTATATTATGGTATCTTAAAATACAAATATTTTAAGAGGGTCAAACACCGTAATATCCTTTCATTCAGACTACTTAATTTGTGACATGAGAGATGAAAGATATAAGGAAAAGGTAGGTGGGGAAGTACCTGGCTATTCAGATTTGGCCGCCAAAAATGTCTAAGGTCCATTTGGTGGTCTTACACCAGGGCGATACCGAAAGTATCTTCCATTGCAAAAGTGCTACAAATATAGACACTAAATATTATTTTAATTTCATAAATTGTGAAATTACATATTCAGTTAACACTTCAGCCTAATTTATTGGCTTTTGGGAACAACTCATTTGGTCTCGCAGAAATCGTTGTTTCTTCCTTACTGCTGTGGTGAGAAATATGCTCTGAACGGTGTTACACATATAACACCACGTTTTATATTCAAATCTAAAATTTAACCTCACAAAATTTTTAATTTACCAAAAACAAAAACGCAATTGAAAAAAAAAATTATCTTTCTGAATTTTTTATTAATTATTTTTACATGAAAACACAAAAAGTGGGGTGATAATATTGTTTATAATACATTATGTAACAAAATATGTGTGTTATGTATTATCTTTTTTCATTATCAGTCATTTTAGTTAACATAAATGTTGAGACGTTTTTAAAACTCTTGTTTGCAGTAAAAACAATTATGTATATTTATAAATAAAATTTCAAAAACAGTTTACAGTTTACGAATATGTTCAGAAATATTCCATTTATTTGGATTTTATCACAGACATAGGAATTAATAGACGAGAAGATAATGGCGAGGGGTAAAATCAACTGTTGAAGAACGAAGGGGGTGAAGCTGACTGTGATTCGTCAATAAATCAATCTGACAGTAAATAGGCATCTCGCATTATAATATCACCATTTACTTCTTAAAAGTAAAATCTGCTTTTGAATGAATAGACATTTTTACATGGGAGCGCAAATTACTCGCCACGTTATGAACAAATTTGCGAAGTCCAAATTCGGCAAAAAAATTCGGTTCAATTTTCAGAGTCGAATATTTCGTTTAAGTATTTAGTTAAGACACTTTTATAAATGTTCATAATTTACTTCCCAGCAACCAACCAGCTTTGTGTTTCGCGTCCAGACGTTTCTCGATGTGATAGTATATGTTTCTAAAACTGATCTATATTATACAATGTGAATATGCTTAAAATAAAGTAAAATAATGCTTATATATGGAATGTAATACGACAATTGGGTTTATTCTCTTTTTCACATCTATTTTTACAAGTTTTCATAGTACAAGTCAACATTTTGCCGTGTTATTTCGTAAAATGAACCGATGATGCCTCGACCATAGTTCGCACAAGAATGATGACGTCACGTTTTCAAATTTCACTTGAGGCCATACGCGAGCACAGCCGGCTCCAATGGAACCGGTATGGGGAGTGGGGATAATATGCTTTTAATCACTTAGGGCAGGTCTACTAATATTCATATGTCTATGGATTTTATTTAAATACTCCTACCTTCTGACAGAATAGGCCTATTTAGTTAAATGCATTACTTCATTACTAGAGTTTTTCCCATTTCCCAGATATAAAGATTTATGTAATAAACACATATGTGTGCATGTGTTAGGTAAAGAAGGTTATGTAATTAAATAATATTAATGAATCTTGCGCTATGTATTATTTGGCCCTGACTTTTAGGATCAAAGATCTGATATAGTATAAACCTGCCTCATTACAATACATTATCCTTATAAGTAACCTTCTGTCTTGTCAGGTGCTTGACTAATGAGAATGAGATATGTAATAAATAATGTTGAATAATCGAGTTTAACGAAAACTTTATAGATTGATCTAGAATATTTTTGAAATCCATTTAAAGTATTGCTCGCTATTTTAATATTTATGGTTTAGAAGGAATACCACATACCAAATCAGTTGGGAGGGGAAAAGTGATTTAACTGTTTTCATGCAAGTCTAAAAATGCAAAATAAATCATTCTCAGTTGAAAAAACCTTTTAATTAATTAATTTTAATAATTAACTTTTCTTTTAAAATGTTAGTTTTTTTTCTTTCTAGGCTATATATGTAAGTAGCTAAAAACTTCAATTTTGGTAAAATCAACACATTCATCGTATTGTCGTTTGACAAAGTCAATTTGGTTGTTTTTACGAAGATTGTATGAAACTCGCTTTAAAATTTTTCGGAAATCTGTAGATGTAACAAAAACTCTTTGGAACACTGTACAAAAATAATATAATTATGCTAAATATCAACATAATCATATATTATTCTTTTGATATTTAACGAAAAACATTAATTATTAATTTATTTTCAAATTACTTTGAGCACTTTTTGTGAATGTATCAGAACCAGCAGAAATTTCCAGGGCGGGTTTTGCAAGTCGACGACTCGTATGTTTATTTATATATAGTCCTAGGAGTTCACCTGCGTTATGCAGGACTTAAAATATAATTTGCTTTGGTGTAAGATTGGGGGTTCAGTTCCCAAAGAAGTGCAAATATATATATTTTTTTATACAGCATAGTCTCTATGATCCCAACATTTAAAAACCGAGACTGTTCGGTTAAAGGAATTTTCAGATTACTGGAATCTTTAAGAAACAGCTAGATTTTCGGAATATTTGTGAGTTTGACCTTTTCTGGGACTTTAAGTAGCTGCTACATATTTGAAAATTTTATTCTTTTTACTTTTAAAATTGGATAACGTGATTTTATCAATGTTCTAATCCCTGGCTAACTTTGTAAAACTCTCAATTTTCAAGTCTTTTTAAAATTACACTTTTTTCTTCAAAAGTATGGTAAAGTCTTGAGTTTTCTACCCAACCAACCCGGGCCCATCCCCTGATGGTTCGAATTACAGAGCCACTTTGTGGCTGTCAAAATGTTGATCGTTAAGCTCCGCTCGGCTATGTGATGATAAAGCTAGACTGCAAGCAAAAGGAAGTGCCCAGACACATGCTCTGGCCATGCTCAGAAAGGGTGTGATTTATTAGTAGTTTGCTAGCTTTCGTTGATGGCTTGCCACGCTGCAATCGCCTCCCGCACCGCGCTTCATTCTTGACGATAGGGAACAGTCTTTTGTTTATGATCATTATAATGGAATCCTTTGACTAAAGTGCCTATGTTCTCCGTAGGGATGAAGCCCTGGAGTGGCTGCCACCGGGCTGCAAAGTGCTGGTGTTCCGGGACGGAGACAATGTCAACCTGGTCAAGGTCATCGAGGATGATGATGATGAGCACTACTCCCCGCTGAGTGATTATTCCTTCTCAGGTCGGTACCGCAGCTTTCATCCACTATATCGATGGTAATTTAAAAAAGTGGGCAGCCAAAAGAGGAATGCAAGAACTAAAAAAATACTTGAAAAATATACAGATTTTTTAATAGCCACAAAATATATCTCAGTTATTAATGATGCCCCCATTGCACAGAAACTGTTTATAGATCTGCGCATATTGTTAACTGAAATTATTAAAAAAAATTTACCATATTTATGTATTAGTAGAAATATTTATTACTTGCAAAAAAGCTAATTGCTTACCATTAATACCTACAGTTTGTTTTAAAATGTTAACTTATTACTATTTTATAACTGTGCCACTTGTCGGTAGGCTACGGTATTACAGTTTCATGTATAATATCAAACCACAGTGGTTACTTTCTACGAAAATCCATTTAGCATAATGAGTGTTCTGATTTCAGATGAAACAGCGGTGACCATGTGCAAGATGATCGACTTGCGCTGCAAAATGGAAAAGCTTTCAATGAAGCGGAACAAGAAAAAAAGTCCTAAAGGAAAAGGTAAGCATAGAAATGTGCGCGAGACACAGATTAAAGAAATAACAGATTTGTCATTAACAAACGAACATGCACCGGGCAGTGGGGTGGTCGTGGGCATCTACCTTTCAGTGATATGCTAATAAATATATCCGACAGTCTATGGAAAAACTCACATTGCAGCAATATTTTAGTCCTGGATAATGAAATGTGCTTATTAACAGGTACCTACCTTTTTTACAATGGTGCGTGAATCCCTCTCCGTCCTTAACCGTAACTAAAAATCTCTTTAAAAAGGTTTTGCTTATTGATTTACAAAAACTGAATATTTTTTAAGAGTATATAGTTTACCCTTTGCAATTGTCTTATAATTTACTCGCTGCACTAAACTATCACTTCGTATTTTGTGTAGCTGTACTTACGCTTTGGTAGTAGTGATCAGTCATATTCGTGTGACTCCCGGTAAAACGTACCGTGGCTCAATTGAACGGTTACTGTTTGTTATCAGGAGAATTAAAAAAAACAGTGCCATTTAAATTATGTATTAATTGTTATTGCATACTCAGAGATGTGAAGGGGTCTGACAGTCCGACTTCTGGACTTGGGCATATGTACACCTAGTAAATATCATCTTATTTTTATCGCAGTTTGAGGTGGCGTGCCGGTACCAAGAGTCATACGATCATTCATTTGCTGGGAGCCGTACCGGACGAGCACATTGTTTTCATTTCATCGAGTGAACTCTTTGAGCCGTACGAAAATATTGAGCTGGTACCGTGGCTAAAACTAATGATTTGTTTTATTCAATAAATGCGCCGACCAACAGCGGGGTGCTGGTGCCGAAAATAGGTTTTTACGTGTTTGCTTCCAGGCTGTCGGAAGTGGTACACAAATTTGGCTTTAGAGCAGGTCTATTTATTCTGACATCGGTGGTGCTGGAGAATTTTACTAAAGGTTAACAATTGGCAAACATTTTAACACACATTCGAAATGGAGGTTACTTAGATAAGGTTGGTACTGTGTTAAGCTAACGAGCACTCTTTTTATCTAACAGGGTAATGGATTCTCCCTGTTTTGAATAAGTGGATTTTCCCCCTATCTTCCCTCATTCATCTTTGATTCGCATTTAATTTTACTCGTCCTATTTTATGTATGCACTCAACAGCACAAGTACTGTTATAATGTATGTAGGCTTTGTGCGGTGTTATAAGCAACTACAGTCAAATTCATTCAATTTTGAAAATTTTGATCCAGCAAATTCCCATGTACGTATTTCAAGAAGAGATGACAAGAACTGCGATTTTGTAATGATGACATGATTTTGAATCGGCTTGTCAAATTCGAGGGCTTAAAGTCGAAAAAATCTACAAAAAACATGCAAATAATTTGAGGGTTTAAAGTCAAACAATGTTATCTACAAAAAGACATGCCAATAATTAGTATTGGTATGTTTTTTTTGTAGATAACTTTGTTTGCCCCTGAATTATTGGTATTTTTTTTTAGATAACTTTATTTTACTTTAAAGCCTAGAAATATTTGTATATTTTTTGTAAATAATGTTGTTTGACTTTAAGCCCTTAAATCTCTGACAGATTTAAAATATCCCTATTTAAGATAAGTAATAACAAGATTGTTGTTATATTGTCACTATGCCATCAAAAGAATCAACTAAATATAAGAGAAGAAAAGAATTGCTTCAGTGCACTCTTAGATTTTATATGAATATTTGTATGTATTCTTTTCAGCTCCTCTCGAACGTAAAGATGTTCCTCCCCCATTGAAGAAAACATCCAGTGAAGAAAACCTATCGCGCACCATCAATGGATTATTTGATGAAACACCCAACTTCACCAAGTATAGATACAACAAGCTGTTCTCGCAGCGCTCCAGCGATGATAATCTCTCGTGCTACGGCTCCATATTCAACGTTGACGGAGGAAACTGCAGCCGTTCCAATAGTAAAAATGTATTCAACGACAAATTTGGTCTTTGGCCTCCAATCGGCAGCTTTTCCGAGATTGCAAACAATGACAGCAGCAGCGGAAGAACCTGGAGATCTTCAAATACAAACTGCTTTGGCAGGGATTCGTACTCACCATTTTTAAACAAGGGGAAGAGTGACGGTTCATCAGAAAGTTTTAAAGATTCAATGGCCGGAGCCCTCAATAATGTATCCTCATACGGATCAGATAAGCGAGATGACTTAGACCTCTTCCGAGAACCAAGCACCAGTAAGAAGTGCTTCCTTGGAGATCGAGACGACTCGGATGATCTGTTGGACTCTGAAGTTATGGAGAGATCTACTTCTTCCAAGCGCAACTCTAAAGTTGTGTCTAATTCAGGTGAGTTATTATTTCTTAATTGTAGTTAGCTGTATCTTTACGTGCTTTAGTTTTTCAATTATCACACAATATTTTAGCATTAAAACAGATTATCCAGAAGGAATGGTTATGAACAATCTGGTGAAAAAGGCTCAGTGAGCCTTATAAAATATCGGTGTGGATTTTGGATTTTATTTATTTGTGTATTCCTTTTTTTAACTAGTAATTTATTGAGCTCCCATTCACATAATTCAATTTACGAAAGGCTTTCTCATCGTTTACTGTTGATAACAACTATCCATGGCAATTATAAAATAATTTCTATCCTCAAAAGTGTTTTTTTTCTCATCTGGAGCTCTTCCTGTGATGAATTAAATAATAGTATTAATTTCCTTATTCTTCAGGTTCCTCGGGCCCTGGTGGGGTAGTCCTGGAAACCCCTTCTGCGCCTTCCCTCCCCTTCCCACCGCTACTGGCACACTCCCCCAACACAGGTAAATCTACTATTCTAAGTGGTCAACATCAGAGCTATTAAATACTATATACCAGAGGCTATAAAAAGTGCTTGTTGTTTTGTCTGCAGGAAATTATCACAACGATTACAGAGTGGCCCAGCTGTTGGGAAAGGAAAGCAGCCCGGACCAATACTACTACCAGTCTGGCCCCTCAAATCACATTAAGCGGGTGGTCAGGAAGGTGGTATTTGGCTCTAACTCCCACCTCAACAACATTTCGGAGGCCCGGGGAAGGAAGGAGCTGCACACACCTCTGGAGTCCCTGGCCGGGCCCTCCCTGCAGGGAACGGGGGCCAGTGCCCTGGGCAGTGAGACCCTACTCAACAACCTCTCTGAAGAAAAGGCCCCCAAGAAGAATTCAACCCTTAGCCATTCAATATCCAACTTATTCTTTAACTCAAAACTGAACATCCCCACCGTGGACCGCACATGGAGTTCTGAATTAGATAAAACCGAGAACGTCAAGTACAAGAGGCCCACCATTAAACCTGGAAATATGGTATTCTCCAGCAGTACCTCCGACTTGTTAGGTCTCAAAAGAAATAAAATCCTACCGTCGCTCAGTCGACACCGGAATTGCGAGCGTTTAGATGTAAGTGATGAATGTTTAGATAAAATTGATATATTGAAACATGAGAATATGCATTTTCAAGCAGATAATGATAACAGTTTCGAAGATGTTTCCTTTGGCATGAATGGGGGTAAATTAGTCAATGTGGTTGGGGACGGAAGAACAAGCACTTCCTCTTCTATCAGCTGGACGGATCCTGGCTTCACTGAGAAGGTATTTGGATCATCATCTGGAAACAGTGCCACTTCGGAGAACTTGTTGAGGGCCTCTGGCGAAATTGGTCACTTTGGACTTGACAAATTAAATAAAAGTCATTCAATTCATAACATTCGGCTTATGCAGAATGAAGATGTTTCTGAAGAGAACAATCCGAGCACGTCCTCGGGGTACGGGTACCAGTTTGGCGGATCCAGTTCCTCTCGCAGAAATCTGGAAGTCGGCAGCGAGCGCCGCTGCAGAAGGGTAAAGAAAATACCCAAACTAGATCATAATAATCTTCAAGAACACAAAAATCGCTTGGACGGTGTTTCCCGAAGACATTATTTACTTGGTTACGGGAACCAGGGATACGAAGCGGCTATTCAGAAGATGCCCAATAGTTGTTGTCTGCGACTGGGTGATAAGTCTGACGTCAGAGGCTACCCCAGCGAGGAGAAATTCACCCCTCTGTACGAGCGCTGCGATAGAAGAGTCCAAGATGTGAATGTCAATCAAGGCACCAAACCAAAGCTGCGCGGTAATGTCACCGATGATGAGAAACTGATCATGGGCCTCAAAATAAACAATTCTCCAATGGACGTCCTGTATGACACTAAGGAGTCATCGGAGAGCGTGGTGCTGCCATCCATCGGGGCGGGCGAGGGAGACGTGAGGGAAAGAGAGAGTGTGAGCGGGGCGGAGAGCAAGAAGCCCAAGCGGATCAGGTGTGCGTTCTGCAAGAAGCGGCTGTCCATAGCGTCTATCCATACGTGTCGCTGCGGTGTGGTGTTCTGTGCCCCGCACCGCTACGCTGAGGTGCACGGCTGTCGCTACGACTACAAGGCCGAGGGACAGGAGTACCTGCGCCGGGCCAACCCGCTAGTCAGCGCCCCCAAACTTCCTAAAATATAAACTCTGGCTTTTAACTGTCTCTTTTCATTTTTAGCGCATTGCAAGCTTGAATTCAATGTTCAACTATTTTATCTGTACATAATTAAAATATATAAGTGTTTGTTCATACCTTCCTTATAGCATAAGGATGCTTTATTAACACCGTAGCTACTTTCCGTCTATAGACATTTTGTCAAATCCCACATTACTGTTAAATTTGAAGTTCACTTGAATAAAGTGCCTAAAGCGCTGTCCCGCATGTAACAAACCAATGGACTGTCGATTCCACAACAAAAAAATAATCTATTTATTTGCTTTGAATCTATTGTAAATATTTACACATTTGGATAGCAATTAAATTCATGGCCTTGAATTTACACGCCGCCGTGACTCGTATAGCTAAAATTGTTAGAAGAAAATTTTAATTGTAACTATTGTATTTGGTGTAAAATTATTGGTTATCAAGATTTATTTTAACATTTAAAAAAATTAAATAACAAAGGTCACTATTCTTTTCTTTCTAAATATCATCATATTCTCCAATGTGAAAAAAATAATGTTTCACAGGAACAACCAATTTTGAAGCAAGAAAACGAAGGTACCTCCAAATAATATTTATTTATATTAGTAATGATTATTAATGTAAACAATAAATAAAAAGAAGTGGAAGTCTACCTTCATTTTCCTGTTTAAAAATGCGTTTTTTCTCTCTTCTGTAAAATCTCAATTTTGTTACGCGCCCAGCAACAATATATTATGCTTTGTCTTTTATTTTTTTTGCATGAATCGTTTTATTGATTTAGGTATGATTTTTTATTGCAAAATAAATAAATAGAAGTTATGATAAAATAGTGTTTTGGATAAAATAATGCTGAGGAGTGCTGAATTGTTTTCGACTACAATAATAACTTAACAGATTTTAAATCTTCTCAATTTTGTATTTCCAAGTTTTTTGGGTTCCATATTATATTTTTCTTTTGAATAATTATCCTGTATTTCAAATTCAATAATATTTCACAAGTCACTTTGTAAAGCGTGATTAACAAGTTTTTCAATGCTTACATTTTTTTAGAGTTAAATCAATTGATAGATATTACGCACTTTGGCTATGAAATATAAATTAAAAGTTACTGCTGGCCAAATGTTAAAATATTGTGCAAAGTTTACAAACAATACACTATTTTAATAGTGTGGAAAGTTTACAAACAATACACTATTTAAATAGTGTGGAAAGTTTACAAACAATATACTACTTAAAAGAATAGTATATAGTTTACAAACAGTATACTACTTAAAAGAATATTAAGCCAATTGTTATTTTTTAGATATCACTTTTGGGAATGGAAATTATAAATGTCTGATAGTAACATTTGAATTAACGTAATGATATTTTGTTTTTAATCTTAGGAAATTATTTTGCTTTTAGCAATAACTTGAAATGTGTATGGTTGTTTTGGTTATTATTAAAGTAATTATGTATTACAAAAAAATGTACAGCAATGGTTGTACATTGTACATATATAAAACTATGATTCAATTATTATATCAATGGAATTGTTAACTTGTCCTCAATTTTCGTGATAAAATCCGTACATAATAATATAATTTTGATAGATGAAGAATTCAGAACATAGAATAATATTATGGTCATCTTTGAACCACACATTTGTAGATGTCTGTTTTGCTATTAAATGTGACTAATCAATTAAATAAGTGACATTGTATAAAACTATGAGCGTTTCTCGCTCCCACATTTTGCCACAACATGAATCAGACTAACCAGAACACTTGGTTGATTGCACTGAACCTTTATCAGCTAGAATCAATGAGTGATGGTGATTGTTAAATAGAGGTATGCTAAGCAGGTGTTAATGCAGGATAGAGACTCGCCACACCACGCTAGCTTTCATAAAAATAAGATTTTTTTGTGATTGAAATAAAATCATTTTAATATAATATTATAGCATATGGTTCAGATTTAACAATTAGGTGTTTGTTTTACTGCATGTAGTTTTCTTATTTGTTGTAAAGCATGCCTTGTTAGAAATCTATCGGCTTGTTATTCATTTTGTGTTTTTATAATAAATTAAGTGAAGTGTGAGTGCTGTTTTAATTTAAGTGACATTTAAATTATACTCTGGTTTTATTGTCCATCTATTACTCTGGAAGTTCTTTGAATGCCTCTTTGTCACTCATCTGACTCAGGGCTTAGGGTCCCAAAGGCCTAAAGGGCCTGTGATCCTAAACCATCTAGGTCAGTGATACTCAACCTTTTTCTTCTGCGGGCCACATTCATATGTTTGTAAAGCTACGCGGGCCGCAACACTATACTGGTCAGTGTTGCCAACGGTGTGAGCTTGATTCCCCCTTTTACTATTCGAAATCCATGGGGGGGGGGGGGTTGTTAGAGAATTTCTGTAAAACATAATAATTCCCCAAAAACATCATATGTAATTCCCAACAACAATTTTTCGAAATCCATGGGGGGGGGGGGTAGCTACGGAATTCCATTTTCGAAAATTTCCGGCCGCGAAAAATATTATATCATATTATATTCTTCGTTGGTAGTAACACTGGTAACCATTTAACTTTAGAACTGTCAAAATTTTATGTGTTGCCACGGGCAAAATTATTTGCGCGCATATTTGTCTGTCAATTTTTTGTTTTTTTAGAGATAGATCTAGCGTGTGCAGTTATGGTGTGTAGTAGCAACACTCTTATAGAATATTATATTATATAGATAGTATATTATACTTATACTATCCTCTTCGAGTTTCAACGTCTGTACGTCAAAGTCGCAATTAATCTCAAATTAACGTGATATAGAATGCCAGATTTTGTAAATCATGTTCCTGATATTAAATGTATGGAGGGCCGCACAAAATAGCTCGGCGGGCCGCATGCGGCCCGCGGGCCGCAGGTTGAGTATCGTTGATCTAGGTTGTACATACTTGTATTCATTAAAGGGACATGCAGAGGTTAAGGAACTAATTTCAACTATTTGACTTTAATTTGGATTAAGTACTCTGTATTACCTGTGTAGCAGGTAATATGCCCCAATAGTAAAATGAATATTACTAGACAAGTAATGCCTATAATTAGGCTCTTCAATGGGTGAATTTAGTTCCAATGTCATATCTGGTTATTAGTTTTGGAATAGGAATAATCACTCCACTGATTTAATTTTTGTTGAAATAAATAACATCTTGTTGTACAACCCAAAGAAATCTGTACATTTTCCCTTTTCGTTTGACTTTTGATAATTTATTTCATCAAATTAATGAATATTCTAGTTTCTCGCAAATACAATTTCATGTATTCATTTTTAATAGTATACATAATATTGAATTACAACCATAATATAAAAGCGCCCAGCAGTCAAGATTTTCTGGAGTAGATAAATTGAATTACCACTGAGAAGATAATTTTGTATAAGACTATATTCATTTGGAATTGAAATCTATTATTCATTATCATCAAATCCTAAATTTTAATCCTGAAATCTAATTTCTATGTCATTGGACATAAAATTGAAATAAACCTATTAGAAGTAAAGGATATAATGTATATTGGAATGAATCAAAAAATTGAACAGCGTCTGAATTTAATGTTTAACGAAATATTGGTGAAGAGTGTAATGGATTTGATTAACGAATGTATAATCATATTGTATTGATTTTACTTATTAAATTTATGTTAATAATGAGCATTACTATAGTTTAAACTTAATAGTTAAAATAATTAAAAAATATATCTTTCTTCTAACAAATAGTTTTTTCTATTTCAAACCCAAATATGTATTATACATTTATTTGTACATATATATACTAATTTCCCCCATAGACATCAAAATTGATAAGAATGGCCCATCAGGGAAAGGGGAACAAACCAAGTCACATGGAGCGGGGAGGCAGCATGACCGTCTTCCTTTCTTACAGGCAACTCACATTGTAATACATATCACTATAGTCCGTGAAAATAAGATCTGCTTATGAATTACTAGTCCTTTTTACAATGGTGCGCAAAAACTCGACTCTGGTATTTCATAGGCCTTATACATTATTTTTTTCTGGGCTTATAAAAAGAATTATCTAAAAAATACTCGATTATTTCAATGGCCAAGATGTATTCTACTCGCAATATTTAATTAAAGCATCTGAAACACCAAAAACACATGATTTTGCATTACTACGTATGGCATCGCCTTAACTGCAAATCCCAAATCAGGTAAACAAAAGTTTGGGCTTGTTTTCAAAATTGAATATTTTGTTATTAGTTAGACACTTTAACACAAATGTGCTATAATTTACCAACCTCACTCATTTTTTCCATTGCTACGCTAAGTTGGTTCGGTTAAAAATGAACATTCAGATCCTGCGCAGAAAAGTCCCACAATGGACTCCGCTGCAAACCGTTGCCTTGCTTTAGCGAACTTAACTTTTCTGCGTAAGGTCTGATTATTTGAATGTGTGCTCCTCAGCGGTCAACATAATATGAACTATGTTGTAGTTTATTCAAAGCATTCTCGAACACTCGGTGCCAAAACTATGGTCACTAAAAATGGTGGTTTGCCTCCAACTTGTCTCGTATACCCAGATTTTATGTTAGGGCAAGTCTATCAATCTGGATGTCTATGAATCTCCCGGTGACCGGGTATCTTATCAAAATGACAGTTCAACACACCTACGAAAAGTGATATAAAGTCATGAAAAGTGATTAAACAAAAACTAGGTTAAATATGTTACATAGGTAACTATTTAACCTAGTTTTTGTTTCATTACTTTTAAAGACTATCACTTTTTAAAGGTGTGTTTAATTGTCATTTTGATGAAATATCATGGAACCGAATCTCCCACATAGCTCACCACATAAAACTATCACCCGAAATCACAGTAATAAAACAACAATTTACACATTTTGATTATAATATCTTTGAATGGTGTGTAATATAATAGGCATTATGGAGATATAAAAATATAATGTTATTAGTCATTTAGATATCACATACATTCTTTAAACAAATGGGGATATAGCTATTACTGTAAGAACAGATGTATAAAAATAAGTACATATTTTAGATTTACTTGGGAAAGTAGATGCTTAATACACTTGGCACATTTCTATCCTGAAGTAGATTCTCATATTGTCACAATATATTATTATGTTAAATTATCCTAAGCAAGTATGTATTGCATATGAAGTGACAGAAAAAGACATCAATCATCTGGTATAATATCATTATTTTTATCTAAATCCACAAACATATAGTCTACGGTGAACGGAATGTATTGATATGTTGTCAAATATCGCATCAGGTCTCACCGTTATGTCGTCACCTTGGAGCGTTGAGAAAATTCTCCAATATATTAATAATATTATCAATTCCTTCAATATAGTTAGTGTCTGCAGTCTGATCCGTATTGGGGTAAGCGTGGGCAAAGTCAATGATTTTGACAGCGCACCATTGCTCGTCCTTTTTAACATCTCCGTTCAACTCTGCCAAAGAAGATGCATAGTCTTGCTTGACTCTTGACAAGTAATCCCCGTAATTAATGCTGTATGAATTACTTCTCCTCATGCTGTTGAATGTTCTTTCCCACGTAGTTTGCTTGTTGTCCACAATACCACTCTTGGGCGTGTCGTAAGCAGTTAGCGACTTAGACACAGAAGGGAAGGAAGTTAATATTGGTCCCGTGGGGGAAATCTGACCACTGAAGCTGCTAGTCACGTCACCCGAATAACTTTCAGGCGAGATAAAGGACACTTTTCTCAGGTTTAAACTTTTGGGTCTGGGTGGTCGTATGTTTGAGCTGGAAAAAAGCAAATAATTTTATTTTAAATTTTCTAAACCTTTCCTGCAAAGTATTTACTGACTTTTTGGGGATTGTAATCGCACGAAGAAAGCCAGTTTAAATTGCAACTAGCGGCCAAAGAATTTTATTGAGAAATTTGTTTTTCTTCAATACCAGAATTGGTTACTTTATCTGATAGTTGAAATGACCAACCTCGTTTCAAGATTTAGATATTTCTTGAGCACCCTGAAGTCGTAGATCATCAGAAGAGAGGTGGAGTATAGTTTAACAACTCTCTGACTCTTGGCCCACTTTTGTATTTTCCACAGAAAGGTTAGCAGCTGCATCAGTAGTTCTCTATTAATGTTTCCATTCACATCACTATTGAGAAATATTTTCAGGGCTGCAAAATAACTTCTATTAGATTTAAAACCGACACAATGCTACCTTAAAAAAGCTTTCATATTGTATCTATTCAAACTCACCTTCGACTGCTGTTTCTCCATTAAGTTTTTTCCCGTATTCTTTGTTGTATTTATGTAATCTTCCAGTTGCAAGTTTGTGTACCTGAAACCCTGGTATGCAAAAACCAACATCATTTTTGCATTGCGTATATTTCTTCTGCTCTCTTTCAATTTTGTCCTGCGTCGCTGCGGGGTCCCAAGTCTGCCTCCCAATCTTTATATCAATAACACACGGTTCTGCAATTCCTTCTAGTAAATTTTCTAAAATGATAAATTCCACCTTTCTTTGGTTGACATTGATTATTCTCGTGCCGAAGAAATTTGATGTGTATTCCTTCAATTCTATCAGCGCCGGTTCTAATGTCGTTTGCAATTGATTGTAAAAGTTCACTTCTCGCAATCCAACATCTGGCTTTGAAACCGGTTTTAAAATTGTACCATTTTTGCATTTCAGCAGTCCTGCAATGAATAAACAATTTTAAGTATAGAAATCACTTTTTTGTATGATTGATGTCAAAGAAACTGTCCGTAACACACCAACCTATAGAATCTTCTCCATCGATGAACTGATGACCGGCGACTTGGTGTTCAAGTTGTTGGAACTCTTCGTTAATGGTGAAATAGTCGGTGCTGACGGAGGCTGAAAGGTGCCTGCTGATGGCCTCATGGCGGGAGTGTGTGGTGAAGGAAGTGTGGGAAATGGACCTCTGCTTGCGAAAAGCTGCCTTCCCTTTGCTCATCGGCGCATTATTAATCCTGCAACAAAAAATATGCAATAAATTATAATATGAATAAAGTATGTAGTGTAAGTTTCTTTTCTTGAGCTACTCAGGCTGGGTTTTTTTATATAACAGCTTTTCATGACTATTCAATCATTGAAATCTTATCTTATTATTTGTATAATATCATGATCAATCATTATTTTCACAAAAGATCAATGGGGATTTAAGAATAATTTTATACTTATTACTAAGAATTATGGACTTTTATAATAATAATAACATGGCATTTATATAGCGCAGTTTAGTGTCATTTCACTTCAAGTGCGCTTAACTACTCGTATAACAAACATTAAAAAAAATGGTAATTCAGTATTAGTGGTTCTTAAAATTATTCCTACAGTGTGCCTTACCCAATAAAGATCTAATATTATAACACTAAATACACTGTTTATACAAAGTGATGACAAAACTTAGAATAACAATAACAGCAGGACAGGACAAAACACGAATATTAAAACTAAAACATAATATAAAACAGGAGGCAGTTTGTGCTCAGAAATGAGAATTTTCTGAGCAGACACTTTAAAAAGGTACAATAAGGAGACAACCGAAACCAAACAATTACCGGAAATTTTAGAATATGGCTTACTATAAAATATTGAAAAGAAGTTAAAATTTATAAATGGTAAGATTTTTTAAATAATTTTGTTTTTAAAGCCCGTTTAAATTCAGCCAAATTCTGGAGATTAGTAAGAGCTGAGGGAAGTCTATTCCAGATGAGAGGGTCTGTTACACTAAAAGAACGATCATAGTAAACAGCTCAATTTGACCTAGAAAGTTCGATTAGACGATTACTAACATCTAGATCTGCTGACCTTAGAGTAAGCTGTCTATTGCTTAAGTTTTGTCGGATACATAGTTCCGATATATAGGCTGGCGCCATTCTTTGCAATGGTCATTATTATGTCATTTATGTCTGTGTTACATGCATTGTCCTATTTGCACTTAATCCCTCAGACTTTTTGCGAATAAACAGCACCCATAGAGTCAATTCATTCGCTTTTGGGAACGGTTCATATCATCTCATAGAAATCATTGTATCTCCTTTATTGTCATGGTGAAAAATGTGAACTAAACGGTGTTAGAAAGAGAAAACACTCCGCTTTATATTAGAAGCTAACCGCTGAAGAATTAAAATGTGTACCTCTATGAAACCAAAGTTTCCTACGGCAATTTGAGAAAAAAATTATGAAGTTTTTTGAATTTATTATTAATTATATTTATATGAAACAACAAAAAAGTGAGTTGGCAATAATGTTTATTTTATAGCATTTGTCTAGTAAAATTTTTTTTTTTTTTTCGTTATCAGTAATTTAAGATCCTGCATGACAACGCCAGGCCCCACACTGCACGAGTTTCGCAGGAGCTGCTGACAATGTTTGGATGGGATATTGTCACCCACCCCCCTCCCTATTCACTTGACTTGGCGCCTTAGGACTATCACCTATTCACTAAACTAAAGGAGTGTTTGGGTAGGAAACATTTTTCCAACGATCAGGAGGTCAAGGAAGCTGTGAAGAAGTGGCTGAAAGAGCTGGCGGCGGAGGTCTATGACACTGGCATACAAAAGGTAGTACCCCAGCTACAGAAATGTCTCAATCTCAACGGCGATTATGTTTAAATATTATTTGTGATCGTGTGAATTTCCTGCGCCATACAAATCATCCAAATATTATTTATTATTACTATTAAATGTTGTAACCTTGCTTTCTGAATGACCCTCGTGTATCAATTATCGTAGAGAAACTTCCAAAGTTTTATGAAACTAAATATTTAAATTTAAACACAAATATAAGAAATTAGTCCATTGCCTTTGTGTAGCAATTAAAATTACAAATCAAATAAATTTAATCTTGGAAGAAATAACCAAACTTTTTTTTTTCACAGTAATACATGTATGGCCCATTAGTATTTTATGTTCTTGAAACGACCCAGATTCAGTGTCATTTTTTTTCCTTTTTCTGAATGGATAAAACCAAGTTTTATGAAAGTTGCAAAAGCAGTTTAAATTATTGTAAAAATAAGCAAATTATGGTTCTGCAGCTGAGAGCCCGTTGTAATTTTTCATTCTGATAAATGCATTATTTTTATGAGAAAGACCGAGGTTACACGGAAGATGTCAGTAGTAAGCCCATAGGCTCTTATGCCAGAAATTAATAATAATAATAGAAAATACACTTAATATCTTTATTTGTACTCACATGTTTTCAATATATTTTTTTTATTTCATACCTTTATGGAATAAATTTGAGAGTAACCAAAATAACAAAGTGGGTGCAAAGAACACACAATATGCAATTGCAATTGTTTAGTGACTGAATTGTAGAAATCTCTGCTAATGATAGTGCTCAAACAATATAATCTTAAGTAGCTGGAACTTATTTGCTATCTTACTTATCCATGGTTTATTTAGCATTACCACAATAGATAATACTGATAAAATATTACCAATCATATTAAAACAGAGCTGAACTAATAATGAAAGCGCGCCCGGCCAACGTATTTTTGTACAATTGCAATTACAGTAAAAAAGAGTGACACATACACCTTATACGAAGGGGTACCCAAAAGAAACCGAACTTGTGCTGCGGGGGGCTCAGTTTTACACGTTCCTACCGGCAGAACCCGGTACTACAAAAACCCTTGGGGCTTTTACATAAAAAAGTTTTAATTACATTAGTGTATTAAAACAGTTTTATTACTATTAACTACTAGAATGGGATATGGAATTCAATTTATCCATAATATTAGCACTATAGCAAACAATAGAATATAAGGTATGAACAAAATGAATCAACGTAATAACTCTTAGGTTACAACAAACAAAAATAAGAGAAAAAGTATATTTTTATTTTTAGAATAACTTAATGAGTAAAACCTCAAATTATAATATTTAATTATTGATGACAAATTAGAGATTCTTAAATTTTTGTTTAACTATTTTAATGTTGATTTTTTCTATAAAAAATCAACATTAAAAGTAAGTTACAGATTTTAGTATATTAGAAATTTCTGGTTTAAATTTTAACATGGAATAAGTGAAAAAATCAACATTAAAAGTAAGTTACAGATTTTAGTATATTAGAAATTTCTGGTTTAAATTTTAACATGGAATAAGTGAAAAAATCAACATTAAAAGTAAGTTACAGATTTTAGTATATTAGAAATTTCTGGTTTAAATTTTAACATGGAATAAGTGAAAAAATCAACATTAAAAGTAAGTTACAGATTTTTAGTATATTAGAAATTTCTGGTTTAAATTTTAACATGGAATAAGTGAAAATATCAACAGAACTGAATTTATGTATATACAGGGTGGCCGGAGGTAGAGTGCACTAACTTCGGGCGGTGGTTCTACGTAATGGTAGAATTAAAAATGATAAATAACTTTTTTCGAAATAAAAAAATATATATAAAGTATGCATATCCTTAAGCTTTATTTTACATTCACCCCAAAGACGGTAATTTAAATTATGATTGGGTATGTAAAAAATTACTTCCCAACTGAATGAGGATTCGCATTGAAATTTCTACCTAGTTCGCCCCTGCAATCTGTAATTATATCAACTTGCAATAATTATAAATATAAACATAAAATGTAAAATTATGTTATTATTTCATATTTAACATGTTGACTGTCAAGGCAATTTTCAGAATTCCGGTCTAAAAAGCCAATTTAAATATTCTTTTAATACTTGATTTTGAATAAATTTTTTATAATTATATTTTCTGTTCATTTATTAATTAATTTTCTGATATGTAAGCCAGCATTGATTTTTTGTTCTCTTCCCAGAAGCCATCTATCCATATTAGCACTGATATTCTAGGAATTTTATCGTACTTTAGCGAATATGGCAAGTAAACACACTACGAAGTTATCTCGTAGTCGGCAACCTAGCAAAGAACGCAATCTACGAGTTGAGTTATCTCATAGTTGGCAGTCAACGTGTTAACTTAGTTAATTTTAAAAATTGAAATGATAGCTTATTTATTTATTGACAAAACTAAGCTGTGCAGCACGTAAGAAAGTCAAATGTCATTAATTTACCCTTGATAATAATAATTATTGCTGATAGCTGATTATTATTGACAGAATACAATTGAGCATTTAATTTTTTTACAAAACTCAATCTGTATATATATTAAAATAACTGAAGTCCCCGGCGCCGCCCACACTTTATGCAGAGTTTTTCAAAGTAGACAGTGACGTTTCTCTTGTTTTGAAGGTCAAGTGTGCAAAATTTCATCAATCTCGTAGTAAAACTGTGGATTTCAAAAATTTATGTGGAAAAATCAAATCCACACCGCCCGCCAGACATTGTTCTTTATATTAATAGATAAAGAAGAGTTTCCTGGTGTAGGTTTATTTTTAAACAAATCTACAGTTTTATTCCGAGACTGATGAAATTTTACACATTTTACTTCCAAAATAGGTTTTTGTTTTTGTTTTTTTTTTTTTTTTTCTCACTGTCTGCATAACCGAATATGAATATAACCATAGCGAAAAGGCTCCCATTAGCTCAGTTGGTAGAGCATTGCCCCGGCAATCCGTAGGTCCTAAACTCGACTGTATCTTTCTATGATTTTTCTGTTTTTTTTTCATTAAAAAATCGCTAGCATTGTCTTCAATAATTAAATATTACATTTTGATGTTTTACTCATGAAGTTATTGCAAAAAATAGATATATTAGTATGTATTTATTTGTTTCAAGTATTCTGAAAATTCCTATATCCAGAATTGTAATACAATTGTAAAAACTACATTCTACCTCATTTAACAATGTCAGTGTTAAAATGGTCCACTATTTTCACATTCTCATTAATAATAATATACCGCATCAATATTAATAAAAAGAACCTGTTTTCTTTGGCTTTCCAATGAAATATTCCTTAAAAAAATATTTTTTCTACTCCGTGATGAGATAAACATGCAGTGTTACAAGTTAAGAAATAAGTCGTAATTTCTCAGACAAGAACTAAGTACACAGTAATGTTAAAAATAGAAATACCATATTGTTTTTATGACAAAATTGTTTATTGTTTTTACAACTGGCAATACCATAATAGTTAAACGATTCGAAAGAAACATTCGAATATGTTTAAAGACATTAGATATTCTAGTATCTTCTGTCTTTTTCATTTTCATACAAAACGTGTGAGAAGGAAATTTTTTATAAACGGCTCTTAGGGCGATCGTCCGATTACGTGCATACGATCTCTGCCTGGGACTAGTAGACATCTAAATTGGAAAACTCAAGTCAGTATTGCTTCACAATATTATTACAATAACTAAAAATATTAAAAAGTGTTTCCGGAAAATTTGCTCATTTTGAATTAAATAATAATATTTCGATGATTTGTGCAGCGCCGTTTTTGTGCAAAATCACCTAAAGGGCACTGTACAAACATATAGTATATGTCTAAATGATCCTTCCTATGGAAGTTCCTATTACTAACTATAGACAGATAGCGTAGGGAGTGTGGCGAACCCATCGCTCAGGGAGTGGAAACACGACCTGCAATAGCCATCCCAAGCTAAGGTGTGAGATACCGTGCTCAGGGCTGAATGACACTGGGGAACAGTGTCACGAACGGTTCCTCCGAGACACAAGGTCGCATCTCGGAGTATACAGACCTTACCCCAGCATTCGGGGCTCTGCTGGGGTGGACCTTTTATTTCCCTAGATACTCGTGGGACCAAATATGGACTGTAAAAACAAAAACCAAAACAACACTGACGAGGGACCTTTAAGGAACCTAGGGGGAGTGGAAGGAGGAGTTGAGGCCGCCTCGGTGGACTCATCCCTCTTGGGGCCTTTGAGGAACCAAGAGGAAGTGGAGAGGAGAGATGGGACCACCCTGGTGGACTCTTCCCTTGAGGGGCCCTCTGGGAACCATAAAGAAGGACCTCCGACGGACGCAACACGGCGGGATCCCCCAGGGGATCCAGACGTGGAAATGCAGGGACCATCAGGGGACCTGGAAAATAACTTCTTTAAGAACCCCCGACTCCAACTGGGGCCCTCGGGGAACCAGCGGAGAGGGGGGGACTTAAAGAAGAGACTCACTCCAACAACCACCGCTGAGGAAGACAAGGTAAAGTCCCTGTCAGACGATGTGAAAAAAATTCACATCAGTAAGAAACTCAGTGGGGCTGCGAGGAGAAAACTCAAAAGAGAGAAGCAGGGGCGGCAGGAAGGAAACCGGGAACAACCAGGGACTGTAAAAGTCCGCTGGGGACAACCAGGGACCTCGAAGGCCGGAACCAGGCAAGGCAAACCAGGGACAGACCGGAAGCTAACGGGGACCGCAGAAGGTAACCGGGAGCAACCTGGAACGCCCGGGGAAAAGAAGGCTGGGAAGAGGAGAAGAACCTCACCAGAACCTAAACCCTTGGGGCTTTCACCGGGAAATTCCAGGAAAAAGCCCCGAGGAATTCTCACCTCTGCTACCTATGCGGAAGCCGCTGGAAATAAAATTCGAGTGGCTGTTGTACATAGGAACAGAGAGGAAGAATTTACAAAAGAGCAGGAGGCCCTCGTGAGTGAGGCGGCCGCGGATCTGATTTTGAGCATCCCAAAGGGGCAGTTCAAACCCAGATTCGACGAATGCTTCACTCAGAGGGGCGTCCTGAAAATGACCTGCTCCGACAAGGAGTCAGAGACATGGCTGAGGGAGATGGTGCCGACCATACGGAAATGGCAGGGCTGCGACCTGGAGGTGGTGGGGTTGCAGGAACTGCCAAAGTACGTAAAGGTTATGGCAGTAATCCCCGAAAATGGAGCAGTAAGCACCGAGAGGTTGCTACAACTGCTGGAGAACCAGACTCCCCGGCTACACACAAAAAAATGGATCGTCCACGACTCGATCAGGGATAAGAACATGTATCGCCTGATCATGAGTGTGGACGAGGAAAGTGTGAAGGTGCTGAGGGAGATGGGGATGACGGCGCATGTCGGGATAAGGAAGGCCACTTTTACGGTGCGCTCTCCTAACACCGAGGAGCGTAAATAGGAGGAATGACTTAAGGATTAGGCAGTAATGGCTAAAAACTTACAGTTCATTCAAATAAACTTGCACCGCAGTCCGGCAGCGACTGCAGTGCTTAGCAGTAGAGTCACTCGGGACAGTGTGGACGTCGCGCTGATCCAAGAACCCTGGACTTATAGGGGGAAGGTCAGAGGACTAAACATGAACCAAGGTCTAATCTATTATAACGAGTCGGGGGACAGACCCAGGGCCTGTATTCTCATCAGAGGGATACCTGGCACACTGCTACCCGAACACTGCAGTAGGGACTTAGTGGCTGTGAAGCTACAGGTCACGCTGGACCAAAGAAGCAGGGAAGTAGTTGTGGCATCAGCATACATGCCCTATGACTCTGTGGAACCACCACCCTCAAGGGAAATAACGAGACTCGTCCAGGACTGCAGGGAGAAGGGTAGGGAACTGATACTCGGAGCAGATGCTAACTCGCACCACACTGTGTGGGGGAGTACGGACATCAACAAACGAGGACAGGACCTCCTGGAATACCTGATGACAGTGAACCTTGAGATTCTTAATAGAGGTAGGGAACCCACCTTCGTTATAAGTAACAGACAGGAGGTGATAGACCTCACCCTAGGAACATTAAGAGTCTCAGGATGGAGAGTATCGGACGAACCATCCCGGTCGGACCACCGACACATAGAATTTAAACTAGAGGGAGAAACAAGCAAAACGGGGACCGATACATATAGGAACCCAAAAGCAACTGACTGGACTAGATACTCGGAGGAACTAAATATAGGAATGACAAGATTCCCAGCTAAATACGGCTGCCCCGAAGAAATTGAGGACGCAGTAGAAGTACTGAGGGACTCAATGATAAGGGCATACGAAAATAGCTGCCCTCTGAAGACAAGTACCAGGGACAAAACACCGTGGTGGAGCAGAAGACTGCAGGAGCTACGGAAAATAGTAAGGCAAGCTTTCAACAAGGCCAAAAAGTCAGGAAACTGGGATGCCCACAAGCAATACCAGAAAGAGTACAAGGTGGCAATCCAGAAAGCCAAAACATGCTCCTGGGAGAAATACTGTGGGGAGGTGGAAACCATCCCACAGACTGCAAGAATCCAAAAAATTCTTGCAAAAGACCCAGGGGCAGCAAAAGGCCCATTCAAAAAAGCTGATGGAGGATATACCAACAGTTGGGAGGAGGAGTTGAAGGTACTGCTGGGGAAACATTTTCCCGGCTACAAAAAGTTAGAAGCAGATGATACCGGTCCACCACCAGCCCGAGTTACACGGGAAGGTAAGGACTGGGACACTGCGGCTAAAATAGTTACTCCCTCCAGAGTTAAATGGGCAATCAGAGGGTTTGACCCTTTTAAAAGCGCAGGAGAGGATGGAATCTTTCCGGCACTTCTACAGAGGGGCCTAGATACAATCCTACTTCCGGTGACGTAGATCCTGAGGGCATGCTGTGCCCTCGGATACATCCCCATACCATGGCGGAAGACAAGGGTAGTGTTCATACCCAAACCGGGGAGAGCTGACTACGACCAACCAGGTGCATTCCGCCCAATTAGCCTCACCTCATTTCTTCTGAAGACAATGGAGAGGCTAATGGACAGGCACATAAGGGACGGGGCACTGAAAGAGAAGCCCCTCCACGAGTTACAGTTTGCTTACCAAGCAGGTAAGTCAGTCGACGCGGCACTGCACAGGTTGGTGTACAAACTGGAGCAGGCACAAGCGACTGGGGAACTGGCGGTAGGGCTATTCCTGGATATAGAGGGAGCATTTAACTGCACCACTATTAAATCCATTGATGAAGCGGCAGAAAGACATGGACTCGACAAAACCACCAGAAGGTGGCTGAGGAACATGCTCTCAGGCCGGATACTTACGGTGACAAGGGGTGAGGTAATCATCAAAGTGCTGGTGACACGAGGGTGTCCACAGGAAGGGGTCTTATCACCCTTGCTGTGGAGCCTGGTGGTGGACAACCTCATCCGGAAACTCAACAACAGGGGCCTATATACGCAAGGGTATGCGGATGACATTGCAACCATAATAAGGTGTTGGGATGCAGACACAACCCGAGGCCTTATACAGTCAACACTGGCAACAGTGGAAGAATGGTGTGAAGAAACAGGACTGTCAGTCAACCCAGACAAGACAGAACTAGTAATCTTTACGCGTAAAAGGAAACTAGAAGGATGGAGCAATCCAACCTTCTATGGAAAGGAATTAGAACCCTCTGACACGGTTAAGTACCTCGGAGTCATCATAGATGCCAAACTGAGCTGGAAAAACCAGGTGGAAACTGTAGGCAGAAAGGCCTGTGCTCTGATGTGGGCAACTAGGCGAATCTGCGGCAGAACGTGGGGTCTCAAACCTAAAATGATGCAATGGCTTTACACAGCCGTTGTAAAACCAAGGATCATGCACGCAGCCCTGGTCTGGTGGAGGAGAACAACACTGAAAACAGTGATGGTCACACTCAATCACATACAGGGACTTGCATGCAGAAGCATCACAGGAGCCATGAGAACCACTCCAATACTAGCCATGGGAGTGCTGCTGAACCTACCCCCACTAAACATAGAAATAGAGGGGGCGGCGATGGCGGCAGCCTACAGGTTACATTGCAATGGCCAATGGAGAGGAGAGTTGCCCAGAAACAGTCACACGGAGATAGGAATAAGACTGAGGGCAATTAGTCCGACGGCTGGGATGAAGCAGGACGGCAAACAAGCCGAATACTTCTTCGGACAGCTGTTTAAAGTGACGTACCCCACAAGGGAGGAATGGGACACGGTCCCAGGTCCAAACTCCAAACAGGAACTAATCTGGTTCACAGACGGGTCCAAGATGGAGGAAGGAACAGGGGCCGGGGTCTGTCTACAGGGATCTAAGAGGGAACTCAGTATACCTCTAGGAATGCACTGCACTGTGTTTCAAGCTGAGATGAAAGCCATCTTAGTCTGCGCACAGGAGAATATGAGTATCGGGTACAGAAATAAGAACATAAACATATGTTCTGATAGCCAGGCGGCCTTAATGGCACTGGAAAGTAACCGATGCGACTCCAGACTGGTGATGGAATGCAGGACTATCCTAATAGAACTGGCGACCATCAATAAAGTAACCCTGCTCTGGGTACCAGGACATAAAGGTATTGAGGGCAACGAGCGGGCTGACGAACTAGCAAGGAAAGGGGCGAAAGCACCACTTGTGGGATCTGAGCCGGCCGTAGGAGTAGCAGCTTGCCACACCAAACTACATATCAAGAGGTGGGTCAAATCCCAACACTGGAAGGAATGGAAGAAGGCACCCGGAATGAGGCAATCTAAAGTACTCATAAACGGACCGGACCCTAACCGAACCAGGCAACTACTCGATATGGACAGAAACTCACTGAGGGAACTGGTAGGACTATTAACGGGACACTGCCATCTCAGGAGACACATGCAACTGTTGGGAGTGGAAAACACCAACATCTGTAGGAAATGTGAAGAGGAGGAAGAGACTCCAATTCACCTATGGTGCCAATGCCCCGCTCTGCTGGGAATAAGGCTCAGATACCTGGGAAGACACAGTGTGGAACCAGAAGACATCGCCACATATCCAATGACAGCCCTGGTGAACTTCATAAAAGGGACCGGGTTACTGGCAAGGGAATGAGGTAAAATGGGAGATAGTACAATGGGCCTATGGCCTAAGTGCTCGCGGGGAACGTAAGTAAACCGCCTCCGACTAAAAAAAAAAAAAAAAAGAAAAAAAAAAACTATAGACAGTCAAACTATTATCAACTCGTTTTATTATCAACAGTTTTCGTGCACGGCACGTGAGATGGCAGTGTTGATTATTGTGCGAGATTAATATTTAAACATGCTGTGATAATTTCCACATCCATCTAGATATGAGGGCCTCCGTGGTCGAGGGGTATGGCTCTTGACTAGCAAACCAAAGATCGCGGGTTCAAATCCCGGCGTGCGCAAGTAAATTTTATTCTATGAATTTGTGTTATTTCACAATTCATTCATTAAATAATATATAGTGTACTTGCGGCGCTTTGCAGAGTGGAAAATACTCTCAGTATCTCCCTGGTGTAAGACCACCATTCAGAATTAAAATGTTGCTTGAAATGGCTTTAGCCGTGTTTGGTGAATAGTTCTGAATAGTCAGGTACTCGCCATAGTCTCACTGGCTCAAGACATTTGGGAACAGTTGGGTCTCTTGTGCGGTATTTACATAAAAAAAATAAAAAAACAACAACAATGAACAGGCGTGTAAGAATTTAATTAATAAGACGGTAAATAAATCAAGCGAGTAATATGGATACATAATACGTAAAGAAAAATTATTGTCACATTGTGAAGCAGAAGGGTAAATAGAATAAAAAAAATATTTTGAAATAATGATTAAATTTATTAAAAGTTTATAAAAGTTTATAAAACTTAATAAAACAAAATGCACATTTTTTTATTCTTATCATAAACAGATTTTAAAAATTCTCCGTTAACATATTTTAATCTTACCTGCAGTTTAATATTGTACAGTACGCAATATCATCTCAAATTAACATGTTTATATGAAAGTATCTACAAATATATTATAATACTATCTAAAGTTTAAAAATTTCAGGACAATAAAAACTTGATGTACAATTTCAAAATAAGCCAGAGCAAATGATATTTTTACCAAGTTTTAAAAATATGTTCTAGCCGCTATGGGAGTGACATCAACAGCTACAACTAAAAAAAAATTGAACAGATCAGTGGGGACTTTATTTCTTGTGCTTGTAAAATCCTTCTCCGGATTTCATTCCGAACTTTCCTTCAGCCACGAGCTTGTTCAGGGACTCAATGGGTTTGAATAGCGGGTTGTCGGGGTACTTTTTGTGCCACCCGTCCAGGATGAACTTGGTGGTGTCCAGTCCAACATAGTCGGCCAGTTCAAGGGGGCCCATGGGATACCCTGCGCCCAGTTTCATGGCAATGTCAATATCCTTTGCAGAAGCATCACCTGAAATTAAAAAGGAAATATAGTTTTGTGATATATACATATATTGTGTGACAAATGGTGTTCAATGACAGAATTTCCTCCACAGACCCTAAAAACATGGAAATTAAAGGCAGTTTAATCCCAGCAGAAAAGGGAGAAAACCAAATGCATCATTTTTTAATACACACATAATTTAATTCAAGATTTTGTATTAGTACAGTGAACTCTCTTAAGAAGTTTTCAATGGGACCAGACAAAAAAAACTTCATTAAGTTGGATCCAAATTTGGCTATTTTTTTAATGAAGATTTTTTCTAGAATTGTGGACAAAGTATTACGTATTTTTAAATTAGATAGGTAGAATGAATGAGAAATATTTTATCTTTTCCAGCTACAACAACATCAATACTTTTGTATTTTTTCAATCATAGCTAACACAAAAATCTCGAGCTGCTACTGTATAACTCGCCTAATTTTCTTCGACAGAGTTGTACATTTTATGACCGTTGAAAAGGGTTCATTTCAGGTACCTCTATTGTGACACTAGTTTCAGATTATGGTGGTTTTACTGCTGAACTTATAAAACTTCATTGGATGCAGACAATAATAACAAAGTGATAAATTTTATTCATTTTCAGATATATTCCGCCACTAGTTTTCATTTGTGATGGATTCACCGCTGAACTTTTAAACTTTCTAGGCAGGAAGCAGTTTTAGCTAAAAAATCGATTTTCTTTTCATTCTTTTTGTATGAAATTTCAAGGAACCAAAAAACAAAACTTCTTTAGTGCAAAAACTTCTTAAGGAAGAACTTCTTAAGCGGGTAAGTCCTCCGTCACAACATAAGCAACATTTTCCGCTTACGGCGGTGGTAGTAATGAAGTGCGAAACTGGAATTTAAATTCAAGTGCATTATGTAACTCAACTGCATTTATCATCTTGTAAAAATGTTTTTAAAATAAAATGTATGATGACCTCTCTCGTATAGGCGCACAGCCTCCCCCATGTAGGGCACGAGGAGGCGGTTGACCACGAAGCCGGGGGTGTCCTTGCAGGTGATGCAGGTCTTGCCCACGGCCTTGCCCCACGCCATGATGGCCTGGTACACCTCCTCTGAGGTGTCGTCGGAGCGGATCACCTCCAGGAGCTTCATCACCGGTACCGGGTTGAAGAAGTGCAAGCCACCAAATCTACAAATATTTCATATATCATAGGTTAAAGTGGTATGAATGACAGCAAATACGAGCAGCAATCTGCAGACACCTGTTGTAGGGTACTTATGAGAGCTATGTAGCTAGGCTACTGACTATTTTTTCAAGACATGTTAAGCTCAGTTGCTCACATCAGAGACAATTTGTTGATTCTTCGGTAGTGTCATTTTGGATTGAATTAGTGATATTTTGAAATTGATTTGTTATTAAGATTACATTTATATTATATAGTATCTGTACACAGCCTGGTAGTCGTCAAGATAACACTGACTGGACTGTGTGATGATTTAAACCCCAGCTCTAACAATCCTCTGCATAGAATATTATAAACCTGCTTAGTTGGCTTTGTTTGAAGTCTGTAAAATGCAAATCAGTTTGCTATTGATTATCCAATGTGGATTTAGGAAGAAAATAATAAGAAACATTTGACACATAATAGTAATGCCAAGCATGTATAGCGAATTTCCAAGAGGAATGCAGGTTTTAAATTAGTCAAACAATTTAAATATTTTTAATGTTAATATCCATCATTAAAATAATATTTTACCTATCCTTCCTCTTGACAGCGGTTGCGATTTCTCCAATTGATAGGGACGACGTATTAGATGCAAATATGGTATGGGCTGGAGCAATCTACAACAAAACATATAATCATTTCTCATTTAGTTAAAATGTTTTATTTGTTAGCAGATCTTTACTCAGTGTCAACTGTAACAATGCCAACTTGTCATAATCCATAATAAATAGTTCATTAAAACTAATTAAAATATACTTACAGCATCAATAGCCGCAAAAAGCTTGTGCTTAATTTCAATATTTTCTATTATCGCCTCCACAACAAGATCTGTTGACTTCACAGCTTCATTCACATCTGTGGAACCCTTCAACCGGGACAGAGCATCAGCCACGAACTTCTCCCCTGCGGCCGGGTCATCCTTATACGCCTTCTTTGAAACTCGGGTCAGATTGTTTTGAATGGACGCTTGAGCCTTCTTCAGTACATCGTTGTTGACATCAACGAGAGTTACATTGTTACCGGCTTGGGCTGCAATCTAAAATTAAAAACAGATCACTAGAATTTTATAAATCTGGTAAAAGTACATAACAATCTGGAATTCAAAGGTTCCCAAACTTTTTTGCCCCGTAGACAGACCACTTGCCAATTTTTTTTTCCGTAAACCCCGAATTTCGAATATATCAATATTCCGTAGGATATTGAATTTTCATAAACCTATTAACATCAAATGTGTTTTTCATTTTAGTTTTCGTAAGAAGTTTGGCTACCTCACAAAACACCATTTATGAGATATGAAGATGGAAAGCTATTAAAAAAACTTAGTCCGTTTTCCTCCATCATATAATCCGGGCCTCTTCAAGATCCGCATTAATAAATCCTTTCTTACAGCCCCTAAGTTAACCCGCCTCACAACGCTACCCAACACCTGGGTGGCGATATAGTTCCGCTGTCTTTAAACTGTGCAGACAGGGGCGTTCTTATAAGGTGTTACATAAATCAAACATTCCATAAAGCAAGATAATAAACAGGTATTTCTTTCTAAAGCTAGAACTGCAGTTACCCCTTTTCCTTAATTCCCGCTAAGTTCTTCGTTGGTGCTTATTCCGATCAGTTCTGCTTGTCATAACATATATTATGATATCCGATTCTTCAATGTTCCATTTTTATAGTCAAAACATTCTCAAACCTAGTTTTGAAGTCTGTATGAAGTACATTTAATGCCAAAATATCATCATTATGGAAGTTTGTCAATGAAAAGTTAGGGAACTGTGAAAAGTCACGCCTTATGACCTGCAATATTTTGCCTTAATATATCAATTCCTTTATTTATACACCTCAATAAATAATAAGAAATATCAAATGAGTAATTTTTGAGTCCATTATGTATTGCGTAGGTACACAAAATTTGTGTTAGATCTATTATGTCATTTATGGAACGCCTGAATGTTGATGAGGTCTTAATGTAAATGGGAGTACACTCGCGTGTAGGTACCCCTATTTAAATCTTGTGTACCCCAAATTTTTTTTCTCATTGGCATGTACCCCCAGCAAGATGAAATCGACCCCTGGGGGTTAATATAGACTACTTTTGGAACCTCTGAATTCTAGATGAAAAATAAACTAAGTAAAGCGAATGAAATTTTGATTATGTATTTATTGAAAATATATAAGTTTAAATAACTTACCTGTGCAATTCCAGATCCCATCAAACCGCCTCCAATTACAGTCACATTTTTAATAATATTTTGGGCAACTCCTGATGTGGCGAATCCTCTCTTGATCAAAGAAAACGATTGTGACATTTTAATGGATGTTTTGGATTAAATAACAGTATCGACACTGGTGGTTAGTGCCAAACTTTTACTTGCGTTTTACTTTTGTTATAGAATTGCGGACGAACCAAAACGGATATCGAATGTGAACCAGCTAAACGATTAAAATTAAAATGACAGCGGATGCGGACTTTGGACCTATTTGTGAGGTTCAAAGTGTGAAAATACTGATGACATGTGATAATAGTTTATCAAACTGTCAAAGTCTAGATAAATATTAAAATTAGCGATGATATCAGCAGGTGCTAGCATTGCAAGGGTAACAATAATAATATTTAAAGTTTTTGAAGAAAAAAAATTCTAACCTAACTTTCTTCGTTGATTTCATGTCTTTCAAACTTTGGCAGTATTCCATGGCATTAAAAACAGAACATTATTTTGTGAGCTGTTATACTTTAACAATCGTAAATCATAACCAGATTTTTAGTAAATTTTAAACTAAGAAATGTGTTTATCTCCGTTATTGGTAAACAAAAGGAAGAATCCTTAAAATGACCAAACAAAAAAACTGGGGAACACACTTGGGAAGAATCTACAAATCGTAAATAAACCACTACAAAAATTAAAAATTTACTTGTATGCAAAATAAATAAAATTAGAAATGGTAACTATTTTCGGGTAGGAAAAACAACAATTTTCCAGTACACCTTATCATTTATCCACTGTATAAATTCTGAAATAGATTTTCATACAGCTTCGAACTTTTTAAGAAATATTGTATTATTATTTAATGCTAACAGAGAAAATAGTACATTAGATCGTAAATGTGCAGAGACGCGCCTCATACTTTACGCACAAATTATTTTTAAAAAAATGCTTGATAACGATTTATTACAATGAGGAACAAGGAACAACTATTTCAATTCACGGAGAAGTTTTTCTTTTGAACTAAGAACCTCTTTCGTAAAGTGCGTTATTTTCTTGGGTAAAAATATAAAAAAAACAAGCCTTACAACTTATTTAAGTGTTTTTTTTTATGATTTTTGCGTATTGGATGAGGAGCGTTTTTGCAGTTTCGTGGATTTCAAAGAGTGAGAAGAGTTTAAATGTTGATGGAGAAGGTATAATAGATAGATGAAACCAAAAATATCAACGTAATCAAATATTGCATGAGGCAGGCCTTGAAACAGGGAGTAATATGATATTGGCTTTGTGAAAAACAATACGTAGAAACGGGTAGCAATGGGTAAAAATCGGAATCACAATGCCCACGCAATTAATATTGCAAGCTGATAAACTGATGAGGAGAATATACGATGCACATGTGAATGGTAGCAGAAGTCGGGGACGCCCGAGGAAGACATGGCATGACCAAGTGAATCAGATACTTGAGTCGGGCCATGTCAAGAGTCAGAACAATAGAAGAGTATGTATGAGACGATGTATGAATGTGAATGAGGCAAGGAGTGTGTGCCAAGACCGAGTTGTTTGGCGGTCCGTCCTCTCTGCCTACCCCTGCGGGGAAACGGCGTGATGGTTAGTTAGTTAGTTAGTTATAAACTGAGAAGCTGCAAGGAGTGAAGTAGTGCACTAGTGCAACGCGAGTGCAACGTGAGTGGTTTATTTATGAGTGCAACACTGTCATGGCAACACTTTTCATAACCATAGATAAAAGTGCGAAACTGAAAACAGCGAAAGAAAACTGTTTGCTTCTTTTCGACGTTTTGACCTGTCAGAGAAAATAAAAATATCAATAATTTCTGTATTCAATTAAATGACAGAGAAATCTGAAAAATCTAAGATGTCTTCACAGACTAAACACATACCTAAAGATGCCCAAGTTATTATGTCTATAATGAAAGACATGGGTATCGTCGATTACGAACCCAGGGTGATAAATCAGCTATTGGAATTCACATACAGATATGTGACTTGTATTTTGGACGACGCTAGGGTGTTCGCGAATCATGCGAAAAAGAAAGTGATTGACTTAGATGATGTTCGTTTAGCTGTACAAATGCAACTTGACAAATCCTTCACCACCCCTCCCCCGAGAGAAGTGTTGCTGGACGTCGCAAGAAGTAAAAACATTACCCCGCTTCCATTAATCAAACCCCACTGTGGTTTGAGACTGCCCCCAGACCGTTATTGCTTATCGTCATGCAATTACAAATTGGTGAAGACTCACGTACCTAAGAAACTTCCCATGAAGAATGCTCTGGGTGGAACTCCGAAGATGAACAACAAAGGAGGCAATCAAATGGTCGTCAAGCGACAAACATTGGTGACTGTGTCTAAAACCCAGGCTGTCAATGTACCTAAACCGGTGTTCAAATTCAGTTCTGGGAACAAAGTGATTTCTAAACCCGCTCCTAAAATAAGCAATCAACAATCCATTGTGAAGATGGAGACAGATGACTTGCAGGCCATGAAGAGAAAACGAGAAGATGATGATTACGATGTGCTTTGAGTTTATTAATTGCAAACTAATTTGTCAATTGATTGGACTTAACACCCATATTATTAAAGATATATCTCCTATGTCAAATATTGATTAGTTTTATGATGATATGGTTTGAGGTTTTTCATTACCAAAACTATTATTTTCATTAATTTAGGGTTGCTATGCCTTATATTATGTTCTTACGCTTTCTCCTTTAGCCAACGTTTTCTACAGCTTTAGAGTTTCATCATCAGGGCAGATGTGTAGATTGCGGTGAAGTGTGTGTTTATGTATGTAGAAATGATACAATGTTGCGCGCATTAATTCTCTTGCGGCTGGTATTTAAGTATAATAATTAGTAAAATGAATGTAGTTTTCGGTGTTTAGTTTTGATGTAACTGTCAAGCACCGGATACCAGGACGGCGGGGTTAAGCTACACATCTGCCATGATGATGGACACTGAAACATTGGCTAAAGAAGGAGGAAGCGCAACATGGCTTATTAACCTCAAAATTAATCAAGATAATAATTTAAAATGTTTTGATTTTCTTGTGATTTATAAAAACATAATAATAATAAGGCAATGATTTTTTTTGCCTTTGATTTGTAATTAAAAAAAGGTGAATTTTTGTAGAAATCATAAAGCCCAAAGAAGATCCCCTATCCTCGTGGCGATGGTGAAAATATTGTAGTACTAAAATACTTTTATTGTGAACGGGACATTATTCCTGCTTAAACGTTTTTAATACAGAGTTTGAGAAGTTGTTCTTTAGTTATTCTTTATTACAAAATTCAAATACACAATATACATAAGTTTCTAATAATACTGTCTATTATATTATTATTTCTTATGTGCTGTAAGTTTAATAAATATATTTTTTCTTTTAAATTGTTTTTTTCCTTGCTAGAAAATAATATACACTAGAAGATATTTCTAGAAAGTACTAAAAAAGTATTGAGCTCATTGATTTATTTAGGAACACTTTTTGAAACAATTTATTGAAAAGAAAAAGCCTTTTTAATTTGTCTTGGCTCAATTCGAACTTGATACCAGATGTTTTATAGAGATGAAATCCGTGGCAGATCAGATCAAACACTTGTTTTTGTTTCTACCATTACTGACCACTATGCAACTATGATTTCATTAAACATACCATCCAAAAATACAAAAATGGAACACAATTATTGCATACAACGAGTTGATTATGAGAATCTAAAAAAATCCTTTTCCAGTAATTATTGGCACAACTTAATACACATACCCAACCCTGATGATGCATGGACTTACTTCATAGACAAACTGAAATAAATAATAACATTAATTCTATATTAAAAACAATCCCTCCAAAATTTAAACCTCTAACTACCTGGATAAATCACACCATTATAAATTGTATAATAAAAAGAAACTTACTCCATAAAAAAACAAGTTTTACAAAAGATACAGAAACATATATACAAAAGTCATCAGAAATCCTAAGGAATTATATTATAGACATAAAATAGAAGAAAGCAAAGGTAATCCAAAAGAAATATGGAACATCCTACGCGAAGCTACTCATATTAAGCCTAACTTAAACACTGACCTAAAACAACTCATTCTTGATGGACAGACCGTCGACTTCTCAAAGAATCCGGAAAAAATCCTAAACCATGCCAATGACTTTTTCACTAATGTCGGGAAAAAATTAGCAAAAAAAATGTCCTCCCCAAATTCTAATACAAATTACAGGAAAAAAACACATATACCCTTTTCTAAACAATTTAAATTTCAAATGGTTACACATGACGATATTAAGAATACGATTAACTCATTGAAAAACACTAAGTCCGCCGGTATGGATGGCATCACCGCAAACTTACTCAAGACACTTGTTCATGGACTATTGGAACCTCTCACTTACATAATTAACCTCAGCATAACACAGGGAATTTTCCCTAAACAATTAAAGCAGGGGTCTCCAAACTACGGCCCGCGGGCCGTATCCGGCCCGCCTGTGTCATCCATCCGGCCCGCGACATCTTATGACCAGTGTCATCAAGGACCCGTGACAGCTAATGGCTAAGACCTTGCTCAGAAGGGGCGAAAACTCCGCGAATTTTTTCGTGCGAATAAATAAATATGCTCGTTGGCGAGGTACTTGGCACCAATACGTTGCGTCCACAAGTATCGCGCGAATATATCAAGAGGATTTTTTTGAAAAATCTTTATTTGATTCGCAATGATTTCAAGGTCTGAGAAACGAGTATCAAAAATTATCTTCAAAGCTACGTTATCTAAAGCTATATTTTCATCCCTGAAAATTCTATTGTCTACCCCCCCCCCCTCCCTAGGACGTTAAATATGGGTGTCTAGAAATTAAAACGGTTTTGGCCCTCCGAACTCACTGGAGTAGTCAATGTGGCCCTCCGGCTGAAAAGTTTGGAGACCCCTGAATTAAAGCAAGGGCTCGTCATACCCATATACAAAAGTGGACATTAACAATTACAGGCCCATAACAATACTTAACTCACTCTTGAAAGTAGTTGAAAAAATAATGAACAAACAACTGAAATCATTTTTGGAAAGCAAGCAGCTACTCTCCGAAAATCAATTTGGTTTTCGGTCAAATAAGAGCACTGCCGAAGCTATTATTGCTGTTACAAACTTTCTTGTTTCAAATTTAGATAAGGGAAAAAAATGCATTTCTATCTTCCTAGACCTCTCAAAAGCTTTTGATACTATCTCCCTTGACATTCTTATTATTAAACTAAATGCCATTTATATAAGAGGGAAAGACCTAGAATTTCTTCAAAGTTACTTAACTAATCGAACCCTAACTAACTAACTAACTAACCATCACGCCGTTTCCCCGCAGGGGTAGGCAGAGAGGACGGACCGCCAAACAACTCGGTCTTGGCACACACTCCTTGCCTCATTCACATTCATACATCGTCTCATACATACTCTTCTATTATTCTGACTCTTGACATGGCCCGACTCGAGTATCTGATTCACTTGATCGTGCCATGTCTTCCTCGGGCGTCCCCGACTTCTGCTACCATTCACATTTGCATCATATATCCTCCTTACACTCCTATCTTCGCTCATTCGCTCTACATGCCCAAACCATCTAAGCGTCCCTTTCTTAATCTTACTCATTACGCTTACATCAGCCTTGCACTCTTTGCGGATCTCCACATTCCTCACACGATCAAACATGGTTTTACCACACATACGCCTCAGGGATCTCATTTCAACAGCATTTAATCTACTTTCATCCTTTCTTTGCCAGTTCCATGCCTCACTTCCATACATCAAGGTAGGTACCAGCACTCCGTTGTGGACTGCTAACTTCGCTTCTTTGGACAATTTTTTGTTAGCGCCTACGGCGTTTAGTCCTCCATTAACGGAATTACCTGCATTTACCCTTCTTTCGATATCTCTGTCAGCCTTCCCATCTCTCGTAAACATACTTCCTAAATACACAAACTCATCCACCTGCTCCAAGTATTCCCCATTCACAATTATATTGCACACTGTTTTCGTACTCTCTCTTTCAAACACCATTACTTTAGACTTACTTACATTCATCATTAACTCATTCTTCATGCATACTTCGTTCATCCTAGACACGAGAGACTGTAGATCATCTATACTATTAGCAATCAGCACCGCATCATCAGCATACAACAGGCAACATACTTTAAAATTATTCAAATTCGCGCCCAATCCCACCTCTTTCAATTCTTGCATACAATTATCCATCTCTTATATAAATGCCATTTATATAAGAGGGAAAGACCTAGAATTTCTTCAAAGTTACTTAACTAATCGAACCCAAAGTGTCAAAATCGAAAACAAATTCAGCCAACCTCTCCCCATAACCTATGGAGTACCCCAAGGAAGCGTCTTAGGCCCTACTTTGTTTCTCATCTACATAAACGATCTTTGTAACCTAATGATAGATGGAAAAATTGTAAGTTTTGCTGACGATACTGTGCTACTCATTCAATCAGACACTTGGTTAAACGCATACAAAATGGCTGAGATATCAATTAACTCTGTTAAAAAATGGCTAGCTATTAACTCTCTTGCACTAAATACTTCCAAAACAAAATACATTACTTTTAGTATGAATATCGTTGGCCAACCTAATCAAGATGTTGAAATAAAAGTACATGAATGTTCTTGTACTCACGATACATTCTGACAATATGCTTGCCTAGATCGAACGGACCATATCAAATACCTTGGTCTTACATTATTTTGATCAATATCTTAAGTGGAATACACATTGCCTTATAACGAATAAACTTAGAAAACATATTTATTTCTCCAAAAACATTAGAAACATACTAGACTCCAAATCTATGAAAATTTTTTATTACTCTCTTTGTCAATCTATCATTGAGTAAGAGGGAGCTGCAACACTATGAGCTATAGATTCATTATCGAAGGCACAAAAATTAATTATGAAAGTTATTCTTAAAGTTCCCTTAGAAATAAGTACTGCAGATATATTCTAGAAATTCCATGTATTAGATATTCGACAAATTTACACAAAAACTATCTTAACTCATCCGCTTAAAAATAAAACACATCCATTTTATGAAAATACCCAAAATATTGTACACACGAGGCACAAAACCAAAGAACTTATACAAACACCTAAAACAAACACAACATTTGGTCAAAGAAATTTCAAATACATTGCGTCTAAAATATACAATAACCTACCTGAAAAGACAAGAAAATCGAATAATATTAACAAAAAATCCTGATCAAACAATGGATCATCGAAAAAGGTCGTGCAATAATTAGTCACCTCAGGGCCCGTTCCCACTTCCGTTTTAAAAACGGAGGCGGGTCCCGTTTTAAAAACGGATGCCCTAGTGGCTGTAGTGGATGTACGGAGCTGTTCACACTTGTCCGACACAATTTGAAAATGGATCCGACATTTTTTGTCGGATGGATCGCCAGCGCAGCGCGTCCGTTTTCAAATCGTGTCGGAACACGCTCGCTCATAGTTTTGCATGGAGCTGTTCACACTTGTCGTCTAGTCGTTCCGGCAGAATCCCCGCCACACCCCGACCCCTCCCCGCCCGCTCCCAGTCGCAAGGAAGCAGGCACGCTGCGTGCTTGTATTTGGTTATTTTGTAAGTAAATAAATCAAAACTACAATAATGGATAAGGAAATAAACCCCGAAAATTTAATACCACTGGTCGAAGAAAGAGTATAGTAATATTTTATTTTTAACTAAATAAAAACAAAACACTTGGTGTACACAACTTTTGTATATCAAAATTTATATTTTAATTTTTAAAATTTTACTTTTTTTTAAATTTTAAAGCTTTAATGAGATGCACGATGCACGGAAGAGCGTATTAGTTCAATAAACTCATAATAAAAAATATTTTAGTTGTTATTGTTTTCTTACTTTAAAATATCGATAGCCTTTCTTCAGGACAAATGCACTCTCTCAATTTTGTATTTTGATATGTTAATCTCTCTGAAACTCATTCCAGTAGATGATTAAAGGAAGTGATAGACATTCTCTTAAGCTATTATGCGCCCTTGAGGTGATTTTCTCACGGTGAAAACGGCGCTTTATAAATAATCCAATCATTATTATTCTAAAATAATTAAAGAACTTTAATTCATCACTTCTCAACTCACCAATTAACGCTTGGAAAATTCATACAGAAAATCTTTCAGCTATGATTGGGTGTACCCAAAAATTTCTTTTCCCTTTTTTTTCTTCTTTTTAATAAGTACCACATGATAACAAGAGCTTCATCGTCGTCCATTGCGCACCATTACTGAAGAATGAGCAAATAAAATGTTTTGGTTGAATCGACAATTATTTGTTTTCGTAGAGTATGATCCGGTTTTAAAACGGATCCATTTTTAAAACGGAAATGTGAACAGGGCCGTAAAGCATCCGTTTTTAAAACAGGACCCGCCTCCGATTTGAAAACGGAAGTGGGAACGGGCCCTCACCCAAATATAATCCTCTATCTCATTATTGTTACAACTATGTACCTACCGACCTGAAAATTTTTGTCCAATATTTTTGGTTTATTTTTATTATTTATTAATTTTATTTTGGTAATTTGTACATTTAAGTTTATAAATTACTAATTAATTTGTTACATATACTAGATTATATTTTTACTATATTATATATATACTATATTTATATATATATACTATATTTATATATATATACTATATTTTTTCTTGCTTGATGTGGCTCCTACTCAACATCTTGAACTTTCCAATTAGGGCAGACTTTAGGTTTTCCGGCAGCGCATTATAGTATTTCATCCCTTTATATAGTATACTATTCTGAGTATTGTCCTTTTTTGGTAGCCTGATTTCATTGCACGTCCTTGTTTTATGTTTGTGTATGTCCTTGTTGTATACAATTTTATTTGAAAAATATTTGGGTAGCAGGTTGTTTAATATTTTATGTACAAATATCATTGTGTTCAAGGTCAACATCTGTTTCACCGTTAGCCAATTTAGTTCCTTTAACATTTTATTTACTTATGAATATCTATTTCGTCTGAGTATTGTTCTCATTGCCGTATTTTGGAGAATTTGAAATTTATTTTGTTCTCGGTCGTTACACAGGAAAAGGATAGTTGAGCAGTAGTTAAAATGTGGAGCAATAATGGAGTTATAAATGGTGATTGGAGTTTTTACGGACAGTTTTTGGCGAATTCTTCCCAAAAAAGATATCTTTTTTCCAATTTTCTATTGGGTATATTCAGCATGTTTGTTAAAGTTGAGTTTGGAATCTATTATAACTCCTAAGTATTTTATATCGGTAACATTTTCAATTATTTCACCATCAATTTTGATTTTGCTTTCACTGGATGTCTTCTTATAACCAATTACCATACATTTTGTTTTTTTTTTTGTATATAATTTAAGCTTATTTATTTTTAGCCATCTCGAAACATTATCTAGTTCATTATTTAAAATATGTATTAGTTCTTCATAGTTTTCTCCAATTATATATATATTAGTGTATCATCGGCAAATAGTCGTACTTTGAAATTTGAAAATATTTTCACCATGTCATTAATATAGAGTATGAACAATAGAGGTCCAAGGACTGATCCCTGTGGTACTCCTAATTTATTTTCCATTGGTTTTGAAAATTGATTATTAATTTTTGTTACCTGTATTCGGTCTTTCAAATATTTAATTTTATTAATTTAGTGGCTACAGTTGAGAAACCAATTTCTAAGCTTTCTTATCAATATTTCTCGATCTATAGTTTCGAATGCCCTTTGAAAATCCAAGAATGTTGCTAAGATAAATTTATTACTATTCATTCCTTCTTTCCATTCTTCAACGATTACATTTAACTCTGTTTCACAAGAATTATTAAATCTGAATCCCGATTGTTCTTGGTATAAAATATTGTGTTCATCTAAGTATTGCAATATTTGTTCTTTTATTATCATTAATTTTTCGAAGAAAACTTCTTCGGAAAGGTTTTCACTTTGTGATGGCATTATTTATTTTATTAAAAAGACAAATAACTTAGTTTACATCACTTTATTTGTACACAATCAACATGTTTCGTGAACAATGTTCACTTCTTCAGGATCAAACGTATACTAAACTTAAAATATAGATTACATATGGGCGGAAAGGGCAGAAGTGAGGGGGAGGGGTAAGAGTGGGGAAAGTTTATCAATTAGGGATTTCAAAGCCATTCGCAGGGAAAGACCGGTTAAGTGGGAAAAGGTTTTATTATCACTTCAAGTATCTGTTTATATTTCGGTAAGGTGTTTATTGGTCGAAATTCTTCACATTTTCTGGTATTTTTAACCTTTGGGACCGGTGTAATGGTAGATAGTTTCCATGATGGTGGAAATTTTCCCTCTTCAATTGTCTGATTAATAATATTTAAAAGAGTGGATCTAATTGAAAAATGTACTTTATTTTAATATTATAAAATATTTGTAAACTAGTCTGTCTCGGCACAGGATTTCCTAGTGAGACAGAAAAGCCAAAAAAAAAAATGTAAACCTTTTTATAAAGATGCACATAATAATAATAATAAATAGATATAGGGTTCTAAAACCGGCCAAGCGAAAATAAAGTTTATTCAAACTACATGTACTTCTCATTGCACTTCATTCCAGTGAAAGTGGAATTTCAAAATGATGCTGGACCTGGTTCGGTGGTTTAGTTTACCCAAAGATATTAGAATACGAGGAGATATGCTGTCAAGTATTTTTACTATGGAACCGTATGTCGCGATTCGATTTTGTAAACCAATACTACTGCACGCCTTCGCTTACGCTAAAGTGTCCGCCCTTTCCAAACAAACACATAAAAAATCTTCATTTCGTCATCATAAACAACAGCTTGCGCTATTAGTAATACTTACAAATGTCAAAGGATGGTGATTGCAAGACACAAATCGTTATAAAAATCGATATTTCAATCAAATCATTCAAATACCCCATTCATTTGATAAATGTTCCTATTCTCAGAATAGATAAAAAGGAATAAGTGTGATCTGGAATCTGGACGCGTTTAGCTTAACAACCCATGTCGATTGTTTCATACCTACAATTAGATAACTAAATTTCTGCCTTAAAGTTTTTTTTTGTTTTGGCCATTAATGTTAATCACAATAACACACGTAATATGTTTTTTTGCTGTTGTAAAAATCCATTAAATGAGATTTTTTAATGCTTATTTAAATTTATTCTGTATTTGAGAACCGCACAAAATTTCCGTCTGCTCCCAACTATCCGGAGCCAGTGAGACTATGGCGTACCCAATTAGGGTATATTGTGAGGCTGAAGGTGATGGGAAGAGGAAGGTGGAAAAGTACCATGCTATTCAGATCTGGCTGCCAAACACGGCTAAAGCCATTTCAAGCAACGTTTCGATTCTCAATGGCGTTGCCAGGGCTTTACACAGAGATTTTTAGAAATCAAATGTAGATAGTAATTTCTCTCTTATTTTGAATGTCAAGTGTGCAAAATTTCATCAGTCTCGGAATAAAACTGCAGAGAAAAACACACCCACACCGGGACACTCTTCTTTAAATAACTGGGGGTTAATGCTACAAATATATAGTCATATAGTCAGTTTTGATAATTTGATTTGGGTACCGGAAAGTACTTTACAACGTACCTTATTTGAATGCATTGAATACCTATATCAGGTGCTCTATTGATTGATAAAATAGTGTGGGTTCACTGTAATGAGTGAAGTAAAGGTTGTGGGTTCACTTGAGAGCTGTAAATAACAAAAAATATTAATTCTTCTTATCTAACGCAAAAACTAAAAATATGCTTTATAAAAATAAATGGAAAACGTTCTGCATCATATGAATGTAGGAACAGCCCATGCAAGTTCTCTAAATGTTTTGTTGCTGGTTTAAAATCATTTTAGCCAAAGTGAGACGACCAAATGATGCTATGGCAAGTAGGAAACCAGATTCCCTTTCTCCCCGTTGGGTCAATCCATTTTTCTATAATTTTTCCTTCATTTGGAAATCTGAAATAATTTACGACACATAAAAACTGAGATATACAGGGTGTTTGGTGGATACTCTACTAACAAAAATAAATAATCACTTTTCATGTGAAGATCGCCCTAGAGTAACTGCTCCCGACTGTCTGGAGACAGTGAGGCATCCTCAACTGGGTTATGTTGTGTGGCTGAATGTAGTAAAGTTTCCTTACTCAGCTTATTCTTAACACTCAGAAATTATTTAAACAACACTTTGTTTCAACTTAATTTATATAAGAAACAACTATTTACGTCGGGAGATGGTAAAACAAAAGTCAATAATATTTCGTATTTGAAAAGAAAACCCTTTCCCTTTTTTCTACCACAATCAGCGTCTTCAAAAAAAATTGTACATTTAAAATAAAAAAGTATTATGAAATATCGGATAGTCTGTATTTAAATGTAATTGCGTCCCATCACTAGCTTTGATGGGCTTACGTCAAAGATATTAGAAGAACGAGATGTGCTATGAGCAGTTCGTACTGAGTGGAATTGTTTTGCCGAGTGTCGCCGGTTTTGTTCACCAATACTACTGCACACCTTCGCTTGCGCTAAGGTATCCGCACTAATACATAGAACAGATTTCTGTGCGTACACGTCCCGATACCGTTCAAAGTACCCTAATTAGGTAGTACTCAGGCTACGGTCCGGCGGCCAACATAGCATATCTCGTTCTTCTAATATCTTAGGCTTACGTCAATAAAAACTTTGAAAAATCATTAGAACTGATATCGTACTCTAATTTTGTACTTTTGTACTTGTGAAATGATATTCCATTTGTTTTGAAGTTAACTTAGCGTGTCGCATTTTTACAAATTTTTATTGAACAAGAAAGCATTTTGAATAAAACGAGGATGAACTATACTCGCTGACAACAGAAACTCAACTAAATTAATGAATTCTTTTCGTATTAAAATCATGCTCAATAGACCGTGATCCGTCGACGGTCGGGCGTACCTTACAGCATAATCCTAGTTTTCTAATATCTTTGAGTTTATCTAATAGATAATCTGAATGGCCATTCATTTGTTGTCTTCATACTTACTGACTCATCACCTAGGGTTTGTTATCTCAGTAAAAAAGTGGAGAGTAAATAAATAGGTGTATTTTTAATTAACTAATTTATTTTAAACATCAATGTTTGGGATCCGTCCATTTACAATGTTGTACATTTGTTTATCTCTAAAAGTTTAACTTTCCATTGCGTGATGGAGTATTAAAACACAAAGTGATAATGGTTCATTCCACAAGTTTATTACACACTTTCAAACAAACCTGAAAGATTTCTCTAAACAAAGATAAGGTTTATTCATACAGAGTGACAAATGAAGGTACACATCTTACTATGCCCACTTCATTATATAATGCACTTAAAACCGAGATATCGTATCCTCTTGTTTGTTATAAAGCAAGGGAACAATGCCACTACACACATGGCCATACAGTTGCCACGCCACGTTACATCACGCAAGCCGTGCCATCTACAAAACCATTATGGACTCTTGTTCAAAGGAAATGAATTGATGAAGTATAACAAAAGTCAAGCTAGAGTACTTATAATGTATTATTATGAGATATTTATTAGATTGGACAACTTGGACGTTCAATAGCTAGATGTATCAAAATTTTTCTCACAGGCGCATGGTTTTTGGGTATTAAAAGTAACTTATATAAGGTTAACCTTTAATAATAATCATTATACTACTTTAATATGAAAAACAAATTTAGAGTAAAAAGATTTCATCCATATGTGTAGAAATTGAGCAATATCATTTCTGTTCATATGGAAAAAGGGGATTATGTAGTTTAAGAAGCCATTACATATTTTCCCTGTGGAAGCTTGTTTTTTTTTAAGCGATCCAACATCATCTTTGGAAACAAACGTGAGTAAAGAAGGACGAAAGGAAATCTAATTAGTCACATCAGTGATTGGAATGTGAAAATATTGTGTACATTTGTACTTCTAATGGAAATATGTATGTTTACAATGCCAATAGCCGGCTGTCTATGATTTATATCTAATCTTCCTGCAGGCCACAGGACACAAGATGCCCAGCCATGTTGCCAGTCCCAGCCTATTCCATCGGCTGACTCAAATATGGCAACACAAAATTATGAAATTATCGGTCATGCGAGGGTGAAGTCAAAGGTTATTTAAATTCGGCTAATTTACACAAGCGTTGTGGCAATCCTATTCCTGTCCATAGTCGTAAATTTACAATTATTATTATTTATTTACAATATTTTTATCTGCTAATAAAAACTACATAAAAATAAACAAGATTTCCCACAAAAGTTGTCACTGTCACTTAGATTATCATGGAGCAGTCAGACGAGTATGTTGATTTAAGCACGTCATAATAATGTATACGACAGGGACAACGTACATTGCTTGTGGACATCAAGAACTCAACTCAAACTAAGTATCCAAATTAACAACTCGCTTTAATATTATAGATATCGCACAAAATAAATTACATAACAGTATGTTAAAAAAAATATCCAAAATTCGGGATATTAAATCTAAAGGGTTACGTTACACTTTCAGCACAAACACTCACCTGAAGACAAGAAGCTTGCCTCGTGCAGACTCAACTATTTATACACTTAAATGTGGCCTTGTTAGTTTAACAGCAAACAGCAAGGCAAACTTTCAGACTTACAAAACAATACATTCTTTATTCAATCCTAGCTCGTATTACAAAATACTTACTTCCATATTCTAATAGAGTTCCAAATACAATACATATTCACATTCGTCTATTTATTATTGAAAGTCTGTTAAAACTAATTCAGCATGCACTCCTCGGAGGTATCTAAAGTATTCCAAAAGGAAAGGGAATTGTCATCGACTTGCAGCGTAGCTCAACAACCTATTTCGTATCACTATCCAATAATAATGTTTAAGCGTTCTCATGTTCCGTTCTTTAGTGAGAAATAAGGTGCGGGTAGCCTGTAACCTATTCCATACGGTTGTATTCACAGAATTGCCGGCGAGCTCACAAAGCTTGCCTAGTGACAGTGAACTCACACCATTTGAACAGACTCTCGCTAAAAGAGATATTGGAACGGACTGGCATTTGATAATGTGATACAATCTATCAATTATTATTACGATGTTATTATAATTATGTTAATATATTTTGTAACTTTATATACAAACTTGAAAAATAAACAAATACCTTATTAATTAGGTTTAAAAAATGTACACTTTATTTACAAATAGGGTATGATTGTTTTAATTAGATTTAAATCCACTTTATGTTAATAATAATTATGACTTATGCACAATTTCCAATCAAAGGGCTATTGCCTCCCTAAAATCCAATGTTTAGTAGTCAATCCTTATCTCATTCAAAATGTAATTGCACTTCTGTTCTCGCACACGGTTGCCAACAAGTACTTCTGCCTTCCCCTATTCAAATACATAAAGCACTTCTGAACATTTCAATCATACATTAGAATCTTTGCCACAAAACATGTAATTTATATGAACTAAAGGACTTTACAGTTGCAACTGGAACACACAATAGTTGGTGCTCTGTAAGATAAACTTGATAAAAATAACAGTTTCTGTAAATCTTTTGAAATGACTGCATAAAAATAATTTTCCATTCATGAGACAATCTATCACTCGTACGTATTTCAATATTCTATGAATTTATCTCATTAGAGGTAAATCTTGAAAACTACTATTCATAATAATAATTATTAGGTAATATATTCATAGATGGCTGTGCTTTTGTATTGTAAAAAATCAACTTAAATCAATATGTATATATATTATATACTTCTATTGTTTATGTCCTTAACAATATTATGTTTACAAATTGCTTTGTTTTTGTGATCCCTAGTTGAAGTGGTGAATGGCGGGGGACTAAGTGACACTAACACTCGATGGAACATCGCTTTATGTTATCAGAAGACTAACAGCTGCTTTCACCAAACAAACTACATTTTTATATCATTTTGAATAACTCAGTAAAAAATTGTGGTAAAAAGTAATTGAGTAATTCACTGCTAAATCTCAAAAATACTTTTTTCAATTAACTTTGCGTCCTCTCAGTTTTAATAATCGGTGAAAACAGCCGCAAAACAACTTCATTCGAATTGTATTTTCAATATAAACTAGCTTCATTATTCGATAAGCCTATTTACACATTTCTAAAATGTATTGCAATATCTGACATTATTCATTTGTGTAATAGATGACTGAAGACAAAGTAAACAAAAAAATTTGGGCAAAAGTTTGTCAACATGTTAAATAGAAAAGATAAAACATTTAAAATAATATTTGGAGTCTTGGATACAGAGGATTGTAAAAATGGTTTATTTTTTACTGTAATTGTTTTTGTAATAAATGTATTTTTTATTTAAAATGTAAAAAAAGGTACATAATATAATCCTATTACAGTAATTGCATAAGTATATGAAAAAAAACACTGTAAAGTGAACTAATTTAACTATAAAATATATTGCTGGTATTGCGGGAATATTGTGTTGCACAACTTTCGTCATAATTTCAATAAAATAACCAGTTCCAAACTTCTCTTGTCCAGAACTAAACTAATGTATGACAATTAATCTTCTAGAGAGTTTATTGAAATTATTATACAAATGAAATAATTCCGTACCATTTGAAATTGTATTTAAACTATTTTAATGACCAAAAAATGCAATAGTTTAAAAATAATCTAGTTGGAACAGAAGATATCTTTCAAAAACATGGTTATAAATCAAAATTTAAAAAAATTAATAAACCAACTTTAAAAAGAACATAATGTAAAAGTAAAATCTAATCTTATTTTAAAATATTGCCAAATTATACAGTAAAATTTTAAAAATAAAATATATTTTATAGAATTATAAAAATTAACAAATCTAAAATTACATCAATGAATCGGCAATTTTCTTGCTTTTCGTGGACTAAGCTCTAAAGTAAAACCGTTATTGAACCCATACCAACTAGGCATTTATAAAATTGCACATTTACTCTCTAAAATATATTTTAGTCTTAAAAATAATAGATAATCACAAATAAATACACATCCTCAACAGCCATTGTGAACATGGCAATAAAATCAGAAAATGATTACAAACAAGTCGCAGTTCTTTTTCACAAATGTGTTCAGTAATAGTTAAAAGATGTTCTGACTCCCAGTTATCAAATTCAGTACCCATGTCAACAAAATACTAAATAATGCAACTGAGATTGTTGTACATAGTTTGTAGATTTTCAATCTTTTGGACCTTTCAGGTGGGGTGCTTGCGGGGGTTATTAAATTCATAACTTTACTACGGGAGGGACTCTTCTCTAAACATTGATGCTTTAGTAAGCAGACCCATGTTAATCAATAGATACAAATAACAGTTGCAAGTATTAATCTATTTCATTAATCAAAACGAGAGGAAAATTGCAGTGACGGTATACAATACAATATAATTTATCCTTTACAAAGAAAACACTTAATGGTAGGAGTTACTCACGTAAGAGGGCAGTTTGCGCATAATCTTATACCAAAGAGCGTCGATACGTGATAAGTGTATTAAGGAGGAATTAGTGAAAGAGTGCCTAGGGCCTAGGCGGGTACGTCTGGCGGCGTGGCACTGGTGGTGGGCTGAGGGGCCGCATTGTGCTGAGCCTCGTATTCCATCACCTCCTGGTAGATCAGCTGCTTCCACTGGTCCACTGTGTGCTCCCTCTCGTCCACACTGTGGTCATATGGGCCCGGAGCCGGCTAAATAACAATGAACAACCATTAGACGTGCAACAAACACACAACATGTGGATCACACTCAAGGATTATACATATTTATATTATTATATTCTACTATACAGATACTGAGTGTGAAAAACAAATTATTCAATCTTTTCCAAATTAATAAGAGTCAAAATATGGGTTACAATGATTTGAGTTAGTAGATATTCAACCAATAGAATTGACAATGGTCATATTTGAAACTAAAATAAAATATTATAAGTAATAATCATTATATAAAAATAAATCAAAAGAGAAAAAAACACTCAAAAACTTAACTTCGTAACCTGATGCTGCTGATTCCATGTAATTTTTTTTCAATAAATTCAAAGTGAAAAAGTTCTCTCAGTCGGCTCTTACGAGGAACTTGTGGAACAATTAACAATCAAGTGCAAAAATATCCAGCATAAAAAGTGGAGATGTTCATTAAAAATCTAAAAGTTTCCAGATTTGCCAGCAATGCCCGTGATGAGGCTATTATTGCCAATGATAAATGACAGCTTGAATACGTGAGGAACTAAATTTAATGAAAACTAAAAACAAACTAAAAATGAACTTATAAAAACAAAATGTTGTAATAAAAAAATAGTAAGCCTAATGACGGTGCTGGCGGTGGAACAGAATGACAATATAATGAATTAATTAAACGAAACACAATAACGTTGTGTACATTACTTTTTAGTTCAATTCATTTCTACGTTAGCTTAATCTTGATTTATCATTCTTTAAGTATAAACCATTCCTATAAAAAACAACATTGCATTCTAAAGACTAAAAGAACGGTTTTTTACAAATCATTAAATGTCTTTCGTGTCTAGACAACAAAAGGTAAAATAAAATAAAATCTAAATGAAAAAAAAGTTTGTAAATAATGATATGAATATAATTTTACAAGTACTAAACTTACGAGTGAGGCTGGAGTGGCAGTAGACCTATAAATAATACTCACGGCATTGACTTCTCCCTCATCATACCACACGTTAATGTATGGGTGTAGAAGAGCATCGTCCACCGATATCCTTCGCTCGGGATCTATCACCAGCATACGTGACAGCAAGTCACGTGCTTGAGAGGCCTGGACACAATGAAACCATTAAACACAACAACAATACAACTACCTCATTCTCATTATTCGTTTCAAGTTGACTACTGCAACTCTTAGACGCTTCTTCCACAGGGCTACGCAAGTATCCTATACTGAAGATTCAAGTATCTTGGCGATTACCAACATACATCTGCATGGAAATTCGTACATAGGCACACATTGCCAACATTGTATTTTTTATATTCGTAGGTAATGCCAGTCCTCCGCAGCCAGCCATTAAAGTCGTTAACACTCACGTCGTCGACACTGTAAACATGGCGGAGCAATTCATAAATCTGATAGTTTAGCAAAAATGATAGCCTCATCGTTACTTGTTTCAGAAATTTTGATCAATGATTGGAACAAAACAGTCAGCAAAAAAATGACAGCTTCAGCAGTTATGAAAGCAAGTTTTGATATTTAGAGAGGTGGTAGCGACGCGGGTCTCATGATTTCAGTAATGACATGTAAGGACTGTGCGCAACAAGTTGTTTGTGATGTGAATACACAATATCAGTACGGATAGTTGCATACGAGGAAGAAGGGCCTTGGTTCTTTGGGCTTGAAATTAGTTACATTGCACAATATGATATAACTAACGGACCTTTTCTCTATTTTTGTGGAAGTTTCTGCAAATTCAACACCGTAAGGCATCCAGAAATTCCATTTGATTACAGGGGCAAAATATTTTTTTTTCCTATTTATGGGACGGTAATTGCATCACTGCAAATATTCAATACTTTTATTTATTATTCATTTAAACGCCCACGGCTTTCACAATGGTTACAACATATGGTTAAAAAATTTTACACAAGGGTTGGTAATACATTCTGAATGCGTAGTATGGTTGCAGCAATAAAAGTATCGCAAAGTCTAGTCATTATTGTCTCATTAAATCATTTGTAAGTAGTTAAAAAAGAGAAAAAAGAATGATACATGTTCATGGAACAAACTTTCAATTTAGCCATAACTATAATGCTCCATACGCACACTCGTTTTTAGTCGACAGTTTTACTCGATATCAACAAGTATTAACGTATGGACGGCAAAACTCGTGTCTCAATGGCTCGCTTTGAGCCAGCTCGAAGTAATTAGGAGTCATCTTCGCTTCGAGCCATCGAGCCGGGCTCTGGAGTGTGTATGTTATGTTGAGTAAAGTAGTAGTTAGAAGCCGTTGCTTTGAAATTATTGCTGTGTATTGAAGGTCTGCGTAAATTCTTCCAGTTGCTAGGTACTGCAACATTATTGATAATCTATCGTGAGGTAAAATTGATGCCTCATATGGGTGTCATTTTTTCTATTTACCGGGGTAACCATTTGCAAAGGTTCGGTGAATAACACTTCTGGCATTTTTAAAAATTTTTGAAAATCGGCAGGATATAACACAGAAATAAGCCTTATGTGGCTGTAATCTGCACGTCGTTTCCACCACTACTTCACCCAGTATCTTTTATTTCGCTTTAAACTCATTATGAGTGAGCAATGTGAAACTCGCTAAACAAAGCCACTGCTGCTTATACATTGCCGACATGCTGAGGCTCGAACCGCCGAGTCAATCTCGTCGAGTAAAACAATATTTGTGGACATCGCCTCGAGCCTTCACTCTTACTTGTCGCTTTTAATCAATCAAATAAAAACGAATGTGTGTACTAAGCTTAAGAGCAATGCATTTTGGAGTCTGATGCAATAAAAGAATAATGATGGAAAGTGATGTACGCACCTTTAACCGATTGTGTTCATTGCTGTCGGACGGGAACAAAACATCCGGAAATAGGCGGTCAAAGCTATAGCCCGAGTAGCGTGGTCGGTTCTCCACGTAGTTGCGTACCGTGGGCTGCAGGCGAGTCATGAACTGGGTGGAGGGCGTGCCCAATTGTTCTGCAAACAATAAAATTAAAAGGGTAAAAAACAATATCAAAATTGACGTAAATCAAAGTTTGAAACGAGCCAACTTAAGTAAGGTAACAGGAATACAGCAAAAGTAATAAGACTTACCAATAATCTTATTCCACTGATCAATGTGATCAGTTCCCGGGAATAGAACTCCTCCCCTTATCATCTCTCCCATGATGCAGCCTACTGACCAGATGTCCACATTCTCTGTGTAGCCCATTCCTAAGATCACCTGCAACCAATATACAGTGGCAAGGTCAAATAACACTAGCATAAATGACTACATTCCCTTGAGAGTTATGCTTATAAGTCGGACTTACCTCAGGTGCTCTGTAGTATCGTGTGACAACATATGGAGTCATCATAAAAGTGGTTCCAGCTGTTCTGGCAAGACCAAAGTCCAATATTTTTAAGGTACAGTCGCTCTTCACAACTATATTGGACGGCTTCAAATCCTATAATAAAAAAAATATATTCAAATTCAATAATGTTCTGGGAATAAGGCAACTACATCTCTGTCTGATAAGATAATTTCTAATAAGAAAGGGCTAATTGGCAGAACATTATAAAATTGATATAATAATGGTCAATTGGTGTGTTGATAAAAAAATGTATTCAACTATAATTATGTGGACAATAAGAACTTTCATTGTATCTTCTAAAATGAACTTGACTTTCAAAAGGAAAAGCTCATTAGAGTACATTATACCACCACTAGATACTACGTAACCTATAATTAGTCGCCTGAAATATTAATATTTCAGGAACTGAAACTGAAATATTTCAGGTGACTAATTATTGCTTATAATTATTTGTTATCCTTTATGCTATGCATAAAACCTTGTTTTATAAACATTAGTTTGTCATTAAAAAAATTACTACTTAACCTCTCTGATATTCTGATAAATGACACGTGTAACAGAAAGAGAGTATGTCTGAGCAGAATGTCTCACCCTGTGAATGATCCCCGCGGAGTGCAGATGCTTGATGCCACACAGCATCTGGTAGAGCAGGTAGCTCATGCGCTCATGGTCCAGGTCCATCTGGATGACCTGGCAGAGGTTGGCATCCATCAGCTCCATCACCAGGTACACATCCTGGAACTCCTCCAAGGACCTCTGCGGTGTGAACGCATTCAGCAGCCCGATAATCTACAATCATTAAAATATTATATTATTTTACAAAGACAACACCACTTTTCTAGGAATAAGAATTTAATAATAAGGAACAGGAAACTAAAAATTATAAGAAACTAAACCAGCAGTTTACACAATTTTTTCATTGGCAGTGACAGTTAAAATTAATATTTTTTACAGTTTTTATGAACAGTTCAGAACAAACTTGTTAGTAGGTGGTAAAATGTAAAAGCTCACAATAATTGAACATTGTTTACTCAAGATAGTGAATGTTAAGAACTATATTATGCGAACTGGCGAATGATATGCCAAATTAATATTTACTTGTACATATCTATCATATATAAAAATAAAAATGTAAATGTTCGTTTGTTCAAAATCCAAAATCTCCGAAAGTTCTTCACGGATTGCTTTGAAATTTTGACACAACGTTGCATTCGAATACACGTGTGTTTGGTGATGTCACCTGTCACCTTTTAAAAAACAATAAAATCTGTTGAACGTAAAAGTAACAATGCGCTATTGTTTCTCTATCTGCACAGACAGACCGAGCTACAGCAACGCGTGGCGGGGTATAGCTAGTTTCTAATAAGAGCTTCACTGCAATATTATTAGATCTGGTAGGTTAGAAATGCACTTCTCCTGAACATTTGGTCAACTTGCGATAGCATTATTCAATTCAGAGCAGTCCATTTTATTTTTATTTTTTCTTTTTCATTAATGACTATTTTAAAAATACAAAGTGAAGTAAAATATGATTTAAGACTTTCACGGCCAAAAGTATTTTTGTTTTTTGTTTTTGGGGTGTTATGCCGTGTTGCGCTAACTCCTTCTTTAGCCAACGTTTCGGACAACGTTACACATCTGCCCTGATGATGGACACTGTAACGTTGTCCGAAACGTTACAGTGTCCATGAAGGAGTTAGCGCAACACGGCATAACACCCCAAAAACAAATAACAACTTGAAGTAGTTTATTCTCAGTCCTCCTCACTAGGTATTCCTGTTCCAAGGCGGACTGTAGGTTGTTGTATGGTAGGTTGGTTGGTTGTTGTAAAAATCATAGTAATTTATTGTTGAATGAAATGAAGAGCTTACATTTTTGTGATTAACAAGCTTCATGAGTTTGAATTCCCTATACGCCCTCTTGGCGTGTGTGACATTCTGGAACGGTCGGGACAGCTTCTTGATAGCCACATTCTGTTGGGTCACCGTATCGTAGGCAGCACTGCAAATATACATAATCCATTAGATAAGCCTTAGGAAACTGTTCAACTGTGATATTTATATAAGTTATTCTTTGGGTGCCAGCTTAAGCTAAACACTAGATAAAGCAAGGCCTGGCTGATAGATTGAACAACTAAGTAGCTCTAATAAACAGTGGATAAAATTATGTAGGTTATATAGAATATTAGCAATTATTACATAAAATTATTATAATGATACATTACATGAAATTATGGTCCTCATAAGGTTCTCTTAGGAGTTTATATGGCACTTGGCTTATTAATATGTAATGGCTTGCACATGCATACATAGATAAAAGCATAACCAAACAGCTTCATCTATGTTATTTTATTACACATTTTGAAAATGTCATGATATAAAATGGGTAAAGAAGATAGAGAGAAAGTTATTCATTTATAAAGTAGAGTACAAAAATAGAACAGAGTACGAAAGAACTTAGCCAAAAGCACATATTCCTCAGTTAGATTGATGAAGAAGACGTAACATGCAATGTATGCAAACAAAAACACATTGAAAAAAATTAAAAAGAATGCAACCACGCACTTATAAAACATAAGTCCTTCACTTTAGATTGTTCTTTATCAGGTATTTAGATTTCAGTTTAAAATATGAAACATTTAATAGAAATTTAAATGTTCATATATGTAGAGTATGACGAATGTTATCCCGAGAGATTAATAAAAGAGAGTGTGTTGTTAGTAAGTGTTGGGTTAGTCAGAGAGGGAGAGATGTCTGATTGGGTGAATGCTTACCACACCATCCCCTGCGCCCCCAGCCCTCGCGGAGACAGCTCCCGGTAGCGCTCGGGAACACGGAACTCCGTGTCTCCAAATTGCACACTCAGAAACATATTCCACAATCACAAGCCGAGCCCACTAAACAATACACCATAACCCCCCTTGAAGGTGAAGGTGTGCAAGCCGAAAACCCCCTTAATACAACTCCCGAGGGAATGCAAAACACATTGTCCAACCAACTACGGGCACTTAATATCCTCCTTAGACTTCAATTCACAACGCAACACTACTTCTAGTTCATTTATAGCAACGGGGGTTGTGACCGGATCAGCTAGGAAAAGTGAACAAAACAATAAGAAATGATACAAAACAAACAAATCAATCAACCAAAATGTGCATAAAAAATAAATATATAATCATTTAAGAGCCACTAAAATACTAAATTAAATTACAATAAAAAATATTTAAAAGGATAATTTGATAAACTCTAATATTATATCCAAAATATCTAAACAACATGATGTATTTCAAGCAAAGACAGCATTATCACCATGTATTATTGTGAAAAAGAAATGGATATTATGATAATATAGCTGTGTTAGGGTACATATACATTTGCGAACCGTACTACGAATTACGGTAAAGAAACGAATCAACTGCAAGTGGCGTTTCGCGCCATTTGCGATTGCTTCATTTCTGTCCCATAAGTTGAGGTTCAGTTCAGCAGTTAGGTTCGCGGATATATACGTAGCATAAAAAGGGTGTTTGTGGGATTTTAAAGAAAGAAACATCCTTATAAACACAGAGATCAAATACCTTATTATATGGCACTGATAATTAAAAATATTTTTAGTGCTACAAAACAAATAAGCGTGAAATTTAATAGAGATTACAATAGAAAGAAAAAAGGTCTAAGTAATAAAACAAAAAATATATCAGGCAGAACAGTGAAAAAACTAGTTCAATGTAAAATAAAATATGACAGCTGATATAATGAGAATATTCATACTGCAATGACTAAGAAATTTCTACAATGTATCAACAGAATTCTCACAAGAAAAATACTCTGGGCAAAGAGACGGGTAAAAGAATCAACCCGTAAAAAACAAAGTATTTATACTATAATACAACTCTATTTATTATTTAAATACATATGATTTGTTTATTATTTTGGTTTGATTAAGGATTGAACTTTCCTCCCGAGGGACTGGAATCAACAATGCTAATACCTAAGTCAAATCCCAATTGGATAGTACCGATATTTATTTTGTATATTAATTGCTGTAAATTTCTGTTTATTAAATATATCGTCATCAAATTACAGAAAAAACCGTGTGTGCATGAGTACCACCAAGTGATAGAATGTATTGTCATCGACAACGAGTCCATCTGCCAAATTTCGACTCGATCGGATATCGGGAAGTGGGTTAATTTCCACTTCCAAATTTGCATGCATTCATTCCCGAAAACAAAAGTGAAATTCAAATAGATTTAAAAAACTCAAAAACGACATCACAATTTTAGTAAAGATATGTGAGAAAAATATCACAAAATAAAAAATATATATACAGAGCCGTCTCTGTAATCCGAACCTTTAGTCATCTGAACCATCAGGTGACGGGGATGGGGTGGGTGGGTAGTAAACAGGAGACGTTAACCGTTAAATAAAAGTGTAATTTAAATAGACTTAATGGAGAGTTTACAAACTTCGCAAGGGAATATTACACCAGTAAATCCGATTTGAAAGGAAAAAATAATAAAAAATTTGACTGCGTAGATATAACATCTATGTTTATAGGTCCCGCAAAACTTCAAACTCTTAAATGCTCCGAAAATCCTTTTTCGTTCCTTATAGATTCCAGTAATCCGAAAATTTGTTAAACCGAACAGGCATGGTTTTTAATTGTTTGGATTTTGAAACTATACTGTATATCTATTACAATTTTGAACATTAATAACTTAAATAATTTTGTCATGGGTTCGGTTGTCTATTTAAATGCATAAAACAATTTTTAAAGTGCGTAATATTGAATCAACAAACAATCTAGCTATAGATATAGAATATAATTGAAGAATTTGTCATGAATGTCTATGAGACATAGAAATACTATACAGTACAGTCTTACAGGTTATCTTATTTCCATAGTGTATATTTGTTAATCTGAAAAGCTTCTGTTATCATGGGAGTTGGTTAACCAGGGGAGCAGAAGATGGAAAGATGGAAAGGTGTGGGAAGGGATGAAAGAGACTCACCAGACAATGCCCTGAGCTCCAGAGCCGATGGGCTTGAGGTTCTGGTAGCGCTTGAGGATGGTGAACTTGGTGTCGCCCACCTCCACGGTGTAGAAGTACGAGTGGCGGGCGGACATTACGCCGGGGGTAGGCGGCGCCGCGTGCGGCATGCGGCCCGCTCCACACAACTGAAACATAGCAAACAGATAACGTTAGACAATGTTATTTATTTTATAGGTTACGCTTCTAAAAAACCATCTGTACTGTGAAGTTATAACTAGGGAAACTAGGAACTAGGCCACACAATTGGACGACATTGTGGGGTGGGTTGTTAATGCAGATCTTAAAGAGGCCAAAAAAACGGAGAAGAGACGAATATTGGTAACTCGCTCCACATGCAAGCCGGTGTACAAACAGTTTGTCAGAAATCTAAATGGGTTAAATCCATAGACATATGAATATTAGTAGACCTGCCCTAAGTGATTAAAAGCGTAATATTCCCCACTCCCCATACCGGTTCCATTGGAGCCGGCTGGGCTCGCGTATGGCCTCCCGTGAATCTAGAAAATGTGATGTCATCATTCTTGTGCGAACTAGCGTCGAGCTATGGTCGAGGCATCATCGGTTCATTTTACGAAATAACACGGCAAAATGGTGGCTTGTGCTATGAAAACTTGTAAAAATAGATGTGAAAAAGAGAATAAACCCAATTGTCGTATCACATTCTATATGTAAGCACTATTTTATTTTAAGCTTATTCACATTGTATAATATGGATCAGTTATACAAACATATACTATCACATCGAGATACATCTGGACGCAAAATACAAAGCCGTTTGCATAAGAATCAGGGATGTGCCTTCGCCTTTTGCGCTTTGTTAAAATACATAATCGTATTATTTGGAACTTCTATTTTTTCATCTGTTATATCTTGCTGGAACTCCGTCGTATTAATAAAGGATAATAAACCAATAATTTTTAAATTTATTCCACTTTAATAGCGTTATTACTAAACGAGTTTTGAATTTTACACAACTCATAAACAACACTTAATATAGGATAAATGGTTGGTTATCAATTGTGAAAAATTGGTATGTTTGGAAGTAAAATGTAGATACAGTGAGCATGTTTGGAATGAAAAATGTATGTGTCATTTTGCTGTCCAATGATATTTTTTATCTATTAAAATTAAAAATATTATATTTTTCTATCGCACGTCGCCACCGATCGTATATTATCTTTGGATCATACTATCACACGTCGCAACGGACCACGTGTTAGGTACGCCCTATGTACGGTACTGCTGGAACGAGAAGGAGTGCATACCACGTAATGCGCTAGGTTATACCGAGTGGCGATGTGTGATAGAAAATCATGTTTTTTGTTTTTAATTGAAAAAGTGTCATCGGACGGCAAAATGATGTCCAAATTTTTACTCCAAATACTCTTAGGCCACGTCCGCACAGGCAGGAGGCTTGCTTAGCGCCTAGAGCCTAGTGGCTTGCATTCTGGCTACTTGCTAGGATACACGGTGTCCGCACTGAAGGTGGTTTGCGTGGTGGGTCGCTAGGTGTCTTGGTCATTTGCTTGTCGTCTAGTTGACGAGATGTCACTTTCAAAATTAGCTCTAAAACTGCTACTTACAGAAAATTCATCTTTAAAATATACCATTTCACGGCCTTATCCATCATGTTGGGTTCATGACATAAATAAGTCACGGTTAAGTCATGGGCAGTTTAATGTTCTGTATAAACAATTGAGTAATTTTGACGAAAAATTTTACCAGTCCAGCCCAGAGAATCATTTGATATACTTCTTAGTATACGAGCGTAGGGAGTGTGGCGAACCCATCGCTCAGGGAGTGGAAACACGACCTGCAATAGCCATCCCAAGCTAAGGTGTGAGATACCGTGCTCAGGGCTGAATGACACTGGGGAACAGTGTCACGAACGGTTCCTCCGAGACACAAGGTCGCATCTCGGAGTATACAGACCTTACCCCAGCATTCGGGGCTCTGCTGGGGTGGACCTTTTATTTCCCTAGATACTCGTGGGACCAAATATGGACTGTAAAAACAAAAACCAAAACAACACTGACGAGGGACCTTTAAGGAACCTAGGGGGAGTGGAAGGAGGAGTTGAGGCCGCCTCGGTGGACTCATCCCTCTTGGGGCCTTTGAGGAACCAAGAGGAAGTGGAGAGGAGAGATGGGACCACCCTGGTGGACTCTTCCCTTGAGGGGCCCTCTGGGAACCATAAAGAAGGACCTCCGACGGACGCAACACGGCGGGATCCCCCAGGGGATCCAGACGTGGAAATGCAGGGACCATCAGGGGACCTGGAAAATAACTTCTTTAAGAACCCCCGACTCCAACTGGGGCCCTCGGGGAACCAGCGGAGAGGGGGGGACTTAAAGAAGAGACTCACTCCAACAACCACCGCTGAGGAAGACAAGGTAAAGTCCCTGTCAGACGATGTGAAAAAAATTCACATCAGTAAGAAACTCAGTGGGGCTGCGAGGAGAAAACTCAAAAGAGAGAAGCAGGGGCGGCAGGAAGGAAACCGGGAACAACCAGGGACTGTAAAAGTCCGCTGGGGACAACCAGGGACCTCGAAGGCCGGAACCAGGCAAGGCAAACCAGGGACAGACCGGAAGCTAACGGGGACCGCAGAAGGTAACCGGGAGCAACCTGGAACGCCCGGGGAAAAGAAGGCTGGGAAGAGGAGAAGAACCTCACCAGAACCTAAACCCTTGGGGCTTTCACCGGGAAATTCCAGGAAAAAGCCCCGAGGAATTCTCACCTCTGCTACCTATGCGGAAGCCGCTGGAAATAAAATTCGAGTGGCTGTTGTACATAGGAACAGAGAGGAAGAATTTACAAAAGAGCAGGAGGCCCTCGTGAGTGAGGCGGCCGCGGATCTGATTTTGAGCATCCCAAAGGGGCAGTTCAAACCCAGATTCGACGAATGCTTCACTCAGAGGGGCGTCCTGAAAATGACCTGCTCCGACAAGGAGTCAGAGACATGGCTGAGGGAGATGGTGCCGACCATACGGAAATGGCAGGGCTGCGACCTGGAGGTGGTGGGGTTGCAGGAACTGCCAAAGTACGTAAAGGTTATGGCAGTAATCCCCGAAAATGGAGCAGTAAGCACCGAGAGGTTGCTACAACTGCTGGAGAACCAGACTCCCCGGCTACACACAAAAAAATGGATCGTCCACGACTCGATCAGGGATAAGAACATGTATCGCCTGATCATGAGTGTGGACGAGGAAAGTGTGAAGGTGCTGAGGGAGATGGGGATGACGGCGCATGTCGGGATAAGGAAGGCCACTTTCACGGTGCGCTCTCCTAACACCAAGGAGCATAAATAGGAGGAATGACTTAAGGATTAGGCAGTAATGGCTAAAAACTTACAGTTCATTCAAATAAACTTGCACCGCAGTCCGGCAGCGACTGCAGTGCTTAGCAGTAGAGTCACTCGGGACAGTGTGGACGTCGCGCTGATCCAAGAACCCTGGACTTATAGGGGGAAGGTCAGAGGACTAAACATGAACCAAGGTCTAATCTATTATAACGAGTCGGGGGACAGACCCAGGGCCTGTATTCTCATCAGAGGGATACCTGGCACACTGCTACCCGAACACTGCAGTAGGGACTTAGTGGCTGTGAAGCTACAGGTCACGCTGGACCAAAGAAGCAGGGAAGTAGTTGTGGCATCAGCATACATGCCCTATGACTCTGTGGAACCACCACCCTCAAGGGAAATAACGAGACTCGTCCAAGACTGCAGGGAGAAGGGTAGGGAACTGATACTCGGAGCAGATGCTAACTCGCACCACACTGTGTGGGGGAGTACGGACATCAACAAACGAGGACAGGACCTCCTGGAATACCTGATGACAGTGAACCTTGAGATTCTTAATAGAGGTAGGGAACCCACCTTCGTTATAAGTAACAGACAGGAGGTGATAGACCTGACCCTAGGAACATTAAGAGTCTCAGGATGGAGAGTATCGGACGAACCATCCCTGTCGGACCACCGACACATAGAATTTAAACTAGAGGGAGAAACAAGCAAAACGGGGACCGATACATATAGGAACCCAAAAGCAACTGACTGGACTAGATACTCGGAGGAACTAAATATAGGAATGACAAGATTCCCAGCTAAATACGGCTGCCCCGAAGAAATTGAGGACGCAGTAGAAGTACTGAGGGACTCAATGATAAGGGCATACGAAAATAGCTGCCCTCTGAAGACAAGTACCAGGGACAAAACACCGTGGTGGAGCAGAAGACTGCAGGAGCTACGGAAAATAGTAAGGCAAGCTTTCAACAAGGCCAAAAAGTCAGGAAACTGGGATGCCCACAAGCAATACCAGAAAGAGTACAAGGTGGCAATCCAGAAAGCCAAAACATGCTCCTGGGAGAAATACTGTGGGGAGGTGGAAACCATCCCACAGACTGCAAGAATCCAAAAAATTCTTGCAAAAGACCCAGGGGCAGCAAAAGGCCCATTCAAAAAAGCTGATGGAGGATATACCAACAGTTGGGAGGAGGAGTTGGAGGTACTGCTGGGGAAACATTTTCCCGGCTACAAAAAGTTAGAAGCAGATGATACCGGTCCACCACCAGCCCGAGTTACACGGGAAGGTAAGGACTGGGACACTGCGGCTAAAATAGTTACTCCCTCCAGAGTTAAATGGGCAATCAGAGGGTTTGACCCTTTTAAAAGCGCAGGAGAGGATGGAATCTTTCCGGCACTTCTACAGAGGGGCCTAGATACAATCCTACTTCCGGTGACGAAGATCCTGAGGGCATGCTGTGCCCTCGGATACATCCCCATACCATGGCGGAAGACAAGGGTAGTGTTCATACCCAAACCGGGGAGAGCTGACTACGACCAACCAGGTGCATTCCGCCCAATTAGCCTCACCTCATTTCTTTTGAAGACAATGGAGAGGCTAATGGACAGGCACATAAGGGACGGGGCACTGAAAGAGAAGCCCCTCCACGAGTTACAGTTTGCTTACCAAGCAGGTAAGTCAGTCGACGCGGCACTGCACAGGTTGGTGTACAAACTGGAGCAGGCACAAGCGACTGGGGAACTGGCGGTAGGGCTATTCCTGGATATAGAGGGAGCATTTAACTGCACCACTATTAAATCCATTGATGAAGCGGCAGAAAGACATGGACTCGACAAAACCACCAGAAGGTGGCTGAGGAACATGCTCTCAGGCCGGATACTTACGGTGACAAGGGGTGAGGTAAGCATCAAAGTGCTGGTGACACGAGGGTGTCCACAGGGAGGGGTCTTATCACCCTTGCTGTGGAGCCTGGTGGTGGACAACCTCATCCGGAAACTCAACAACAGGGGCCTATATACGCAAGGGTATGCGGATGACATTGAAACCATAATAAGGTGTTGGGATGCAGACACAACCCGAGGCCTTATACAGTCAACACTAGCAACAGTGGAAGAATGGTGTGAAGAAACAGGACTGTCAGTCAACCCAGACAAGACAGAACTAGTAATCTTTACGCGTAAAAGGAAACTAGAAGGATGGAGCAATCCAACCTTCTATGGAAAGGAATTAGAACCCTCTGACACGGTTAAGTACCTCGGAGTCATCATAGATGCCAAACTGAGCTGGAAAAACCAGGTGGAAACTGTAGGCAGAAAGGCCTGTGCTCTGATGTGGGCAACTAGGCGAATCTGCGGCAGAACGTGGGGTCTCAAACCTAAAATGATGCAATGGCTTTACACAGCCGTTGTAAAACCAAGGATCATGCACGCAGCCCTGGTCTGGTGGAGGAGAACAACACTGAAAACAGTGATGGTCACACTCAATCACATACAGGGACTTGCATGTAGAAGCATCACAGGAGCCATGAGAACCACTCCAATACTAGCCATGGGAGTGCTGCTGAACCTACCCCCACTAAACATAGAAATAGAGGGGGCGGCGATGGCGGCAGCCTACAGGTTACATTGCAATGGCCAATGGAGAGGAGAGTTGTCCAGAAACAGTCACACGGAGATAGGAATAAGACTGAGGGCAATTAGTCCGACGGCTGGGATGAAGCAGGACGGCAAACAAGCCGAATACTTCTTCGGACAGCTGTTTAAAGTGACGTACCCCACAAGGGAGGAATGGGACACGGTCCCAGGTCCAAACTCCAAACAGGAACTAATCTGGTTCACAGACGGGTCCAAGATGGAGGAAGGAACAGGGGCCGGGGTCTGTCTACAGGGATCTAAGAGGGAACTCAGTATACCTCTAGGAATGCACTGCACTGTGTTTCAAGCTGAGATGAAAGCCATCTTAGTCTGCGCACAGGAGAATATGAGTATCGGGTACAGAAATAAGAACATAAACATATGTTCTGATAGCCAGGCGGCCTTAATGGCACTGGAAAGTAACCGATGCGACTCCAGACTGGTGATGGAATGCAGGACTATCCTAATAGAACTGGCGACCATCAATAAAGTAACCCTGCTCTGGGTACCAGGACATAAAGGTATTGAGGGCAACGAGCGGGCTGACGAACTAGCAAGGAAAGGGGCGAAAGCACCACTTGTGGGATCTGAGCCGGCCGTAGGAGTAGCAGCTTGCCACACCAAACTACATATCAAGAGGTGGGTCAAATCCCAACACTGGAAGGAATGGAAGAAGGCACCCGGAATGAGGCAATCTAAAGTACTCATAAACGGACCGGACCCTAACCGAACCAGGCAACTACTCGATATGGACAGAAACTCACTGAGGGAACTGGTAGGACTATTAACGGGACACTGCCATCTCAGGAGACACATGCAACTGTTGGGAGTGGAAAACACCAACATCTGTAGGAAATGTGAAGAGGAGGAAGAGACTCCAATTCACCTATGGTGCCAATGCCCCGCTCTGCTGGGAATAAGGCTCAGATACCTGGGAAGACACAGTGTGGAACCAGAAGACATCGCCACATATCCAATGACAGCCCTGGTGAACTTCATAAAAGGGACCG